>NC_060140.1:814164694-814837551 GCF_021461385.2 Schistocerca piceifrons | reverse complement strand
ACGTGACGGACACGGCCTGACTGTAGAATTGTCTTGTGAGCTGTGCAACTGCGCAAGACTGTTCTGTGTACAAAACATGGATGTGGAACGACTAATAGAGGAAGTTCGTAAGTTTCCTGTTCTTTACGATCAGGAAAGTGAAAACTACAGGAATATCGAGTACAAAGACAGAGTTTGGAAGACAATTGCAACACATCTACAAGCCAAAGGTAAGATAAAAACTATACAAGTTTTAATACCCGAAAGATATTTATTTACTTTTTATTTTACAAGCAGATGTTTGGTTTATGTCATCGTTATATCGCCAAGGCGACATGTTCTTGCCATTCCACAGTCCCTTGTGGAGAATTCAGGAATTTTCTTAGGTGTTCTCGTACAGCAAATGCAGCATCTGTTGATCTCCCACGAATTCGAGGTAGGTTTCGAAGATTTAACGAACTTCCGGGTCCCTCAGCAGTTTCCTTTTGATCCATCCTCTGTTCGGGCACCCTATAACTTTCCATTTTTCGAATAAAGTTGAACGGTACACACGCAGCCGTCACAATCATTGTAAGGTTATTAGGATCTCCCTGAAGAATTCTTCTAAATATTCGAAATTTCTGTTGCAGTATACCGAATGCATTTTCGGATATCCTTCTTGCCCGACTCAAACGATAATTAAATATAGCCTTGTCATTTGTTAAGTTCCTGCCAGGATATGGTCGCATCAAGTGTGTTTTGAGAGGGAAAGCTTCATCGCCTACAATTACCATTGGAAGTTCAACATCAGTTCCGGGTAAAGTTTTACTCTTTGGGACGCTAAGCGTATTGTTTTCCAATGACTTTCCAAGATTTGAATTTAGTAGAATGCCTCCATCACAGTTTTTTCCGTACGCTCCCACGTCTATTGCAATAAAATTATAACATGGGTCAACCAGAGCAAGAAGCACAATGGAATATGTTTTTTTGTAATTCCAATAGAGACTTCCTGAGTTGTTTGGAGCCTGTATTGTTACGTGCTTTCCATCTAAAGATCCAATGCAGCTTGGAAACTGCCATTTTGTCCAAAACTCCTCAGCTATAGCATTCCATTTTTCTTCATTCGGCACAGGCATCACCTCTTCTAACAATAAATCGATAACTGTTCTAGAGGTGTCATGGACGGTAGCTCCAACTGTGGATTTTCCCAACCTGTAGCTGAAGGAAATAGTTTTAAAGGAATCTCCTGTAGCATGGAACCTGAAAAAAATTTAACTGTATAAGATGAGAAATACTGTATTATCTATAAAATATTTGCAGCATTTTAAACATTGCAATATAAATACGCGATTTAAAATATTTTTGCTACAGGTGGAGTAGAGGAATGCAAAAAAATGGGCATCTGTTCGTGACCAACTAAGGAAGACAGTGCAGAAAAGGAAAACTGTTTCAGGACAAGCTGCTGTTCATCAACATAAATACAAGTATGAAGATCTCTTAACGTTCCTGCTACCTTACATGGTAGAATGAGAAATAGTTTCCAATGTTCCTTACACGCAAAACAATAATGAGCATAAACAAGAATCAAATACAGATTCCCAAGAGGAGCAGTCTATTGTTGAAAACGAAAAAGAGTCTACACAAGAAGACATTGCAGATGGAGAATAGATCATTAAAACCCAGGATAGTGAAACAGAGAATTTGATGGAGCGCACTCGGCATTCCCAGACGCCCTCAGCTCATTCGTCCGTCACTTCAAAGAAGAACACGTTTATGAAACCACCACTGAAACGAAATTTTCAGCGTGAGGTTAAACCACAAGAATCTGCATCAAGCCAGCTCATGGCTTACATTTTGGCAGACAAAAAAGCTGAAAAACAGAGAGATATACAAAACCCTATAGCACCAGCCCTAAAATCGTTGCATCCACTACTTTTTCATCAAGTTAAAAGTAGGATTTTTTCAATTGTACAAGACTTTGAACTGAAGCAACACATGAACGACGTATCAGTCCATCAATTCACTCCATCATCCTCCAATTCCTCAGCAAAATCTGTTTCAACACCGTATCCTTCACCTGTGGAAAACGAGTCAACAGAACCTACACAGCAGCTTTTGGATCTGCAAAGGGATTCGCACAATTCGTATACAAATAACCAAAGCCATCATCTTCCAAGTTCCCCTGCATCCTCATCAGCTTCAGAAACTAATTCACTGAATAGCCCTCATTTGTTTTTCTTAGGGTAGTAGAAATTTAACTGTATTATTTACTAACTTATGTATTTATCTTTCAATTACTAAAGTAATAAAATTAAAATGCTGTCCTTAAAACTTCTTATTTATTTGTGTTCTGTGTACTTTTCTTTAACCTACCGTAAAAAAACAGCCAGTCGTTCTTTGGGTGAAATTGATATTCTCCAGAAAGTGTCGTTTTTTCTCAGCCTTGGTTCTAGTTTCTTTAAAAGTTCACAGAAGGTGTACTGCGTCATCCTAAAATATTCTTAAAACTTAGTCTCATCATCTACGAGGTGAAAAAATAGTGTTCGAAACTCTCCCTGTACTGGTCTTGTTTTCGAGGCACTGTGGATCCATAATTTTCTTCTTCTTGTTTGTCTTCGTTCTTTTTCCTCTTCGTCTAAAGCAAGTGCTATAAGTCCAAATTCGCTATTACGAAAATTAGTGAACATGTTTTACAGCTTTCACAAACAGAAACACAGCTCACCGCGTCCGAGTCACTACAAGGAACACCAAAGACACGGACGTACCCCGGTCATGTGTGGCCCCTGCAGGAACGGACCGGAGTACGGCCGTCACTCGTCCGACGCTCGGCCCTGACACGGCCCGGACGTGTGTGTCCCGACCTTTAACCTTCCACTTCTTCCATACCTCCATATCTTTTCGTTCAGGGTGCGCCTGTTTAGCTGCATGGTAACGTACTTACCTCCCATATGATGGTCCCGGGTTCGATTCCACGCCGGGTTCGAGATTTTCTCCGCTAGTGGACCGGGTGTTGCGTTGTCCTCATCGTTTCATTCTCATCATCGACACGCAAGTCGCCCAGTGTGGCGTCAACTGAAATAGGACTTGCACGTGGTGGCCGAACCCGAATGGGGCCTCCCAGTCAAGAACACCATACGATCATTTCATTTTTTTTCCACTCAGGAACTACATTCTAGTATGTACTGCATTTACTTTGATTCTGTTTAAGGCGGAGAGGGAATTAGCTTCCTTAAACAGAGGTGAGAGTTTTATACAATTAATTTTTCATATATTCGTGTTAAGTTATGCTGCTGTTGAACTTAAAGACAGGAGATAGCGAAGACGGAGACATAGGGATGGTTTCTGCTGCTGCACTAACTTAGTTTTTTTTTATTTAATTGTTAGGTGTTGTAGGAAACATGGTGCAAAAACATTTGCATAGCACGAATTGTATCTAAAAGATGCAGTTCTTACATATTTATAGTTAGTAGTTGCATGATGTCTATTGTAGGAAATGTAGTTTCTACATCTACATCTACATGGTTACTCTGCAATTCGCACTTAAGTGCCTGGCAGAGGGTTCATCCAACCATTTTCATACTACTACTCTACCATTCCACTCTCGAATGGCGCGTGGGAAAGAGAAACACCTAAATCTTTCCGTTCGAGCTCTGATTTCTCTTATTATGATGATCATTTCTCCCTACGTAGGTGGGTGTCAACAAAACATTTTCGCATTCGGAAGAGAAATTTGGTGACTGAAATTTCTTAAAAAGATGTCGCCGCAAAGAAAACCGCCTTTGTTTCAGTGACCGCCACCCCAACTCGCGTACCTTATCAGTGACACTGTCACCCATAACACGAAACGAGCTCCCCTTCTTTGCACTTTTTCCATGTCCTCCGTCAATTCTACCTGGTAAGGATCCCACATTGCGCAGCAATATTCCAGCAGAGGACGGACGAGTGTAACGTAGGCTGTCTCTTTAGTGGGTTTGTCGTATCTTCTGAGTGTTCTGCAAACAAAGTGCAGTCTTTGTTTCGCCTTCCTCACAATATTATCTATCTGGTCTTTCCTATTTAAGTTTTTTGTAATTGTAATTCCTAGGTATTTAGTCGAATTGACAGCCCTTAGATTTGTGTGATTTATCGCATACCCAAAATTTATCGGATTTCTTTTAGTACCCATGTGGATTACCTCACACTGATCTTTGTTTAGTGCCAATTGCTACTTTTCGCACCATACAGATATTCTTTGTAACTGGAATTGATCGGCTGATGATTTTACTAGACGGTAAATTACAGCGTCATCTGCAAACAGTCTAAGGGGGCTGCTCAGATTATCACGTAGATCATTAATATAAATCAGGAACAACAGATGGCCTATGACACTGTCTTGCGGAACGCCAGGTATCACTTCTATTCTACTCGATGATTTACCGTCTATCACTACGAACTGTGACCTCTCTGAGAGGAAATCACGGGTCCAGTCACACAACTGAGGCGATACTCTATATGCACGCAATTTGATTAATAGTCGCTTGTGAGGAACGGTATCAAAAGCCTTCTGGAAATTAAGGAATATGGAATCGATCTGAGATCGCTTTCGACAGCATTCATTACTTCATGGGAATAAGGAACTAGCTGTGTTGCACAAGAACGATATTTTCTGAATCTATGTTGGTTATGTATCAATAAGTCATTTTCTTCAAGGTGATTCATAATGTTCGAGTACAGTATATGCTCCAAAATCCTACTGCAAATTGAGGTCAGTGATATGGATCTGTATTTCAATGGGGTACTCCTATTTCCTTTCTTGAATATTGTTGTGACCTTTGCTACTTTCCAGTCTTTAGGAACAGACCATTCGTCAAGTGAGTAGTTGTATATGATTGCTAACAAAGGCGCTATTGTGTCTGCATACTCTGAAAGGAACCTGATTGGTATACCAACTGGACCGAAAGACTTGCCATTCTTAAGTGATTTGATTTGTTTGTCAACACCTAAGATATCTACTTTTATGTCAGTCATGCTAACAGCTGTTCTTGTTTAGAATTCTGGAATATTTACTTCGTCTTCTTTCCTGAAGGAATTACGGAAAACTGTATTTAGTAACTCCGCTTTAGTGGCACCATCATCGGTAACATTTCCATCGCTATCGCGCAGTGACGGTATTGACTGTTTTTTTGCCACAGGTGCACTTAACATACGGCCAGAGTCTCTTTGGGTTTTCTATCATATTTTGGGACAATGTTTCGTTGTGGAAACTATCAAAAAGCATCTCGCATTGACGTCCGCACTAAATTTCGAGCTTCCGTGAAACTTAGCCAGACTTGGGGATTTTGTGTTCTTCTGAGTTTGGCATGCGTTTTTCGTTGCTTCTGCAACAATGTTCTGACGTGTTTTGTGTACCATGGTGGATCAGTCCCGTCGCCTATTAACTTGTGCGTTATGAATCCATCTATTGCTGTAGATACTGTATTCTTGAATTTGAGCCATGTCTTACCTACCCTTAAGTAATTAGCTTGGAAGGAATGGAGACTCTCTCTCTGAGGAAGGCATCAAGCGAATTTTTATCTGTCGTTTAAAATAGATATATTTTGCGTTTATTGTTAGTGATTTTAGTTGATATGGTTTTGAGCCTCGCTACAGTGACCTTGTGTTCACTAATCCTTGTATCCGTCATGACGCTCTCTATTAGATCAGGATTATTTGTGGCTAAGAGGTCAATGGTGTCTTCACAACCATTTACAATTCGTGTGGGCTCATGAACTAATTGTTCACAGTAATTCTCAGAGAAAGCATTTAGTACAATTTCTGAAGATGTTTTCTTTCTGTCACCGGCTTTGAACATGTATTTTCGCCAACAAATCGATGGTAGATTTAAGTCTCCAACAATTATATCTATATGAGTGGGGTACTTATTTCTAATGAGACTCAAGTTTTCTTTGAGCCGTTCAGCTATTCTATCATCTGAGTCGAGGGGTCGGTAGAGGGAGCCAATTATTATTTTGGTACGGCTATTGAGTATATAACCTCTACTCGTAGTAATTCGCAGGAACTACACTCCTGGAAATGGAAAACAGAACACATTGACACCGGTGTGTCAGACCCACCATACTTGCTCCGGACACTGCGAGAGGGCTGTACAAGCAATGATCACACGCACGGCACAGCGGACACACCAGGAACCGCGGTGTTGGCCGTCGAATGGCGCTAGCTGTGCAGCATTTGTGCACCGCCGCCGTCAGTGTCAGCCAGTTTGCCGTGGCATACGGAGCTCCATCGCAGTCTTTAACACTGGTAGCATGCCGCGACAGCGTGGACGTGAACCGTATGTGCAGT
The DNA here is from genome assembly GCF_021461385.2 of Schistocerca piceifrons. Lineage (NCBI taxonomy): Eukaryota > Metazoa > Arthropoda > Insecta > Orthoptera > Acrididae > Schistocerca > Schistocerca piceifrons. The sequence continues at coordinate 814,831,272 of NC_060140.1, read as the reverse complement.
TGACGGACTTTGAGCGAGGGCGTATAGTGGGCATGCGGGAGGCCGGGTGGACGTACCGCCGAATTGCTCAACACGTGGGGCGTGAGGTCTCCACAGTACATCGATGTTGTCGCCAGTGGTCGGCGGAAGGTGCACGTGCCCGTCGACCTGGGACCGGACCGCAGCGACGCACGGATGCACGCCAAGACCGTAGGATCCTACGCAGTGCCGTAGGGGACCGCACCGCCACTTCCCAGCAAATTAGGGACACTGTTGCTCCTGGGGTATCGGCGAGGACCATTCGCAACCGTCTCCATGAAGCTGGGCTATGGTCCCGCACACCGTTAGGCCGTCTTCCGCTCACGCCCCAACATCGTGCAGCCCGCCTCCAGTGGTGTCGCGACAGGCGTGAATGGAGGGACGAATGGAGACGTGTCGTCTTCAGCGATGAGAGTCGCTTCTGCCTTGGTGCCAATGATGGTCGTATGCGTGTTTGGCGCCGTGCAGGTGAGCGCCACAATCAGGACTGCATACGACCGAGGCACACAGGGCCAACACCCGGCATCATGGTGTGGGGAGCGATCTCCTACACTGGCCGTACACCACTGGTGATCGTCGAGGGGACACTGAATAGTGCACGGTACATCCAAACCGTCATCGAACCCATCGTTCTACCATTCCTAGACCGCCAAGGGAACTTGCTGTTCCAACAGGACAATGCACGTCCGCATGTATCCCGTGCCACCCAACGTGCTCTAGAAGGTGTAAGTCAACTACCCTGGCCAGCAAGATCTCCGGATCTGTCCCCATTAAGCATGTTTGGGACTGGATGAAGCGTCGTCTCACGCGGTCTGCACGTCCAGCACGAACGCTGGTCCAACTGAGGCGCCAGGTGGAAATGGCATGGCAAGCCGTTCCACAGGACTACATCCAGCATCTCTACGATCGTCTCCATGGGAGAATAGCAGCCTGCATTGCTGCGAAAGGTGGATATACACTGCACTAGTGCCGACATTGTGCATGCTCTGTTGCCTGTGTCTATGTGCCTGTGGTTCTGTCAGTGTGATCATGTGACGTATCTGACCCCAGGATTGTGTCAATAAAGTTTCCCCTTCCTGGGGCAATGAATTCACGGTGTTCTTATTTCAATTTCCAGGAGTGTATATCTTCACTACAAGATAAACTTCTACCAGCAGACACAAACACACCACCACCTACTTTATTTAATCTATCCTTTCTGAAGACGGTTTGCGCCTCTGTAAAAATTTCGGCAGAATTTATCTCCGACTTTAGCCAGCTATCTGTTCCTAGAACTATTTCAGCTTCAGTGCTTTCTATCAGCGCTTGAAGCTCTGGTACTTTTCCAACATAGGTACGACAATTTACAACTACAATACCGACTGTTGCTTGGTCGATTCTCGTCGTTTCTTTGCCCTGCACCCTTTGTGACTGGAGCCCTTATTGATCTTTCTCGAGACTTTCTAAACTAAAAAACCGCCCAAACACGCCACACAGCCCCTGCTACCCGTGTAACCGCCTCCTGTGTGTAGCGGACACCTGACCTATTTACGGCCACCCGAAACACCAACCACCGCATGGAGCACTTTTGTCTTGGTTAACTCTTGTTAAACCCCCTCTTAATACTTATTTTACAGTGTGTTTTCTATCAGACATGCTGCAAGAATCTAAGTTGTGTTGCACGCATTACGCGATGTAGGCCGTGTGGCGTATGGAGGTTCGGGTCGGTGGGGAGCATGCGTCAATACCACAAGCGGTTAAGGCGACTGCTCGTTATAAGTGCGAAATCTGTGTTCGAGTCCCGATCCGACGCAAATTTTCATGTGTCACTGATAGGTAGTATATCTCTAACTAATAGAGGTGATGTCAAAGTATTCGCATTCAGTTTCGTAACACCCCCTTTAATTATTCTGTAGTGCTTTGTGAAACTTCTTGCCACTAAGAAGCTTATAACTAACTTAGACTGCGTTTTTGCCGGCCCGGGTGGCCGTGCGGTTCTAGGCGCTACAGTCTGGAACCGCGTGACGGCTGCGGTCGCAGGTTCGAATCCTGCCTCGGGCATGGATGTGTGTGATGTCCTTAGGTTAGTTAGGTTCAAGTAGTTCTAAGTTCTAGGGGACTGATGACCTTAGACGTTAAGTCCCATAGTGCTCAGAGCCATTTGAACCATTTTTAGACTGCGTTTTATTCTCAGATGGGTCAGGTTTTATATCAGGAGTCACATATTAGAGCATAAAAACCAGGGCCATAGCCTCTTATGAACTCGCAGGTTAAAGTGAACAGTAGTGGCAGGCTTTCACAATAGCGTTTTAAGAGCTGCCAAACCATATCTGCTATGTCACATGAATCAACAAGCCTCGTTAAATTACCCTTGCCGATGTATGTAGAACGACTATAGACTGCTGTTTTCGTAAGACTGTCTTGAAAGGGGCTAACGGACCAAACCTTAGGCTCAAAATAATACAGACTGAGAAACATCCAAAATAATGAAATAAAAGTCGGAAACTAACATTTTGCTTTGTATCGTCAATACAACTTACACCTTCTCAAAGAGACATCGCTTGTCTCAGTGCATGCATGAAGATGATTTACAATGTAATTCTTTATTGCAGAACTCAGCTGTGTATTTAAAGTCCTTTGGCCTCTCTGCCTGCACATATTCTTTACTTGGGGATATTAGTAGTAGCATGGTAGTCTGCCTTACGGCAGATCTTGTCATGGGTTAAGCCTCTTCCACTTTTGTCTGTTCGAAGCCAGTCTTTTCATTTCTGAATATTTGTCTCCTTTGATATTGTCCGGCATTTGATATCTTCTTTTTCCTCTTCCCCTTTTTTCCCTCCACAATTCCTTCTATTCCTTCCTTTAATAAACAGTTCCTCCTCAAACAATGTCCAATTCAGTTCCGTTTTCTCTTTCTGATGACTTTCAGTATGTTTCTTTCTTCTCCAACTCTTCTTAATACTTCTTCATTTCTTACTCGATCTTCCCATTTCACTTTTTCCACTCTTCTCCATATCCATATCTCTAGTGCCTCAAGCCTTCTTTCATCTTCCTTCCTCAGTGTCCATATGTAACATTTGGCAAGTCTTTTCCACAGATCTTTCTTTAGTGATCCACAAAGTAATTTCTGTTTCCTCTTCAATCTTTCTTTTGCCATTGCAATTCTTTTTCTAATTTCTGTTGAGCAATACATATCATTCATTATTACGCTTCCACAGAAATTGATATTACATACTTGCTCTATTTCCTCTCCCCCTATTCTCATACGGCATTTTCTCCCCTTTCCTCCAGTTACCATGCTTTTCGTTTTCTTCTTGTTAATCTTCATTCCATATTCTTCTTTTGTGTTTAGACCATCTAAAATTTGTTCTATCTGTCTTGTACTCCCTGCCATCACAACCATGTCGTCTGCAAATCTTTTACACTCCAGTCTCCAACCCCGTATACAAACTCCTCTCCTTCCATCAAAACTTTCAGTAATAATTTCCTCCAGATATATATGTAACAGTGTTGGTGATAAACAACAACCTTATCTTACACATCTTCCCAGTTCAATTTCTTCAGTCATCACACCTCTTATTCTTACTCTTGCTCTCTGATTCAAATACAAATTTCTAATTAGCCGTCTATCCCAACAGTCAGCTCCATGTTTCCCTAGGATTTCCATCAGTTTGTCCCACCTGACACAGTCAGAAGCATGAACGCAACATACACCTTCCTTTTATTCTCCATGCACGTCTCCCCTATCACTCTCAGTAGCCCAATGGCACCTCTAGTTCTCACTCCTCGCCTGAAACCAAATTGTTCATCTCCTATTACGCAGTTCAGCTTTCCATGTAGCCTTCTGTTGAGCGTCCTCAGCAATAGGGAATATTAGGTGCCTGTAATGTTCTTGCCGCCATTGCATCACTTCATTGATAATTACCCTTCTCTTGTCGATAGTGTTTTGTTCCATCAATAGTATTATTTAATGATAGGTTGGGTGAAGCTTATGAAGCACATCTACATCTACATCTGTACTCTACAAACCACCGTGAAGTGCCTGGCAGAGGGCATGTCCCATTGTACCAGTTACTAGGGCTGCTTCCTGTTCCATTCACGTGTGAAGCGTGGGAAGAATGGCGGTTTGAATGCCTCTGTGTGTGCAGTAATTATTCTAATGTTATCTCACGATCTTTGTGTGACCGATATGTACGGAGTTCTAGTATATCCCTATAGTAATCATTTACTGTCTATGCTTGAAACTTCGTTAATAGACTTTCTCGGGATAGTTTACGTCTAAGAGTCTGCCCAATGCAGTACTGTCAGTATCTCTTGAACACTCTCCCATGGATTAAGCAACATGTGACCATTCGTGCTGCCCTTCTCTGCGTACGTTCAATATCCCCTGTTACTACTATCTGGTACATGTCCCACAAACTTGAGCAATATTGTAGAACCGGTCGCACGAGTCATTTGTAAGTAATCTCTTTTGTAGACCGATTGCACTCTCCCAATACCCTACCAACAAACCGAAGTCAACCACCTACAGTACCCGCGACTGAACCTATGTGATCATTCCATTTCATAACCCTACAAAGTGTTTCATCCAGGTATTTGTATAAGTTTTCCAATTCCAATAATGACTCACTGATATTATAGTCATAGGATACTACGTTTTTCCGTTTTGTGAAGGGCAAAATTTACATTTCTGGACATTTAGAGCAAGCTGCCAACATCTTCATGTTGAAATCTTATCAAGATGTAACCGAACAGCTATGCAACTTCTCTCATATAGTACTTCATTACAGATAACTGCATTATCTGCAAAAATTCTGATGTTACTTTCAATATTGCCATGGAATGCAGTATTAATACGAGTTTCCTTTGTAGAAAGGTATTGTTGAACTAAAGTTACAAAATCATGCCACAAGATCCCAATAGAACTTCAGCGTTCATAAATTCTTCAATCTTGGGCAAAATTACTTATGTGAGAATTACTGTTCAGGATTCTTTAGACACACGACCGTCAAATTCAGTACACTATTTGGCATCGTACGGCCGATAGTTCGCGACAGACCATATCTGAAGATTCGACATTAACGTCTACCGCGCTCGAAAGCAAACAACCGTAAAACTTATCGCTGCGCCCAGAGACTGTGCAACCGCGAGTTTTCTCAGCCCTATAGATTGTATTATTTTGTTCTCGTATCGATAGAGACGCAGCACAATGATCTCACCTGATTCATCATCATGCTCCACGCCGTGTTTTTCGACCAGCGCATTTCACGGACAAATCGTCGGTCATTTATTGACGAATTTTCTCGCACATGACTGAGGACTACCTCTTCAAGATTTGCAACGCGAACAACTCTTTGTCGAGAATCTTCGAGAGCTCTCCGTGGCTTGACTGTTTCCATTTACCGTAATTTCTTTTCGTTTCTGTTCGGTAGGTAAACAGCGTCTGTTTGAAGAAAGTTTTTTTAAGGTAATGTGAGCATAAAGTTAATTTTGTGTTTTTTTTAGTAATTATGGAGTATAATATCTTTAGTATGCTGTAATACGCTAGCATACCCTACCCTATCGAAAGTGTGTGAATTTATTTCATCATAATAATAAAGCGATACGTTTTTATTCTTTTTTTAATTTTTTTTTATTCTTTTCTATGATCCACAGGACCTGAAATCGGAAACGGCCCATACTTTCACATGCCAGTGGCGTTCTGTTCATAATTTTCAGACGTTCGAATTGAGTTCTTTGAATTTTTTATTGAATCTCACCATTTTTTAAAGAAATTAGTATTTTAGTCTTCATTCTTCACAAAACAGTGCAGTGATAACAACCATGAAATTTTCATTCGTAACATTTATAATCATGCCTGAAGAGATTACATGCATGTATACAAGTTCCTTGAACGAACATTGCACACTCATAAAGACTCAGTCAACAATGGTAAACAGGTTGTATGTACGCCGAGGACACATTGAACTAGTACAGAATTTACGAATACACTGATTTCCTCATGTAGCCACACTTACTCCGTCCGAGTAGACCTTGGAAAGCCCAACGGTACGGACCGGCCGCCGCGTCATCCTCAGCAGATAGGCATCACTGGATATGGATACGGCGGGGCGTGTGGTCACCACACCGCTCTCCCGGCCGTATGTCAGTTTTCGTGACTCGAGCTGCTGTTTCTCAGTCATGTGGCTCCTCAATTGGCCTCACCAGGGCTGAGTGCTCTCCGCTTGCCAGCAGCGCTCGACAGACCCAAACGGTCACCCATCCAAGTGCTATCCAAGCCCGGCAGAGCTTATCTTCGGTGAGATAACGGGAACCAGTGTTACCACTGAGGCATGGCCGCTTGTCGTGTAGCCACACTACAGCAAATGAAAGTGTTCGTAATCTGTCTCTGTCGAGTCAGTCCTCTAGAGCCCAAATTTGGTAATCTGATACGTATCCAAGTCCTCACGCAACTGCAGGTTTCCTCCATCAGTTCGAGCGATGTCACTTGGTGCTTCATGATTTCATGACCTGAAGTGCAGTAACACCACAGACGTAGGTCAGTGTCCTCTCGCCGCAGTTGAGATCACCATTCAGCGCGTTGTTGGCCGTGGTGTCTGTCAGTGATTGTGCTGTGTCGATATCGATATCTGGGTTGGCGTCTGTGCAGCAGTTAGGTCAGGATAGCAGGCACAACACAGACGGATCTACATTCTTTTAATGGCGTCGTCACTGACATCAGTGCAGCAGGCAGTTATTTGTTATGAAACCTAACGAGTTTACGAACAAGTCTTTGTCACACACAGCACATTCATTCACGAGCAAGTACTCAAAGTGGTTCAAATGGCTCTGAGCACTATGGGAGTTAATTGCTGTGGTCATCAGTCCCCTAGAACTTAGAACTACTTAAACCTAACTAACCTAAGGAAACCACACACATCCATGCCCGAAGCAGGATTCGAAACTGCGACCGTAGCGGTCGCGCGGTTCCAGACTGTAGCGCCTAGAACCATTCGGCACCACTCGGCCACTCCGGCCGGCAAGAGCAAGTACTGCTCTAAATAATCATTTCCGACCGTTCGCTTCGTGTCTCAAAATACTAACAGCCTGTATCATTGAGATCCTACTGGTTTAGAGCATCCTGTATATCGTTCTCCAACTCTTCTTGCCACATTTCCTTAAACGCTGTCGTAATTTTTCAATGTGGAGCTTCTATAGTGAAGCTGGTAACAAGTAGATGACGCCACTCATTAAAGGTATTGTTATGTCCCCATCTCTATTTTACCTCAAGTTTTGAATGAAATACTGAGACATGTGGCACAATGAGAAGATACTCTACTCATAATGGAGAGGATGATTGTTGAAACCCTTGTCGGCCCATCTAAATTTAGATTTTCATTGGTTTCCCTAAAGCGATTCTCTTTGAAAAGGACAACGCCAACGTTCTTCCACTATCCGAGTCGTTACTCTCCCCTAATGACATCACCGTAGACGGCACGATAAATTCGAATCTTGTTACCCTTTTTACGGTTGTGTTAACTATGCTCCTGACCCCTCCTTGCTTCTTATCAGCTATACCATGTTTGATTCGTAATGCAACACGAGAGCTTGAAAGTTATATTTAGTCACCTCCTAACTTCCCGTGTATCTGTTTATTTAGTCTGCACCTCGTGACCTAACGGTGTCAAGGTACGAGAAGTTTTCATAACAGACTGAAAGCGATACCCCGTCCAGAAAAATCACATGGTAACCTTGTGGCAGCCTGGATAGGATTGGTTACCGTTTGGGTCTACCAAGTGCTTTTGGCAACCATGGTGCACTCGTCCCTCATGGGGCCAGTTGAGGAGCCACATGATTGAGAATACCGGCTCCGGTCACGAAAACTGAAAACTGCCGGAAGAGCGATGTGCTGACCACACGCCCCTCCATATCCGCTTCTAGTGACGTCTATCGAATAAGGATGACACGTCGGTCTGTCGGTAGCGTTGGAGCTTCCGAGGCCTGTTCGGCCGGAATTTAGTTTAGTTTCACTTTAATTTGCTACAAACCAATTTGTACACAGAAACACCGAGTTTAAAAGAGTTTAAGCGTAGACCAAAAACACTACACAATGAACTGCAGAAGAAACAGAATTATCAAAACAATTTAGTAAACTATGGAAGAGCATTGTATCCCTGTATCTGAGATATTAGGACCAGTGTGTAGATTGCTTTGTACTCTACTCCTTATTCTATATTTGAGACTAATACTTTAAAGTTCTGTTTTACACTGCTGGCCGTTAAAATTGCTACACCAAGAAGATATGCAGATGATAAACGGGTATTCATTGGACAAATATATTATACTAGAACTGACATGTGATTACATTTTCACGCAGTTTGGGTACATCGATCCTGAGAAATCAATACCCAGAACAACCACCTCTGGCCGTAATAACGGCCTTGATACGCCGAGCCATTGAGTCAAACAGAGCTTGTATAGCGTGTACAGATGGAGCTGCCCATGCAACTTCAACACGATACCACAGTTCGTCAACAGTAATGACTGGCGTATTGTGACGAGCCAGTTGCTCGGCCACCATTGACCAGACGTTTTCAGTTGGTGAGAGATCTGGAGAATGTGCTGGCCAGGGCAGCAGTCGAACATTCTTTGTATCCAGAAAGGCCCGTACAGGACCTGCACCATACGGTCGTGCTTTATCCTGCTGAAATGTAGGGTTTCGTAGGGATCGAATGACTGGTAGAGCCACGGGTCGTAACACATCTGAAATGTAACGTCCACTGTTCAAAGTGCCGTCAGTGTGAACAAATGGTGACCGGGACGTGTAACCAATGGCACCCCATACCATCACGCCGGGTGATACGCCAGTATAGCGATGACGAATACACACATACAATGTGCGTTCACCGCGATATCGCTATACACGGATGCTACCATCATGATGCTGTAAACACAACCTGGAGTCATTCGATAAAATAACGTTTTGCCATTCGTGCACCCAGGTTCGTCGTTGAGTACACCATCGCAGGCGCTCCTGTCTGTGATGCAGCGTCAAGGGTAACCGCAGCCCTGGTCTCTTAGCTGATAGTCGATGCTACTGCAAACGTCGTCGAACTGTTCGTGCAGATGGGTTGTTGTCTTGCAAACGTTACAGCCATTTGGATAAGATGCCTGTCATCTCGACTGCTAGTGATACGAGACCGTTGGGATCCAGCACGGCGTTCCGTATTACCCTCCTGAACCCACCGATTCCACATTCTGCTAACAGTCATTGGATCTCGACCAACGCGAGCAGCAATGTCGTGATACGATAAACCGCAGTCACGATAGGCTACAACCCGATCTTTATCAAAGTCGGAAACTTGATGGTAGGCATTTCTCCTCCTTACACGAGGCATCACAACAACTTTTCACCAGGCAACGCTGGTCAACTGCTGTTTGTGTATGAGAAATCGGTTGGAAACTTTCCTCATGTCAGCACGTTGTTGGTGTCACCACCGGCGCAAAACTTGTGTGAATGCTCTGAAAAGCTAATCATTTCCATATCACAGTGTCTTCTTCCTGTCGGTTAAATTTCGCGTCTGTAGCACGTCATCTTCGTGGTGTAGCTATTTTAATGGCCAGTAGTGTAAATACGGCTTAAGCATTGGAAATAATACAACGGCGATATAAAGGAAAAATGACACTGTCAAGGAAAAGAATTACATTTGATTATTTTTTTCTTTAACAAAAAAAAAAAAAATGGCTCTGAGCACTGTGGGACTCAACTGCTGTGGTCATAAGTCCCCTAGAACTTAGAACTACTTAAACCTAACTAACCTAAGGACATCACACACATCCATGCCCGAGGCAGGATTCGAACCTGCGACCGTAGCGGTCGTGCGGTTCCAGACTGTAGCGCCTTTAACCGCTCGGCCACTCCGGCCGGCTCTTTAACAAAAATATGAAATTTAGATCGGATTTCGAAAGAATTCATGCATTTTTAAAGAAGCAAAATATCCTTTTCAGACCGAAGATAGACAGAAAAGATTTCAGAAGAAGGATATATTACGTTTATAGTCATCAAAAGGGACTTTATTATACTACAGTTTTTTTTCAATTCCTGGAATGAAAAATCTTCCTTCTCATTTAATTTAAACGGGGAAGAAATTTAATTTAAATTACTTAAAAAAGTTTTTCATCAAACTAAATAGTTATTTCATTTAATGCCTTCCACCGCCCAGGAGAACATTGTGTTTTAACGAACAAGACAACAGGCAGAGAAACCAGGCCTAAAAGGATAATAAGTTGAGCGAATGAAAAAAGTGGCATACATGCTGTGTATATGTTTCAATGAACTCTTTGACGAACACATAGTATTTATACCTTTGATATTTGTAATTTGTGAATTGTTAAGTGTGGAGTGATCAAATCTATGATTGATCCATTGGTGTGCTACAGTTGAAAAATGACCTTTTTAATTCCCCCATTTGTTATGAAGCTTGTGTATATTCTGTAGTCGAGTTGTTGTACCGAACAGTTTTTCCTTAAAGGTGATCGTGACAATCGAAACCGGTAGAGAATTAACATAAAATTATGCATGAGATGGCACAAATACATTCTTTTCCAAAAATAAAAAGTGTTTGCGTGCTAGAATAGGTTCCAAAGGAACCTTAGTTTTTATCCCAGGCCAGTTGTAAAAATTTTTTCCACTTACTTCTTCTTCTTCTTTCGATTTCGGCCATCTTTGGACCACGTTCAACAATTCACTTGCCCGGCTTTTTGATCTTTTTTTCTCTCTTCCCAATATTTCCTCATCATTTTCGAGTGGTTCCTCCTCCGCTCTTCCGACCATTTCCTGTTATTATTCTTTAGTTTCGTTTCTTCTGGAAAACACTTAATTTCGTTCACTATTTGTCTAAACTTTTCCCTGTCCCTGATTGACTCACGGGTGACATTAAAATAGGCCAAATCCTTTTTCACCATCTGTATCCATTTATTGTTGGTTTTTTCGTTCCTGTTACTATGTTCAAACACTTTTCTTGTTAGTCTGTTTCCATTCATCCTCGACAGGTGACCATAAAACGTTAGTCTGCGTTTACGCATTGCCTCACTCACTTTCTCAATAGTTTTGTATATTTCCTTATTACTCTTTAGCTTGTACTCTTCTCCAATCTTTCTCGGTCCTAATATTTTTCTCAAAATTTTCCTTTCTTTCTTTTCCATGTTTTCTATTTCCCCCTTTTTGTTAAGAGTTAGGCACTCCGATGCATACAGGCATTCTGGTCTAATGACAGTTTTATAATGTCTTAATTTAGCTTGAATCGAAATGTTTTTTTTGTTATATATGTCTTTGGTTTTTTGAAAAGCAAATTCCATTTTCATTGCTCTCGCCTGGTTTGCACTCTTGTCTAAACCATTCACTTGAATTATTTCACCTAAATACTTAAATTTTTCTACTCTCTTAATATTGCCGTATTTAGTAATAAGATTTTTCTTGTTATTTCTATGATTAGACATATACACGGTTTTTTCAAATGAAATCTGCAGTCCAGCTCTGGCCGAAACTTCTTGTAGTTTCTCCAGGTAGTTCTGAGCTATTTCTTCGTTTTCTGTAATTATTGCCAGATCGTCTGCAAAAGCTAAACAGTCCACTTCTATTTTTTCTTTTTTTGTTCCAATTCTGATGTCATTCTTGGTGCCTTTGAGTTCTTCTTTCCATATTCTCAATATCTTTTCCAGTACGCAGTTGAAGAGGATTGGGGATAAACCATCACCTTGTCTAACACCTGTTTTAATTTCGAACTTCCTTGAAATTTCACCCATAAATTTAACTTTGGCCTTACTGTTTGTTAGCGTCTGTTTGATAATTTGAATGGTTTCGTATCGACCCCAAATTCTTCCAATACTTTCAGTAATGTTTCTCTATCTACCGAGTCGTATGCTTTTTTGAAATCTACAAATACTATTGCAAATCTCTGGCCTCTTGAGATTCTGTAACGAATTAGTGTTTTCAGGTTAAATATTTGTTCAACACAGGATCTACCTTGTCTAAAACCTGCTTGATATTCACCTATTTTTTTATCCAGAACTGGCTCCACGATTTGAAGTAATTTCCTTGACAAAATTTTGTATCCTACTGGTAGTAGCGAGATCCCTCTATAATTATTAACATTCATCTTATCCCCCTTTTTGTGTAGTGGGTGTATCAGGGCACACTGCCAGTCTTCAGGAATTCTTTCTTCGTCCCAGATCTTCTTAAACATATGTTCCAAAACTTGTGGGAGGTTGGTATCCATTATTTTTAGGATTTCTGGTACTATGGAGTCTTCACCTGGGGCTTTATTGTTTTTTAGACTGTGTATTATGTGTTTTATTTCTTCAGCGTCTGGAGGTTTTGACTCGGTATTAGTATTTCGGTGGTTTTCAAAACTCATTTTATCTTTGGGTGGTTCACAATTTAGTAGATTCTCGAAATATTTTGCTAATATTTCACAATTAGTCTTGTTTGTCAAACCTAGCTTGTTCTCTTCATCTTTAAAACATAAATTTGGGGATTGGTATTTGGTTAGCTGTTTTCTAAAAGTTTTGTAGAAATCTCTAGAATTATTTGTTTTAAAGTCTTCCTCAATCTGTTCTAGGATATCCTGAAATTGTCTTCTTTTTTTATTACGGAAAGCTTAGCTGTTTCTCTTCTCTGGATTTTAAAATTGTCAAGATCTTGAGGATCTTTTGTGGAGTTCCATTTCTGCCACAATTTCTGTCTCTTCTCCAGGTTCTCAATTTCTTTTTTTTTAAAAAAAAAAAAAAAAAGAAAAAGAAGAGATTAATGGCGTTGCTGCCTCTAGACAATGGGATCGTGGATTCTATTCCCAGGTGGTTCTGAGATTTTCTACGGCCGTGGACAGGGTGCTTGCTTTGTCCTAATCATCATCATCGTGATAATCATCATCGACGACCAAGTCGCCCAAGTAGTGTCAAATGGAAAGACTTGGGCCAATCGGATGAACTACAGCAGACGGGCTCTCCCGGCCAACAATGCCATACGAATATTTCATTTCATTTTTATGTCGTCCAACCATTTTCACGTGGCCGAGCGGTTCTAGGCGCTACACTCTGGAACCGATCGCCCGCTACGGTGGCAGGTTCGAATCCTGCCTCGGGCATGGATGTGTGTGATGTCTTTAGGTTAACTATGTTTAAGTAGTTCTAAGTTCTAGGGGACTGATGACCAGAGAAGTTAAGTCCCATAGTGCTCAGAGCTATTTGAACAATTTTCACGCGAGTCTAGTGGTCCGCAGTAATGTGGTACCGGATTTATTTTAAAAGGTGTCGCAGCCACTTTCGCCTCCAGACGGAGTGACAGGTACACCGTGCCCCCAGGTATGGAGCCTCATCTCCTGCCTCCATCTTCCCGGGTCAAATTAAAGGAGTCGGTGCAGAACAGTCTGCGAACTTGCTCTTGCCGAAGCGACAGCATTTTCTCGGTAAGGCGACTCCATTCCGTCCGTCGCCGTAAAGACAGCAGTCGACAGACGCGAAGAAGGGAGCGACATCCTTAAGAAACGTAAAAGATTGTCGTCGTCGTCCGACGTCAATTCCGCCTTTCTTTGCGTCCCTGCATCCTCTGCCCTTTGTTGTGCTGTGTGTAGGGGGCGGGGTGGTGGTGGAGGTGGTGGTGGTGGGTTGCTATCGACCGCCACTTGGCGACTAAGAATGCAGAACGAACGCCGGAGCAGAGGAAGAATGCTGCGACGGGCGCGGCGCGGCGTGGCGGTCCAGATGGTGGTGGCTGGGGCGGCGGTGGAGGCGGCGGGGGCGGTGGAGGCGGCGGCCTCGCTGAGACAATGGCGGGCGGCGGCCGCCCCGGGCTTCCAGAGGCAGCGGCCGTCTGCGTCGGCCTCATTTGCTCAGCCCCTGCAAGTAGGTCGAGCCGCGCACTCTGCAGCACAGTCGTTTACCGCACAAAATGCAGTACTGCTAGGCCGTTTCACAACTTTTAATAGATGGGTTTCAGCTCTCTGCGTAATTATCCGGAAAAAATATTAATTAAGAAATGGCCACCGTGAAAAAACAGCTGACAAACGGCTAATAGCAATAAAAGTAGTGTTTCGAAATCACTTTCCCTTTCTCCTTCCTCTCTTCGTTCATTCGCTTTGTATTGTATGGTATTGTATTAAAACGGGGACCTAGAAACGACGGAGAGACTTCGTCCCGCCGTAGCCCTCAGTGGTTCACAACCCCACAACAGGCCACAGCAGTCCACCCACCCCACCGCCGCCCCACACCGAACCCAGGGTTATTGTGCGGTGCGGCCTCCAGTGGACCCCCCCCCCCCCCCCCCCACAAGGAAAGTCTCATATCAGACGAGTGTAATCTCAAATGTTTGCGTGGTAGAATAATTATGGTGTTTGCACAGCAATCGCCGACACAGTGTAACTGAGGCGGAATAAGGGGAACTAGCACGCATTCGCCGAGGTAGATGGAAAACCGCCTTAAAAACCATCCACTGGCTGACTGGCACACTGGACGTCGACACTAATCCGCCGAACGGATTCGTGCCGGGGACCGGCACACCTTCCCGCTCGGGAAGCAGCGCCTCAGACCGCGCGGATAGCCTGGCAGGCTTCTTTCGGCTACCTGTTTACTCGTTCTTACTTACACCGAAGAGAAGAAAGTCATGGGACAGCAATATGCACTTGTAAAGATGGCGGCAGTATCACGTACACAAGGTGTAAAAGGGCAGTGAATTGGACGAACTGTCGTTTTCACTCTGGTCGTTCATGTGACAAGGTGTCTGAGGTTATAGTGGCCGCTCGACGGGAATTAACAGACTTCGAACGCGGAATGGTAGTTAGACGTATACGCACAGGGCATTCCATTTCGGTACTCGTTCGGGAATTCAATATTCCAGGATTCACAGCGTCAACAGTGTGCCGACAACACCAAATTTCACGCACTACCTCTCGCCACAGACATGAAAGAGGGAGAGCAGTGGCGTTTTAGTAGTGTTGTCAGTGCTAATAGACATGTAACATCGCTTGAAATACCCGCAGTAATCGGTGTGGGACGTACGACTAACGTATACATTAGAACAATGCGGCGAGATAAAGGGTTTAAGGGCTAAGGCAGCAGACGGCCAACGCGAGTGCCCTTGCTAACAGCACATCGCCTGCAGCACCTCTTCTGGGCGCGTGACCATATCGGGTCGACACTTAGACGACTGGAAAACCGTGACCTGCTCGGATGAGTTCCGATTTCAGTTGGCGAGAACTGATGGTGTGGTTCAAGTGTGGCGCACAAAGGCATGGACTCAAGTTATCAACAAGGCACTGTGCAAGCTGGCGGTGGCTCCATAGGTTGGTTGGTTTGGGGATGGAGACCAGACAGCGTGGTCATCGGTCTCATCGGATTAGGGAAGGATTGGGAAGGAAGTCGGCCGTGCCCTTTCAGAGGAACCATCCCGGCATGTGCCTGGAGTGATTTAGGGAAATCACGGTGGCTCCATACCCTGTGTTTACACGTAATGGACAGAGTCCTCTGGTATAACTGTACCGATCGGAGACTGAAAATAGTTATGTTCGGCTACTCGGGGACCATTTGCAGCCATTCAAAGAGAGAATTTTTATGGACGACAATGCGCCATGT
The DNA here is from genome assembly GCF_021461385.2 of Schistocerca piceifrons. Taxonomy (NCBI): domain Eukaryota; kingdom Metazoa; phylum Arthropoda; class Insecta; order Orthoptera; family Acrididae; genus Schistocerca; species Schistocerca piceifrons. The sequence continues at coordinate 814,815,669 of NC_060140.1, read as the reverse complement.
TATTGGGCCACAGTTGTTGACTGTTGGATTGAAGAATATTCTGGACAATTCGAGTGAGTGATTTGGCCACCCACATAGCCCGACATCAGTCCCGTTGAATATTTTGTGCGATAATCGATAGGTCAGTTTGTGCACAACATCCTGTACCGGCAACACTTTCGCAAATATGGACGGCTATAAAGGCAGCATGGCTCAGCATCTCTGCAGCGGTCTTTCAACGAAGTGCTGAATCCATGCCACGTCGAGTTGCTGCACTACCCCGGGTAAAAGCAGGTAGGACACGATATTAGGAGGTATCCCATGACTTTTGTCACCTCAGTGTACTTCGCGCAACTATACAGCAATTCGAGTAAATAACATTAATGGTTTTTATTACAATACAGTAGATTGACAATACTTAACTTTGGTTTACTATAAGTTGTAGCAAGCAATGGGTGACATGCAAATAATCAACGTCCTACGCTGTAGGCAATGTCCGTACAAGCAATTAATATAAGACACAAGTCTAACAGTTAGGATGACGGCTCTAATAGTGTCCTGTTTCCTACTGTCTGGCCGTGGCTGGCAGGAGCGGCGCTTATATTCTCTTCGGCTAGAGGCCGCTCCTGTCGTGGTGCGGTCCTAATCAGCGCGCCATTGGCTGACGTCGTCTCACAGCCTTCTCTGCTCTTGCGTTCTCCATCTTCGTGCCGGCGGTTTCGTTACGCCGGAACATTTACCGTGCCTAAAGCCGGACTGATCATCATCCAACACATCCTCAGTTTTCTTTTTCTTACTCCTCCTCAGTGCTATTGACTGACTGATGCCACGAACTGGGGGTCAGAGCACTTCCATGCTCGGCTCCGTATTGACCTCCATGCAAGGTCACTGTGGTGCTGTAAGAGAGTCATGGTCTATAGGAGAGCCTCCCACTGAGGATTGCAGCCAAACATCGCTAATGTCTCTGGTAATGATGCGTGTTTCCGACTTTGGAGTGGGGCCGCGACCTTCGTACGATACCACACATAAGAAGGAGTCCTGCGTTGTGTTTGAAATGACGCTGAAGGTGTATTCACCAGTATATACACCTATCAGTTTCGCATTTTATGTGCCTGTTGTTGTTCACAGAACAAGTAACACTGATAGCCCTGCTACATGTAACAGTACTGAGTTGTTAGTGAAGTTCTTTAGTAGTACAGGTAGAGCCTTTGGAATTTTATGCCTTTATTGATACATGTTTATATGACTGTCCGATAGTAAAGTGCTGCAGGTGGGGAGTGGAAATATTGTGTTTTGTTTTTGTTGTCATGGTTGGTGCCAAAGTGTGTGTCACGGGGTCATAGGCAGATCTGAGTTACATGTACGAGTACGTACGGAGGCTTGCTGAAAACTAATGCCTACGAATTTTTTATGTGAAAACTCTTGATGCTTTTTAAATGAAAGAACGTCATCAACATACTACTTGTTCACGTATTTGCAGCCCGCTGCTGCTAGAGGGGAACGAATTGTAGCGTGTAGCGTGGCTGTCTGTAACGTAACTATGTCGGTGGGTGAGGAACAGCGTGCAGTAATCGAAATTTGAATTCAGAGGATTCATCCACACATGCAGAGCCCCCTCCTTCAGCATGACAATGCCGGACCACACACGAGCGCTGCGACGTATGTAACAATCCGACGCCTTGGGCTCACTGTCATCGATCTTTCTCCGACCACCCCCGACTTAGTCCCATCCGCTTCTCGTCTGTTTCCAAAACTTAAAGGGTGCCTTGAAGGACATCACTTCGATAGCGATGAAGCGTTGCAACCATAGGATGGGCTGTGGCTCCGCCAACAAAGTGAAACGTTCTACAGTGACGGTTCAACGAAGTAGTCTCTCTTCGGGACAATTGTGTTCCTCACCAGGATGACTATGTTGAGCAATAAATATGAATACATGAAGAATAAAAATGTTGAATGTTAATAACGTTTGTATGTTTTAAACAGTTTTAAGAGTTTCCATATAAGAAATTCTGAGGCATTAGTTTTCAGCACGCCGTCGTATTACGTTAGGCCCATTTTTACATAAGCATTTGCTCTGAGCAGAAGCTGGTTGATTTTTAACTGCACATCATCCTCCATGTCATTGTTGTTGTGTAACATAATAAATGTTATTATTAAATAAGCCCACGCCGGCAAAACCCCGCAGCCCGAAACCGACTCCACCCGAATCCAGCGCTACACTTCCTTCTTCCGTTCCATCCACCCTCGCATTCCTACATCTACATCTACGTGATTACTCTGCTAATCACAATAAAGTGTCTGGCACAGGGCTCAATGAACCACGTTCAAGCTGTCTCTCTACCGTTACGCTCTCGAACGGTGCGCGGGAAAAACGAGAACTTTAATTTTTCTGTGCGAGCCCTGATTTTTCTTATTTTATCCTGATGATCATTTCTCCCTTTGTAGGTGGATGCCAAAAGAATGTTTTAGCAATCGGAGGAGAAAACTGGCGATTGAAATTTCATGAGAAGATCCCGTCGCAACGAAAAATGCCTTTGTTTTAATGATTGCCACTCCAACTCACGTATCATGTCTGTGGCATTATCTCCCGTATTTCGCGATAATACAAAACGAGCTGCCCTTCTTTGAACTTTTTCGTTGTCATCCGTCAGTCCCACCTGTTGCGGATCCCATACCGCGCAGCAAAACTCCTTAATAGGGCGGACAAGCGTGGTGTAAGCAGCCTCTTTAGCAGACCTGTTGCACCTTTTAAGTGTTCTGCCAATGAATGGCAGTCTTTGGTTGGCTCTACCCACAACATTATCTATGTGATCGTTCCAGTTTAAGTTACTTGTAATTTTAATCCCTAAATAGTTAGTTCAATTTACGCGTAATCGAAATTTAGCAGATTTCTTTAGTACTCGTGTGATTAACTTCACACTTTCCTTTATTCAGGGTTAATTGCCACTTTTCGCACCATACAGATATCTTATCTAAATCATTTTGCAATTCTTTTTGGTCATCTGATGACTTTACAAGACGGTAAATGACAGCATCATCTGCAAATAATGTTAGATGGCAACTCAGGTTGTCTCCTAAGGCGTTAATACAGATCAGAAACAACAGAGGGCTTATAACATTTCCTTTACTCGATGACTTTCCGCCTATTACTACGAACTGTGACCTTTCTGACAGAAAATCACGGATCCAATCTCACAACTCAGGCGATATTCCATAGGCACGCAGTTTGGTTAGAAGACGCTTGTGAGAAACGGTGTCGAAAGCTTTCTGGAAATCTAGAAATATGGAATCAGTTTGACATTCTCTGTCGATAGCACTCATTATTTCATGAGTAAAAAAAGCTAGTTGTGTTTAACAAGAATGTTATTTTCTGAATCTGTGCTGACTATGTGTCAATAAAGCGTTTTATTCGAGGTACTTCATAATGTCCGAACACAGTATATGTTCCAAAACTCTACTGCAATCGCCGGCCGGTGTGGCCGTGCGGTTCTAGGCACTTCAGTCTGGAACCGCGTGACCGCTACGGTCGCAGGTTCGAATCCTGCCTCGGGCATGGATGTGTGTGATGTCCTTAGTCTAGTTAGGTTTAAGTAGTTCTAAGTTCTAGGGGACTGATGACCTCAGATGTTAAGTCCCATAGTGCTCAGAGCCATTTGAACCATCTACTGCAATCGACGTTAATGATATGGGCCTGTAATACAGCGGAGTACTCCTACATCCCTTTTTGGGTACTGGTGTGACTTGAGCATTTTTCCAGTCTTTAGGTACGGGTCTTTCTGTGAGCGAGCGGTTGTATATAATTGCTAAATATGGAGCTATGGTATCAGCATACTCTGAAAGGAACCCGGCTGGTATACGATCTGGACTGGAGGCCTTGCCTTTATTAAGTGATTTAAGCTGGTTTGCTACAGTGAGGATGGCTACTTCTATGTTTCTCCAGGTTTTACTATTTTCTGTATGGCTGCTTATTAATTATAGCTGTCATATTAATATCATTACTGTAAACAGTTTACTGCTTAAGGGAAGAACTATAGCAAAGCAATAAGCTCATGTAGGGTTGTGCGTTAGTCTTCACTTTACTTTACTGCTATCACAGAACTAAGAGACGAATAGTTCATTCTGAAGCAGTATATACACTGAGATAAAGCTACCAACCAGAATAAAATTTTGAACCAGAATGAGACACGATCCCAGAGTTTTCCATAACTCACATTAAATGATCCAGCTAAGTGTTATTGACAGTACGAATCAAAGATTAAAAATGTGTATGTCTGTCCCATTCAGACCGCAAAAAAGTTTTACAGTATAAACTGCTACAACGGAAGAGCGGAGGAGCATGTAGGGCAAAAAGATTTAACCATAGCTGACTTCATTAATAAATATTACACCACAATGCTCAACATTCCAACAGCCTTTCAGTGTAGTCTAAATCAGGATATCGTTGAACTCGTTATTTTAAAAATAAATGCAGCAAACGCTTCAATACTGAAGAATAAAGTAGTTCAAATGTATTCACTGTGTAATTAGCATATTTGGCAATCTGCGTACCATCACCCGTTGAAAATCTTTTTTCGATGTCTAAGAAATACGTGTTGCTGGTTGTACACATCAAGCGTGACATTTTGATGTTTTTCCGTTTTTCTTTTTCCCACTGGAATATAAAGCCAAAACATATGACCAAATCCTTGGATATTGTGGAATTTCATAGAACGTGAAACGCATCCTTTCATTGCCACATATCGCATCTGCTATTGTAATAACAAGTGCTCAATATGCGATAGGCAATGGTGCGAAGACTACATAATCAATGACTAAAATAATTGAGGCCGATACCGGTGACATTTCCAATGAATATTATTTTGGTACATTTTTTTTTCTTTTTTTGCCCTAGTTGGCACTGGCAGTTTCAACGAGTAATAATAACGTTGTCAGAATTATTACCACTTCAGAAACACGAAAATTTTCTGGCAACGTACACCATCGATCTTTCACGGTATTGAATGATTCAGACTTACGTTTATAGTATATTCTGCACCCAGTCGCCGTTGTCCGACCTGCCTCCATCGAAAATAATTAGTCAGCCAAATAGCGTTCTGTAATTATATTAGGGACCTGATCACATGAAATAATATTTTCGTACCGTAGAACAAATACAAGGAAGGACAACAGAACAACGTGGGGGCGTACGAGAAATCTGGCTTTGTTATGCCAGAGGGAGGCGGTGCCAGGTGTGACTACAACCGTTAATGTTTATACGCTGTAACCCCCAAGCCATTAAAGTTAAGGAGGCGGTAAATGCGACAGGTGAGACGATCTACTGCCGCTGTGTTTTGTGTTTGTGTGTACTGCGTTCATCTGTCAAGCAGAACGGGGAGGCACGGAAAGGTGTTGTTTACTATTTTATTACTCATTTATTCAACTGCTCATATGAGATTTTCACAAAAACTTCCCGAAATATATTAATTAAAACTATTACGTCTTAGCTAGATCCTATTCTGTAACATAACTTTGAAAGTAGGCCTCTTGCAAGACCGCCTCTTGAACTTCATTTTCACTTTGGTGGGATGGGGAAAAAGTCACGGGGAGCACATTATGGCGAGTACATGGGTGAGGAATACCTGTCATTTTGTTGTTAGTTTAAGATTCCTGAATAACGTCGCTGCATGCGGTCGTGAATTATCACGGTGGAGCATCCAGTCATTCCCACTCCACTTCCGTCGACACTCTCAGCTTATGTCCTCCTTAAGCGACTTAAAACATCACGATAGAATTCTTTATGGCGAGAGAAGTCAGTACTCGAGCTTGTTTGGTCGAGGTAGAGACCGACTCTTACAGTTCTACGACTCCTGCCTGGTTTCAGGTTAATAGCCATAAAATCATTTTTCCTCACCAGTGATAAGGTTTGGACGGAAGTTTGGATCGTCTTGAACCAGCTGTTTGAGTTCCCTGCAGACTTCCCTTTTGTTGCATCTGACAGTACTGAAGCACCGTGGCACAAAACTCTCCGTAATCCTCCTTTTATTCACTATACGTTCACATGTTCCATAAAGTTTTCGTTAGGTGTTTCAGTACTCTTGGATAGTCTCACCGCAATTTTGCGGAATTGGACTGCATTCGAGAGCAAAAATGGTTCAAATGGCTCTGAGCACTATGGGATTTAACATCTGAGGTCATCAGTCCCCTAGACGTAGAACTACTTAAACCTAACTAACCTAAGGACATGACACAAAGCTGTTTATAGCCAGTTAAAAAGAATGGGGCCCAACTATCGAGTAACTGCTCATAAAACACACATTTCTGTAGTCAGTGCTAACCAACCCTAGAGGTGGTATGAAGAGTAACGCTATTGGACAGTGGTCAACTGCGAACGAGTAAGTTTGAGTGATAAATCACGCTATACTCTGTGCGTTCCGATGGAAGTGAAGTACGGAGGTCGTGGTGTTACAGTATGGGAGTGTTTTTCGTGGTTAGAGTGCGGTACCCTAACGCTAAACCCGGAAGGCTATTGTAACGCAACAGCTTAAATTTCATTAAAAAAAATCATAAAAATTTTTCGCTTTAAGTCGAAAGTTGGACTCTATGCTTCTGCTGCGTGCATACACAAACTCTTGAGTCTGAGATATTATGATCGCGAGTAGTAGTGAGCGAGCAGTTGTCGAGGGGACTCGGAAGTGGTCGGGCGCAGCCTGCGGTGGACAGAAGAAGCGTGACGAGAGAGATCGCAGCCTGCCGTGATCGTGCTAATAGCGCCAGAGAAGCCTTTGGTATTAATTGAGGACTTCTTTTTTGTAATTTGCCTTTTTCTGCACGCAGTTGTTGGTTCCTTGTGCAGAGGAGGGATTTTGCGAGATTTGTGTATACATACATCGAGAGTAATGTTCACATCTTTGTTGTCACGAGGCTGGCTCTGAGCACTATGGGACTTAACATCTATGGTCATCAGTCCCCTAGAACTTAGAACTACTTAAACCTAACTAACCTAAGGACAGCACACAACACCCAGCCATCACGAGGCAGAGAAAATCCCTGACCCCGCCGGGAATCGAACCCGGGAACCCGGGCGTGGGAAGCGAGAACGCTACCGCACGACCACGAGATGCGTTGTTGTGACGAGATAGGTGATTATTGATTATAGACATTGTGGAATAATTAAAAGTCTGTGTAAAGTTCGTCAGCATTTAAATCATCAATTTACATAATGTAGTAAATTGTAAGTTTTTATTAGTTCCTTTTATTTTTATTTTTATTTACATCGTTTAAGGTTAGTTGACCAAACGCCTCCTGATCATTCAGTTTCGATGCATAAAAGTATGGCAGTAATCGTTGCAATTAGTTCATACATTGCGCTCTGCATACATGGCAGTATTGCTTTTCCGAAATATTTTAGCATTTTTCTGATCACGCAGTTGCAGCGGCAAGACGAAATAAGTCGTCTGTTGGTTACAGGAGCATTGCAAAACAGTTGTTAGGACACGTTAGGGAATATTTTAAAACTCGCAGATAGATGATTGAGAATTGATTTCTTTGTAATTCGTGGGAGGCGTAATTTTTTTTTTCTTACATCTGTTTCATTTTGTTCACAGTCAGAATTCCATTATTGTCAGAGACGGAACGTCACATACATGTTGCCGTAGGTCTACAAAAAATAATTACGAACCCGTTTCAAATCGTAGCCCTAAAAATCGATGGATAAAAGTATCGATGTATTCAAACCATGTTCAATGTATCGATGTTTTCTAAGAACGTTAAATCTCTTTGGCTGTCTGTTAAAAGTAAATGAAGTAACAGATATTGTTTAAAGAAACCAGGAGTATAATAATGAATTTTTTTACGATTATAATGACAGTAATATTGGTTGGTTATTTGAAAATTTATAACACTTTTGATAAAGTAAATAAGAAACTTAGGGATCCAATTTTGGTTTTCCACGGTTTTCCGCGGTTGTGTGGGTGACGTTGGCGGTCAAGTGGCACGGAAAGGGCGGAGCGGAACGAAAAGAAAACAGTCGCAAGCTGGATAGCCTGATGTACGTAAATAGCTGTGTCACGTCTGGCGATGTCAACGTTTTCTCAGTGTATAAACTGTGCATAGTCTAGAGAAACTTGATGTGTCAGCGGCATTTGCGTCGTAAAGTTGTCTCCACAAATTGCGGTTTTTGGAAAGTAATAATGTCCAACTTTAATCTAAGATGGATTTGGAGCCAACGTAACAACAAGATAAATGACTACTGCAAGCAACTTGGTAACAATACAATAATTCCATTTTACTGGAGCATGAAAACATTAGCCAATTACCATTCTGCAGTCTTCAACTACAGCACCACTACAACTACGATAAATATGGCACGACTTTTTACTGAATCTAAGTGAGCAGAGATGTATTGAATATTAGTCACAAACTTCATATTTAACTACTGAATAGAGTCAGTTATTTAAAAACATCTATTAAATTCATTGCTCTAAGTCACAAACTCAATCCTGATTTCCTTATCACTGTTTATAATAATTCTGAGTAAATCTTAACTATCAAAAGATCGTATATAATACTTTCAAAATCACGACAATGGAAGATTGTTGTAGTATATTTAGCAGGAAAATACTGCTTTAACTTTGTGTGTAAATAAAACAGACTGGTCACATTGCAAATTCATGCCTCACGTTTTGAGATTACTTTCACCTGGTTTTCGTTATTTAATTTTAATTAATATGTAACTGTAAAATTTCAATATGGTAGCCACAGAGGTATATTGAATCTCATACCTTGCCTCCATCTTGATTACAAGTAGATCATTGCTTTAATTTAATTTAATTTATGGTAAGTTCCTATGGGACCAAACTGCTGAGATCATCGGGAAGACCATTGAAAATTAATCATAATAATATAAATTCATTTCAGAGAGAGTTAAATAATTTCTGAAAGAATGAAGTTAAATTGCTCCTTCAGGGCTGACAACCACAAATCTTTGTAGAATGTGTGTCTTTTTCAGAGGTACTATCGTACACTAAGATTACACCAGTCTACATTCTCTTCGCTACTGTTGTGACGACAAAACTACAAGGTAGGCAGTGAAGTGTTTATTCAGTGTTATATTCTTTATTGTGTGCCAAAATTATCTACAGATCCAGCGCCGTTATCCCCATGGCTCTTTGGAGAGACGTCCAGCAGAAAATTAGCTGTCTAAAATTAACGATATTGTGTCGGGTTACAAATGATGAATTCAGTAATTAAATATTGTTAGTCAGCAACATAGCAACCGTTATATAGTCCAGATTAAGTGTCAGTTCTCAGATTACTGACTGTAAGGCTTTCTTTTTCTAGAAAAACGGAGGTATTGTTCAATAAGATTTTATAATGATACGCTAGGAACGGCTAGGTCGAGCGCTCTTTGGTCGTAGAACACTGAAACGTTTCTTTTTATGTGTAAATAAATTTCAGCCCCAAAACTAAAATAATTTATGTAGACCTACGTAAGAAACTCTGCATTTTTGTATCAATCCCGTGTATTGTCTTTAAATTGTCTTATAACGTAAAACTGTAATTATTTCTTAAATGTGAGAGAGCAATTGCATTTTTTAATTGGCATATGATGCACCAGATGCAGCGAAAGCGGCGTCAACAATCACATTTTATAAAATCAGCCGCGCTGGAAAGAAGCGCAGCGATGTCTCTCGAACGTTTTTCGACGCAAGAGGCTTCCAGATCAGGAAGAGACTGAGGAAAAATGACAGTAAAGTAGCTTTCAGTGGTCTAGTTGTTTATAAACACGAGCGGCGTCTGGTTCGCTCTTTCTCTCTCTCTCTCGATATCTCTCTCTCTCTCTCTTAATGATCTCTCTCTCTCGAATTATTTTGTACCTTCAAGGTGTGTAAAGTACATACATTAGAAAAACTTTTGCCTCGCCTCGGTTCCGGAGTTCATTCGTCTGTTCAGAAGGTGAGGCCCCACACTGTCTGCCACCTTTCGCTCGTCGGTGATGGCAGAATCGAGGCGCACGCGCTGCAACCTTCCTAAGACGATTTTACAGAAATTATACATTACAAATAATTCATTTTTGCTTTGTTTGTAGCTTTATATGTCAGATTCATTACGCTGTGCCCACCACTCTGTTAATGGTAGTAGGTATTGTGATATTTACGCGGAAATGAAACACTGCGCGAAATTCGAAAAAGTTCGCGATGAGGAATAGGGGTCGCTACGATTTTGCGTTTGGTGCATATTACATAATACGCTGCTGTGTATCAAATGTTGCTAACGTATTGAAATTTTCTTTAGACTTGGATGGAAGTCTCTATCTGTGACCAATCTCGGGAAAATTGATCTGACTTGCCACACTCCTTTGCGATCGATAAAGCCTAAGTGAAATAACCACAACACTCCTCATATTTCATAAATGGTTTGAGATACTGAAGTGAGACTTTGACAGATGACAGCACGTAAATAGGAGAGTATTTTGCCATATGGTTATTATGCAAAACTTCTTTATCCATCGTGTTACACCACTAACTATAATGTTTTTCGATGAAACACTATATTTTTAAGGGCTATCGATAGTTAGTGAAATGAGAATGCTATGGAATTTAGAACAACGTAAGTGAAGACAATGCACGTTTATTTTGTATCGAGGATGTGCTTTTTCATAAGATATTGACCTTACGTTTCTTTATTGTTTTTCCAGTCATCGAACAATATTTCGGTCTCTCATGCACATATGTGGTGATTTTCTTTCGTTTGTCGTAACCGGACGGTAATGTAAAGGTACGTAGCCCATTGAAATGGATTTGTACACACATCAAAAAGTTTTGCATCACCTCAGTTCCGAGAGCTCCGGAGCCCGTACAGAAAATTGGAATAGAGATCAACATTAACATCATTTACGCCCTTTCTATTGCTCATGAAAACCACACATTGCATGTTGTACCACCATACAGCGAGACCTACATAGGTGGGGTCCCAGATTACTGTACACGCTGGTACCTCTAATACCCAGTAGCAGGTCCTCTTGCCTTGACGCATGCCTGTATTTGTCGTTGCATCCTATCCACAAGTTCATCAAGGCACTGTTGGTCCAGATTGTCCCACTCCTCAACGGCGATTCGGAGTAGATCCCTCAGAGTGGTTGGTGGGTCACGTCGTCCATAAACAGCCCTTTCCAATCTATCCCAGGCATGTTCGATAGGGTTTATGTCTGGAGAACATGCTGGCCACTCTGGTCAAGCGATGTCGTTATCCTAAAGGAAGTCATTCACGAGATGTGCACGATGGGGATGCGAATTGTCGTCCATGAAGACGAATGCCTCGCTAATATGCTGCCGATATGGTTGCACTATCGGTCGGAGGATGGCATTCATGTAGCTATCTTACAGCTGTTACGGCGCCTGCCATGACCACCAGAGGAGTACGTCGGCCCCACATAATGCCATCCCAGAACAGCAGGCAGCCTCCACCTTGCTGCACTCGCTGGACATTGTGTCTAAGACGTTCAGCCTGACTGAGTTGCCTACAATCACGTCTCCGACGATTGTCAGGTTGGAGGCATATGTGAGACTCATCGTTGAAGAGAATGTGATGCCAATCCTAAGGGGTCCATTCGAAGTGTTTTTGGGCCCATCTGTACAGGGCTGCATGGTGTCGAAATTGCAAAGATTGACCTCGCCATGGGCGTCGGGAGTGAAGTTGCGCATCATGCAGCCTATTGCGCACAGTTTGACTCAAAACGTAACGTCTTGTGGCTGTACCAAAAGCATTATTCAACTTGATGGCGTTGCTGTCAGCTTTCTTCCAACCAATAATGCGTAGGTAGCGGTCATCCACTGCAGTAGTAGCGCTTGGGTGGCCTAAGCGAGGCATCTCATCGACAGTTCCTGTCTCACTGTATCTCCTTCATGTCCTAAAAACATCGCTTTGGTTTACTCCGAGATGCCTGGACAATTAGCTAGTTGAGAGCCCTTCCTGGCACAAAGTAACAATACGGATGCGATCGAACCGTGGTATTGGCCGTCTAGGCGTGGTTGAACAACAGACAACAGGAGCCGTATGCCTGCTTCCTGATGGAATGACTGGAACTGATCAGCTGTCGAATCCCCTCCGTCTAACAGGCGCTGCTCATACATGGTTGTTTACATCTTTGGGCGGGTTTAGTGACATCTCTGAATAGCCAAAGGGACTGTGACTGTGATACAATATCCACAGTCAACGTCTATCTTCAGGAGTTCTGGGAATCGGGGTGATGCAAAACTTCCTTTGATGTGTGTATGATGAGGAACATAAAATGACAAGATCAAAAGCGTTTAAAGTGAAATGTTACAGGATCCTGTTAGAGATAAGACATTTTGAACCGGAACGAGGAATCCCTGGAACGTGTGAAGACGAACAAAAGCCCAGTAAAGAACATAATGAATCGAAGGGATAAAACTGATGGGCACATATTCCGGTACGAACCACTGCGGGAAACTATAGTTAAAGAGGTAGTGGAAATAGTGACCCACCAACCACCTTGAGTGATCTAAGCCGAATCGCCGTTAAGGAGTGGGACAATCTGGACCAACAGTGCCTTGATGAACTTGGGGATAGTATGTGACGACGAATATAGACATGCATCAATGCAGGACGACGTGATACTGGGTATTAGAGGTACCGGTGTGTACAGCAATCTGGACCACCACCTCTGAAGGTCTCACTGTTTGGTGGTACAATATGCAATTTGTGGTTTTCATGAGCAATAAAAAGGGTGGAAATGATGTTTATGTTGATCTCTATTCCAATTTTCTGTACAGGTTCCGGAACTCTCGGAACCGAGGTGATGCAAAACTTTTTGTGATGTGTGTATTTGGCACCAGTCAGAGCTATGTTCCAAACGTTATTTTCCATGAATATTTTTCTTTTTGTAGAAATCCGTTTTACCTTGTGTACTTTTTCCAAATGCATCTGTTTGTATATTACTCCTTCATCTATTTTGCTTCCGAGGTAGCGAAATTGCCCACCTCATCAAGAGTCGAGTGTAAAAGAAAGTCTGAAGGCTCAGAGGCGGTGTGTCGGCTAGAAACTTGCAATGTGTCCTGCAGTGCATGCTTTACACTCAAACTGAGTGCGGATAGATGAACATTCATCGTACTGCGTATTTAATGACCATTTTGAACAATACAACCATAAAGGTTGCCGCGTGGGGTAGCCGCACGGTACAAGGCGTCTTGACACGGTTCGCGTGGGTCCCCCAGTTGGAGGTTCTAGCGTAAGTTAGTTGAAGTTAGATTAATTAGTGTGTAAGCTTAGGGAGCGATGACCTCAGCAGTTTGGTCCCATAAGACCTTACCACAGACTTCCAAATTTCCATAAAGGTTGATCCTTTCCACAGTGTAGAAGTAGTAACGTAATATATATATATATATATATATATATATATATATATATATATATATATATATATATAATAAAAATTATAAGGCATACTTTATCGTTGTTTGGATAGTAAAAGCTTAAGTATTTGTTCGCGAAAAAAGGAAATGAGTTAAACTACGTTTTAGCTTTACCAGTTTTCGTGTCTCCTCAGTTTGTCGTTTGGCAGAATAATGTGGAGATAATATTATATCCAGCGCATATGTTGTGGGCAGTTGGTGAAGCTCGCTTGGTGACCGTCCAACCTCGGCACATTTTCTTTCGATTTTATATTTCGTGATAGTCCATTAGAAAACCGATCTGATTAGCACTTTAGTGCCTGACCCGTAGGCAGCCAGGCAAACTAAGCTGGAATGCTGGTAGCTGGTAACTTTAGCGCTTGACATGTAGGCAGCCAGGCAAACTAAGCTGCAATGCTGGTAGCTGGTAACGTTGGCCTTTGATGCTGGTGCTTTGAGGGATGACTGGGGTTGGTCTCGAAAGTAGCGTTATTCATCCACAATGTTGATGAGCAGAACAGTATACAAAACCATGCAGAGATTTCACGCCAATGAACAAAAACGTGAATGGGACGCCCAGACACTCTTCCAGATAAGAGACACCAAAAGCAGCTATAGTGATTCCCACAGGCAGTAGTATCCAAGCCTTCTGAACTGTTAAACACGACGACGGGAAATATAGCTTCATTTGCGTGACACGTGATAGGTAAACTCAAAGGCAGCAAATTTTTTTGCACGTCTGCACTCCGTAATCTCATAAACGACTGCGAGACTATAAAATTATGTGCATTCTAACATCTAAGAGGCACATATCGTAGTCCTAACATAGAAAAATCTTACAACACAGTCTCAACCCGCCATCAACATGCATATAACATGGTTAAATTTAAGAAAAATTTATGTGCGCGTATGAAGTTGCCTACGTCTAATTTTGAAATCCACGGCACATCAAATTACATTTTTCAAGTTTTGAATGTAAATTGACGTCGTTGTTAGACGGTCACAAATAAAATAATTCACGATATCTGACAACCAAACCGCCGCGGTGTATTTGCGCGATTAGCGTGTTCTCTGGATGGGATTTCTTCATAACATATTGAACGCACTTACTTTAACGATAAACACTGAAACTAGAATTGTTACTGGGAACGTAACAATACAAATAAACTTATTTTTAACATGTCTAGCTGTGGTGACTGTTTATCAACTATTTCGTGAACTTTAGTCAACGAATTCCCTGCGCATGGAATTGTTTTTCATTTTCCTTTTGGTAGAAATAGTAAATTGTGGTGCAACTAACACCACACGATCTTTCTAGAAGGCACTTAAGTCCCTATTTTAAATTAGGTTTGTATTCCAACAGAATCTTCGTGAACTTATTGTGCTTATGTAACAGCAAGAATGTACGTTTAGTGATTACCAATCATGACGCGACTCTTCGTAGCAGAAATTATGAATGTTCTCCCCAGTGTACGCGAAATATCAAGTCTTATTCTTTTATGGTTCCAAATAGACATTCTCTGTCGCGCTGTTCTATGGCCAAATTTCCGTAACTAGATTCATTCTCTTAAGTCTGCATGTCATGAAAAGGTGTATAATTCAGTATTAACGGCAAAAATGCGATGTGATATCTCTCGTCTATTTCTGAAACGCGGTGGTCTTATTGACTTTTATCGGTTAGGTCAGAATTACGTGAATACTTACACGTTAGTTATTTCGATGTGCGAAAAAGTGGATGATGAAATACAACTACAACTGTGCTAAAAAAAGGTCTTGGGATTGCGACAAGGACATATACAGATGGCGGTAGCATTCCGAACACAAAGTATAAAAGTACGGTGCATTGGCGGAGCTGTCATTTGTACTCAAGTGATTCATGCGAAAAAGTATCCGACGTGATTATGGCCGCACAACGGGAATTAAAAAAAGTCTGAACGCGAAATGGTACTTGGAGGTAGAAACATGGGACATTCCATTTCGGAAATCGTTAGGCAAAGCAATATTCCGAGATCCACAGTGTCAAGAGTGTTCCAAGAATGCCAAATTTCAGGCACTGCCTCTCACCACGGACAACGCAGTCGTCGACGGCCTTTACTTAACAACCGGGAACAGCGGCGTTTGCATAGAGTTGTCATTGCTAACAGACAATCTACACTTCTTGAAATAATAACAGAAATCAGAGTGGGACGTACGACGAACGTATCTATCAGGATAGTGAGGCGAAATTTAACGTTAATTGGCTATGCAGCAGACGACCGGCGCTAGTGGCGTCGCTAAGACATCACTTGGAGCGCCTCTACTGGGCTAACGACCATAACGGTTGGACCCTAGACGACTGGAAAACAGTGGCCTTGCGGCGGCGTGGTTTCTTCCGTCCCTTTACGACGAACCTGCACCTACCTGTGAACATTGTCTCAGCAGATCATCAGTAGGGAAGCCGAGCGAAACCTACTGTACTTCGACGTGAACCAGGCTGCAATTAAAGTCACTAATCAACGTTTCGGGAGAAAGTTTTCACACGAAATGAAAGGTTCGAAATTTTGTCCTTAATTAATATATTCTGAAACTTATGTGAACAAGTATCTCTGCCAAGCCCGTGCTAGTCTTAACACAATCACTCACAATTCCTTTCACTCACGTTTGCAAGTTTATGGTGTTGCATTTCCCGAAAAAGTAATAGCTACAAAAATACAGATTGGGTTTTGATTGAGAATGCTCGCCAAATATTAAGTCTGTCGGTACCTAATGCAGTCACAGTTTTTAGCCACCGACCTGTTCAATACGCCACGCGGAATTTATGTCTTTTCTCGTCACAAAATTCACTTAAAATTCCGAAATTTCTACACACCAATCGCAATAAATATGCTGTCACTGTACAACACTTTTGATGTATGAAACACTGCTAGATCCGGCAACTTATCATTTCCATCGAAACTACTACTACACACGTCCAAACTGTTTCATGGCTAGGCTCCGACTCCTCTCTAGTATACTCTAAGTCTTCTCTATCAGCAGAGAAAGGCGCGCGAAGAATAGTTCTTTACCATTGGTCAGTTAACTCAACAGCCAATAGCAAAACAACATTCTCCGACGTCAGTCCGCGCTTTTTATCAATAACCAATCGCAAAATAGTAAACCGAACGACTGCACTTTTTACCGACGTAGTTATCTAATATTCTGAAGTTTTGTTTATGCATAAAGTTATTTACTATTGTTATTTACAGCTGAATTATCTTTCCCTTAACCATAAATTTACTTTACAAATCTATTCTACAAAAAATCCCCTTTATCCACATCCATACTTCTTCGAAACGTTCCCACACTAAATCCCACTACATAACTCGTTAAACAATTATCTTCGTATTAACTTTAAACCACACTCACGCATCATTCATACTGCTAAAACACACTTATAACATTTTACATACACAAAAAGACATAACAACACTTTATGAAAATACTAGAACAGTTTATGAAAAACATTCTATTACTTTAGTGCACTCTAGTGGGCACAATCGAAACTAAATCACAGTCCCCTATCCAATACTGTCCTCTATCGGCTTATACATAAACTACGTGCGCGTCCAGTCTCGTGTCCCATCTGTCACTATGCAGCTCTGAGACACATCTCCCCCTTAACCACCTCCAAAGGAGGATCGGTATATGGCGCTACGCCTCTGCCTCCTCAGATGTGTTCAGATTGGTAGAGCTGATAGTAGGGTACGAGTATGGTGCAGCCTCCACGAAGCATTGGACCCAAGTTGTCAACAAGGCACTGTGTAAGCTGGTGGTGGCTCCACAATGGTGTGGGGTGTGTTTACATGGAATGAACTGGGTCCTTTTATCCAGCCGCTACTTGGAGGCTACTTACAGCCACTGACGGGCTTCATGTTCACAACAGAGACGTAATTTTTATGCATGAGTATGCGTCATGTCATCGAACCACAGTTCTTCGCGATTGATTTGAAACACATTGACAATTCGAACGAATGATTTGGCCACCCAGATCGCCCGATATGGATCCCACCGAACACTGACGGTACATAATCGAGTGGTCAGTTCGTGTACAGAATCCTACAACGGCAACACTTGCGCAGTTAAGGACGACTATACAGGCAGCATGGCTCCGTACCTCTGTAAGGGACTTCCAAACACTTGAGTTCATGCCCCGTTGAGTTTCTGCACTACGCTGGACAAAAGGACGTCCGATACTATATTAGGAGGTGTTCCACAACTTTTGTCACCTCAGTGTATGGTTATTGACTTCATGAGTAGTGGAGTTATTTTTATTGTACTTCATTGTGCAAAACATTGCCACAACATTTTGAAAATTGAATTTTCTGCATTGAATTTGGCTGTGATGTTTGGGACTAATCCTTTTCTCGCATGAGAAAAATATGCCCAGAGATGGGCTCGTAAAATTTACGACTGAAAACATTTACTTTGTTAAAATATCTCATATAGGAAAACAAATTTCCATCATAATATTTCATTATAATATTTGCTGCACAGTTAACACAGGCACGGTTTGTGTGGTTTCTCGTTGCCGGAGAATTTCAGAGAGAGAAAGAGTGAGATCATCATCGAAGTTTGAAGGCTTTTAAACGCGGAGTCTCGTTTCGGGATATTATTCACGCGCGTTTTTCACCTTGATTACGGTATTTGTAAATCTCAATTTGGTACTGGATTAGATCGTTTTTAGATGCCTATTGTAACTAACTTGGATTACTTTAGCTGGTCTCGGGAGAGAGAAATCATGAGGAGGGGGACGAGGACTAAGTGTCCGTTATAATTTAATGTACAGCGGTTTTCAAATGTTCAAATGTGTGTAAAATCTTATGGGATCTAACTGCTAAGACCATCAGTTCCTATGCTTACACACTACTTACCCTAAATTGTCCTAAAGACAAACACACACACCCATGCCCGAAGGAGGACTCGAACCTCCGCCGGGACCAGTCGCACAGTACAGCGCTTTTAAGGAAGCTGTTGATACTAATTACTAGGATCTGTGATTGTTTGAATGTAACAGCGCTTGAGTGATGCAATGAAGGTGACGATCTACAATGTCTTCATACATGTACTAATTGAGATTTATCGAATCAAGAATTTGTTTAACATCAGTCGTTACTGATCCAGGCGGTAAATCACAGCAGCAACAACAACAACAATAATAATAGTAGTAGTAGTAGCAGCAACAATAATAAAAGTTGTACGAGGGGCGTCCAGCAAGAAAAGTAACACATTTTGTTTCTGAAAGCAGGCTGGCTTTATTCAGAATTTCTATACACCACATTGGTTCTGGGACTGAACTTCTGAGGTCATCAGTTCCCTGGAACTTAGAAATACTTAAACCTAACCAACCTAAGGACATCATACACATCCATGCCCGAGGCAGGATTCAAACCTGCGACCGTAGCGGTCGCGCGGCTCCAGACTGTAGCGCCTAGAACCGCTCGGCCACTCCGGCCGGCAATACACCACATTATTTCCCACTCTTTTGGCTACAAAATCTTATTTTTAAACCAATTTCCGTTCAATGGGACGGACTTACACCACCTTACTGGGAGAACCTGTGTGCCCGCTTGGTACCACTCTACTGGTCGATGTCGGATCCAACGCCTTGCTGCATCAATAGCCTCCCAATCATCCATGTAAATACTTCCCCTGGAGTGCATTCTTCATTGGGCCAAAGCGGTGGAAGTCGGGCACACACCTTTTGAGTACCCCATCTTGTAGACGAGTGTGTCAACACTACCAACAGACGTCCATCTGAGCAGCGAGGTGTTTGATTGTGATCCCTCGATCACTTCGAATGAGATTGTCCGCACGTACCAACAGTGCAGGAATGACAGATGTGTGCGGCCGGCCGGCACGGGGGAAATGAAATGATCGTATGATAGGACAGGTTAGCGCGACCTTGCTGCGATGATGACAAACGCCTCACCCAACAATTAACCATGCTTTTGTTCTTAGAGAGGTCTCCGCAGACATTCTACAAGCACCTAAGAATATCTACGATGCTCTGGTTTTCCGCCAAAAGAAAGTCAGTTAAACACGCAATTTTGAAGGCTACGTATAGCGCCGCCACCCAACAATTAACCATGCTTTTGTTCTTAGAGAGGTCTCCGCAGACATTCTACAAGCACCTAAGAATATCTACGATGCTCTGGTTTTCCGCCAAAAGAAAGTCAGTTAAACACGCAATTTTGAAGGCTACGTATAGCGCCGCCACCTATCGGAACTTCATGAAACTATAGGGACTAAAGAGGACTATTCCACAATGTTACACAACAAAATCCACATTTTCTAATCCAAATCGGCCCTGGCAGTTGTAGTAGCAGTAGTAGTAGTAGCAGCAGTAGCAGCACCTGGTTTCGTTCTTGTTGTTGTTGTTTCTTTTTGTGAAATGTCTAATGTGCTAAGAAATACTTAAGAATAATTTCTTAGTGACTCCTGTACTACAATTAAATGTTCCTAGCACGCATATCAGATTCAGAATCCGTGAAACAGATACGGCCATTCATCATGAGGAATCAATGTAATGCTACTTCTGTGCGTAACAATTTTACGTTCATACATGTCCAACGGTTTGAACGCATTTCTAAAGTTTTTCAAATGGGTCATTTCTCCAAAAACGAAAAAGGAATAGGATGTAACACTCCATCGACGATGATGCCATCAGTGTGGGAGAACTGAAAGGACGTTGAGAAGGAAAGCAGTCTTTTTCAAATAAATTTGCAAATTCAACGGAAAACCTAAATCCAAACAGCCGGATAGGCATTTTGACCGCGTCTAATGCCATAACCACTGCGGAACCTCACGTTGTGCACTAATAGCCATTAAAATTGCTACACCAAGAAGAAATGCAGATGATAAACGTGTATTCATTGGACAAATATATTATACAAGAACTGACATGCGATTACATTTTCATCCAATTTGGGTGCATAGATCCTGAGAAATCAGTACCCAGAACAACCACCTCTGGCCGTAACAACGGCCTTGATAAGCCTGGGCATTGAGTCAAACAGAGCTTGGATGGCGTGTACAGGTACAGCTGCCCATGCAGCTTCAACACGATACTACAGTTCATCAAGAGTAGTGACTGCAGTATTGTGACGAGCCAGTTGCTCGGCAACCATTGACCAGACGTTTCCAGTTGGTGAGACATCTGGAAAATGTGCTGGGCAGGGCAGCAGTCGAACATTTTCTGTATCCAGAAAGGCCCGTACAGGACCTGCAACATGCGGTCGTGCATTATTCTGCTGAAATGTAGGGAATCGCTGGGATCGAATGAAGGATAGAGCCACGGGTCGTAATACATCTGAAATGTAACGTCCACTGTTCAAACTGCCGTCAATGCGAACTAGAGGTGACCGAGACGTGTAACCTATGGCACCCCATACCATCACACCGGGTGACACACCGGTATGGCGACGACGAATACACGCTGCCAATGTGCGTTCAAAGCGATGTCGCCAAACATAGATGCGACCATCATGATGCTGCAAACAGAACCTGGATTCGTCCGAAAAAATCACGTTTTGCCTTTCGTGCACCCAGGTTCGTCGTTGAGTACACCATCACAGGCGCTCCTGTCTGTGATGCAGCGTCAAGGATAACCGCAGCCATTGTCTCCGAGCTGATAGTCCATGCTGCTGCAAACGACGTCGAACTGTTGGTGCAGATGGTTGTTGCCTTGCGAAAGTCCCCATTGTTGACTCAGGGATCGTGACGTGGCTGCACGATCCGTTACAGCCATGCGGATAAGATGTCTGTCATCTCGACTGCTTGTGATACGAGGCCCTTGGGATCCAGCACAGCTTTCCGTATTACCATCCTGAATCCACCGATTCCATATTCTGCTAACAGTCATTGGATCTCGACCAATGCGAGCAGCAACGTCGCGATACGATAAACCTCAATCGCGATAGGCTACAATCCGACCGTTATCAAAGTCGGAAATGTGATGGTATGCATTTCTCCTCTTTACACGAGGCATCACAACAACATTTCACCAGGCAACGGCGGTCAACTGCTGTTTGTGTATGAGAAATCGGTTGGAAACTTTCCTCATGTCAGCACGTTATAGGTGTTGCCACCGGCGCCAATCTTATGTGAATGCTCTGAAAAGCTAATCATTTGCATATCACAGCATCTTCTTCCTGTCGGTTAAATTTCGCGTCTGTAGCACGTCATCTTCGTGGTGTAGCAATTTTAATGGCCAGTAGTGTGTAAAAACATAACAGCATTCTTAGTGAATCTTGGCTATTCAGTTACATTATTAACAGCAAGCCAGTCTCCCTTTGATTTCAATTAATTTAACTAAATAGAATGAGGGTCTTACGGAGCTTACGGATCGAAACGTACAGTATTCATTTGAGTGTTATTCAATTAAAAGTTACATGTTGAAATCAGCCCTAATGTTATATAACGCTTTATCCTTTTCACTGAAGAGCCTCCGTATTTAATTCATGATATAATCATCTTAGAAGTTCTATAATATTGAATATTCTTGATGCTGTTCGTATAATAATATTTAATGTTTTGCAGTAATTACATTCATAAGATTAGTGCAATTTCTACATCACAGACTAATAAAACTACAGAACTGAAACTAATTGTAGGGGAGAAGAGTTTAGAGCTGAACGTTTAGGATTAAATTCTCATTTAAATCCTCTTCTTGTTTCTGATCATTAACTGACATTTTAATCGGACTGTTGCATTCAATGCAACAATTTCCGGGACAATAAATCGTATGAAATATCTTACAGATAGTATTACGAACTTTTTCATGATTACAGATTGAATGAACAGCAAATGTACCATTTATATCAGAAATGAGATGAACGTGTGTATGACGTTACTGGCTGGGAGTCTCAACTGGAATGATCGGCCGCCTGATGCAAGTCTTCTTCTGTGACGCCCTTGGGCAACACACACACACACACACACACACACACACACACACACACACAATCCCGAGAGGAGAAAATCCCCGACCCGGACGGGAATTGAACCTGGAACCCTATGATAGAAGAGCAATGCTAACAACAAGACCACGAGCTGCTGACTTTATACTAGAAAAATAATTAGCTACCTCATCAGTTTATTGAAATATAAAGAAATAATTATACTACAATAATAACAAGTCAACATCATGCAGCCAGCCGTGGTGGCCGAGCGGTTCTTGGCGCTACAGTCAGGAACCGCGTGACCGCTACGGTCGCAGGTTCGAATCCTGCCTCGGACATGGATGTGTGTGATGTCCTTAGGTTAGTTAGGTTTAAGTAGTTCTAAGTTCTAGGGTACTGATGACCTCAGAAGTTAAGTCCCATAGTGCTTAGAACCATTTGAGCCATCATCATCCAACAACATCAATCCTAAGTGACTTCTTGGTGAGAATATATACCGAAGTAAAAATAGTGAAAGAAACACTGTTCCAACAGTAACAAGTAGTCCATGTGTCACTGCAACAACGAAAATCGTTGATCCATAAAAGGTGTCTGAAACAGTGAAAAATGATTTTGATCACTCATTTGCTTTTAATGCAATAAAATACAGTCCTTGTAACATCGTGATAATTCAACTTTGTAGCACTTGTTAGAGTTTGATAGAGAAGGGTAAGTTTCTGCGCAGTCTACTTCGAATAATGGTTCTTTGTATATACCAGAAAATACTTTCCATAGGACAGCGAGACCATTTCTCCAACGAGTCCCATTTAAGTTCTCTAAGTATCTTTCTTACTACTTTGCATGCTCTACACCAGCCTATTCCCGTCGTATCGGCACTCGTCTCTAATAGCATGACATCTCCTGTAAGATCAATTTGATAAAGACTTCAAACCCAACACCTGTAAGTTGTAACTGATCGTCTTCGTTCCGTGATTTTTCTTAATAGATTCGTTCTGGATTCATTGAACTCCCCAAACTACTGTTAGTTTTCCATACACCTTCCATAGGACCGACTGCACTTGCTAGTCTAAATTCATATAATTTTGTAGTACTATCCTTAGGTTTTAGAAGAATGTCGCAGACTCTGAAAGTTTATGTCGAAATCGATACTTTGAAATTCACGTCTTTTTCTTTACCTTTTTATATCAAATATCAGTTTTCGAGAGTACGGCAAATCAACAATGTTTCTGTTTCTTAATTTTCAGCTACAGTTTGCTTTTGAACCACACTTCTCTCGTTCTTTGAGAGTGTCGTTCCTTCTCTTCTAGCGTCCGTTTGCTTCCAGTTCTGTATTTCTTCCACCCCTAAAAGCCTTCCATTTCCATTGCTTCTTTAAAAAGTATTCTATTGCCTGTTGTACCCATGTCGACTTCCACATTTTCGATACAATTTCCTACTTTGGTCAGTCCTTGATTTTGGATTTGCGATTATTTAATAAGTCAAAAATTTGTTTAGTTATTCTGTCATTACTGAACATGCATATGTGTCCATATAATTTTAATTTTCATACACTTTAAACTTTTCAACTTTCAGATACAGTTCTGTGTTAGATCTTAATCTATATTCTGGTTCGCTACTGCTTTTTGGTCCTACCATTTTTCTTAGCATTCTTCTTCCTGTTTTTTCCAATTTTTCGAGCTCTCGCTTCGTAGTAGTTTAAGAGTTTCCTCTGCATGCAGAATTTCCGGTCTAACTACCGTTTCATAGCGTTTCAGTTTTTTGTTCAGGATCGATCTTTTAGTGTATATGTTCCTTGTTATTTTCAAGATCCCCTTCATTTTATTTATTCTAGTATCTGCTCCTGTCTTGAGTACCATGTCATATGCAAATGCTAGACAACCTAAAATGATCTTGTTTGGCTTTCTTCCTAGCTGTATACCTTCAGTTATGGCCTTTTACCTTTACAGCTATATGAATACTCTGCGAACTACTGTGAAGTGTATGGCAGAGAGAACGTCCCACCCCACCGATTATTATTTTTTTCTGTTCCATTCGCATATGGAGCGGTTACTATAATCTAATCTTATCCTCACGATGTCTATGCGAGCGATACTTAGGGGGTTGTAGTATATTTCTAGAGTTATTATTTAAAGCCGGTTCATCCTCCATTCTCTCCGTTCTCTAATGCACAGTTAAAAATTAGGGGTGACAATCCATCTTTAGCTATCTCTTGCGTTGTCCCAGGTTTTACTTCAAAGTTTCCTGCCAGTTTCCCATAAATAATTGATGATGTGCTGGTTAATGTTGTTTACTTCTGCAGATTTTTTGTCTAGTTCAAACTCTTTTAAGATATTGCGTAAGTATTTCTATCAGTGTATGTCTTTCTAAAATCTACAAATGTTACCTCATATTTCAAGCTTCTCATTTCTCTGATTTCTAATATGTGCTTTAAGTATGACTTGTTCTATACGGACTCCTTGATATTCCCCTAACTGTGGTTGAAATATTCTTTAAGCTCTGCTTAAAAGAAACCTTCCACAATATCTTATAGATGGTAACTCCTGACATAATCAGTAGATGAAGACAAGAAATTTAAATATTTTCAAAAATTTTCTTAATAAATTTTTGACAGTTTTTTATAAGTCATGATCGGTAATTAGAACCCAACAGCATTAGCCGTACAATCATCTTCAGATACAGAATAATAAGCAAAACAGAAAATTGTTTTAAGGTAAACAATGAATGAACGAATGCCAGAAAATATCCTAAACAGAATAATGTTAACAAGTCTCTGATACGAGGGCTATCCACAAAGTACATTACGTTTTGGAATTAGAAATAAATAAAGTATTGGAGAATTTTTTTATTATATACAGATGAAAGCCACACTTATATACTACTTTTCTACATAGATGCCATTTAAATTAAGGCACTTATCGTAGCGATGGACGAGCTTGGAAATTCCTTCGTCGTAAAATTCGTCCGCCTGCGCCTTCAACCACGTGGTTACCTCTTTTGGGACAGAAAAGGTGTGATTTTTGTGAATTTCCTGGAAAGAGGCTCTACAATAAACTCTCAAAGGTATTGCCAAACTCTGCAGAACCTCAGAAGAGCAATACAAAACAAGCGCAGGGGAAAGTTTGGCTCAAAGATCTTGCTGATTCACGACAACGCCCGGGCCCACACGGCAAATGCCACTCGTGAAGGTCTCGAATCTTTTAAGTGGGAGTTGTTTCCTCATCCGCCGTACAGTCCCGACCTGGCACCGAGCGACTTCCACTTATTCCCAGCAATGGAGAAGTGGTTGGCTATGCAGCGTTTTGATGACGACGCACAGCTTCAAGAAGAGGTAACCACGTGGTTGAAGGCGCAGGCGGCCGAATTTTACGACGAAGGAATTTCCAAGCTCGTCCATCGCTGCGATAAGTGCCTTAATCTAAATGGCAACTATGTAGAAAAGTAGTATATAAGTGTGGCTTTCATCTGTATATAATAAAAAAAAATTCCAATACTTTATTTATTTTTAATTCCAAAACGTAATGTACTTTGTGGATAGCCCTCGTATATCTATTATGAAGTCAAACGTAGTGTTAGCTGGTACAGTGAGGCTATGAGACTACTCCTGCACATCTCAGTGCATTGTTATATGGAAGATAAAGCATTAAGCTTTCGGCACCTAAGAAAACGCACAAAGACGATCATTTTCTTGTGAAGGAACATACACGTTTTGGTCCACAGTTTATGAGTTATGTGCTTGGTCACGATGCGCATCAACACCTAGAAACCTGCTGCGCCGCTCCTAGAGCTTGTTACTCTGTGGAATCGTGCTAGTTCTGTCACTCAGCTTGCGTAGTTGTAATACTGTATATCAGTGCCACGTATCTTACGAGTGCTCCATCCAGCTTGTGTTATTATAAAGTTGTATCTTCAGTGTTTTGCATCTTACTAGTCCAGAATTCATTTTTTTCTTGCGGTTAGTACTCACTGAACCATGGAGTACTGATTTGGTGAGCTCAGTGACATGATTACGGTGAGGCGACGGGAAGTGGAAGAGCATCTCTTCGCACATAAGAAAACCGGTTTCCTAACAGAAGACCTCTGCCGCAGTTCATGGACGCTTACAAGAATCAGGGAGTCTGCATCCTCAATATGTTCGTCGTGGTTGGTGTGAGGTGAGAACAGCAGACTTTGAGCGTGAAGTGATTCTTTGATTTAGCAAATAAACCTTCAAGCATCAAGCGAATTACAGCCCATGTTATAAAAACAGCTCTTCTATCTGTTCGGAGAGTATTGCAGATGTACAACCTACAAGCTTACCATCTTCAAAGGGTATAGGTCTTAGAACCAACTGATTACCCACATCGTATGCATTCTCTGCAGTGGTTCGTACACCAAGGAGTGAATGATGTTGCCTTCCAAACACGTGTTTTATTTACAAGATGTGGCCTTCTTCGTACGTGGCGGGTGTTTTGACCACAGGAACGGCAACATAATTATGTGACTATGTGGATCAGCATGCGGTTGCTGTTAGATCGCACTTACAAAGGTTCTATGTAAATACGTGAACGAGAATTGAGGACAATCATCTTCTAGGAACTGTAATATTGCCGCCTAAGTTAACTGGAGCAGTTTCCTCAAACTTATTGCAGACCACACTTTCAGAACTACTGGACAACATGCCGCTTTATGTGTGCAGAGGCTTTTCTGGTTCCAGAATGACGGAGCCCCAGCGTACTTTATTGTTGATGACCGAGCACAGCTAACTGTCGATTTTCGGGAACATTGCACAGGATGAGGAAGACCTGTTGTGTGGCAAGTGCATTCGCCTGAATTGACGTCTCTTGATTACTTCCTTTTTTGCGGATATGTCAGGAGTATCGTTTATGTTACTGCAACTTCCACTGGAGCTGAGCTGACAGCTCATACCACTGACTCATTCCACCAAATCCAGCAGAATCCGGGTGTACTCCCCAGATTAGGAAGGGTATTGATACCAATGTGTCAATAGTGTACCGAGGCCCAGAGCGGACTGTTTCAACCATTAAAGTAATGCCTGGCAATAATAAACGGTAATTTCATGCAATTATAGTTATTCGTTATTATAATCATAAGGATGCGTTTAAGACTATACGTTCTTAATTTTAAAAAAATAATCATATTTCTGTGACATATGACTCCTAAATGTTTTTCGTTGTTGTGTTGAAACACTCTTTATAAGATAAATATAAAAAGAAACAAACCATTCTTAGAACGTCCATCGTAGTATACACCATTTTGCCTACAGAATAGTTACACCAGTAACTCATACTGCCCTCATTTTACCAGTGGATACTAAGCTTGATTTTGTAATTGCTATATCAGTGCTTTATTTAGAATATTTAACTTGTTACTTTTAATTCCACTCCTACAGTTACCTACTGCCAAAATACACTACTGGCCATTAAAATTGCTACACCAAGAAGAAATGAAGATGGCAAACGGGTATTCATTGGACAAATATCTTATACTAGAACTGACATGTGATTACATTTTCACGCGAATAGAGTGAATAGATTCCGAGAAATCAGTACCCAGATCAACCACCTCTGCCCGCATCTCGTGGTCGTGCGGTAGCGTTCTCGCTTCCCACGCCCGGGTTCCCGGGTTCGATTCCCGGCGGGGTCAGGGACTTTCTCTGCCTCGTGATGGCTGGGTGTTGTGTGATGTCCTTAGGTTAGTTAGGTTTAAGTAGTTCTAAGTTCTAGGGGACTGATGACCATAGATGTTAAGTCCCATAGGGCTCAGAGCCATTTGAACCAACCACCTCTGGCCGTAATAACGGCCTTGGTACGCCTGGGCAATGAGTCAAACAGAGCTTGGATGACGTGTACAGGTACAGTTGCCCACGGAGCTTCAACGCGATACCACAGTTCATCAAGAGTAGTGACTGGCGTATTGTGACGAGCCAGTTGCTCATCCACCATTGACCAGACGTTTTCAATTGGTGAGAGATCTGGAGAATGTGCTGGCCAGGGCAGCAGTCGAACATTTTCTGTATCCAGAAAGGCCCGTACAGGACCTGCAACATGCGGTCGTGCATTATTCTGCTGAAATGTAGGGAATCGCTGGGATCGAATGAAGGGTACAGCCACGGGTCGTGATACATCTGAAATGTAACGTCCACTGTTCAAAGTGCCGTCAATCCGAACAAGAGGTGACCGAGACGTGTAACCAATGGCACCCCATACCATCACACCGGGTGACACACCGGTATGGCGACGACGAATACACGCTGCCAATGTGCGTTCACCGCGATGTCGCCAAACACAGATGCGAAAATCATGATGCTGTAAACAGAACCTGGATTCGTCCGAAAAAATCACGTTTTGCCATTCGTGCACCCAGGTTCGTCGTTGAGTACACCATCGCAGGCGATCCTGTCTGTGATGCAGCGTCAAGGGTAACCGCAGCCATGGTATCCGGGCTGATAGATCATGCTGCTGCAAACGTCGTCGAACTGTTCGTGCAGATGGTTGTCGTCTTGTAAACGTCTCCACCTCTTGACTCAGGGATCGAGACGTGGCTGCACGATCCGTTACAGCCATGCGGATAAGATGCGTCATCTCGACTGCTAGTGATACGAGGCCGTTGGGCTCCAGCACGGCGTTCCGTATTACCCTCCTGACCCCACCGATTCCATATTCTGCTAACAGTCATTGGATCCCGACCATCGCGAGCAGCAGTGTCGCGATACGATAAACCGCAATCGCGATAGGCTACAATCCGACCTTTATCAAAGTCGGAAACATGATGGTACGCTTTTCTCCTCCTTACACGAGGCATCACAATAACGTTTCACCAGGCAAAGCCGTCAACTGCTGTTTGCGTATGAGAAATCGGTTGGAAACTTTCCTCATGTCAGCACGTTGTAGGTGTCGCCACCGGCGCCAACCTTGTGTGAATGCTCTGAAAAGCTAATCATTTGCATATCACAGCACCTTCTTCCTGTCGGTTAAATTTCGCATCTGTAGCACGTCATCTTGGTGGTGTAGCAATTTTGATGGCCTGTAGTGTAATATGCACTCGAAGCTATCACTTTGCTGAGACATTTATTCTTAGGTTTTTACTCCTACATGTTCTTACCTTATAAATCAGCCCTCTTGCCTCTTGCATGACCTAAATAACATGTACAAAAAAATGGCTCTGAGCACTATGGGACTCAACTGCTGAGGTCATTAGTCCCCTAGAACTTAGAACTAGTTAAACCTAACTAACCTAAGGACATCACAAACATCCATGCCCGAGGCAGGATTCGAACCTGCGACCGTAGCGGTCTTCCGGTTCCAGACTGCAGCGCCTTTAACATGTACACCATGCGTTTATTGTTATAGCTCACATACTCCTATTTATGTGGCAATTTCTCTGATATTTATATCTATTTCTTCTGTGCTGAGGTACAATTGTGTTGTTAATGTTTTGTTACTGACAGCCCTTAGAATAAGTTGCTACGTTTTATCGGCTAACACGAGAACTAGACGTGAGGTTCCATCTCACAATGAACACGTTTTTTAACAAAAATTTCGAAGGTATGTAAATGTATAGCTTCTCTTTCTGTTTCATGCAAGGTCAAACACAAAACTTTTTTCTCGAATATTACATCATAATTCACGATATGAGGTATATTCCATCTATTTGCACTGTTTTACAGACCTGAAGATGGCGGAACTATCTGTCGAAACTGCTCGTTAAAAATAAAGAAACATTTATACGATGTTGGTTTTGGAACGTTTTCATACCGAGTAAAAGAGATCGCTCCTTCTAACTCCTCAAAATGAGAAAATTTAATTAGGATATTTTCTTACAGTCCGCCCAGTCATAGTTACTTAAAGCAATTTTCTGTTGTGCTTATTACTCCAGACCTGAAGATACTTGTATGAACAGCCGAAACTATTCATCGTTTAATTTTTCTTGTTTGCGATCTTGAATATTGAAGGATTTCCGACAAAAAATGTTTGAAAACTTTTTTCTGAAAATCTTACTGGTCACTGGTAATATGGAGATTCTTCTCTAATTGTTAGGATTTCTTTTCTCTCTCTTTATGTGGGGGATGTATTAATGAAGATGTGTATCCAGCTGACAGCGTGTTTGTTTCCCACATTTCTTGATACGTTTTTGTTAAGAACGATAATAAAATGGTTCAAATGGCTCTGAGCACTATGGGACTCAACATCTTAGGTTATAAGTCCCCTGGAACTTAGAACTACTTAAACCTAACTAACCTAAGGACATCACACACACCCATGCCCGAAGCAGGATTCGAACCTGCGACCGCAGCAGTCCCGCGGTTCCGGACTGCAGCGCCAGAACCGCACGGCCACCGCGGCCGGCCGATAATAAAGCTGCCGGAGAATGAACGCTCTGTGCCGAGAAGAAAAGCCCTCAATAAGAAATTGAATGTTACTCCGATTGATCAGCAAACGATAAGTTCGAAGTAACAGTCTGTGATTCGGCATTGTTCAGCACCGGGGCCACAGAACTGCCGGTCGTTGCCTTTCAGTGATACGGCTTTTGGCTCGCACTCTGGTCGCTGACCGGTCGCTAGCTTCTGCAGAACGGCCAGATGCTACCCCTGGCCTCTGCGGCGTCCACAGAGAGTCGTGTCGCCCGATAGGAATAAATGGTGCTTAATGGCGCAAGAAAGGAGATAGTATGGGTCGTACGGCTTTTCCATGGCTGCTCTATGAACCATATTCCGCGATCATCAATCGCGAAATAACTCGCCATGAGCCTTAAAACCAAATGCCATCCTATAAAGACCAAGGCAACGGCACTCTTGTTGCCAGCTGCTCTGAGATATGTTTATTGCTGAAAAAGACTTAAAAATTTACGAGACAGTTTCAGGCGGAAGCTCCATTTAAATTAGCAGAACTCGGCCGGCATACAAACGACAGTAGTGCTGCACGAAAAAAAAATCTTCAGTCTGAAACTTGCTGTTTGTTTAGAAAACCTTTGAATAAACAAATTACAAAACTATTGCACTGATTTTCTAGTCCTTTGTATGAAGAGCAGAAATTCTCGGTGATAAGTTACTTGTATACTGTGAATCGATTAATTTCTTCAAATATGCTCCTGTATTCTTGTAACGGGACATCCTCCTCTAGCATTACTTTTCCTCAACAGTAGTAGTCGATACCAGTAATATTTTTCGAATTTTGGACAGGTCAGTATTGTCTCAACAGTTTTTCTGAAAACTTCATATAATTTCATACACAATATGTTATATTTCAAGCTAAAATTTATGAAAAGAAATCACTTTACTTTTGATGTTACAATCGGTAAGTACTGGCTCTGAATGTACAGTTAAAATTATTTTTTTAGAAGCATTTGAAATTACGTATTATTTGGCACATTTAAAATTTCTATTATTGATTATGCTATATGGTACTGTTTACTATGTTTATTTCTGGATTCATTTATGAAATAATAATCAAAATTAATAAAAATTCATTTGTCAAGAAAAACTGTAAACCCTTTGGAATATCGTTATTACCGGAGAGTGAGGGAGCAGTGGTAAGCGTGCCTCTGATGTGATCGGACGTATTTCTGCATTTTGGAAGAACAATGTAATTTCAACTTTGTTAACGTGAAATATACTTTGTTAATGTGTGATATACTAAAATGTGTCAAAATAAATTAACGTAAAAACAAAAATTCTGGAACGACAATCTCCAAAGTTATTTAGATCAGTTCAACCACGAGGACGTAAAATGTGAGAATTTCAGCTTCAATAATCAGACCCTTACACAAGAACTGGAGTCAACTCTACAAGAAATGATAAGTAAACTAAAAAGTTCGTTGTTCTACGTCTCTTGTCAAATCTCCAGAAAAGACTTTGCACATTATAGACAATAGCTGCAACTAGGAAGGAGCGGGAAGATTACACTATCTATACATATTACTAAATAAAATTCCGCCGCAGGGTTCTGACTGTAGATAGCTTGATTCAGGGGAAAGATTTATGTACCTTATTTATAAGTATATCGCGCAAACTGGCTGAACTACTACGAATTAAAGTCCCCCGCCACGTTTTTATGTCTGCATATGGAGGATAATCTCGGGAAATACTGTAGTGAATTTGGTATAGTTTTCACTAATAGAAGTCCTAGGAAGCTTTGTGTATATAGTCTACTACGGCCATTACAGACAATTCGTCAGGCCATAGGTACTTGGTGCTGTTCGTTCAAAGCACGAGGCGGGTGGCCAATAATTCCTTATTTACTTTAAGAATTGTTTACAGATGTTTAGCCCAAATCTCGCAAATTTGTGTCCAAGCCTATTGATCCTTATGTAAATCTACCTTCAAATTTCGTTGCTACATACCCTTCTCCGCTTTCTTTCCATTCCACACAGGGTCTTCCTCTTTTTCTCTTGGAGTTTGCTAGCAAAGTGTTTCCTTCAGCCATTTTTCATCCCCTGATCACACCACGTTTCCGTACCATTTCAAACGTCGTTCTTCCACCTATTCGGTGATGTACGTGGGGCTTAAGCATAATTTGCAATAAATAGTGAGTGATATAACTGACAAAAGTTGTAAGTGACAATATGATGCAAATAACGTAATCCACTAAAACGGAACACCTGACTGTATCCAAACTCTCCGGGATGGAATACTGTCACATGTTTGCACACGTCAAACGTTGTGAGTGCTGGTATGCATGTGTGTGAATTTGTGTCCCTTGAATGAGGCACAATATCTGTAAGTAGATTCACAAGAAATACTATTTCCTATCAATATCGTCTAAAAAATTCCAAGGTTTATATTTTACGGTTGTAGTACAACCATAAAGAAGACTGGAGAGCAAGAAGAGTAGAACAAGACAGATGCAGACGTCACTGAAAACACTAATGTGTCCACTTGCTCTGGATAATGGGAATAAATTTTTAAAACGTGTCGTGGTAAGCTTGAAAATATGTAACTGATGCAATGTTTAAATGTCTGCCTAATGATAGAATTATCGTGTGACAAAGCATGTATAACAATCATTAACAGCTCATACTGCCACTACCACAATGACCTCAGTGATGGATGCTAAAGCAGACACGGTGCTACAAAAGTTCATGTCTTTTGTCCTTTGAGGTCCACGGTGCAAAATAAGTCTTTTAATGACATGATTATTATGAATAATAATAACTAACAGAACAATTAACTGACTCGACATAACAACAAACATTGGTTCGCGATTTACAGAAAACCTACCACAACAGACAGTATTATCAATGCATACTCATGTTATTCAGAAGCCCAAAAACTCGTATTCTTCCACAGAGTGCTGAACAGATTAATAAATTTACCACTAGAAGACGAAGCAATTCAGAAGGAAATAAATAACTTAAAATACATAGCGCAGCAAAACTATTATGACCCCAAAATTGTAACAATTATACCACAGTAAAATACAACCTGAAAGGCACAATATGCATAAAGAAATAACACTAAACATACAAACAACGAAAAAGAAGAGAACAAAATACGTAAGCACAACTTACGTAGGAAACATCTCGAACCAAATCAACCAATTATTCAACGAGCCTGCGGGCTTTTAAGTAATATGAAATGATGGTGTGATGTTGGTGGCCCTAAACTACGTACGGACTCAACGTTGAAATATTAAAAGTTTTGGCTGGTTTCGTTGTCTAGGGGCTGGGATACGTAGTTGCCGCATTAGAGGCCAAATACTGCTGAGTCTGCAGTATACGATAAGAATCCATACATGAATCGAATGGTCAAAGGTTTCTATCACTTGGCAATTGCGAATTATAAAAGTAATTTATAAATGAAACATTGCAACTAAATAAAATCTGCAGTACTTTTGAGAATGCGGTATATTTCTGCAAAACACTTATTGGTGTCGATGGTCTAGCAATTAAATAAAATATAAGTTGAATAACAGGGAAAGAATAGATTCCTACTTCACGTAATTAGTTATGAACAACAACATAGCTCACGAGATATTCACTTTTTAACGCATTCTACGTCTTCACTGCAGAAGCCACGGAAATCACACAAGAGCACAAGTCGGCACTCCGAAATATTTCTATCCTCCGCGACCGCGTGCAAAACTCCACACACTACTAGTCTCTCCACCGACTCCGCGTCCGTCACGCAGTTCCGTCCAGCACTTCCCGTGTCCTGTACCGTACTCTGCAGCACTGTCGCACTTCTCAGGACTACCTCGTGTCCTCTCCGGAAACGATGCTCCTCCCCAACCGCCATACGTCTCTCTTACTAACGAGCTCTGTGAATGGGTAGAGCGCTCCCTCCATGCCTCCAAGCCAACGTGCACTCACAAACATACTAAAACACATACTAAAATACTGGATTTACATTCATATAACTTGAAATTAAATAAATATTTCTATGGCTGGAACATAACCACGCTCTAACAACAAAAGGTAGGCCAGTAGCCTAATGTTTCTGTGCTTTCTAAAACACAGTAAATATTTAACCAGTTTCTTCATGAATAGTATATATCGGATATGAACAAAGATATAGATGAATAAATATATTTATAAGCATGCTGCTACCGTTTTTTCGTGTAACTGTGGAGTACTTTTGGTCTGACGCGATCGATAGTAATCGGCCACTTTGACCTCCAATAACTCGTGTACTATTTAAGTTACATGTCTGTAATTCATACCAATTTAGGTTTACTCTAATAGCTTTATGAAGACACCCAGATCGATGAAGTCGGATGAACCCTTTAGATTTTCGAAATTCGTTGCTGCGTGTTACTTGTATAATTTATCGTCAGACACAAAACTTTAAACTAATAAATATTTTGAATATCTGATTACACCATCAGTATCGTCGTGCAAATAATGGTAATGTACATGTTTCTTTTTGAGGTATCATAATTCATCTGGCTACTATTAATTTCTATACGAACTGTGAAATGTCTGCCAATAAGGTTTCACAAAGTCCGCCATTTTGGCACTCACAGAGTGTCTCCTTCATCGAAACAACGACACAATGGAATTCCCAGCCACGCGGCTGGACCGGCCATTGTGCGGCATCACGCGGTTTCTAAGCCAACGTTCAGCACCACGCGGCTGCTGCTGGGCCGCGACCCGCCGAGAGGCCCCAGCTTGGCCACGCCAACTCCGAACTTAGAATATTTTCAGGGCGCCACAACTCGCCCGTTACCTCACATTTGCATTTCAAAACACACACGGCCACCAACACAAAATTCACAAAGGCAGCGCATTTGCATTTCAAAACACACACGGCCTCAGACACAAAATTCACAAATGCAGCTCGAAAATTCCCATACACAACAACCCTGGCCTTTACAAAATTTCATATAACATATACCACAAATTCTGCACAGAGCAAATTTGTAGAAACTTCAAAATTAGATATGAAGAGCGCACCAGGGAAACTCAAAATAACCCATCCACATTGCCGGCCGAAGTGGCGGTGCGGTTAAAGGCGCTGCAGTCTGGAACCGCAAGGCCGCTACGGTCGCAGGTTCGAATCCTGCCTCGGGCATGGATGTTTGTGATGTCCTTAGGTTAGTTAGGTTTAACTAGTTCTAAGTTCTAGGGGACTAATGACCTCAGCAGTTGAGTCCCATAGTGCTCCGAGCCATTTGAACCATTTGAACCATCCACATTTTTTCCAACATTTACAAACGGAAAAGCACGACGTAAAACCTATAAACGAAGCACTAAAAATCCTCCATATTACACAGAAGGGAACAGTCATCAACATCTACGAGGAAATAGAGATATATTCACATGCACACAGTTTCCCGACAAATCTACTGAACGAACAAACTGACCTAAACCATAAAAAGTACACAGAAATCTTTATTCACATAACAAATCAAGAAAAAGGGTAAAGTAATAAATCAGAGACGCTAAATAACACATATTCATAGTAACAGCGATTACAACGTAAAGAGTATAAACCAGAGACATAACACCAACATAAATCACAGACAACAACAAAATGATTACGAAAAAGTTAAAAATGTAAAATAAAAATCTCAAATAAAACTAAAACGAACTGTAGGCAGAAACATAATTAGAACCAAACCTACAAAAATAATAAAAAACAACTAAATTTCACACATCACTCGTTTATAATGGTACCCATGTAAACATGTAATATCGCTGATTCACTATCATTTAAGCCGTCAGAAAAGTAGCATATATCGAAACCAAGTAAAATTCGATATGCATCTCCAGTGTACACCTAGGAGAAAACAATACTTCTAAAACAGACAGAAAGTGACAGCAACGATGTTACATGTAAGGTAAAAACACCGAATGATGTATTGTAGCTTTTCAGATCGTAGATACAAGACCATTATATTAATACCATCACTTACGTATGTATTTACAGAGCACGTGACGATGTCAATATGCCGAAAAGGACTCATCGTGAATGATATAAAACATAAACAATTTACAAGCAGTGTAGCTGGATAGTATTCATACACTACTGGCCGTTAAAATTGCTACACGAAGAAAAAATGCAGATGATAAACGGGTTTTCATTGGACAAATTTATTATACTAGAACTGACATGTGATTACATTTTCCCGCAATTTGGGTGCATAGATCCTGAGAAATCCTGCTGACATGTAGCGTTTCGCAGGGATCGAATGAAGGGTAGAGCCACGGGTCGTAACACATCAGAAATGTAACGTCCACTGCTCAAAGTGCCGTCAATGTGAACAAGAGGTGACCGAGACGTGTTACCAATGGCACCGCATAATTCACGCCGGGTGAATACACGCTTCCAATGTGAGTTCATTGCGATGTCGCCAAACACGGATGCGACCATCACGATGCTGTAAACAGAACCTGGATTCATCCGAAAAAATGACGTTTTGCCATTCATGCACCCAGGTTCGTAGTTGAGTACACCATCGCAAGCGCTCCTGTCTGTGATGCAGCGTCAAGAGTAACCGCAGCCATGGTCTCCGAGCTAATAGTCCATGCTGCTGCAAACGTCGTCGACTGTTCGTGCAGATGGTTGTTGTCTAGCACATGTCCCCATCTGTTGACTCAGGGTTCGAGACGTGACTGCACGATCCGTTACAGCCATGCGGATAAAATGCCTGTCATCTCGACTGCTAGTGACACGAGGCCCTTGGGATCCAGCACGGCGTTCCATATTACCCTCCTGAACCCACCGACTCCATATTCTGCTAACAGTCATTGGATCTCGACCAACGCGAGCAGCAGTGTCGCGATACGATAAACCGCAATCGCGATAGGCTACAATCCGACTTTTATCAAAGTCGGAAACGTGATGGTACGCATTTCTCCTCCTTACACGAGCCATAACAACAACGTTTCACCAGGCAACGCCGGTCAACTGCTGTTTGTGTATGAGAAAACGGTTGGAAACTTTCCTCATGTCAGCACGTTGTAGGCGTCGCCACCGGCGCCTACCTTGTGTGACTGCTCTGAAAAGCTAATAATTTGCATATCACAGCATCTTCTTCCTGTCGGTTAAATTTCGCGTCTGCAGCATGTCATCTTCGTGGTGCAGCAATTTAAAAAAAAGTTCATGTGAGCCACCTGATAATAATTAAGCTCTCCAAAAGAATAGAACAGTTAATTTATCTTTGTGCTTGTTAACTGATGTCAGTTCGATTCTCCTATTGTAGTTTTACGCAATGGCGGCAGTGCTCACATAAAAATGTTTGCTTTCAAAGCCTTCGTGTTATTTCCATAATGAGTCTTCCACTCGACATCAGAGTGCACGCTTCAACGAAACTAGTTCGTAAAGGTAAGGGTTACGTTTTGAGTCTGGTAGTGTGAGCGTAATTTTATAGTCACACGTGTGTGTCAAGGTGATGCACGCAAAAATTGAAAAGATTATTGGAGTTTTCTTGATTCTAACTACAGGCCTTTCCTTCCGAAACGACACTGCAATCGCCGCTGTGAGAGACGAAGTCTTATGAGGTCTTCGACGTGAATCTGGCTTACTGGCCACAGTACCTCATGTTATGTCGACGGAGTCAACACTTGGTTCGTAGCTCAGGAACGCCCTCTTGGGACGAGCGATCAATTAGTCAGCCGCTCGCCCACGCTGGTCAGCCTTCAGCTCACTAGGGCCCGTCACCAACGCTGCTGTAATTCTATCCGTGTTCCTGGCGAGCCAACGTCAGAAAAAGTTCGGGCGATAATGACGTACTTACTTAAATAGCATTAAACAGTGTCACATGGCATGTATATAATGTTTACACTCATGTTCACATGAAAACAGAACACCTTGAACGACTAGAGATAGAACGTTCATCTTCACAGAACATGTATACTACTATGTTCGGCAGAAATGATTACATATCTTCAACATTTCGCGGCCCTGTCAGCAACTGCACAAATATTAATTTTAATTTTAATAATCAACAGCCTCAGTTGCACCGTTTACCTAGAATTTACCTAGGTTTCAGTCAGGATAACCCAACCTTCTTCAGAACAACAGTAACTACCGTTTGCCCATAGAGGACTTCGTCAAGCTCCAACTAAAAATCCATAAATTGTCGTCAGACTGTAAAAACTTATCTGAAACTGCCTCGACCCCACTTCGCGGCCGGCCGGAGTGGCCGAGCGGTTCTAGGCGCTACAGTCTGGGGCCGCGCGACCGCTACGGCCGCAGGTTCGAATCCTGCCTCGGGGATGGATGTGTGTGATGTCCTTAGGTTAGTTAGGTTTAAGTAGTTCTAAGTTCTAGGGGACTGATGACCTGAGCAGTTAAGTCCCATAGTGCTCAGAGCCATTTGAACCATTTTTGAACCCACTTCGCGACCGCGATGCGGCAGCCACGAGTGCTGTACTGGAACTGACCGTAGCGTCATGAGGCCCGCCTAGGCGGACACAATACCTTGCGCCTGCGCATGAACTGTATGATAGTTACTTGTTGGGACAAGACGCGAACTTAACTCCTGACCTTGAATTAACTGGTAAAGTGAAAGAAAAGGTATAGCTGAGGAAAAGGGCGTATATGTTATCCTGTTCAGAACGTACTTAGATCGACTGTCTTAACGTTTATGCAGTATTCAACGGTCATGACATGAGGAAGACATCATGTGCTTACAAGGTGTGGTCTATCTAGGAAAATTTTTGTGCTTAAGCATGAAGTTTAATCAGTCAAAAAGAACTTAGGAGTGGGAAGGATAATATAAAGCCAACATCGTCATTATTATGACTAGGTCTACAAATTTTTAACACGTAATTGTTAAGCAATTTTTTAGCCATGGTTTCAATGTATGAACATCCTATTGACTTAGCACACAAATGGTCATGATTGAACTTATGAACAAATCTATATCTAATCTGTAACTTCAGGCAATACGGGCCACATAAAAGAGATGGTCATTATTCAAGATTAGTATATTTGACCTGAAATGGTCTAGAATCAAATCAAAAACTAATGCACGTGCCTGATTGAGATTCTTATCAAAGTTATGGTTATGACTTGCAGAAAACACTATAGTAGGGAATAATGTGGCGCAGTTCGGTACTCAATTTGCCTTCATAGATTATTTCCCCCACACACGTACTGTAAAAACTGTGTGTTGACCACTACCATCATAATTCGTGCCTAGTGACCACTGCCATTGAACTTAGGGAATGACAGTGGAATTATGTGTAAATCTTAAGTTTGACTTGGCGAACATCGCTCCAGTTAACACACTTAAAACTATTTACCGAAAGAGATCAATTACGCTCAAAGCTGAAGTGTGACTTGGCGAACATCGCTCCGGTCAACACACTTAAAATAATTGACCAACATAGCTCAACATGTACTAAAAGAACTAGTCTAAATTATGGGAGGACGACGGGAAATGGTTAAATTATGATATGATTTGGCGAGCAACGCTCCAAGGACACCTTTAAACGTCAGTGAGTAAGACCAAACTGATCCGGCTAGTCTGAACCAAAACTTCGTCTCCAGTAGATTGTGGCAAGGTGACGCTACCCTCTCGTGATATTTATATGGATATGACTGCCATTAATTAATTTAATAAAAAGTTGTTTATGACTAGGTGATGGCACACTCCTGTCGTATACACATAGTATTGACCACAATCGGTCATACTGAAGGATTATGTGGTAGCACCTATATTCTGTAAAGGGGTAGTAACTAGATGATCGTCATTCCGGTTACTACATGTACGTGCTATTGACCGAAGAAGTTATTATGCACTAATTAAATCAAATGTTGAAACCGTTCTTAACTCTAGAACGTGCATACTGAATATCGGTTGACCATCTGTGTGCATGTTCAAGGTGTTCAATTCGCTAAATATTAACCATTTACGCTGTTACCCTATATGATAGAAAAATATTAATTAGGTAACCCCCCTGCTGTCACCCGCAGTAAGACTGCAACACACGAGGCGCGAGGATCGTCTGCACCCGCCGAAACTCGCGACCCGCCCGCTACCGAAGGCAAGGGAGCGGCTGGCGACGCTCGACAGCTTGGCGCGGAAGCGCAAAAGCAGCTCGAGTCGCGCCGGCTAATCACCGAACTTTTCGGGGCGGACGTCTCACCCACCAAAACAACTACACTCAGCATCACCTTACACTCACCTGTCACTGGACAGTCATGTACCATTGTCCCACCGACGTCGCAGCCTCAAGAGATCGAGGCAGCGGCGGCGGATCTGGACACAGAAAACCACTACACAGAGCCCTGGCAGGTGGAGAGCCCAAAACGCAGACCCAGAAAAACACCAGCACAAACAAGCGAGCAACCAAACTCGCTAGGCAACCGAAAGGCGCTGTTGCCTACACCTACTAGCCCATCTCAGGCTAGCAACATTAACACAAAACAAAACAAAACAAAACTGTGGCGAACAACAACAAAGCACACAAAGCCACAGCGGTGCCCACACAACACAAGACTGGTTTCCCCCCAGTCGTTATACAAAACTATGGGAACCTTAGTGCCCTTAACACTGCATTCGCGGAAAGGCACATAAACAGCACATTACATGCAAAGTACTCGGGGGATAGGGCCTCACTGTACGTTGCCGCAGACAACGAATATAAAGATCTTATGACCTTCCTAAAAGATCGGAAGATCGAACATTACACGTACAGAACGCTGGACGAGAGAACCCAGCAGTACGTGATCAAGGGAGTGGATCCCAGCACCCCCAACGAGACAGTACAGGCGGCCCTCTGTTATCTGGGATTCGACTGTAAAAGTGCCTCCCGGATGACGGGATTCCGTACACACGCACCGTTACCACACTACATGGTTGAGTTAGCCGACACGGCTGATTCCCGCGCCATCCTGCAGATAAAGAGCTTTCTGCAGATGGACGTACGTGCAGAACACTACGAACCACCCAACGTCCCCCAACAATGCAACAACTGCCAACGGTTCGGCCACTCGGCCCTCCGCTGCGGCCTAGCAACTCGCTGCCGCGGATGCGCTGGCAATCACAGATCCAACACTTGCACACAAACACAGCCAAACCAGCGACGCTGTGCCAACGGCGGTGGGCCCCAAGCGGAAAACTTCAGACAGTGCAGTGCTTACAAACAGGCGCTGAAGCACAAACAAGACAAGAGCAGGGTACAGTACGACATACCACGCCCAAGGCCAGCGCCGAACCCAGTAAGGGACGGCGTAACGTTTGCCACGGTTGCACGCCCTGTCGGAACGGCATAGGCCGCGGAACCTCAGCGCCCTTCACACACACGCGAAACAACCGCTGCAACAGCCACACAACAGCCACAGACAACACCTGAAACCCAACAAGCATCGGTACCAACACCTATGCCCCCAAACAACACGACCCGACTCTCGGAAATCACGCGCTGCGAAGAAACGCACCATACACAGGAAAACACATCCACAAAAGAACCCCCCGAACCCCAAGCCCAGAGGAGGAATAGGCGTACACGTAAACACAGGGCGGGAAACACGAAATCACCACAACAGGCCACGCAGCAACAACAGAACAGCAACACACAGGAAAACAGTCAACAAGACAACGAGACTGTAACTCACACTACCATCCCCCTCACTACAGAAGTAATACAGGCGCCACAACCTCTGTCACAAAACA
Source organism: Schistocerca piceifrons (assembly GCF_021461385.2). Classification (NCBI taxonomy): domain Eukaryota; kingdom Metazoa; phylum Arthropoda; class Insecta; order Orthoptera; family Acrididae; genus Schistocerca; species Schistocerca piceifrons. Next base: position 814,773,318 of record NC_060140.1, on the reverse strand, counting down.
CAAATGCCGCTCCTAACAACACAGCAATACCCGCACAAGCGGCCGCTAACTCCACAACAGCACCTCAGGCTGCCACACCCAACACCAACACATCACCTGGGGGAATACTGGAAACACTATTCCCTCGACACACGACCGTTCAAATCCTTACCAAGGTGCTGACGGCCGTCACTGCACTCATCACCCAGCTCATGAACGCCGAACCCGGCAATACTGGGCTGTCATACACACTGCCATCACAACACTCTTTCACACTCTTACATGAATAATATACCACACCCGGCCCATAACGCAGACCCGCACACACTATCACAGATCCTGTTCTGGAATGCAGACTCGATCCACAACAAAGGGGCAGAATTTGCCGCGTTCATGGAGCGCAAGGGAATCCTTGTCGCGCTACTGAGCGAGACTAAACTTAAACCGCACAAACAATTAAACTTTCCTGGCTATTGTGTCTATCGTACCGACCGACCGGGCGACGCCGTGGCAAGTGGAACTGCAATCGTCATACACAAAGACATTGAGCACACAAACATAGAGCTCCCTGAACTGGAAAAAATCGAGGCTACGCCCGTCAGAGTCAAGTTCAACGGAGCCTACACCACACTGATATCGGTATACAACAGCCCTGTAGGCATTTCAACACGCGATATCAGCACATTACTCAACATTTCACCGCGAGTAATAGTCGCTGGAGATCTGAACGCAAAACACCCGGAATGGAATTCACGCATACGAAATCCCAACGGCAAAAAACTGTACGAACATTCACTAGACAGAAACTACATTACACTAGCGCCGACTGGACCGACGCACATTCCCTATCAGAGGGGACACAGGCCAGACGTGACAGACATGGCCCTCATCAAGGGCATTACATCGACACTCAACGTTGCCGTTGAAAACGATCTGCCCTCAAACCACCAACCTGTAATACTATGCATTGAGGAAACACTGCAGCACATGGAACAACGCAAGATGTTGGACTACCGGCGTGTGAATTGGACATTGTTCAAGCAAACGCTCGATAGCCACATCCCACCTATACACGAAATCAATGAAACAGCACAAATTGACGAGACAGTAGAAACCCTCACTAACGCCGTCCAGGACGCAATGGCAGGCACCATACCTGATCGCACCTCACAATAACACAGTGCGGCCCTGCCCTAGGAAATCCTGGGCCTAATCTCGATGAGGAATCGCCTCAGGAGACAATGGCAGCGCACCAGGCGTCCGTACTTCAAACGGCACATTAACGGGCTACAGGGCATCATACACGATAAAATACAAACACATAGAACACAACAGTGGAACCAAAAACTCGAAGGGCTGGACACCGCACGACCTGGCGTGTGGCAACTAGCCCGACACTTCACCAGGGAGAAAATATACACCCCAACGCTGCAAGGGCCTGACGGACCTGCATACTCAGCGGAAGAGAAAGCAGAACTAATGGCCCGAACACTCGCAGCGTCATCCACACCGGACCTGGCACCATCAGACCCAGTGTTCACACTTGCTACCGACCAAGAGGTTACACGCATTCTAGCCCAACCATCGCCCGACGACATTCGACATGCTAGCACAGCTGAAGTCTCCTGGGCTATAATGCATTCCGCTGCTAGGAAAGCCCCTGGTCATGATGGCATTCAAAACCCTGTCCTCCATGAGTTCACGGATAAAGCAACTGAGTACCTAACACACATAACGAATGCCATACTAAAACATCAACACTTCCCCGCCTTTTGGAAGACAGCCAAGGTCCTGATGTTCAGGAAGCCGGGGAAAGACCACAGCGTCCCACAAAATTACCAACCCATCAGCCTTCTGAGCTCGCTCAGTAAGATTGTTGAGAAGGTGATTCTCAAACGCATCACTAGGCACTGCATAACAAATGACATCCTGAGACCGGAGCAATTTGGGTTCAGGAATCACCACTCCACAACGTAACAACTCCTACAGGTCGTTGAACATATAACATATGGCTTCAACATAAACAAAGCTACAGGGGCGGTGTTCCTGGACATCGAAAAGGCTTTCGACCGTCTATGGCACAACGGCCTCATCCGCAAACTCAGCCACGCGGGATTCCCCGACGGGCTGCTGCGTCTAATACACTCATACCTCATAGACAGGAGTTTCAACACTGACGTGCAGGGAAAACAATCAACACGACACGGTATACACGCGGGAGTACCCCAGGGAAGCATCCTAGGGCCCCTACTGTTAACCTCTACATAAACGATCTCCCAACCACACACAACACAATGATGGCAATCTATGCGGATGACACAGTCATCCTTGCGCAAGATTGGAAACCATCAAACATTACGTCACGCCCACAGACTGCACTCGGAGTGGCCGAGGCTTGGTTGGAGAAATGGCGTGTTAGAGTAAACGTCGACAAGTGCGAAGCCGTTCTGTTCACTAGAAGACCGAAGCAACTGCGCAAACGCCGCTACTGCAGACCCATAACTCTACATGCACGTCCAATACGTTTCCGCGAGAAAGTCAAATATCTCGGTGTCTGGCTGGACCGGAAATTACTCTGGAGGGGCCACATACAACACATGACCAACCGAGCTAGCGCGAGACTCAAACAGCTCTATCCTACGCTCAACAGGCGTAGCACACTGAACAGAAGGGTGTCGAGGTCCATGTACATGACACTTATCCGACCCCTGATGACGTACGCAGCTCCTGTCTGGGGATACGCTGCGCCTACACGCCTGCGCCGTCTGCAGCTCATACAAAACAAAGTACTCAAAATCATAAGCAATGCTCCACGATACACACGCATCGCGGACCTTCACCGGGAATACCGACTTGAGACTCTCACGGAGGTAATCCACAAACTCACCACAAGACTATACAGAAACTCCAGACATTCGCAGAACCCGTTTATTCTGAATCTGGGGAACTACGACCACAACCATAGATGGAAACATAAAAGACCAAAAGACATACTTGTAAGGATATAACATCTATGGACAAGCATATGCAAACATAACGGCACAGGCGAGCCCCTGTTAATCAGACGCCACTACTGGATATCCAGCTAAAATACACTGCCGAATAACTGGCACCACACAGGGAAGCTGTACCGTACACTGCATGCAAACAAGCTCCACACATCCCCCACACAGTGAAATGATCTATGGCCGATCTCCCACTACTGTATAACGATCTTGATTGTTCCAGGAATGTAGCAGCTGCAGCAACTGGGACACATCGCGATCGCTTGTCACGGTAACGGTAATGATGCATGATACCTATACTAACAAACCCAACCTTGCATGAGCTATCGCAGCTAGTAAGCCACTACTGCTCTTACTACCCATCCCACTGTCGCGGAGGTTTTTTTCCCACGGCACGAGCCATGGCACTTTTTTCCCTCTGCTCTTCAAATCGCTACCCTCACTCGCGTTTCGTCCACTATCACCTGATGGACCGTGTTAATGCGTAGCCTTACCCAGACGCACGGACAACATCACAGCCCAGCATCCTGTGATCCACTTACTAGATGACTAATATGTTTACGGAGGTGACAGTAGAACTTTTGGTTTGGTCACCACGTTGGTGCGGGCGTGGAGGGGCTCCATCTGTTGTTGTTAAAAAGGTAACTGAATATTCCTATATAACTAGTAGACAACTTCATAGATGGGCCCAAAAATTTTTTTTACGGTGTCAAACTAATATACCTAGCTGTTCAGCCTACGGGAGTACAGACTTATGTTGGCAATAGTAAAGCATACCCGGCATTAACACTTCAATGGATGAAATAATGGTTGTAAACCTTCAAAGAAGCTTCTACTTCGCAGCTGCAGCTGGTCTTTAAGAAGGTTGTTTTTGTCATGTAGTAAATGTTTAAAAATTTGCATTTCCTCTAAAATGTCTAGCCTTGCACCTTTTACTTCACTATGCAAGAGCTGAGTATTGTGGGGTGCATGAGCCCACTGCACTAAATGTTCGGCAAACAGCGAACCACGTGTGCAATCTCCAGTTTTAGTCGGAATATGCTCCTTGTACCTTGTTAATAAGGCTCTTCCTGTTTGGCCAATATAAAATTTCGGACATTCGTCATACGTGATCTTGTATACTCCGGATAATGACAATTTGTCTTTAGGTTTTTTAAACTGTGAATCAGATTCTTCTGAAGACTATTATTAGTGGAAAAAACTGACATAAATCCCTGGTTTTTCAAAAGACGCCCGATTTTATACGAAACTTTACCTATAAAAGGAATAGGTACTATGGCAGACGGAGTCACATCTGGTGCTGTGCCTAACGTAGAAGCTGTCAACTTTTTGTTATTGTTTACTTTCTTGTTATAGAGCCGTCTCACAATTTCGGGCTCATATCCGTTATTTCGGGCTGTTGTTTCAAGAGTTACCAGTTCGTGTTCCAAGGCTTCCGTGGATAAAGGAACCGACATCGCTCTATGTAAACTAGAATGAAAAAATGCCATTTTATGCGCCGAATCAGCAGGTATAATACTACCCGAAAACGTATATTTCCTAAAAATGTCATATTCAGTGTGATTATCTACTATAGATACAGTCTGATCCAAGCAGTTCAATGTCCTTTTGGGCAACTCCTTCTCAAGAGTAAAATTAATTTTCTCGTGGAGATCGTTAAAGGCTAAAAATATCTGACTTATGTCTTCTTGGGACCCGTAGTCACCGGAATAAATAATTTGTGATCGAGACTGTTTTTTATAGTAAATATTTTTAAATTAGGGTTTTCTGAATCCTTGTCGTCTGGGGTAATAGTCAAGTGTCTTGACACGCATTCTCCGTTACATAACTGTCGAGCGGCTCTAGGCGCTTCAGTCCGGAACCACGCAGCTGCTACGGTCGCAGGTTCGAATCCTGCCTCGACCATGGATGTGTATGATGTTCTTAGGTTAGTTAGGTTCAAGTAGTTCTAAGTCTAGGGGACTGATGACCTCAGATGTTAAGTCCCATAGTGCTTAGAGCCATTTTTCCGTTACATAAATGTCCAATGCAGTGTAGTGAATAACTTAGTTGATCTAAATCACAGTTTATAATTTTCTCAAAGCCATTTCCCAACGTTAAGTTGCTGACGATTTGTAATAATTGGTAATGAACTGAATGGTACGATACTTAAGTTGACCGAGAGGGAAGTGCCACAGTGCGCTCTCTCTTTCTCTCTCTCTCTCTCTCTCTCTCTCTGTCTCTCTCTCTCCCTCTGTCTCTCACCCTCTCTCCCTCTCCCTCACCCTCACTCTCTCTCTCAATCTGAAGTTAATTGTAATCTACGTCCGCACGTTAATTAAATCAGTCTTTACCCGCTCCCGCCCATCCATCCCACACCCATCTCCCTTTACCAGAAGCAAGTCACCAAAAACAACGACGCGTCCCCGGCAGACACACAGGAACTTTAATTAAAACGGAGAAATTCGTTATTATTCCTTTCACACTTTATTGCTGGTAGGCTTAATGGCTTTTCAACCATTTAAATCCCCTCAATTTAAAAGTCTGAGAACAAATTTTCTTGTCAACATCCGCGTCCCGTGCAGAAGTGTGAACAAAGAGCACCTGCAATTCAGTTTTCTTCGAAACATTCGCTTTCGGTTAACATAATATTATTTATAGTTGTCTGAAGTAGCTGCAATAGGCCGTTTTCCACAATCAGACACCTAAAGTCTTTCGTTAGCTATTTCAACAGTCTAAAGAATTTCTTAGTTAGGGTTCATACATTTTTAATAAACTGATTTTAGCTAGGTTGTTTGCTGCTAGAGTTTTCAAACGCAGTTTTTATAAGTCATTGCATTCATTTCCTTCTTTTATTTTCTTGCTTGTTAAGAATGTTGTAGGCTCCATAGCAAAGGGATTTCTAGAAAACTAACGGTCCCGAATTTTTACTTTTGTACTTCGTGTAGCTAAATGGAAATGAAGCAGAGGGAACGATATCTACACTACTGGCCATTAAAATTGCTACACCAAGAAGAAATGCAGATGATAAACGGGTATTGATTGGACAAATATATTATACTATAACTGACATATGACTACATTTTCACGCAATTTGGGTCCATAGGTCCTGAGAGATCAGTACCCAGAACAACCATCTCGAAGATGCTGTGTCCCATCTCTGGTGTGCCGACTATAACGCCACGTTAAAACTCACTTAAACCTTGATAACCTGCCATTGAAGCAGCAGTAACCGATCTAACAACTGCGCCAGACATTTGTTGTATATAAGTGTCGCCGACCTCAACGCCGTATTCTTCCTGTTTACATATCTCTGTATTTAAATACGCATGCCTATTCCAGTTTCTTTGGCGCTTCAGTGTAAAAATATAATCGGTAAGTACCATGTCATATAAAATTATAGATACAATTGTATTCCTTGAAGGTATACTACAGCTTTCCGAGTTCCAAAACTTTACTTTCCAACATATCTTCACTTGTTTCTCTTTGTTAATTAAGCTATGCTATAAAACTACATCCGCGCTGGATTGCTGTGCGGTTTGAAGCGTCTTGTCACGGTTCGCGCGGCTCCCCCCGTCTGAGGTTCGAGTCCTCCCTCGGGCATGGGTGTGTGTGTTGTTCTTAGCGTAAATTAGTTTAAGTTAGATTAAGTAGTATGTAAGCCTAGGGACCGACGACCTTAGCAGTTTGGTCCCATAGGAACTTACCACAAATTTACAATTTTATAAAACTACACTGCTTGCCATTAAAATTGCTACACCAAGAAGAAATGCAGATGATAAACGGGCATTCATTGGACAAATATATTATACTACAACTGACATGTGATTACATTTTCACGCAATTTGGGTGCATAAATCCTGATAAATCAGTACCCGGAACAACCACCTCTGGCCGTAATAACGGCCTTGATTCGCCTGGGCAATGAGTCAAACAGAGTTTGGATGGCATGTACGGGTACAGCTTCCCATGTAGCTTCAACACGATACCACAGTTCATCAAGAGTAGTGACCGGCGTATTGTGACGAGCCAGTTGCTCGGCCACGATTGACCAGACGTTTTCAATTGGTGGGAGATCGGGAGAATGTGCTGGCAAGGGAAGCAGTCGAACATTTTCTAACGGCTGGAGTGGCCGTGGGGTTCTAAGCGCCTCGGGCATGGATGTGTGTGATGTCCTTAGGTTAGTGTTTCGAAGAAAACTGTCTTTCGAAGAAAACTGAATTGCAGGTGCTCTTAGTTCACACTTCTGCACGGGACGCGGATGTTGACACGAAAATTTGTACTCAGAAGTTAAGTCGCATAGTGCTGAGAACCATTTTTTTTTAACATTTTCTGTATCCAGAAAGGCCTGTACAGGACCTGAAACATGCGGTCGTGCATTATCCTGCTGAAAGGGAGCGTTTCGCAGGGATCGAATGAACGGTAAAGCCACGGGTCGTAACACATCTTAAATGTAATGTCCACTGTTCAAACTGCCGTCAATGCAAACTAGAGGTGACCGAGACGTGTAACCAATGGCACCCCATACCATCACGCCGGGTGATACGCCAATATGGCGATGACGAGTACACGCTTCCAATGTGCGTTCACCGCGATGTCGGCAAACATGGATGCGACCATCATAATGCTGTAAACACAACCTGGAGTCATCCGAAAAAATAACGTTTTGCCATTCGTGCACCCAGGTTCGTCGTTGAGTACACCAATGCAGGCGCTCCTGTCTGTGATGCAGCGTCAAGGGTAACCACAGCCATGGTCTCCGAGCTGATAGTCCAAGCTGCTGCAAACGTCTTCGAATTGTTCGTGCAGATGGTTGTTGTCTTGCAAACGTCCCCATATGTTGATTCAGCGATCGAGACGTGGCTGCACGATCCGTTACAGCCATGGGGATAAGATGCCTGTCATCTCGACTGTTAGTGATACGAGGCCGTTGGGATCCAGCACGGCGTTCCGTATTATTCTCCTGAACCCACCGATTCCATATCTTGCTAACAGTCATTGGATCTCGACCAACGCGAGCAGCAATGTCGCGATCGGATACGATAAACCGCAATAGCGATAGGCTACAGTCCGACCTTTATCAAAGTCGGAAATGTGATGGTATGCATTTCTCCTCCTCACACGAGGCATCACAACAACATTTCACCAGGCAACGGCGGTGGAACGCGTGTGTATGAGAAATCGGTTGCAAACTTTCCTCATGTCAGCACGTTATAGGTGTTGCCACCGGCGTCAATCTTATGTGAATGCTCTGAAAAGCTAATCATTTGCATATCACAGCATCTTCTTCCTGTCGGTTAAATTTCGCGTCTGTAGAACGTCATCTTCGTGGTGTAGCAATTTTAATGGCCAGTAGTCTAGAAACTGGTGTGACACAAACGTATTTAATTTATTTATTACTATATTTTAGTTGTGGTTTATTTCAGTAGATCTCTCGAGCGCATAGAGACCCACTCTTCCTCGTCGTAATGGCATCGAACATGGCATACGGCGTCTTGTTGTTGTTTGAGTCGTTAATCTTCTGCCTTGTTTGGTGTGGCCCGCCACGAATTCCTGTCCTGTGCCAAGCTCTTCATCTCCGAGTAGCACTTGCAACTTACGCCCTCTACTATATACTAATTGTATCCCAATTTCTGTTTTACTCTACAGGTTTTACTCTCTACAGTTCTCTCCAGTACCGCGCAAGTTCTCTCCCGATAACTGATCAGATGTCCTGTCGTTCTGCCCCTTCTTCTTGTCAGTAGTTTCCACATATGTCCCTTTCCTCCTCGATTCTGCGGAGGATCTTCATGTTTTTTACCTTACCAGTCCACCTAATTATCAACAGTCTTCTGCAGCACTACATATCAAATGCTTCGACTCTCTTCTTTCTCGGTTTTCCCACAGTCCATGTTCCACTACTACGCAATGCTGTGCTCCAAACGTACATTCTCAGAAATTTCATTCTCAAGTTAAGACCCATGTTCGATGCTAGCAGACTTGTCTTGGCGTGGAACGCCTTTTTCGCCAGAGCATATCTGCTTTTACGTCCTCCTCGCTCCGTCCGTCATAGGTTCATTGCTGCCTAGGTAGCAGAATTCCTTAACATCGTCTATTGCGTGACCTCCAATTGTAATGTTTCAAGTTTCTCGCTGTTCATCTTTCTGCTACTTCTCATTACTTCCGACTTTCTTAGATATACTCTCAGTCCATATTCTGTATTCATTAGACTGTTCATCCCATTCAACACACCCTACAGACGTTCTTCACTTTCACTAAGGATAGCAATGTCATCAGCAAATCTTACGATTGATATCCTTTCACCCAGGATTTTAATCCCACTCTTGAACCTTTCATTTTCCTCATTGGTTCTTCGATGTAGAGACTGAACAGCTAGGGTGAAAGACTCCGTCTCATACCCTTTTTAATCTGACCATTCGTTCTTAATCTTCCACTCTTATTGTTCCCTCTTGGTTCTTGTACATATTGTATATTACGCGCCTTTTCCTGTAGCTATTTTTCTCACAATTTCGAACATCTTGCACCATTTTATACTGTCGAACACTTTTTCCAGGTCGACAAATTCTAAGGACGTGTCTTGAATTTTCTTCAGTCTTGCTTCCATTATCAACTGCAACGTCATAACTGCCTCTCTGGTGCCTTTACCTTTCCTAAAGTAACTGATCGTCGTCTAACAGATCCTCAGTTTTCTTTTCCGTTTTTCTGTATATTATTCTCGTCAGTAACTTGGATGCGTGCGCTGTTAAGCTGATTGTGCGATAATTCTCCCACATGTCGGCTCTTGCTATCTTCGGAATTGTGTGAATGATGTTTTTTCGAAAGTCTAATGATATGACGCCAGTCTAATACATTCTACACACCAACGTGAATAGACGTTTATTTGTCACTTTCACAACGATTTTATATTCTCCCGTATTCACCTTAAGTCTTCCAAAGCTCTTTTAAATTCTGATTCTAATACTGTATCTCATATCTCTATCCTGTCGACTCCCGTTTCTTCTTCTATCACGCCATCAGACTAGTCTTCGCCCTCATAGACGCCGTCTTTCCATCCATCCGCTCTGTCTTCTGCAATTAACAGTGGAATTCACATGGAACTCTTAATGTTACAGGATTGCTTTTCATTTCACAGAAGGTTGTTTTGACTTTCCTATATGCTGAATCCGTCCTCCTGACAATCATTTCTTTTTCGATTTCTTCACATTTTTCAGGCAGCCACTTTGCCTTAGCTACCTCGCACTTCTTGCTTATTTCGTTTCTAAATGACTTGTATTTCGGTGTTCCTGAATTTCCCTGAACATTTTTGTACGTCTTTCTTTCATCGATCAGGTGAAGTATTTCATCGTTACAGTCCAGTATCTGATTTCAGAATCTCTGCCTGACTATGATGTAACCTAACTGAAATCTTCTCGTATCTCCAGGCCGTTTCCAAGTATGCCCTCTCCTCTTCTGATTCTTGAACAGAGTATTCGCTATCACTCGTTGGTATTTATTGCAAAGCTCGATTAGTCTTCTTCCTCTCTCCTTTCTGGTACCAATCCCATATCCTCCGTTACCGTTTCTTCTACTCCTACCTCCACAACTGCAATCCCCATGACTATTTTCATCTCCCTTTACGTATTCAATTACCTGTTCAATATCCCCATATACTCTCTCTACCTCTTCATCCTCGGTTTCCGACGTCGGCATGTCTACTTGAACTATCGTTGTCGGTGTCGATTTGCTGTCGATTCTGATGAGATCAACCCTATCACTGACCTGTTCATAGTAACTCACTCTCTGACCTATCTTCGTATTCATGACGAATCCTCCTCCCGTTATACTATTTTCTGCAGCTGTTGATATCACAATATACTCCTCTGACAAGATATCCTTGTTTCCTTCCATTTCACTTCACTGACCCCCGCTATATCTAGAATGAGCCTTAGCGTTTCCTTTTTCAGATTTTGTAGCTTCACTACCACGTTCCAACTTCTGAAATTCCAAGCCCCGACCCGTAGAACGTTATTCTTTCGTTTCCTGTACAGTGTTTTTCTCACTGTCACCGCCACCTTGGCTGTTCCCTCCTCGAGATCCGAATGGGGGTCTATTCAGGAATCTTTTGGCAATGGAGAGATTATCATGATACTTGTTTCAATTGCAGGTCACATGTCCTGTGGATACAAATTATGTATCTTTAATGCAGTGGTTTCCATTGCCTTCTGCATCCTCATGCCGTTGATCGTTGCTGATTCTTCCGCCTTTAGGGGCAGTTTCCCACCCCAAGACCAATAGAGTGCCATAAACCTCTATCCACTCCTCCACAATCTTTGATAAGGCCGTTGGCTGAATGAGGGTGGCTTCTAATGTCGGAAGTTTTCGGCCGCTATTACTGCTGATTTTTATTGAAATTTAAGCAGTGACGGTGTTCGAACCCGGGACGGAGGAAGTTTTGATTACTAATCAAGACGGATGCAGCTCTTACGTCGCGCTTGTGTTTGATGAATGAGAGGATCACCCTGATTGGAAGAATTACTCACAAGGAAAAGGTCTCAAACACGGCCAACAGATTCGGATCGTATTTGGCATGTCACTTGCGTACAACCTAAAGTGAAATATTCTAAGATAACACTCATCCAGTTTTGAGAAAACCATCCCTAAAGTTCATGACGCGTTACCGATTCAAAACAAATAGGATCGATATACAATCGAAAACAGCCTTATTCATCGTCATACAAGGGGTGCCTAGAAACTAATGCACCGCATTTTTTTCTCAGCCGAAAACAGTGCTACGAATGCGAAACGTTACGTGTGTGTTATCTCAAGTCTCCTGAGTGAGTGCGCAGTCACTTCCTACAGACAGCGTAGCTGCAGGACAGTTTCAAAATGGCGGCTGTAGGTGATGTACGTGACAAGCAATGTGACGTCGTTGAAATTCTCGCTGCAGAGAAAGAAATTGTAGGAAATATTCACAAACGCTTCTGCAAAGTCTATGGAGCATTTGCTGTCGACATAAGTACGGTTAGTCTCTGGGCACGGAGGGCGAGGTCATCAGAAGGCGGTTCGGCGGAGCTCCACGATTTGCAGCGGTTGGGGAGACCACACCTGACACAGCTCCCTCGGACTTTCACTTGTTTGTGCCATTAAAGGATGCCATTCGTGGAAGGCATTTTGAGGACGATGAGGAGGTGATTCACACAATGAAGCACTGGCTCCGCCTCCAGGACAAGGACTGGTACCAACAGGGCACACAAGCCCTTGTTTATCGCTGGAGGAAGGCCACAGGACGGGATGGAGATTACATGGAAAAATAGGGTGTATAGATAAAACATCATTCTTTCCTGTGTGTAATTCTCATTATGTTCAATAAAGAATTGTTGAAGAAAAAAATGAGGTGCATTACTTTCTGGGCAACCCTCGTGCATGGTGTCTGTAATACGTATTTTCCTAGAAATCGAGGAAAGAAACTGTTACGAATGTCGCTTACGTATCCAAAGGGTAAACGCTGTTGAACGAAAACGCCGATGATGTAGCGACCAAAGCATCAAACTGGGGAGAGGAGAACCCGTGGTCGATACATCAATGCTTTATGCAGGTTTCTTTATTAGTATTTTTTTCTCGTATCGAAGTTGGTGGGAACAGGAGGGTAAGGTAATCAATACAGGGTAATAACAAGGTAGGCAAATAAATTTCTCAAACGGCTTGGATTAGTAAAGAATTAGAAATTTAGGTCTCACCGTACGAAAACAATTCCAAGTAGTACTGCAGCGAACTCGTCAGAAGGACCACAAGACCGCCGACAGCGTGATGTTTGTTTTTGGCGAGGCGCGGTACAGAATTATATTTAGAAGTTTCAGAATTGCAGGACGCTTCTGGAAGCCCAGAGGGAATTTGAAAATCGCGCAGATACATAAACGATTCATATCACAGTTCATGATCACCTTTAACCCTAGAATACTATCCCAATTTCGAACCCTTCCATACTTAAACCTTCGTCGATTCGACTACCACACCTAGGTTTTGCCAGGAAAATTACTAAAAGCAACGCAGCGTTACAATTATGAACCCTTTGTCGTAGTAAAAAGCACTCCGTCTTCAGGCGACGAGTGGCCTACCGGGACCATCCGACCGCCGTGTCATCCTCAGTGTGCCGCGCGGGATTAGCCGAGCGGTTTAAGGGCGCTGCAGCCATGGACTGTGCGGCTGGTCCCGGCGGAGGTTCGAGTCCTCCCGCGGGCATGGGTGTGTGTGTTTGTCCTTAGGATAATTTAGGTTATGTAGTGTGTAAGCTTAGGGACTGATGACCTTAGCAATTAAGTCCCATAAGATTTCACACACATTTGAACATTTTTTTTTTTTTCCATCCTCAGTGCAGGATGCGGATAGGAGGGGCGTGGGGTCAGCACACCGCTCTCCCGGTCGCTATGATGGTATTCTTGACCGAAGCCGCTACTATTCGGTCGAGTAGCTCCTCAATTGGCATCACGAGGCTGGGTGCACCCGGAAAAATTGTAACAGCGCATGGCGGTCTGGATGGTCACCCATCCAAGTGCCGACCACGTCCGACACCGCTTAACTTCGATGAACTCACGGGAACCGGTGTATCCACTGCGGCAAGGCCGTTGCCCTTTGTCGCAGTAAAGTTAAAGACAAATACACATCATGGTGTACATGGTCTTTCCACTAACTCACTTCGCATAGGTTCACAAACAGAAGGACGTTGATACATATTTTTCACCCGCTGGGAACGCTGTGGAGTAAGTACCAAACAGAAAATTGCATCAAAACTTTTACACGATAAATTGGGTGATCACGTGCCAGGAGTACTGAATACAAACAATAGTTACACAAACAACAGAAGAAGAATGTCATCTGAGGAAAATAATTCAAAACAACTTAGAATGTCAGACGTATATCCAGTGGAAGCAGTCTGTCCTCTGCGAATATGGACCATGTTCACTACTACTGGTTTACCAGTGGTTGCACGCAGACTTTTGTTTTGAAGAACATTTCTGTCTTAGACATTAGCTCGCCTTTAGACGGCACCAACTGGAAGTGGTCTCCAGAGGACGACGTTATGAATGACGACTGGAAAGCTGCTGAGGAACTATTGTCCATTGAGCCATTTTCGTTACTTATGTTCTGCTCATTTTTCAGACCAGTATTCTCGGGGCGAATAGTTGAATGTTTTGCGCCCTTCTTGTTTTTCCCAAAATATGCTTCCTTTTCAATTTGCCCCGCCGTTGGGTTGAGTGTTTCTTCACCCCAGTCTGATGCATAATCGACATCTTCTTCTTCGAAGTTGTGGTCTTCGTTAGAATCATCAGATAATGATATGTCAAGATCTGATTCCATTGAATCATAACTCTCGGTTTTGTGTAGTCAGAATCTGAAAAGAAAATGAAAGTTACAGAATAGGTACCACAACTCACTTGAAACCAAAACGTTCTTTCCAACAAACTTCCAATCAGATACCTATAGCAATATAGCTACTCATTACTATACGTTCGCCGAATCGACGAGCCCATTTTGTTCTTGACTACTACACGTTAGTCGTTCCGACGGCTCAACATTTACGCGCACACCTATATCTTCGTCGATCCGACACTGTAACTTCGGGACGAAATGTGGTTTACTTGTTCGAAGAGCGGCATAGGTATCACAGAGCCAACTACACCCTCCAGGCACAGCTGCGAGGACGGTGCGCCCCTCCTGTCCACAACAATACGGAGGGAGGGTTACCGAACGGAAATACGTTCGTCAAATCGATTACCAGTAGTATTACAGGGTTAAGGATCGATTTTTCGGGTGATGTTATCGTATGCGTGTTATACATTAAAATTAATTACTGAAAAAGAAATATTTTTAAACAACGTTTACCTCATGGGTACATAAGCGACAGTCGTTACTGTTTCTTCCCTAGATTTCTAGGAAATATACTATTGGAGGCCTCATAATTATATGATGGTTATCCTTCGGTCCCGTCAATTTTCGGTCGATTACACGCTGTGGAATTTATGGGTTGTTTTCTCATAAAGGAGTGGGGAAGGGCTTATTGTGCCAAAAAATCTTAGTCTTCCTTTTTAAGCAAAGTATACACGTGAGAGTTTCTTCACTTTCAGAGTGCTTCTGATAGTAATACGTACCGTGTAAACAGCGCCGAGAGTCAACTCGCAGTAGGTGTCCGAAAGTGACGCAACTTGTAAGATAGTCGTGCTCTGAGGGTTTATATATATATATATATATATATATATATATATATATATATATTTGTCGTATTTTCTACTGGACCAAACTGTGTAGGTCATCGGTCCCTAAGCTTACACACTACTCAATTTAACTTTAACGTATGCTACGGACAAGACACACACCCATGCCTGAGGGAGGACTCGAACTTCGACGGGGGCAGCCGCGTGAACCGTGACAAAGCGCCTCAGACAGCACGGCAACAGAGCGCGGCTGTAGTTTTGTAGCACAGCTTAATTAACATAGAGAAACAAGTGAAGTTAAGTTGGAAAATAAAGTTTTGAAACCCGAAATATTGCCGTTTTCCTTCAAGAAATACAGTTGTATCTGTAATTTTATATAACGTGGTACTTACTAATTATATTTTTACACTGAAGCGTCAAAGAAACTGGAATAGACATGCGTATTTAAATACAGAGATATGTGAACAGGAAGAATACGGCGCCACGGTCGGCAACGCCTGCAAAAGACAATAAGTCTGGCGCTGTTGTTAGACCAGTTACTGCTGCTACAATGGCAATCAATATTTAATTAAGTTTGAACGTGGTGTTATAGTCACCGCACGAGCGATGGGACACAACATCTCCGAGGTAGCGATGAAGTGGTGATTTTGCCGTACGACCAGTTCACGACTGTGCTATGAAAATCGGGAATGCGGCATAACATCAAATCTCTGACATCGCTGAGGCCGGAAAAACACCCTGCAAGAACGGGACCAACGACGACTGAAGAGAATCTTTGAACGTGACAGAACTGCAATCCTTCCGCAAATTGCTGCAGATTGCAGTGCTGAGCCATCAATAAGTGTCCGCGTGCGAACCATTCAATGAAACATTATAGATATCGGCTTTCGGAACCGAAGTCCCACTCGTGCTTAATGCCACGCCTGGACCCGTCAACACTGACAATGGAGTGTTGATGACTGGAAACATGTTGCCTGGTCGGACGAGTCTAGTTTCAAATTGTATCGAGCGGATGGACGTGAACGGATACGGAGACAACCTCATGAATTCATGGACCCTGCATGTCAGCAGGGAACTGTCGAGGCTGTTGCGGGCTCGATAATCGTGTTGGGTGGGAGCAGTTGGAGTGATATGATGCGCGTAGATACGACTCTGATAGATGTCACGTACGTAAGCATCCTATCTGACCACCTGCATCATTTCGTGTCCATTGTGTATTCCGATGATCTTGGGCAATTCCAGCACGACAATACGAAACCCCACACGTTCAGAATTGCTACAGAGTGGCTCCAGGAACACTCTTCTGAGTTGTAAATACTTCCGTTGGCTACCAAACTGCCCAGAGATGAACATTATTGAGCGTATCTGGGATACGTGCGTTCAGAAGAGATCTCCACCTTACGGATTTGGGGCAGCCGTGCACTGTTCATGGTCTCATTCCCTCCAGCACTACGTCTGACATTAGTCGAGTCCATGCCACGTCTTGCTGCGGTACTTCTGCGTGCTCGCGAGGACCCTACACGATAGTAGGCAGATGTACCAGTTTCTTTGGCTCTTCATTGTCTTTTGCTACTCATAAATCCGCTCATCAAAACCTATAGGTTACTTCCCGTTGGTCTAGAATCATGAAATGTGACAAGAAGAAAAATTTCACAGAAAAAAAATAGGAAAACATCCTAAATTGAAATTTGTAATTATATCTCACGTAAAAATGTGTCTTTTACCATTTATCAGACTTCAAACTTGAAATTAAATCATCCCTGGGACCAATATCTTTCCAGCATCACTATCGATATCGGGGAAAATTCGTTAGTATCCTCGATTCCCGGAATGGATGAACTGTCTGTGTACATAATTAAGTTCGTAATGATCTGTCAGTACGCGAGTCCTTCTCGCACCTACAAATCAAACTCTGAAGCTCTAGGTTGGCCCGTTAGCCCCTTTATCACTCCATTCCTGTTACTATCCGTACTTCCATTCTTGGTTGAAGTACTCTTGTGAATATTGTTATTGTACGTGATGCTAGACAGGTTGTGTTTGGCCGTAGGTCAAAGCAGACTTGACTCGGTCCCTAACTCTGGAACACAATGTCGCCGTCGAATCAGTGCAATGACTGGCGTGCGAGAACCAGAAACTGAAAGCGACAGATGATGCGCAGGTGGTTTTGCGTTAGACAACACACGGGTTTTTGTGGCAGCTAGCAGGAATGGCACGGGCAGAAGATGTGGAGGTGGGACGCCACGGACACGCTCGCGTGATTTTGGCCTGCGACACGGCGCACCAGAGAGCGCGCATCAGTTATTGTCTGGCGCGCGTTCCGACCGTTTCATAACGCGGCCCGCTCTATGAATAGAGAGCCGCGCGGAGCAGTGTCGCCCTGGCCCTCGCTCGTGCCACCACTACTGTTGCTGCCGCTGATGCTGCTACTGGTGTTGGTGCGACCTCCGCTCGCTCACGCACAGCGGCGGGAGAGCCGGCGCTGAATATTCAATGTGACCGCTAGCCGAGCGCTGTCAAGCCGGGGTCCCGTTTGTAACGTCACTCTGCGACGGTGGGGGTCCTTCTGCGATCGACGAGAGGCTTTATCCGTTGTGCGTCTACTGGGACGTGACCTTTCCATTCCTCGTGACGAAAGCTAATTGGCGATCGAGAATTCGGCTTCAGTCCTTGCTTGTCTCCTGTTCCCTTTGATCTGCAGTCCGGATATGTCAACATTGTTCGGAGAATCGCGCAAGCGCAGTTCATTGATCGAAAGCCACTGTAGAGTGTACGGGGAGCGTACTTAAACAAAAGGAAAAGAAGGAACTGTCGGTATGCCTTATCATATTTCGACGAGGCAATAGCAGCATTACACACTGAATAGCCAAAGAAACTGCTACACCTGCCTAATACCGTGTACGGCCCCCGCGAGGACGCAAAAGTGCCGTAACACGACGTTCCATGGACTCTGCTCATGTCTGAAGTAGTACTGGAGAGAATCGAAATCATGACTCCTGCAGGGCTTCTAACACACCCGGGAGTACAGTTAGGGGTGGGGGTTACCTTTAAACTGTTTGTCGTTTCTGAACCGTGCGCCATGTCCACTCCACATACCTGGTAATCCCACGGCGGTCGTACTGTTCTGCTCCACTCTGCTGCTGGCTTGCCTGAAATTATCTATCGAATTATGCAAGCGGGTTTAGGGGAGCCACTCAACGTTAAAACACAACACTGTTCGACGTCTAGTATGAACAACTATATTCTGAGATGATTAAAGGAAAATCGCAGGTTGCACTGTTTACATTCTAATTCAGAAGTGTTATCCCAATTAATGGATGATTAACAGTCCACAATATCATTCGGAAGAGCGTACGCGTAACCGACAGGACGCGGGTGATTGTTGATGATGCGGAAGCCGAATGATCGCACAAAAGTTCTTACGCTCATCACCCATACACAGATATTTAGTACCAGTCCGCCTTGACACTAGTAATGATATTTTCACACTGTTCGTAAAGTTAGTCCTCACTTGTACGAGCGCGCGCGTAACCGTCGCGGCGCGGCTGATTGTTGATAATGCGGAAACACGATGACCGAACACACGTTCTCACGCTCTCTACAAATCACTGGCACTTGATTGCACTCTTTTATGGTAATTAATTTCTACTGATTCACATCAGTTCATTCTGGGAGATCTAACACGGTGCGGATGACTGATACTGTACGGTACGACACGCAACGAGAGGATACACATATACTTTATCAGCAAAACTGCTTAAATTACTTCTTGATGCATTTTCCTCCGAACAATTTGCATATTTTATCACTCTACTGCAATAGCACTTGTAGCAACACTTCAACTTCCATACTAACAATGCCTCTCACATGCAGAGCTACAGTTCCCTGTCCCGCGCTCGACTCTGCAGACACGGTTGCCCGCAAAGATACTCCACAACTAAGCCAGCGATATGACAATACGCTTACAGACTCTCCATAAATCCGTAAGAGTACGAGGTGGTGGAGATCTCTCCTGAAATGCACGTTGCAATGCAACCCAGATGTGCTCAATAACGTTCATGTCTGGGGAGTCTGGTGGCCAGAGGAAGTGTTTAAACTCAGTAAAGTGTTCCTGGAGCCACTTGTGGGGTGTAGCATTGTCCTGCTGGAATTGACCAAGTCCGGCGGGATGTACAGTGGACATGAATGGATGCAGGTGATCAGACAGGATGCTTACGTACTTGTCAGATGTCAGAGTCGTATCTAGACGTATCAGGGGTGCCATATCACTCCAACTGCACACGCCCCACACCATTACAGAGCCTCCACCAGCTTGAAGAGTCCCCTGCTGACATCCGGGCTCCATGGGTTCATGAGATTGTTTTAATACCCGTACATGTCCATCCGCTCGACACAATTTGAAACGAGACTCGTCCGACCAGGCAAGATGTTTCCAATCATCAGCAGACCAATGCCGGCGTTGACGGGCCCAGGCGAGGCGTAAAGCATTGTGTCGCGCAGTAGTCAAGGGTACACGAGTGGGCCTTCGGCTCCGAAAGCCCATATCGATGATGTTTAGTTGCATGGTTCGCACTCTGACACTTGTTGATGGCCCAGCAATTAAATCTGCAGCAATTTGCGGAAGGGTTGCACTTCTGTGACACTGAACGATTTTTTTCAATCAACCGCGCGGGGTAGCCGTGCGGCCTAGGGCGCCTTGCACCGGATCGTGCGGCTCCCCCCGTCGGAGTTTCGAGACCTCCCTCGGGCATGGGTGTGTGTGCTCTCCTTAGTATAAGATAGTTTAGGTTAGGTTAAGTAGTGCGCAAGCCTAGCAACCGATGACCTTAGCAGTTTGGTCCCATACGAACTTACCACAAATTTCCTATTTCTTTTCACTCCTCGTTGGTGCCGTTCTTGCAGGATGTTTTTCCGGCCGCAGTGATGTCGGAGATTTGTTGTTCTACCTGATTCCTGATATTCACGGGACACCCGTAAAATGGTCGTACGGGAAAATCGCCACTTCATAGCTACCTCGGAGATGCTGAGTTCTATCGCTCGTGGGCCGACTGTATCAGCCGGCCGAAGTGGCCGTGCGGTTCTAGGCGCTGCAGTCTGGAACCGCGAGACCGATACGGTGGCAGGTTCGAATCCTGCCTCGGGCATGGATGTGTGTGATGTCCTTAGGTTAGTTAGGTTTAACTAGTTCGAAGTTCTAGGGGACTAATGACCTCAGCAGTTGAGTCCCATAGTGCTCAGAGCCATCTGAACCATTTGAACCGACTGTAACACCACTTTCAAACTCACTTAATTCTTGATAACCTGACATTGGAACAGCAGTAACCGATTCAACAACTGCGCCAGACACTTGTTGTCTTATATAGACGCTGCTGACCGTAGCGCCGTATACTGCCTGTTTACATATCTCTGTATTGGAATACGCGTGCCAGTACCAGTTTCTTTGGCGCTTCAGCGTACAATTTTCCTGTAATTCTCTAATATTGTTCTGCATTCAACGGAGTCTTCCAACAAAATTGTACGTGTATAGCTCCCTTCGAAAACACGCGCACATCTTGGAGGGGACGAAACCAAATTTAGCGCCACTTACACTGAGGCGACAAAAGTTGTGGAGTACCTCCCAATATCGTGTGGGACCTTCTTTTGCTCGGGGTAATCTTTGGAAGTCCCCTGCAGAAACATTGAGTAACGCTGGCTCTGTAGCCACCCGTAACTGCGAAAGTGTTGCCGGTGCAGGATTTTTTGCACGAACTGATCTGTCGATTACGTTCCATAAATTTTCGATGGAACTGATATGGGGCAATCTGACCAGAATGTTCTTGTAACCAATCGCGAACAATAATTGTGGGCTGGTGACAAGGCGCAGTGTCATCTATAAAAATTCCACCGTTGTTTGCTGTAAATGGTCTCCAAGTAGACGAAAATAACCATTCCCAGAAAATGATCGGTTCAGTTCCATGTACGAGGGTTATTCGGAAAGGAAGTTCTGATCGGTCGCGAAATGGAAACCACTGTGAAAATCAAAAATGTTTTATTTGCAACAGTTAGCTATACCTTCCACCTATTTCTCTACATAGTCGCCGCTCCGACATAGACATCTGTTGCAGTGTTGTACCAACTTTCCAATACCGTCGTCACAGAAGGCAGCCGTCTGTGCTTTTCGCCAGTTCTCTACGCTGATTTACAGTTCCTTGTCTGTGCCATAATGTTCTCTTCACAGCCAGCAGTTCTAGTGAGCAGCAATGAAACTCAGATGAAGTCAATTACAGGCTGTGCTGTGGATCATCAAACACTTCCCATCGAAATCGCTGCAGATGCATCTTTACTGCCCTTGCAGAGTGCAATTTGAGAACTGTCAAGAAGAAGGAACCGTATGACAACTACGTTACGTGGGCTGCGTGGCATCAGGCGAAATGTCTCACCAGGCTCTCATACTTGACAGGAGGTACTATTTTGCAGGCATCTTTACGTGCTCACAGTTCGCTCAGAGTGACGTGACATGTGCAAAACTTCATCGATAATTTTCACTATCGTTTCCATTTCGAGACCGATCGGAACTTACTTTTCGAATAACCCTCGAAAACACAGCCCACTCTATTATGGACCCAACATCAGCTTGCACACTGCCTTGTTGACAACCTGAGTCCATGGCTTCCTGGGGTCTGTACCACACTCCACCCCTACCGCCAGCTCTTACCAGCTGATATCGTGACTCATCTGACCAGGCCACGGTTTTCCAGTCCTCTAAGGACCAAATGGTACGGCCACGATCCCAGGAGAAGCGCTGCAAGGGATGTCGTGCTGTTAGCAAATGCTCTCGCGTCTATCGTCTGCTGCCACAGCCCATTAACGCCAAATTTCGCCGCTCTGTCCAAACGGACACGTTTGTCATACGTCCCACATTTGTTTCTGCTGTTACGGTTTTTACAGAAGTGTCCTAATACTTTTGATCACATACTGTACATAAATTTCCTCTTCCTCCTGTTTTAATCCGACCGAACACGTGTCGCTAATAACACATGTATACAAAGATACCTTGAATTCTATCTATATGCAGCTGCGCTACATATTTCCCAAACTCTCTCGTTAAATCTGCAGTACAAGAGAATTCAATCTTCAACGAAGCGTGCACTGTTTTCAAAATTCTTTGCAGATTAAGATTGTCTTCCAGGGAATGAAAAAATGGTTCAAATGGCTCTCAGCACTATGGGACTTAACTTCTGAAGTCATCAGTCCCATAGAACTTAGAACTACTTAAACCTAACTAACCTAAGGACATCACACATATCCATGGCCGAGGCAGGATTCGAACCTGCGACCGTAGCGGTCGCGCGGTTCCAGACTGCAGCGCCTAGAACCTCACGGCACTCCGGCCGGCCCAGGGGATGATTCGAATCTTGAACATTCGAGCGATTCCCTTACCGACTGATCCATCAGTTGAATGAGTCAGGACCTGCCTTCACATTTTAAGTTCTTGCAGTAACTGTCTCCTAATTTTCTAAATTTCACAGAAGCTATTTCGCATACCTCGCTGGATCGGTTCCATGGAGAGGAGCATGCACGGAAAAATGGCTTAGCCAGATGCTAGGGATTGTACACTGTTTTGAAGGTTCCACGCAGACTAAAATAAAGCTCTGACCGTCAGTAGTATTAATCTGCCAAGGAAACTTCAAAACTACGTTGCAGAGTGCAAGATTCATTACAAAAATTAATTTTCATTCTTTTTTTCACACAGTAAAATTACGACATGTTCAAACTATAAAATATATGAAAATAAAACCGCACACTCGCATCATGCGAAGAAAACACGGAAGAGCCCGCGCTAATTGTATTATTGCCTAAAATTTTATTGTAAGATGGCAAAGCTCCGTATAAGTCCACGTGGATAAAAGTAATTTGAGGCCGATGTAACATTATCTGTAGTCACCGAACATGCTGGAAATTTCAAGGACAGGAGAACAACAAAACCGGAAGAAATATAAAATACTGGGTACGGCGGTTCTCACAGTCATGAGAGACACACATCTTGGATGAAAATGACGTCAGTCATCAGAAAAAGAGCGTTTGGGATCTCCTTCTCTGTTTTGTCACAGGTAGTCTATTACCAAGAAGTGTAAGGCCTAATTCTGTCTTGTTGCGTCAATGCAAAACACAGAATTTTTAATATGTCAACCAACCTGGCGTTTTCAAGTGGTGATGTCCTGCCATCAGAGAATTAGTCGCGCGTAGATATTGATTTCACTGCTTTTGGCTGTGACGCTTTAATGGAGCTACCAAGAAACGCGTTACAACTCTGGTTTACTGAAATATGTTCCTCTATTTATAAGGACGTCGACTGTTTTCAGTGTGTACGCCTACAGAAAACGCACGCAAAGTTCGTAACCATTCGTATTATTCAAGATATAATTCTTTCTCACTTTCAAACACAGTATCAAACTGCGTTAGTATCTCACAAATCAAATTTCACTCTCCTAAACTCAGCTATTCGAGGTCGTACCCATAAAAACCGGAATTATCTTCTACAAGCTATATATTTTCAAACAGATTACAAAACAACCTTATCCCCTTCGAAATACTCTCCATTGCAACTAATACATTTGTCCCACCGGTGCTTCCACAGCTCGAAACATATTTTTTTTTTTTTCTTGACTTCTCCAAGGTTGTCAAACCGGTGTCATTTCATCCCCCTTTTCGTGCGTGGAAATCAGAAAAAGTTGCACGGAACGAGGTAAGGCGGGTAAGCTGCGTGGGGCAGCGCAGCCATGCCACTCTAACAGAGATGGCTGTGCGCGCAGGTGCTTTGTCGTGGTGGAAGAGCCAGTCCCCTGTCTGCCACAAATAGGATCTTTTTGGACTGACACTGCTGCGCGATCCTCTTGAAACTTCCCAATAAGGGTTTTTGACTGACGGTCTGACCAGGGGAACAAACTGAGAATGAACTACGCTCTTGGCATCAAAACAGCAAATCAGCACTCTTTTGATATTTGATTTGACTAGACCTTTTTTTTGTGTACGGGGTGACGATGAGGTCTTTCATTGGCTCGACTGTTGCTTTGTTTCTGGGTTGTAACCATAGCTCAGTGACTCACCACCAGTAATGATCTTCGACAGAAAATCTGCATCAGTTTCAAGCTGTTGTTTCAAAGCACAACATGATTCAACTCGAGGTTCCTTTCGATTCTCATCCGAACCCGAGGAACAAACTTGGCAGCAACCCTTTTCATTCCCAAACCTTCTGTTAAAATTCGCTGAACCTAGCTCCAAAATTGCCCACTAATCTCTGTCAGTTGATCAATTATCTATCCACGGTCTGTGAGCACAATATCTCAAATTTGTTCAATATTTTCGTCGACTCAGACAGTTGATGGATGTCCAGAATGAAGTTTGTCATCAATCGACTTGTCGTCATTTTTAAGTTGAGCAAACCATAGCGTCATCTTGGTAAACTGTTTTCAACACTAAAACAGTTTGAGCGGCATTTTTACCGAGTAGAAAACAAAATTTCACAGCTGCACGTTGTTCACTTAAGCTTGCCACTAAACGAGAACAAAACACAGGCAGCAAAAACAGTCACTGCAGATAAACAGAACAAGCCCGGTTCTTTTTTTGTTTTTTGTTTTTTTTAGAACTGTTTAGAGAAAACCGTTTCGCTATTCGAAGCCGATGACACACGAAGTGATTCCGCGATTTCTAGTTACTCAAATATTTTCTAACAGTTGGCAATAAAATTAAAAAGTGGCTCTGAGCACTATGGGACTTAATATCTGAGGTCATCAGTCTCCTAGAACTTAGAACCACTTAAACCGAAGGACATCGCACACATCCATGCCTGGCAGGATTCGAATCTGCGACCGTAGCAGTCGCGCGGTTCCGGATTGAATCACCTAGAACCGCTCGGCCATCGCGGCCGGCTCAATAAAATCATGTTTTTAATATGTAGTGATAGCACCGTGTCAAGAGGTTCTCTCCTGTTATTATAAACAAAATCTGAACGGTAATTTAGTAATAATTAATGAAAGAGAATATCAGATTTAGCACGATGGTGATGCCTCTATCTTTCATTAGAGCAATAAATCAGATCACATTTCGCTTCAGTACCTGCAGTTTCTCACGATAAGTGTAACTGTAGTAGCATCCGTCGTTCGTACTTCACTTCTCTTTATGACTTCATGCGTCAGCTACTATACCTTCGCTCAACTGAAACGTGAGAAAGAAGCTTATTTCTCTAAGTTCCAGAAATGTAAAACTGGCCGTAGCAAAAGTTTCGTGAAACAAAAGTTTGTTTAGATTTGATAGTTCATAATTTTTTGGTTCTAAACAACAGTATACAATTTCAGAAGGTGACACACCAAGAAATATTAAAGCTGTCTAGCACACTTTGTTGGGCTAGCATTTCTGGAATTAAGTTAGCTTGTCCCGCTATGTATGCTGCAGAGACTTTCTGTCAAGTTTGTACAGTACGAGAGAAGCGCTGATAGCATTCAGGCTCTGAGGACAGGCATGGGGTGGGGGGAGGGGGGGGGGGGGGGGGGTTAGCTCAGTTGGTTAGAGCACTGCCTTCAAAAGCCAAACTTCCCGATTCGATCCCAGGTCGAGACACTAAAGCACAGATATCTCAAACCTACGTTCTTTTACTCGCCCTAGAACAGATACTGAGTGGTCATAGTGAAACCTTCCTGTCTCCTTTATATCTCTTTTGTTACGCAACCTTCCCTTCTACAATAACCTATGAAACCTTCCCTTAGGATTTCTATCTCTTGCTTAATAATAACAAATTAAATCTTCCCTTTGAAATTTATTCTCTTTCTCAATCTTCGCAAATTTAATTGCTGCTTATTAAAAGTGATTTTCTGATTATTTCGACGATACATGGCAGCAAGAGATGGGAAGAAAACCAATGTGCACTCCGTGTGCATACCGGGGGAAGTCATTCCAGATGTGGAAAGGGTCCTTCAGGATGCCATGAAGGGTACAGCGTGCACCCATCTGAAGGTGGTCGCTCATGTCGGCACCAATGACGTGTGTCGTTATGGATCGGAGGAAATCCTCTCTGGCTTCCGGCGGCTATCTGATTTGGTGAAGACTGCCAGTCTCGCTAGCGGGATGAAAGCAGAGCTCACCATCTGCAGCATCGTCGACAGGACTGACTTCGGACCTTTGGTACAGAGCTGAGTGGAGGGTCTGAATCAGAGGCTGAGACGGTTCTGCGACCGTGTGGGCTGCAGATTCCTCGACTTGCGACATAGGGTGGTGGGGTTTCGGGTTCCGCTGGATAGGTCAAGAGTCCACTACACGCAGCAAGCGGCTACACGGGTAGCAGGGTTGTGTGGCGTGGACTGGGCGGTTTTTTAGGTTAGAGGGCCTCGGTCAAGTACAGAAAGGGCAACAGCCTCAACAGGTGCGGGGCAAAGTCAGGACATGCGGGGACCAAGCAGCAATCGGTACTGTAATTGTAAACTGTCGAAGCTGCATTGGTAAAGTACCGGAACTTCAAGCGCTGATAGAAAGCACCGAGGCTGAAATCGTTATAGGTACAGAAAGCTGGCTGAAGCCAGAGATAAATTCTGCCGAAATTTTTACAAAGGCACAGACGGTGTATAGAAAAGATAGATTGCATGCAACCGGTGGTGGCGTGTTTAGCGCTGTTAGTAGTAGTTTATCCTGTAGTGAAGTAGAAGTGGATAGTTCCTGTGAATTATTATGGGTGGAGGTTACACTCAACAACCGAGCTAGGTTAATAATTGGCGCCTTTTACCGACCTCCCGACTCAGCAGCATTAGTGGCAGAACAACTGAGAGAAAATTTGGAATACATTTCACATAAATTTTCTCAGCATGTTATAGTCTTAGGTGGAGATTTCAATTTACCAGATATAGACTGGGACACTCAGATGTTTAGGACGGGTGGTAGGGACAGAGCATCGAGTGACATTATACTGAGTGCACTATCCGAAAATTACCTCGAGCAATTAAACAGAGAACCGACTCGTGGAGATAACATCTTGGACCTACTGATAACAAACAGATCCGAACTTTTCGACTCTGTAAGTGCAGAACAGGGAATCAGTGATCATAAGCCGTTGCAGCATCCCTGAATATGGAAGTTAATAGGAATATAAAAAAAGGGAGGAAGGTTTATCTGTTTAGCAAGAGTAATAGAAGGCAGATTTCAGACTACCTCACAGATCAAAACGAAAATTTCTGTTCCGCCACTGACAATGTTGAGTGTTTATGGAAAAAGTTCAAGGCAATCGTAAAATGCGTTTTAGACAGGTACGTGCCGAGTAAAACTGTGAGGGACGGGAAAAACTCACCGTGGTTCAACAACAAAGTTAGGAAACTACTGCGTAAGCAAAGAGAGCTTCACTCCAAGTTTAAACGCAGCCAAAACCTCTCAGACAAACAGAAGCTAAACGATGTCAAAGTTAGCGTAAGGAGGGCTATGCGTGAAGCGTTCAGTGAATTCTAAAGTAAAATTCTATGTACCGACTTGACAGAAAATCCTAGGAAGTTCTGGTCTTACGTTAAATCAGTAAGTGGCTCGAAACAGCATATCCAGACACTCCGGGATGATTATGGCATTGAAGCAGAGGATGCCACGCGTAAAGCTGAAATACTAAATACCTTTTTCCAAAGCTGTTTCACAGAGGAAGACCACACTGCAGTTCCTTCTCTAAATCCTCGTACAAACGAAAAAATGGCTGACATCGAAATAAGTGTCCAAGGAATAGAAAAGCAACTGGAATCACTCAACAGAGGAAAGTCCACTGGGCCTGACGGCATACCAATTCGATTCTACACAGAGTACGCGAAAGAACTTGCCCCCCTTCTAACAGCCGTGTACCGTAAGTCTCTAGAGGAACGGAAGGTTCCAAATAATCGGAAAAGAGCACAGATAGTCCCAGTCTTCACGAAGGGTCGTCGAGCAAAACTATAGACATATATCTCTGACGCCGATCTGTTGTAGAATTTTAGAACATGTTTTTTACTCGAGTATCATGTCGTTTTTGGAAACCCAGAATCTACTCTGTAGGAATCAACATGGATTCCGGAAACAGCGATCGTGTGAGGCCTAACTCGCTTTATTTGTTCATGAGACCCAGAAAATATTAGATACAGGCTCCCAGGTAGATGCTATTTTCCTTGACTTCCGGAAGGCGTTCGATACAGTTCCGCACTGTCGCCTGATAAACAAAGTAAGAGCCTACGGAATATCAAACCATCTGTGTGGCTGGATTGAAGAGTTTTTAGCAAACAGAACACAGCATGTTGTTATCAATGGAGAGACGTCTACAGACGTTGAACAAACCTCTGGCGTGCCACAGGGGAGTGTTATGGGACCATTGCTTTTCACAATATATGTAAATGGTCCAGTAGATAGTGTCGGAAGTTCCATGCGGCTTTTCGCGGATGATGCTGTAGTATACAGAGAAGTTGTAGCATTAGATAATTGTAGCGAAATGCAGGAAGATATGCAGCGGGTAGGCACTTGGTGTCCGCCCCTCGTGGTCTCGCGGTAGCGTTCTCGCTTCCCGAGCACGGGGTCCCGGGTTCGATTCCCGGCGGGGTCAGGAATTTTTCCTGCCTCGAGATGACTGGGTGTTATTGTGTCGTCTTCATCATTATCATTCATCCCCATTACGGTCGGAGGGAGGCAATGGCAAACCACCTCCACTAGGACCTTGCCTAGTAAGGCGGCGCGGTTCTCTCGAGTCGCTCCCCTACGCTCTGTAAAAGAAGTATGGGACTCATCATCATCATCATCATCAGGCACTTGGTGCAGGGAGTGGCAACTGACCCTTAACATAGACAAATGTAATGTATTGCGAATACATAGAAAGAAGGATCCTTTACTGTATGATTATATGATAGCGGAACAAACACTGATAGCAGTTACTTCTGTAAAATATCTGGGAGTATGCGTGCGGAACGATTTGAAGTGGAATGATCATATAAAATTAATTGTTGGTAAGGCGGGTGCCAGGTTGAGATTCATTGGGAGAGTCCTTAGAAAATGTAGTCCATCAACAAGGGAGGTGGCTTACAAAACACTCATTCGACCTATACTTGAGTATTGCTCATCAGTGTGGGATCCGTACCAGATCGGGTTGACGAAGGAGATAGAGAAGATCCAAAGAACAGCGGCGCGTTTCGTCACAGGGTTATTTGGTAAGCGTGATAGCGTTACGGAGATGTTTAGCAAACTCAAGTGGCAGACTCTGCAAGAGAGGCGCTCTGCATCGCGGTGTAGCTTGCTCGCCAGGTTTCGAGAGGGTGCGTTTCTGGATGAGGTATCGAATATATTGCTTCCCCCTACTTATGCCTCCCGAGGAGATCACGAATGTAAAATTAGAGAGATTCGAGCGCGCACGGAGACAGTCGTACTTCCCGCAAACCACACGCGACTGGAACAGAAAAGGGAGGTAATGACAGTGGCACGTAAAGTGCCCTCCGCCACACACCGTTGGGTGGCTTGCGGAGTATAAATGTAGATGTAGAACATAGAATGTACCGTCGTGGCCCTCAGTCGTTATCTGCAATAACCCAAAACTGTTCCTTACCTTTTTTGCTGTTACTGGATCGCCATCTGACTGCTACATCGAACTGCGACATGAGACATGAATATACTTACTCTATTTTACTATACTCTATTAGCTGCTGGTGGGATGTCATAATAAGTGGCTGTATTTATTACCAAATCTGACGTTATTCGTTAATTAATTTGACTCACGTTACGTAATTCATAGTTAAACTTTTTCTCGACAACAATAAAATTTTGCAAAGTTTTACGTTGATGGTTTTTGAGATGGATTATAATCAGTAATGCAATATTGCTGGCAAACATTAATTATGTTCTGAATGAAATGGTTTTACAAACGTTCAGATGGGACTTACACTTTACAATAATCTTACAACTAGCATTGCGCAAACATACCTTCAGTGGTCTTGAGTTTCTCAAAAAAAAATTCAATAATATTAGTTCCTCTTATGATAATAGTTAGCTGATGTCTCTGGACATCCGTTTATAATCTCTTGTAAATCAAAACTGTAGGCTGGCACGCACCGCTCCTCTCAACCTCTCGCTTCAGACCTGCTACCGACTCACTTTACTTCTCGCTTACTACTGACTTCCTACGAACGCTAAAGTGCGGTCTCTCCCACCAACAATGCTTTCTGGTGCAGAAAATCCCCGCTATCATTACAAAATGTATCAATGCGCGGTCTTTCCCGCTCTTTTCTTAAAATGTATCCACACGCGATCCCTCCCGCCCTTTTTAAAATTATATCAATGTGAAGTCTCTCCTGCCAAAAATACTTTGGTGCACACATTCCCTGCTACCACAATTATTTCCATCATGACAAATATTAATTATTCCGGCATAATCCTATTAATAAAATATAGACATCTTTCATAAATTGTGGTTTGACAATAGACAATAGCAATACACACGCCTTACAATACTTTATAATGTTTCGCAACGTTAAGGGGTAAGGTCTGCGGAAGTCGGTGGCCACGAAACGTGACAGTTTCTGCCTGTCCATTTTCCGATAATTGCCAAGTTTATACGTTGTCACCTGACGACTAGAGCGTGCTGGTGCCCTATCGTACTGGAAGAACATAGCCATCCTTGTAGTGAAAGAAACTTCTCCCAGTAATGCTAGAAACTCGTTTTCAAGGTAGACTAGTTAAGAGGGTGCCCTGCAAAACGATACGATAACAGAACGAACCCAATTAGCTGACTGTCTACCATATTACAGAACACGTATACATAGAACCGTATTTGAAATTTTGTCTCCACAAGGGCATGTGGTTCTTCGGCCCTTACCGATATAAGTTACGAGTATTGTTGATAACGTCACGAGTGAAAGTGGCTGCATCACTAGACAGTGTGGGATTACACGTCGGTTCGCAGGAAGCCAGCGAAAAAATCACAATCATCTACCTTCTCCTCTTTCTCCAAGGAGTCGAATTCACTGTAGAGTATAAGGATAGAGACAGCGCATACGTAGTGTCCGCCATATTCATGTCTGTGGAACAACGATAAGGGTGGAAATTTTTTGTGCTTGTTGAAGGACAACGTTTTATCAGCTGAACAATATCTGCTACATTACCCACAGTGTGTTCATCTGCACTCCAAGATTAAATGTCATAGCTGGACACTACAACAGTCCCACGCAGTTTTGTGATAACATGAGTAAACATCTCCGAATACGATACCGTGCGGTTAGGATATCGTTTACCATATCCTCTACAAGCAGCAGTAGCGGCAGCATCGTTTCCATTACAAAACTTGTACACAGAAACCATACTGACACACTAACGTTCGTAAGTAGTGCGGCGTTCTTATACAGTACGGTAGATTTGGCAAAAAAATCATAAACACAGTTGAGAAATTCGGTTCTGTAATCTCAAGCACAACATCACCACCTGAACCTCGAAACAAGAACGATAATCGGTAAATAAACCCATAGTAAATGAAGTGTCAACAAGCGAAATATTATCTACGTAACCAGGTGTATGTGTGCAACTCTGTAACCAAAAAAAGTGAAACATGTTATTTGGAATGTTTTATTCGAATTAGTCTATACTGCCACCTCCTAAAGTGTTTACTATTCGATCAAGTATCGACGCGAATGGAGATGGAAGAAAAGATTTCAGATCCTGGGCGATGTGCTAGAAATGTAAGGTCACCATTATCGATAACAGCCACTTGCTGTCGGTGACCGCTGTATAGTTGGCATTCCAAAAAGTTCCAGACGCGGCTGTTTCGCGCCATCGTTCAGTCCCCTTCTAGATTGCGTGCGTTTAGAATTGTTGGTGAGGAAGCAGTGTGTTACGACTGCTTCCCAGATGCAGAAGAAGTCATCGTAGTTGTTGTAATATTAGTTCCATTGAAATTATGACAAGTATTGTAAACAGAGGGCCCGTTTACGTGGACATGGAAGAGGTTTTGTGAATTTTATATATTTTCAGGCTTTCCCAGCGGATGTGTTGCAATACACTTTTCGGGTTTGCTGCCCAATAACACCATGGAAGGCACACAATACTTCATCGAAACAATTGTTCGAAATCTTCAGGAGTTGGTTGCTGCTGCTATGTACAATGCTGGAAGATGCAGTTAAGGCAGCAGTTGACGTTGGACAGTTGTTTCAACATGTTGTAAAACACGTACATTGTTATCCGGCGACAAACCCGAGAAGTCTCTGAATAATTCGTGTGTTTGGGCAATTAGGCACTAACAAGTTGCTACGCCTTGTGAACTGCCTCCAAAAGCTCCTGTTACTCGCGTTTCCATCCAGAACGAACGCCGGTATCACTGCTGCGTCATACGACTGCGCAGGCGCAGCTGAGGATGTGCGGGTGGCAGTTCTACCCATTCGCTCAACCTCGTCTCTCTGCTGTTCGCAGCCGTAGTGTCGCAAGACAGTCACAGAGAGCAGTGTTGTGTTTCCAATTAGAGAAACTCTTGCCCGGTTCTCGCGTACGCAAACCATAGAGAGAAATTCCACCTTCCATCTTGTCCCCGAACGAATGAAAATTTGAGAACTTAACAGCGATGTGACTAGAGCAAGAAGAAACCATACGGGAAGAGTTTGTGTAAGGAAAGTAGGGGCGTTTAAGAGTAATAAACATGAGCGACACAGATTTCGGAGTTCAGAATCTCGACAGTACATAAATGCAGATTTTTAAGTACAATTGACCTTCGTGCGTAGTAGAACAGGCACATCCCTGTATTTTAAAATAAATTTTATTCCATTTCAGCTGTTTGAGGTGTGGTACTTTCCTTGTTAGATCGTATTCATGGCGGAACCCGCACTCTCCTATGTAGACATATAGTGAGGAGCCAAAATATTGTTACCGAATGCTTTATATCTTGTTTCTCCGTCTTTGGAACTAAATACATCGCTGATTCTGCCAGTTTGTTAGTAGGTTTGTGGAGTTACGCGGTATTAGATGTCTACGCACAGGCCATGTAATTCGCGTAAATAATGGGCAGCTGAGTTGCACACGCGGTGATGGCGTCCGATAGCACAAGGTGGGTTCCATAGGATTTACATGAGGCGAATTTGGTCACCGAGACATCAACGTGAGCTCAGTATAATGTTCCTTAAAGCACTGTGAAACATTCCCTTAGTAAAATTTATGAATTACTGTGCTGGTTAACCTCTTCCGTTATTTGATTTTCAAACAGCTGAGCAAAACTGAACGTACTCAGACATTTCTCTCTTTACTTATTCTGATTATCACTAAACTGACACACAATATTTTTAGCGCAACGTAATCTGACTTTCAATAATGCCTACAAAAGAATGGCCGTGACTAACAATAACCTATACCTTTCATGAATCACTTCTCACGAAAATCTTCGTGAGGGTACTTGAACTACTGCAATACTGCCAGCTAAATAAAAGATTCTAACTACTGATAGGCATGTTAGCAAATGAAAGATTTTGATAGAGAACATTGTATTTACCTTAATAGCGGTCAAAAGTCATATATCAGTTCGTGACATCCAGTCTTACAAATTTCGTTTTTCTGACGGACAAACGTCCAGATCGTCCGCTCTCAAATCTCTACCATCTACATCTACATCCACATGACTACTCTGCAGTTCACATTTAAGAGCTTGGCAGAGGGTTCATCGAACCACAATCATACTATCTCTCTACCATTCCACTCCCGAACAGTGCGCGGGAAAAACGAACACCTAAACCTTTCTGTTCGAGCTCTGATTTCTCTTATTTTATTTTGATGATCATTCCTACCTATGTAGGTTGGGCTCAACAAAATTTTTCGCATTCGGAAGAGAAAGTTGGTGACTGAAATTCCGTAAATAGATCTCGCCGCGACGAAAAACGTCTTTGCTGTAATGACTTCCATCCCAATTCGCGTATCATATCTGCCACACTCTCTCCCCTATTACGTGATAATACAAAACGAGCTGCCCTTTTTTGCACCCTTTCGATGTCCTCCGTCAATCCCACCTGGTAAGGATCCCACACCGCGCAGCAATATTCTAACAGAGGACGAACGAGTGTAGTGTAAGCTGTCTCTTTAGTGGACTTGTTGCATCTTCTAAGTGTCCTGCCAATGAAACGCAACCTTTGGCTCGCCTTCCCCACAATATTATCCATGTGGTCTTTTCAACTGAAGTTGCTCGTAATTTTAACACCGAGGTACTTAGTTGAATTGACAGCCTTGAGAATTGTACTATTTATCGAGTAATCGAATTCCAACGGATTTCTTTTGGAACTCATGTGGATCACCTCACATTTAGCGTCAACTGACACCTGCCACACCATACAGCAATCTTTTCTAAATCGCTTTGCAACTGATACTGGTCTTCGGATGACCTTACTAGACGGTAAATTATAGCATCATCTGCGAACAACCTAAGAGAACTGCTCAGATTGTCACCCAGGTCATTTATATAGATCAGCAACAGCAGAGGTCCCAGGACGCTTCCCTGGGGAACACCTGATATCACTTCAGTTTTACTCGATGATTTGCCGTCTGTTACTACGAACTGCGACCTTCCTGACAGGAAATCACGAATCCAGTCGCACAACTGAGATGATACCCCATAGGCCCGCAATTTGATTAGAAGTCGCTTGTGAGGAACAGTGTCAAAAGCTTTCCGGAAATATAGAAATACGGAATCAACTTGAGATCCCCCGTCGATAGCGGCCATTACTTCGTGCGAATAAAGAGCTAGCTGCGTTGCACAAGAACGATGTTTTCTGAAACCATGCTGATTACGCATCAATAGATCGTTCCCTTCGAGGTGATTCATAATGTTTGAATACAGTATATGCTCCAAAACCCTACTGCAACCCGATGTCAATGATATAGGTCTGTAGTTCGATGGATTACTCCTACTACCCTTCTTAGACACTGATGCGACCTCCGCAATTTTCCAATCTGTAGGTACAGATCTATCGGTGAGCGAGCGGTTGAATATATTGCTAAGTAGGGAGCTGTTGCATCAGCGTAATCTGAAAGTAACCTAATCGGTATACAATCTGAAGACTTGCCCGTATCAAGCGATTTGAGTTGCTTCGCAACCCCTAAGGTATCTACTTCTAAGAAACTCATGCTAGCAGCTGTTCGTGTTTCAAATTCTGGAATATTCCATTCGTCTTCCCTGGTGAAGGAATTTCGGAAAACTGCGTTCAATAACTCCGATTTTGCGGCACTGTCGTCGGTAAGAGTACCATCGGCTCTGCGCAGCGAAGGTATTGACTGCGTCTTGCCGCTTGTGTACTTTACACAAGACCAGAATTTCTTCGGATTTTCTACCAAATTTCGAGACAATGTTTCGTTGTGGAACCTATTAAAGGCATCTTACATTGAAGTCCGTGCGAAATTTCGCGCGTCTGTAAATTTTAGCCAACCTTTGGGATTTCGCGTTCTTCTGAACTTCGCATGCTTTTTCCGTTGCCTCTGCAACAGCGTTCGGACCTGTTTTGTGTACCACGGGGGATCAGTTCCATCTCTTACTAATTTATGACGTATGAATCTCTCAATTGCTGTTGCTACTGTATCTTTGAATTTCGGCCACATCTCGTCTACATTTGCATAGTCATTTGGGAAGGAATGGAGATTGTCTCTTAGGAAGGCTTCTAGTGACAATTTATCCGCTTTTTTAAATAAAATTATTTTGCGTTTGTTTCTGGTGGATTTGGAAGAAACGGTATTGAGCCTAGCTACAACGACCTTGTGATCATTAATCCCTGTATCAGTCATGATGCTCTCTATCAGCTCTGGATTGTTTGTGGCTAGGGGGTCAAGTGTGTTTTCGCAACCATTTACAATTCGCGTGGGTTCGTGGACTAACTGCTCGAAATAATTTTCGGAGAAAGCATTTAGGACAATCTAGGAAGATGTTTTCTGCCTACCACCGGTTTTGAACAAGTATTTTTGCCGACATGGCGAGGGAAGGTCGAAGTCCCCACCAACTATAACCGTATGAGTGGGCTATTTATTTGTTACGAGACTCAAATTTTCTCTGAACTGTTCAGCAACTATATCATCGGAGTCTGGGGGTCGGTAGAAGGAGCCAATTATTAACTTAGTTCGGCTGTTAAGTATAACCTCCACCCATACCATTTCGCACGGAGTATCTACTTCGAGTTCACTACAAGATAAACCACTACTGACAGACACAAACACTCCACCACCAATTCTGCCTAATCTATCTTTCCTGAACACCGTCTGAGACTTCGTAAAAATTTCTGCAGAACTTATTTCAGGCTTTAGCCAGCTTTCTGTACCTATAACGATTTACTTGTGGTTGGCATAAACTCAGTTTCATTTGGGACACGTTTATTGTTTGAAACCTGGTACTTACAAGTAGGTTTCTACCTTGAAGAGGCCTGTTTAAGTCACATAAATGAGCATTCAAATCTACCAAAAATGCTATATCTGCCACCCAGTTGGCATGGTCAATTTGTGGCACAGGTTATTCTTTTGATATCGTGAACGATTTCATTCCATTAGTTACGCGATATAATCTTTGCAGCATATGGTTTCGACTGAGCCACGTTACTTCTGTAAAATATATGATATCACTATATTCAGCATCCAGACTTCTAAGTAATTTCTGGAATTGACGATGATTCAGTACCATACGAAGCTGGGCGGTGGGCTATCCAATGAAGAACTGAACTGAATTAACTTGTATGCGGCCCGTTTGCAGGGGGCTGGACACCCCAGATCTATATTGTCACTGCAACTTCACTGCGGCTATGCGAGATCTGGTTGCCGGCCGCTGTGGCCGAGCGGTTCTAGGCGCTTCAGTCCGGACCCGTGCTGCTGCTACGGTAGTAGGTTCGAATCCTGCCTCGGACATGAATGTGTGTGATGTCCTTAGGTTAGTTAGGTTTAAGTAGTTCCAAGTCTAGGGGACTGATGACCTCAGATGTTAAGTCACATAGTGCTTAGAGCCATTTGAACCAAGATTTGATTAATAATCCCAGTTGAGTTCAGCTAGTTGGACCCAGCCAGCAGAGGGCGAATGCACGACCTTACATTTTAATATGGCTCTTCCAGTCAACAGAGGTCCGGTCACGTGCGTTTGCTTTATGCCCTTACAGAAGCATTGAATATTTATGATGCACCCTGTTTAACAAAATCGATTAGTGAATTTAGTTGAGAAAATAAATCATTAAGAAAAAATTCAATTGATTTATAATGTGGGCTATAGCAGATGGATTAATCCTTGACTGTATATTTATGCAAATATTACACAGATTTATTAGAATTCTGACCTCCCGGTGCTGTTATTGAACACAAATATATATTCAGGATAGCATAAAATGATTAATTTTGCAGTGTAAGCAGAGAATTTAGCATGCAGTAACCAACGTGAGCTATAGGCTTGGAGCCGATGTGCAAATTCAGTAAAACTGCTGCAGAATCTCGAAGTTAAACAGTTGTATACAAGTGTGAAGACAATAACTATGTCACTGGAGTTAAAATATTTATTCACTATAGCCCGACTGACAATCTAAGTCCACCATCACTCAGAGTTCCAAAAGATTTCTGAGTCCAGAATCCCTAGATATCGAAAACATTTGTAAATCCCAGTAACATAGCACAATACCTTACCATAACCAACCCTGCCGGCCATAAGACGATGACGAAACGGTCAGGAACTTCGTTCTCCCTGCGTATGTAAAAACGTGGTC
The DNA here is from genome assembly GCF_021461385.2 of Schistocerca piceifrons. Taxonomy (NCBI): domain Eukaryota; kingdom Metazoa; phylum Arthropoda; class Insecta; order Orthoptera; family Acrididae; genus Schistocerca; species Schistocerca piceifrons. The sequence goes on along the minus strand of NC_060140.1, from coordinate 814,735,482 downwards.
GTGTGACTGTTGTCTTACTCAATACAGCGACTTTCAACTCGGCCACCACATATGAGATCAGACGCATTGCAACATTTATACATTTAAAATACAGACTGTGTGGGTTTAACATATAATAATATACACTACTGGCCATTAAAATTACTACACCAAAAAGAAATGCAGATGATAAACGGGTATTCATTGTACGAATATATTATACTAGAACTGACATGTGATTACATTTTCACGCAGTTTGGGTGCATAGATCCTGAGAAATCAGTACCCACAACAACCACCTCTGGCCGTAATAACGGTCTTGGTACGCCTGGGCAATGAGTCAAACAGAGATTGGATGGCGTGTACTGGTACAGCTGCCCATGCAGCTTCAACACGATACCACAGTTCATCAAGAGTAGTGACTGGCGTATTGTGACGAGCCAGTTGCTCGGCCACCATTGACCAGACGTTTTTAATCGGTGAGAGACCTGAAGAATGTGCTGGTCAGGGCAGCAGTCGAACATTTTCTGTATCCAGAAAGGCCTGTACAGGACCTGCAACATGCGGTCCTGTCACACTACTTCACAACTGCCAATCGGCGTTCATAATATGACGCCATCGTCAAAGTATAAAAGTAGGAAATACACTAATAACATAAAATTGATTCCTTTAAATGTCTGATTAACAGATAGTATGTGTACAGCTTATTTATATTTTGGATAAAAACAGTGAACTACGATGTGTAGTAGTTGTGCCCTCTATGGGCAACCTTAATACTATTACAGTGTCAGTTACATCAAAGATGTGAAAGTCCTTGGCGTTGTGGTATATATCGATTATACCGAGTCGCCTACATCACAATTGCATCTTTGTTGGATGCTGCAGAATCGTCTTATTTTAACTGTAGTTTTTGTAGCAATATTCTTTATAGCAGTATGGTAGCAGCCAAGAGTACGTTCCGCATTATGTATATCTGAATAACTGATGAGACTGCTGATTAAATTTTTAAAATTTTTAAAACTCATCGATCTAATAGTTTTTATAACTGTTAATCAGACATTTAAATGAATCAATTTTATGTTATTAGTGTATTTCCTACTTTTATACTTTGACGATGGCGTCATATTATAAACGCTGATTGGCAGTTGTGAAGTAGTGTGACAGCATATTTAAGCTCGTGCTCAGCACTCATAACCATCAGTTGACTGCGTAGCCGCGAGGAGAGCTCCGCCTACCATCCTAAGGGAGCCATGGGTATAATTAATTTTATTTTATCTTGTTAAATTTTGACATCATTAGACACTTTCATTTCATTTAAAGATTGGTATCTAGTATTTCTTAAAATTTATCCACAGGCCTGATGATGGTTTTGTAAAAAGAACCGAAACCGGTTACCTATATCATTAAAACATAAATGATGTGATCAAGACTGAACTTTAGTCAAAATATATCACAAATTTAATGCCTGCAGTGCAGTAAAACACATGGAGAGAATTGGGATACAGATTAGCTGTACGTCGTGCCACTAATGGTGCGCGTATCGAGGTATATTAGTGGTGTAAAAAACATTTTGAATTACCATACTTGTAGGAACATACCATCAATAAATATCTCAATTACTTCTCAAATTGTTACCTTTTATATTATTAAATTTTTAACACAGGTACTCTTAATATGAAAAAATTGCTCTTGGCTGATCAGCAGACTCATATCACATTGTTCAGTTTAGAGCACAGCAATAATAACTGCGATGTTGCATGTCCGGAGGAATAGGCGGTCAAATGTTCAAATGTGGGTGAATTCCTAAGGGGCCAAACTGCTGAGGTCATCTGTCCCTAGACTTACATACTACTTACACTAACTTATCCTAAGAACAACACGCACCCATGCCCGAGGGAGAACTGAACCTCCGTCGGGAGTGTCCGCGCAGTCCGTGACATAGCGCCTCGAACCACGCGGTCACTCCGCGTTGCTGAGGAACAGACACTGTGGCTACTACAGTCGTTATGAAATACACGAAATGCGTTCTCAGTTGCTAATATAAACAAGTAATGGAATGTTGACAGCGAAATTTGTGTCGAGCTGGGACTCAAACCCAGATTTCCCTCTTATCACGAGCGGTCACCTTACGACTCACGGTAAGACATGCATGCACGTCGAAAGGAACATTGCATTGCAATTTTGGAATAACACAGGCACGGCAATGTCATATTTATACGCCGACACTGGGCAACTGACTTTCAAATAAAACGTCTCCCCTGTTCGGGAGTATACACAATGGATGCACGAGTATAGGTTGTAGACACGTAGTTGAAGACACATGGCAGTATGGGTCTGGTCGTGAGTCGTGCTTGGATACGTGAGGCAACGGCTTGCCATAAGCGGAAAATTCAGGTTAGAGTCTCAATCCGTAACAAATTTTTGCTGTGTGAAGGAACACATCGTAATTCGGAATTACACAAGCATTGTAATATCGTATCGTATGCAACAGAATTGTTCAACATAGCAACTTTATTCACTTTGGCAGTACAGTTCTACGTTAGTTCAAATGGCTCTGAGCACTATCGGACTTAACTTCTGAGGTCATCAGTCCCCTAGAACTTAGAACTACTTAAACCTAACTAACCTAAGGACATCACACACATCCATGACCGAGGCAAGATTCGAACCTGCGACCGTATCGGTCGGGCGTTTCCAGACTGTAGCGCCTAGAACCGCTCGGCTACCCCGGCCGGCTCTGCGTTAGTCAAATGACAATCTTACATTTATTAAGTTAACAAAATCTCATTAAATAAACGTATGGATTGGATCGATAACGGTACAGTTCTCTCATGTGGCGATAATTATTTGTGTACATGTGGAGAAATATTTCGTTTGCCATCCTTGTTCAAACCATTCAATAAGTAATATGTTGTTCATAATGTCACACAACATCCTAAAATATTTCCTGAAAGATACAGTATGCCTTTCTCCTATCTACTTTCCTTTCCTTCTTCTTTTACCCTCAGAATCTCTCTATCTTTTCAATACCACCCCTCACTTCTCACTCAATCATTCCAACTTAATTTTTCCTTTCTGCACCACGTCCACATTTCAAAAGCCTCCATTGTTGTTCCGTCTCTCTTCCGCATTGTTCTCCACCACACAGGACAGTCCATAAAAAAATTTTATCACTCTTTTCACCAAATCTCTGTCCATATTACTCTAGAAAATTCTCCGTTTCTTACAAAATGCCTCTTTCGCCATTGACATCGTGTTTTTAATTTCTGTTTCTGTGCTGCAGCCACGCGGTCTTAGGCGCCTTGCCAAGGTTTGCGTATGAGTTTCAAGTCCTTCCTCGGGCGGGTGTTTGTGTGTGTGTGTGTGTGTGTGTGTGTGTGTGTGTGTGTTGTCCTTAGCGTAAGTAAATTTAAATTAGATTAAGTAGTGTGTAAGCCTAGGGACCGATGACTTCAGCAGTTCGGTCCCATACGTACTTACCACCAATCTGTGCTGCACTTCGTGTCACGAACTTCCCCGCTTCCAGTTTATTTAAAGCCTTGCACATTTTCTGCTATTTTTCGCACTTATAATTCTCTCTGTCATTTACATTTGTTTTCTTTGTGTTAGTTTTTATTTCATAGTGCTGTCCTCTATCTTCAATTACTTTTACGTGTAACTGGTTTTCATCCGCAGCTAGGTCTACCACATTGTCTACAGACTTCAAACAACACATTCTCATCACCCAGCTGTGATCCTTATCTATTTCAAAAACACAGATTAAAAAGTCAGACAACAGCTTTTTCTTACTCCTTTTCCTGATTCTGTCCAGTTCGTCCTTTCTCCTCTCACTATAGCTGCCGCTTATTGATTGAAATACAATTAGTTTATAAGTTGTCTGCTTTTCTAGTTCATTTTATCATGTCTCATTTTACTTGCAAATGTAGTCCAAACAACACCATCAAATTACTTTTCGAATCTATAAAATACGTCTGTTCCGTTCTGAGTAAACATCTCTGCCAAAATTCGCAACAGTCCTATTGGATATCTCTTGTGCTTGCATGTCTTTTAAAACCAAATTGCACCTCATTTGAATTCTCTTCGATTGTCTTTTACATTCATTCTGTCATAACCCTTAACGTAACTTATTACCAAATACGTATACCATTTTTTGGCTTTATCGTTGACTTCATTGCTTGCACATACTAGTGCCTCAAACTAGTTCGCTAGTTGACCTCTGTGGTTAAGCTGATTAACTAAAAAAATCTACTATGACGTAGAAAATGTTATAATTAATAACATATCGGTATATCATAATTTTTGTTAAAGTTACTATAAACCACATTATAGAACCGGATTATTGATCTTTTGAGAACGAACTGTGCAGATATAAATTTAAAATAATTGGAGTGGCACTATTGGCTACAAGCAGAGAACGTTCTTGAAAACGATGGAGTGCAGACAATCGCAAGACACAGCAGTCAGTAGCGTAGTTTTGCATATTCTGAGACAGACAGACGTGCGTAATTGGTCTGGGCAGTATGAGGTCACCGTTATTGCATCTCATATGGCACCAGAACAAATACAACGTCTGTGAGAAGTGACAACGCGCCGTTGAACATCTTTGGCTTCAACAATGAGTTTTACGGTTGCTTGCTACGGAGCGCGCCACCACTGCAGTCGTTTAAGTGAAGTCGACGTATGTGGTCGAACAAAGCCAAGTGATGTGTTGAATTTTATCGTCACGTGTTGCAAGAAAATTGAAAATTAATTAACAAGTTAGAAATGTCGTCCTATATTGAAACATTCATGAAAGCAGAAGTTTTATTCGAATCTCGTGATATGGTTGACTTACTGTAATTCTATAACAGCTTTGTAGTAAACTAATAGTAATATCTCAATAAATTGTGCTTAATGAATTTCACCTAACCGATTATCAAATAACACTAATAATGAAACAATCAATCATCGACATGGAGAGAAGTAACTAACAACGAAGCGAGCAACAGAGAGGAACCTCAGAACCAGCAGCTGCGGTGAAGCTGCTAATTGTTGCTGTTTGGGCTGTAATTGATTCCTAGCCGATCCAGTGTTTATCTCTGCTGGATGAGAGTAGGCCTGTTCATTTGTACAACAAACAACGAAGATGTCAGCATTATGTCTATTCTTGTAGCTGTTGTTGTTTGTTAGTTAGTTATTAGATCACTCACGTACAGTAAAGTAGTGTATGAAAACAGCTCATATACCGTTAAATGGATGTATAAAGATTCTGTTTTACCTAGAACAACAACCTCCTCCCCTGTGCTTCGTCGACTTCGTCGTGATTTATTTCATACGAAATGTTGAATCATTAATATTTCGTACAAACAGTTACCGTTTTTAAACTATTTCTGTGCTATAAATTAAAGTAATTTAGCTTTCTTTGTGTTTTATAACTACAAAGCAACACTGTCCTGCCGTGGCTGAGCCAGTGGCAATTGTCAACATCATTGTCTGGTACCATTTGTGTGATTTCGTATGTATCTGTTGACTGCACTATGTGAATGCTAAGAACGGGTGATTCAGTGAATATATTTATATTGCAATTGTCGCTGATGATGGTCCTGTGCCTTGATAGATCCTGTGTCGATGTAAAAGAATTTTGTTAAAATTGTGTTTTGTAAACTTTAATGTTCTTTCTGTATTTTGTTTCATGCAGTACTTGCTGAAGTGTCTGTTATTTGTTTTTATATCACTCTGGAATGGAAATTATTTTGTGCTTAATTCTGTACAAAACTTTACAGCTCCATTCCTGACCGATTGTGAAGGTCGCACCTAGCACCAGGCGATGAGGATTTATTTAAAACAATGCCTGCACTTTGCATCAACATAAATATTATACCATGGGAAACTAGAAATGGCGGTGGCTCACTGTACGCCGAATTTTTTCTGGGAGAACTGTAAAAGTCATATCGCAATTCTGTGTAAAGCCATATGTATGTCATGTTAATCAAAATTAAAAGAGACATGTTGCTACAAAGTTAAATATTTCCAAAGCGTCTGATGTCCTGTTTTGTAATATTTTCCAGAGAATACATCAGACACACACTGAAACTCATCTGTCTTCCCTCACCTCTTTATCTTCCCCCTTTCCTGATTTTTTTACAAATTTTCATTGGCTCCATAAGTCTGCAAATTTTTCTTCGTGCCTCCAAATTTTTTATCCATATTTACCCCTGTTAGTCGGTTACACTGAAATTTTATGCTGTTGCACAAATTTGGTGACACCGCAACACAAAATGTCCAGTAAACGAAACTCTAAGATGGTGACACCAGAAGGGTCGTCGAATTCTTATATTTCCTGTCTCAAGTTTCTAAAAACCGATATCCGACAGTTTTAGAGCCGCAAAATCCGAATGACAGAGCACTTTAAAATAAAAGCTTGTTTTTCTTGAAACAGTCTTACAACTTTTCTTTTCAAAATATTTGCCTTCTGGTGTACTAACAGTTTTATGATCCTAATTACACGTAAAAACAATATTACAGATGTTTCATTCAGTCACAACAGCTACTGTATGTAACCAGAATTAGTTAATACTGAACGCTTTATTGTGAAACAACTTCCAAATCTAAATACTATGACTGCATTTGTTCTTTAGAGGTTAGCAAAACATTGTAAATGACTTTCCTATTTCCATATTCCATACAGACAGAGGTGAGCAAAAGTAACTTGATCACGGTACGAGTCCATAAATAATTCACAGAACGCTGATAAAACTGAAAAATAACAAAAAATTTAGAAACCCAAAAATATGTGCGGTAGTAAATAATATAAACAATAATAAGTTACATTGAAAGCTCTCTTCTACTGCGAGGAAGTCTTGTTCAGAATACAAGTACTACTTAGCAAGGAACTCATGTAAATCTGAAACGTATCACATCTTTTTCTCATTTCTGACGGAAACGTATTAAAAATAGAATCTGCGGAATACATTTCTGTACTCTAGTTAATTGAACGTTATAAAAGCGCAAATCGTTTTTCCCATTGAGTGTTCAGTGAGTGAATGCTTTAGTCCACTTCATCAACAACAAATTCTATGAGGGGCTGTATGTACGGGGATGAAGTCAAACTGGATGTAGGTAAGAACACTTCATTGGTTTACTTGGCATGCTACTGTAGTGTAGTTGGTATTTTCTTGCCTCCATAAACCGCTTAAGGTAAATTCAAGGATGGTTTCTCTGAAAAGGTCTTCCCCAAGCCGAGTTACAACTCGAAACGCTTCTGCTGTGCGCATCGACCTGTTTCACAAGTGCTCAACTTTGTCATTCCTCTTTTTTACCGCAGAAGGATGTACTTTTAGTTGCGCTGCCACACCGTGACCGCATATTGTTGTATCTCTGGGCGTCAGCGCGTGACATACCTCGCGTGGGCAGGAACTGTGGCTGTTGTGAACCAGATACGCGCGTGACGCGGACTGTCAGTTGTGTCGAACCGCGTTTCGTTGGGAACCATCTGAAACCACACTGTGTGCTGTGAGGTGATAGACGCTGGGGATAAATTTTAGCGTACGGTACCATCCATCAGCTTTCACCAAATACGTCATCCCCGACGAAAAGATGCTCCACAGATTTCAAAACAACGCCGATTATTCGTAAACAAGTGAATATACTGCAGAAACAATAGATAATACAAATACACAACAGAAACTACAAGATAGTTCACATGAATATCTATTTAACAACAAATTATATTGCGAACAAAATACAAAAGAAAAAATATGCAGGCTTATGACAGAAATAAAAGGAAATATGTGAAGTAAGTTGGAATCATAGTATATGGAAGTACCTAAAATAACCACACACAACCTTTAATATCCACTACAATACTCCGCAGCGTAAACTCGTGACATTACAGAATACCGATAACTCTTAATAATAAATACTGAATCTAACGGGATTACAGTGGAAAATCTGCGCTTTCGGGAGGGGACAAACTCAAATCTAACACAAAACAGCAAAATCAAATAAATAGCGCAATTTATGTTTTGCTCTTAGGTTCCTTCCAAACGTAACCCTCGGCTATCGCAGTATATTCGGAATAAACAGGATAGTTTATACCAGTTGCTAAGGCAACCAGAGGTAATATTTAATAACAGACTGCTTACAGTGGAGGTATAGTTGTACCTTCATACCGCTTACATATTTCGCCTCGTAAACTCACGTCGTCTCACATGATAGCGTAGCTCAAGGCCTAGGGATGGAATCGGACACTAGAACAGAAAAGACGCTGGCTACGGTTTTCACCACGCTGCATCATACGTACAGGGTAAGCTCGCAATGGGCTCTTGTTGTTAAATTAGCGACGCTTTTCATGCGTATCCGCTCATTTTCATGTTGATAGCGTTTGTTCGTCGGGTCATCGTTAGCCAGAGTTAATTGTCTTGTGGCATACTTGTACAACTAAATACGGAACTTATCTTTCCCTTGTGCTCAGTTCAGAGCCGCGTTCCCACGTAGGCAGCGATATCCACTCGTACTTCTTTTATTCGTAGCATTCGTGGATTAAGTGCCTCTCTTATTCAGTTACACGTGAGCAAACTGGCCAGGTAAGATTATTTTAAGAACATTGTAAAAACTTGGTATATTCTGCCTGTTTGTATAGTAACTGAAATCGCCTGAAGTCATATGTGTGAAATTGCCTGTTATCTATCACACTTAGTGACACATTAGATTGTGTTTGCAACAGTAGCCACATTCAGCTGCGTACTATGTTGAAACTCTCTTTATTGTTGGACGGACGTGGCTTCGCGCGTTTACGACCGACACTGATTCCGTCTCCCACGTGACAACTCTGTTTAAACAAGGAATACACTCGCTCTGTAGGACCACACACTATTCTCACATTTTACCTAATATTTTAGCTTTCCGTCAAGCATCTACATCTACAGCTACATGGATACTCTGCAAATCACTTTTAAGTGCCTAGTAGAGAGTTCATCGAACCACCTTCAGAATAATTATCTATTATTCCATTCTCGAACAGCGCTTGGGGAAAACGAACACCTATATCTTTCCGTGAGAGCTCTGATTTTATTATGACCATCGTTTCTCCCTATGCAGCTTGCCGGCAACAAAATATTTTCGCATTCGAGGGAGAAATACGGTGTTTGAAATTTCGTATTTTTGACGTCGTTTGCCTATTCATATGCACTGCCCGAGTATTTCTCTATACGACGAACCACTTTACACTGCTTCGCAGATCTCCTTTTCTATTATCAAGTAATCTGTTTCTTCTAATATACATGTACAAAATTTACGTGGCGCTTGCGTATGTTTAATGGTTGTCACTGAGTGTTTTGAGTCAGATTGCATTATCACATAGGCTTGGGGGGAAAATGAAGAGAAATCAACTGAAATATATTAGAACTTTTGTATGAGCATTTAAGTTCAAGTTAGAAGACAAGCTTTCAACCAACTTATCTAACGACCTTGTCCTTCCTTGTTCCCTGCAATAGGTATGTTTTTAAATATATAAATGCACGAAGACCAACTGTAATCTTGAATTATCTGAGCGCGTCCCGCGGTCTCCCAGGAAAAAGTCTGCGCTTCTCTCAACGGCTCGGACAGTTTTTCCTGCCTTAAAGCAAAGCGATGTAACTGCAAAAATGTTTCCGGCGACAATTAGTTTGCCTGTGGCTTACAACACGTCGGTTGCAGCGATGAGGAGCACAAAGTTGGGGAACAGTGTTTAATAGAGCGCTTAGCCCAATGGGATCAGTTCCACGAGCTTTACGTCCGCCTATGGAAACTCCAACTCCACGGGCTGCGGAAACGCAATTAGAGATTAAGCGCGCGAAGTTCGTTAGAAGCTAAGGAAAGCTTGAACATGTCTGACCTAAATATTCAAAGAATGGATGCCTTCACTTTATAAGAAGACGTCTGCTTCTATAACCTACATGAAGCTTTGTGCGATTAAGTTCAATAGCGATAAATTTCATAGGAATATGCTGTGGAAATGACGTCACTCTAGAATCCTACACTTACTAAGTAGTGAAACCCTACAGTTCATAAAAGAAACTGGTCCAGGGTTCATGTCCCTGTTCGAGCGCCAATATAAAATGACTTTTATCTTAATAATATGAATATTTATATATGTGTTTAGAGAGAGAGAGAGATTGATTTTTGATTGAGATTTCTACATTAAGTCATAACTGGTACCTGAATTTTGGTTGCTGCCTCCTTGACTGATCAGCTTTTGCACCAGTTGGTGACGTATTATAATTTGGAGGACGTTATCGTTCTTTAAGGTTTAAAATACGACTCTGTTAGTTACTTGACCGTATTGCGGATAGCTTTGAGCCCAAGTTTTCGTAGCTTTTCATATCTAATGGACCACTGTTGTAAGTAAATAAGATCAAACAGCAATCTGCTTTTCGTGAGAAAAGGAGATTGCTTGGCACACAAACTTCCTTCAAACTACACGTCCTGCTAGATCAAAATTAGTCGGTGGAGTTCATCACCATACTACTGTACAAGAACATAATCCAATTACTGTAATTAAGAAATTATGAGAGGTTGTTACTTATTGAATGAAAACTATAGAGAATGCATTTCTTTTGCTGTATTTTAGTCAACTTTGTACACTTACAATTCTGTCGATTGATAGACGGCGACGACAATGAAGTTCACCTCTTTTTCCAAAAACAAGATATTTGTATTCTTCACTTCTAGAAAATTTGTATACATAAATGTTTGGCAACTCTTACACATACTTTACTCAGTTTTATCATTAAAATATCAGTTTTCATTAAATGTAACAATACGTTCTGAGCGACGGCCTAGCAACACGCCCTCTTTCCTCAAGATACAGATTAACAGTCCTCTTTTTTTAAATAAACCAATTGTCTTTTCTTTTTTTTAGAGACCATACTCAAAGATTCACAACTCCTATCGTTGCGGGGATTGCGCGCTAAAGAGTTTCTTGCTGTCCAGCTGCGCTTCACTTCACTTCAAGTACTTTTTGAATCACATTTGCATTCACGGTATATACATACATTACTGAGCTTCTCAGAATAAAATCAGGCACAAATTAGTTAAAAGAAAAGCAGTGAGGCACACATAACATTACAGTAGCTTTTTTTTATGTGTGTCTTGAAGTGTGAAAAACCTTTATAGTTGAAGGCACATATCCCTAATTATATATATTTCTTTAGTTTCGGATTATTCATCTATAAACTAATAAAAATGTCACTCTAATGACACTCATATTTATTTTTTTTAATTGCGCAACTGTCGGCCTTATACTGTACAGTATCATGATAACACTCCTCCAAAGTGGGAAAGTTTTGAAAAGGTTGAAATAATATGTTAAGTTTTTTGGAGGTAGGTACATGCTCTCATTCTCAAGCACTGGATGGATGTAGTCTGGATGAACTGCACACTGTGAGTTTTGCTATCTCAAGAAATATAGTCAGTTTCTACCTTAATACTAGACTGTAGACTGTGTTGTGAGGCATTAGGTAGACAACCTCCAATTGGGACCAGGTGAATGTTTAAGCCATATAGTAACACAAACACTTATTATAAAGTATTCAATCTTTTAACAGTTTCAGAATATTAATAAATTTTATATCACAATAAAGACAGAATCGAGTTGTACTCTCCGTAATCTCCGCATTTAGGGCTGTATCTGAGATCTATAGAGCTCTAAGTTGAAATTACGGTGTGGGTCCTTCCACGTGTAATTTTGCGATAAGTAACCCACAAAAAAGCATTTTGTAGCAACTTTATAATTAATAATATGAATGTCCGAAAGAACAGGCACCACGCAAAGTCCGCAGCTGTGAAACATTTTATGTAAATTTAAGATCACTGCTATCAGCTGCAGCGGGACATTACGCGGAATCAGCGGCGACGAGCGAAAATGTGTACCGGACGGGGATTCGAACCTGGGATCTCCTGCTTACTAGTCGGGTGCGGTACCTCCTGAGCCATCCGGGACACAGTGTTATCGTCGTACCCTAGTTAAAATGCTACTTTTAATACTGAGCGAAGTCAAAGTGTTGGGCCTATCTTCTAACATGGTGGTTCGACGCCCGTTTGCGATAAACTGAACTTTTCAAAAAGGAGCTTTTTCTACTGCTGTTGAAAAATGAGCTTTTTCCACTGCTGTTGGTAAGGCTCCTGCCTCGTTTCCTCTGTTTTTTGATGATCACCCTTCTTCTTGTCGATTATAGATTGTTTCGCCACTAGTATTCTTTAATGGTCGGTTAAGCATGATATACAACAGGCTCTAGATATCGGCTCCCAGATTGATGGCATATTTTCGACTGAGTTCCGTACTGTCGCTTGCTCCGAAAAGTACGCGCTCACGGTCTATCCGATGACATATGCGGTTTGATAGAAAGTTTTCTAACTGTCAGAGAGTAGTATTTCAACAGAAACAAGCGTAACTTCAGGTGTGCCCCAGGGCAGCGTAATAGGTCCGCTGCTTTTTACGATTTACATAAACGGTCTGGTTGATGGTATTGACAGCGGCATTAGACTGTTTGCAGATGATGCTGTAGTCTACAGGAAAGTAGTAACACACGAAATTTGAGAACAAATCAGTGAGAATTTGCAGAAAATAAATGCGTGGTGTAATGACTGGCAGTTATCTCTCAATATTAGTAAGTGTAACCTACTGCTTATAACAAGGCGAAAATCCCCGTTAATGTACGAGTACAAAATAAATACCCAGTCTTTGGAAGCGGTAACATCCATCAAGTTTCTGAGCGTGACAATTCGAAATGATCTCAAATGGAATGATCAAACTACCCAACGCGAGCTGTAGATTGCGGTTTATTGGTAGAATCCTGTAGCGATGCAGTCCTTCAGCAAAGGAAACAGCTTACAATACGTTACTTCGTCCAGTATTAGAGTATTGTTCGTCTGTATGGGACCTTTACCAGTTGGTCTGATTCAAGAGATTGAGAAGGTCCAAAGAAGAGCGGCAAGATTCGTGACTGGTACATTTAGCCATCGCAAGAGCGTTACAAATCTCATAGAAAGTTTGAAGTGGGACACACTTGCAGATAGATGACGTGCTAGACGGAAAGGGCTGCTCACTAAATTCCGAAATACGATCTTCGCCGAGGATGTAGAGCATCAACTTTCAAATCGCGCAATGATCACCATTCAAAGATAAGGGAAATTAGATCCACGAGTGGGACAGAGGGGGAGGGGGGGGGGGAGGGGGGGGGGGGAGGGGAATTATGACTGGCATTAATTGTGCCCTCCGCCACACACCGCTTGGTGGCTAGTGGAGTATGTATGTAGATGGATTGAGGGGCCAATAATAGAGTGTTATATCCTTTGTCGATAGATATTACTGAACCATAGTAATAAAATAACCTCATGAAATCCGAATAAAACTTTAGTCTAAGATGACATTCTCTACTTGCGAATTAGCGTTCAGTATTCTTTTGATAGGCAACAGAAATTTCAGTACACTACTCCGACTACACGTTCACGACCGTATGGATCTGAACACTCTACATTAGCGAGCGCCACGCTAGGGCGCGCTCAAAACGAAGGAAAACTAGAAATCATTGCTGACCCCAGAGATACTTAACCGCGCATTGTCGGGCCCCACAGATGTATTTGCTCTCATTATCGATGGACATGAAGCAACATCGATTTCAAATGTTTGTGATAGTAAATGAAAACTCATTCTTAGATCGATCTCGGTATCAGGAAAAAACCATTCAAGATCCGTGAGTCCTAAATTTGAATTAAATGAATTAAGGCAAAAAAACAGCTTGCCACAAAATTTAATTTCATTCCGAACTGCCAAATTTCTACTTACAGTTTTACAGTTGTCAAAAGTGATAATAACGCTAGTTCAGGCTGTTTCTTAGAACAGTTGAAGTTTACATCGCAAGTTTATTGAGTTCCGCTGAGTACAGTCTGATGTGTCTATAGATCATTTCCCACAAAAACTGTTTTCCGAATCAAATTCCTATGTTTTTCGAACAATATTGATCGACTGTTACTGTCGTAGTATGACATAATCCAAATAAAGGAATCATCGGTTGAATAAAACCAAATCGGCCCTTATTTGCTCTTTGAGCGAGCAACGTCTAGAACCGCTTAAGTAAACGTTTGAGTGGAAATAGTGCTTGATCGATAGTATTTCCGATCATTATCCTGTTTGAAGTAGCAATCCGTTCACAGTACCTTATTCACTGAGGGAGGCTACTATTGCCTTTTTGTCTTTAGTGGATTGTAGGTAATTTGATTTGAGAGCTAAAAAAACTCAGTAGCGAAGTGACAGTGAAACTGGCCTACTATATTTCTTTACCGGATAGTTCAAATCGTTGAGTGACTTCATTAATAGCAAAGTCAAGTTAGAAACAGTCAAACTATTATTCTCGCTTGTGGTACTGGGAAACTATACAAAAAGCAGGAACAGCATTATTTCCAACTTAAAGAAGGTGCTGCTTTGAGATCCAAAAACTAGTGGAAAAAATTGCTTGGAATGAGTATCATTAGATAGAAGCCAACACCTAAAGTGAATGACATTTTTTAATGAAATTTATAACTGAGAAGGCTTAAGTGGTGATGAAAAACGCATTATGGTACGAAATGCCAAGTTAGTATCATTATGGAACACAGTGGAACTCGGAGATAGCGAACGCATACTTGAAGACAAAAAATAAATTTCATTGTGCATTTCACAGTTAAACTACACTCCTGGAAATTGAAATAAGAACACCGTGAATTCATTGTCCCAGGAAGGGGAAACTTCATTGACACATTCCTGGGGTCAGATACATCACATGATCACACTGACAGAACCACAGGCACATAGACACAGGCAACAGAGCATGCACAATGTCGCCACTAGTACAGTGTATATCCACCTTTCGCAGTAATGCAGGCTGCTATTCTCCCATGGAGACGATCGTAGAGATGCTGGATGTAGTCCTGTGGAACGGCTTGCCATGCCATTTCCACCTGGCGCCTCAGTTGGACCAGCGTTCGTGCTGGACGTGCAGACCGCGTGAGACGACGCTTCATCCTGTCCCAAACATGCTCAATGGGGGACAGATCCGCAGATCTTGCTGGCCAGGGTAGTTGACTTACACCTTCTAGAGCACGTTGGGTGGCACGGGATACATGCGGACGTGCATTGTCCTGTTGGAACAGCAAGTTCCCTTGCCGGTCTAGGAATGGTAGAACGATGGGTTCGATGACGGTTTGGATGTACCGTGCACTATTCAGTGTCCCCTCGACGATCACCAGTGGTGTACGGCCAGTGTAGGAGATCGCTCCCCACACCATGATGCCGGGTGTTGGCCCTGTGTGCCTCGGTCGTATGCAGTCCTGATTGTGGCGCTCACCTGCACGGCGCCAAACACGCATACGACCATCATTGGCACCAAGGCAGAAGCGACTCTCATCGCTGAAGACGACACGTCTCCATTCGTCCCTCCATTCACGCCTGTCGCGACACCACTGGAGGCGGGCTGCACGATGTTGGGGCGTGAGCGGAAGACGGCCTAACGGTGTGCGGAACCGTAGCCCAGCTTCATGGAGACGGTTGCGAATGGTCCTCGCCGATACCCCAGGAGCAACAGTGTCCCTAATTTGCTGGGAAGTGGCGGTGCGGTCCCCTACGGCACTGCGTAGGATCCTACGGTCTTGGCGTGCATCCGTGCGTCGCTGCGGTCCGGTCCCAGGTCGACGGGCACGTGCACCTTCCACCGACCACTGGCGACAACATCGATGTACTGTGGAGACCTCACGCCCCACGTGTTGAGCAATTCGGCGGTACGTCCACCCGGCCTCCCGCGCGCTCACTATACGCCCTCGCTCAAAGTCCGTCAACTGCACATACGGTTCACGTCCACGCTGTCGCGGCATGCTACCAGTGTTAAAGACTGCGATGGAGCTCCGTATGCCACGGCAAACTGGCTGACACTGACGGCGGCGGTGCACAAATGCTGCGCAGCTAGCGCCATTCGACGGCCAACACCGCGGTTCCTGGTGTGTCCGCTGTGCCGTGCGTGTGATCATTGCTTGTACAGCCCTCTCGCAGTGTCCGGAGCAAGTATGGTGGGTCTGACACACCGGTGTCAATGTGTTCTTTTTTCCATTTCCAGAAGTGTATAATTTTCATTCTTTTATTTTCTAGTTAAACCTAATAATATACAGGAAATGAAAAAGTTGAAGTGTATGATTCAGAGATAGAAAAAGGGTGAATTTACATATAGATATCAGGTTGTTTACGAATTCACTAGCTTCGAGATTAAGAAAACATAATTTAAAATACGAAGTTAGCTGCAAGTTAATGAGCCAAGATCTTTAAAGAACTGACTTAATCATTTTCTATTTATAAAATAATCTTATTAGCAAATAACCAAAAATTAGCGCGGGTTATCTCTGACTATAGAAGGGTAACATCGCTGAATTATTTCTTCGTTTGGTAACAAAGGAAGAATTTATTCTGTAAAATATGCATTCATAATGTTCATTCATTAATGTTTTAAAAGAGAATTTACGTACCATTAAACTGTGGTGGTGTAAACAAAAATCCTTTTAATTGACGAGGCTGAACAAACTGAGATTACCTTACGACCGAAAGGCGGCAGCACATAAACTTTGTGTGCACAGTAATCATTATTCTTTAAAGAGCTCTTTTTTACTTCAGGATTAAATAAGAATAACAAAATTTACTCATAGTGGAATGCGCAATGTAAACACTGCTATGGTATTACTTATGAAAGCTATAGTTCGGTTAATTTACTGAGAGGAAACAAGTAGTCGTTAAGTTAAAGAAATACTTGTCGCTTGTTTAGACCTATCACCTACCACAAGTCTGCTGCTAATCCACACAGAAAATTTATGAATTGCTCCCATGGGTAGAAAAAAGGCTAGCGAAACAGCAGAACATATTTTAGGCCAGTACGATATGATGTATGCTGGTACAAATAAATCAGAGATTATTACGAAAATATTACTCAACTACTGTGTAACAGCACTTTGTACGTAAAGAGCATTTCGAAACTTACTTTAGGCATAAGAATCTCATTAATGCGCTATTGTGCTGTCTCGCTCTCTCTCTCTCTCTCTCTCTCTCTCTCTTTCTCTCTCTCTCTCTCTCTCTCTCTCTCTTGCTCCCTCTGAAGTTTCACCGAGTATGATCAATTCGTACCTGGACACTATGTTACGGTAATTGTAGAGACATTATTATAATCTGAACAGGAAAAATATTCTTATGTGAAACAAGTTTACTGTTACCAGTCACTTATTTATCTCTACGAGGCGTTTCAAAGTTTTAAATCTTCATCATCAGGTGGATTTACATTTGATATTATTATTTACGTGTGTTTGTTGTGTTACGATTTCTGGAAGAACTTAAAAATTATAACACAGCACACACACATGTGATAGTAACAAATGTAAATCCACCTGATGATTGAGGTTTAAACCTTTGAAACGTGTCGTAGAGATAAACAATGACTGGTAACAGCAAACTTGTTGTTTCATTTAATTCCAGTAACAGTCACGGTAAAACCTAACCTAAAATGTTCGCATTAAAAAAAAAATTCCCAAGTTAACAGCGACTCACCAGAAATCGTCTAAAACGGCATGTCTGCGACGCCGGCCCTCAATCAGGTTCTGTATACACTCAAGGTTCTACTGCGCCAACCATCAGCGCAAAAGGCTAATTTTTCCAGAGCTTCCAGAGCTCGCACGGAGGATCCGCCTAACGAACCGTGTCCCTCGGCACACTTTCTGGCGAAAAACGAGGGAAACAGATGGGCAAAGTTTGCACTGCGTTAACGCTTAGAGTTCCGTCTCAGGCCTCTGGTGGGCAGACGAATATAAATACATTCCCGCTTGCACGGGTGCCGTGATCAATGCTCGAGAAATCCGGTGTGGGAAAAGTGTCGCGAACTCGCAATAAGCAACAGACAGCATGTAGGGAAGACGCGGCTCGTACTAACGAGAACGTTTTAACAGAAATACGCTGCATGCGTTGGGCGGAAACTGGCCGTACCCTATACGTGAACTATGGAGCAGCTAAAGTTGACGAAATTTAGAAGACGTCAAATGTTGGTCGGAAGCTCAGAAAATAGTAACAAGCTGTGTTTCCAGTCCTTTAGAGGTTTCCCCTGATAGACCAGCACCAGGTATAGAAATTTCGGTGCACTAGGCAAGAGGGATGCAGCATCTAAAACTATTTTGGAGAACCTTTACTGTACCCCTGGTAAGACTGAAATCTCAGATTTTATGTTCGGGCTGTAATTAGTGACATATAACAAGCGGCTATGCAAACTCAATACTAATACATGGGAGCTGAGAACCGGCTGCCATTATTATTATTATTATTATTATCATTATTATTATTATATGTGATGAGACCCAACTAGGTAAGGCAAAGTTTTATGATTTAAGTTTCAATGACACTCATTTTTTCTCCGTGAATACTGGTAAGTAGGCTGTTTAGGTTTTTATGTCGGTAACGCCACGAAGTGCTCTGTATGAAACTCACTGACTGTGCTGTGTGCATCCTGTGGCTGGTTGGCATTGTTGGAATATTCGCTATTGTAGTGTTGTGCAGTTGAGTGTGAACAGCGTGCAGCGTTGCGCAGTTGGAGATGAGCCGCCAGCAATGGTAGATGTGGGTAGAGAAATGGCAGAGTTTTGAGAGCGGACGATCTGGACGTGTGCCCGTCAGAGACAGTAAATTTGTAAGACTGGATGTCATGAACTGATATATATATTATGACTTTTGAACACTATTGAGGTAAATACATTGTTTGTTCTCCATTAAAATCTTTCATTAGCTAACTGTGCCTATCTGTAGTTAGGTCCTTCAGAAGTTAAATTCTTTTATTTAGCTGACAGTATTGGCGCTCGCTGTATTGCAGTAGTTTGAATAACGAAGATTTTTTGAGGTAAGTGATTCGTGAAAGGTATAGGTTATTGCTAGTCAGGGCCATTCCTTTGTAGGGATTATTGGAAGTCAGATTCCGTTGCGCTAAAAAGAATATTGTGTGTCAGTTTAGTGATGATCAGAATAAGTAAAGAGAGAAATGTTTGAGTACGTTCAGTTTTATTTGAAACTCAAATAACGTAGAGGTTTATCAGCACAGTCATTTATAAATTTTTCTAAGGGGAAGTTTCATACTTTCTTTCTTCTGTACATTTGATCTTGTTTAGTTCTCCATAAGCACTTTTGTCTCTACGAATTGTGTCTGAAGCTCCTAATTTTATCTGAGGTCCTTTTACTTGTTTTAAAAAGACGGAGTATAACTTTCAGTCGTTTCGTGTGTGTGCATAAGTCATGTTGCTTGTAGTCTGTGGATGTGTCCGTACAATTTTAATTTTATTTTTCGGATGTTTTCCGTGAGACTCGATTATTTTTTCTGTTGGTTGACGTGATTTTAGTCTGTAGTTTCTCTGTGGTGTCTTTGGCTTCTTCTCTATTGCATGTGAAAATTGAGAAATCATTCGCAAACGACAGGCATTTTACGTTGAATCTCATTTTTTGTGCCAATTTTGATTCCGTTAATTTCTTTCTCCCTTGTCTTGATATTTTTTTCACGGTTGATATCGACAAGAAATTTGAAATGACTTGGAAATTTTACTCACGAATGTCAGCCTTGGGGTTATGTTCAACGGTGTTTAAGGTGTCAGCCAAATATGATTTTCATCGTCGTCTTGAGTTCCCTTTGTTCCTCATACTGTTCAGTTTTTCGACGTTCCTATTTTCTATTAGATTACCAAAATAACACCTGTCTGTGACTGTTACGTAGGCTCTCGAAGTACACCAAAAGAAGACAAAAGTAAAAACGTAGGGCCCTTTAAAAGGAACATGTCTAAGAAATTGGAGGTGTGTCTCATCTCCCATAAGCAACTTGTTTACAAAACGCGTTTCTCTTTCTACCGATATATCTTATCAATATCAACAGGTGAGAATAGTAACATTTTATGTAAATACAAAAAACTACAACCAGTCACTTTTTTGGATAATTATTTATTATTCCATGGACCTGTTTTCGAGTCTTTTCATGTTCATCTTCAGATGGGTTCTGGAAGTTACATCATTATTTCTAACATTATGCTGCGTGCTGGCTCTGTGACAAGAAGATTGAACACGCTTTAATGTATCACCATAACTACTGTCTATCTGACGATATGGATGTAAATTTAGTTTTTTACTTAGTGCGACAGTAATGGGGCGGCTTTTTTCATTAGTGTCCATCTGTCTGCTTCCATTTTGATGGTCAGTTGTTTTATCACTTCGCACTCTTTAACACAATATATTAGTTAACACTCTGACAGCAAAACTTTGCCAACATCCAGCATGTGCTGTACAAATGTTGCTTGTGACAAAGCTCTTCACAAAAGCACATGACATAGGCCTACTTTGCTCATAGATGTAATTTGTTCTTGTTTGCATGTATTAACGTCGATATAAGGGCAAATATTTTAACCAGACTGGCGATAACGTGAAGGCAAAAAATATAATAAATTAATTACCACAAGAACAAACTTCAAGTGATCTGATGTCTTACTTCTATTCGTATATTAACGTATAATACAGTCAATTTATGAAAAAAATATTTCAGTTAAGAATTGGCAGTAACATGAATGCCCAGGAATTCAAAAATAGACGTGTTGAAATAATTCTCAGTTTTATTTGCGATGTAAAATCGCACATGAGGCGTGTGTCCATGTTGATACTAGATACCAGTATGGGAATAGCTATTATGGACGCTATGACAATAGTAAAATAGCCACAGGTATTTTTGTGACCACTCTTTTTAATGACGCGTTTCGAAAATATCATCATCAGGTTCTGAGAAGAAATTTTTACAAAACCAATTACGATTTGCGAACGCATTGTACAAATGTGATATAGCCAATTAAGGGAACAGACAGCACACAATGTACTAAGTCAATTTAAGTGTGCAACTTTGAATAGTAACTGAACATCCGTGGCTGTAGAGCCACGCAAGAAAACCAAAGTGGCCGCAAGGAGGCAGCATATCGAACACAAGTGGAGACAACGAATGCCGAAAAACGCATACAGGAAGTCAGTAATTGGTTTTATAAAAATCTCTTTTCAGAATCTTATGATGGTCTTTTCGAAACGAGTCATTTCAAAGAGTGGTTACAAAAATACCTGTGGCTATTTTACTATTATCATAGCGTCCACAATAGCTATTCCCATACTTCTTACTAGTATCAACATGGGCACACAACTTATGCGCGATTTTGCATCGCAATTGAAACTGACAATTTCAACACGTCACCGTTTTTTTGGATCTAATATATGCAATTATTTTATTTATGCCAATAGAATACAAATTGAAAATGACTTACACTTAGCTCTCTACTCTTTGATGTTCCTTGTGGTTCTTACTAAAATTCACTTAGAGTGAATCGCGTTTCGTATATCCAGATTGTGTATATCAGCTCAGAGGGTGCCTTGTTATATACGCTTCAGAGGAGAGTTCCGTAGTCTCGAGCAATGAATAATAAAACTATATTTGAGGAACGACAAACTACAATGATTATTCCAAATAAATCTCTCTCCCTTGTAGAGCGTACATAGCAATTATTACAGTACCAGTAAAGGCACCCATCCCCGATTCCTTAAAGACTAACTCACATTTAAAAGCTCGATAATCATGTCGTCATATGTCCCGAACTATGTGTCATATAGTGATACAACTACGTGGGTACAATCAGTGGTGTATGTGGATACTCTCTGTAAAATATATTGGCGAATAGAGTGGTAATAAAGAAGTAATAAATTAAAATGTCATGCCTGATGCAGAATAAGCGATAAGCTTTTTCTCTTTTCGTTATTTTAGTAAGGGTGGTCAGTGAGGAAAATTTCGAAAGTGTTTGAAAGAATGTGTAAACTCATCATGGTCCACAACTGACACTAACAGAACGTAATAGAACTAAATTTCACTGGACACAGGAACATGGGCTTTTACCTTTGACTATGACTATTGCAAAATGACACAGGTAATCTTCGGTTTCATTGCAGCAGTTTTCCGCCTCTTAGTCAAATTATTTCATCTCTTCTACATTAAGTAATGACGTAATTACAGCGTAAGAGAAGAAATAACTGTTTTAAGAACAAGATGTACGATATGTTGTCATACATTTAAGAGCAGTACACAAGAGGAATAAACTTTAAATAAATTAACAGTAATTATATTATGTGACAGTAGAATCCGTACCGTACAGTGGATTTAGAAGCGGTTTTTTTTTTTTATGGATAAATGGTATCAGATACGATGTTATGTCCCATTCTTTATTAGAGCGAAGTACTTGCTGGAACAAGACACTGAATGGTTAAAATTGCACCAGACAACTTAATACCTATAAAAATTTAAAAAAATAAAAGAAAGCGATGTTGCTGTGAGTATTATTTACCTTAGCTGTGTGTTTTGCCGTTTGGGGACTACTGTTTGCTCGCTAATGTACAAGTTTGTGTTCTTCTCTCTACGTCTGCCACTGCTGCAGCTCCCGGCAGCTTTCTTTTCCGTTTCCCATTTTCCACTCTGGTGTGTGTGTGTGTGCGCGCGCGAAAGACACCCCCCCTCCAAACACACACACAGAGAGAGAATCAAAGCAAAGCGTTGAGAGAGGAAAGCCTTACTTCCTAACTGCGCTTTGTTCTGTCTTGATTAATCTCTGTGGTCAGAACGTGCAGTCCTACAGTAATTTGTTCTTTGCCCTTTCACATGTATCAGCCATGGGAATGTCACGTCTACAAATCTGGAAAGTCCTTCATACGATACTGAGTCTGTTGTTATTTATTCGTTGTCGTAATTTTATCTTGAGTAGTACAATGATATCCGCTTTTAACATTCCGTACCGAAAACTATTGTTCTCTACTCGAATCCTAAGCCCAACTGCGACGCATCTTCAGCACATCAGAATTCGAATATAGCTGTTTTCTCTTCTCCCAGTTTACATGGTAGAAAGAAAAGAATAACACTAGCAAGTCCGACGGCACCCACGATAACATTTTGCAGTCTCTTGACGATCCATGGCAGTTTTCAACTGCATTTGAAACGTTAAGATTTTCGAAAACACAGATTTTACTTTAATTACTGTTAAAACTTGATGCTTTCGCATTTAGTAATGTAAAAAGTGAATAAAGGAAAAGTTGTTCTTTCTTGACATGTGTGGGTATAGATAAAGTCTTCTTCGAGGTGAATTCCGATAAAAGATCTTGAAATTCTAAGGCAAACATACAGTTTAGAGGTAGGCGAACGCATTCGCAATATCTATGAGAAAAAGAAGAGAATAACACTGCAAACTTAAAAAATAAGCTTGCAATAAAATGTCACAAGATGTTGCTGTAGTTACTCAGCATTACCGAACAGCTTTTTGTGTCAAAGAACAAAAGTTGCAACGGAAACAGGTACAAATTTTTATAAAGCCTTGCCATCCTCCAATCCTACTTAAATCTCACAACAAGTGCGCTACCACACAATGTTAATGGACTAGACCGGACATTGAGTGAATACGAGAGGGTGAAGCTAAACAAGTACGAAAACAAACAGGAGTTGCAATAAGAACGATACAATGAATAAAATGAAGCAATTATTTTATAGCAAGAACTAGTTTGGTCGACAACGAGTACGGAAGTGTATCTGAAATATCAGACAACAGATCACTGTCAAGAACAGGGATGCAGAAAATGTATGAATTCCTGTTCGCCTGTTGGTATAAATAAAATGCAACGTCAAGCTCTTCACTACTGTTCCCTTGGGCTGTATTCGCTTCAGTATGATGATCGTATAAAAAATATACTTGAGTAGTAGATATCAATGCCTCTAAATTTGCTGCCCTATAGCAGATAATCAGAGTCACTAACTTTTTTGATACTTTCTAGTCTTATGTACCTGTTACAAACATAAAACACAGCTAAATTCAAAATACAGCGTATCTTGACAAACTCACTAATGCTTAAAACCTTTTTTGACACTGATACCAAACTGTAAAAAGACGAAGGGTGTTCAACGCAGACTCACTTAATTTACAGCTGTTAAAGACTATTTCGAGCAGAGTGGAAGCAGTCGTAGGCTTCGCTGAATTAAAGCAGCTTTCCAAAGCACATAATAGCAACTGTCAGACATTTAAAAAATGCGCAGATACTGAATTACACACACACACGAATAGTGAAAATTAGCAAGTAGGGGAAACAGGTTTGGTCTTTCTATGGGTTTAAGATTAATGATGCGGATATACTCTCATTTATTTCAAATCTGAGATAAAACAGAGCATTAAATTCAGAGAGATAGAGTGTACACACGGAGGCTTTGACATGTTCAGCACTCCCTGGGGTGCCATACTGTACTACTATCCGCCATGCTGTCGAAAGCCTCTGTGTACGAGTGACTAAAATGAGGAATTACTGCCGTGTGCAAATGGCGTTCGGAAATCGGTTACGTGGGGTCAGCAGCTTGCTCTCCGTTTCATTCGCAGCAGTTCACGCTGTACTGTTAGGTTCCTATTCACAATGCCGGAAATCGGAACATATTCAGAAATAAACAGTCAGCTATTTGCGACATGGAAAAATATATACCCTATTGCTGCTCATTTCACTCGCAGCCATTACATTAGATTCCTGCCTTATCATACCCTTTAAAACTGAAGATTACTCTGATAATAATTCTCAGTTATTTGTGAACAGTTGTTGTGGTCTTCAGTCCTGAGACTGGTTTGATGCAGCTCACCGTGCTATTCTATTCTGTGCAAGCTTCTTCATCTCCAAGTACTTCCTGCAACCTACATTCTTCTGAATATGCTTAGTGTATTCGTCTCTTGGTCTCCCTCTACGATTTTTACCTTCCACGCTGCCCTCCAATGCTAAATTTGTGATCCCGTGATGCCTCAGAACATGTCCTACCAACCGGTCCCTTCTTCTTGTCAAGTTGTGCCACAAACTCCTCCCCAATTCTATTCAATACCTCCTCATTATTTATGTGATCTACCCATCTAATCTTCAGCATTCTTCTGTAGCACCACATTTCGAAAGCTTCTATTCTCTTCTTGTCCAAACTATTTATTGTCCATGTTTCACTTCCATACATGCCTACACTCCATACAAATACTTTCAGAAACGACTTCATGACACTTATATCTATACTCGATGTTAAGAAATTTCTCTTCTTCAGAAACGATTTCCTTGCCATTGCTAGTCCACATTTTATATCCTCTCTACTTCGACCATCATCAGTTACTTTGCTCCCCAAACGTGGACGTGGACGATTAATAGTTTAGACAAGGAGAGAATAGAAGCTTTATAAATGTGGTGCTACAGAAGAATGCTGAAGATTAGATGGGTAGATCACATAACTAATGAGGAGGTATTGAATAGAATTGGAGAGAAGAGAAATTTGTGGCACAACTTGACTAGAAGAAGGGATCGGTCGGTAGGACATATTCTGAGGCATCAATGGATCACCAGTTTAGTACTGGAGGGCAGCGTGGAGGGTAAAAATCGTAGAGGGAGACCAAGAGATGAATACACAAAACAAATTCAGAAGGATGTAGGTTGCAGCAGGTACTGGGAGATGAAGAGGCTTGCACAGGATAGAGTAGCATGGAGAGCTGCATCAAACCAGTCTCCGGACTGAAGACCACGACAACAACAGAATCTCCAAAGGACTTCTACAGTTGGTGTGTCCTTGACTGACATTTAAATATAACAAATCGTATCTAGATTACCGTGTTTGTGGTAAATCCTCAATGCGCCGATGCCCTGAAACAATGTGCTGTCTTAACACGCATGTTATAATACGGAAGCAACGAAATACGATGAATCCTCTCAAAATTAACGAACGTGGGACGTCACGTGACCGATTTCCGGTTTCAGAGAAATGCGAGTCGAAACTAGTTGTGGTTTCCTTCATTTTAGTCACTCGTCATTCTGTGGTCGTGTTAAAAGCGAGACAGTACATGTTCGAACTTTTAAGATATGAAATTGCCAAATTTCTTTTCGAAATCATACCTTAAGTTCACGCAGTATCTAACTGTAAGCACAAAACCAGTAAAACTACAAATATATCTTATTTCATGTGCCTACTGTTTAAAAATACTATCTGTTGGTAGCTTTGTTCATTTGTGTTATACGCCAGCACAGAAGGAGCTTTCATGTGGTTAACTTTACGTTGTTTCAGGCTAGATTTTGTAATTTCCTTACGCGCTATCATGTACTATCCCCTTTTTTTGAGTGCCAAAAACATGGCGGAGAGTTTTTCTGTTTTCTTCACTCTGTACACGGTTATGCCTCTCTACGATGTTCTATCTCTTTGATCAAATTAGTTCGGAATAAATTTATAAGACCCTTGTTACTTTCTGATCAAATTATTGTTTAATAAAATTAACGTGATCTCTAAATAACGCCACACCAACTGGTCCAATGTGTGAAAATATCAGCACGAAACAGTAAAGACATGGCTTCAGAAGAAATCCATACAATTTAAGTTAAAGATGTACATCATTAATCACTTTTCTTCACACGTAGCACAGTGTTATTCTCTAGGATTATGGCTGAAAAATTAACATAACGATAATGGAGGTGCTGTCTTTTCGGTTTTGAGGCCTCTCGCAGTCACGCCATGACAGTGTGCCTTTCCAAGGCATTCAAAGAATGGGACCTCTTCCCGGGTCGCGGCCATATTCGTAGATGACGTTCATCCTTGGCAGTGTAAAACCGCTTTTCATCGATAAATACAATGCGACGCCATTCACCGGCAGTGCATGCTTCCCGGTCACTACACTACACCAAACGCAGCCGTTTGTGTTGTGTTAACGGCAGCCTACGCATGGGACGCAAAACACAGGGTGGCAATTATTGAACTATATGAAAAAACGTAAATTGGTTACAAACTGCGGAGTGCACACACTGTATTCAACACGTAAATGTCAGTACAGATACTGTCCGGCCCCAGTAGCTGAGTGGGCAGTCCGACAGAATGTCAATCATAATGGCCCGGGTTCGATTCCCGCCTGGGACTGGGTGTTGTGTTGTCCTAATCATCATCATTTCATCCCCATCGACACTCAAGTCACCGAAGTGGCATCAAATCGAAGGGCTTGCACCCAGCGTACGGCTTACCCGACGGGAGGCCCTAGTCACACGACTTTAAAACTAAACTACAGATACTCGTATTTAGGTTATGACATGTTCGATATACGTGCCATCATCGGCTATGATGTGGCGCAGGCGAATAGCGAAATTCTGCATGACCCGCTGAGGTGTCAGAACATCGATGCTGTCGATGACCAACTGAATAGTTATTTTCACCTCAGCAGTGGTTTTGGGGTTATGGCTGTACACCTTGTCTTTAATATAGCCCCACAAAAAGAAGTCGCATGTGTTCAGATCCGGAAAATACGGTGGCCAACCACGCCCATGCCAGTGGTCTCTAGGCACCCCAGAGGCAGAATGCGTCCCCAAAGTGCTCCTACAGGACATCACTCTCCTGCTTCGATGGGGTCGAGCTCCGTCTTGCATGAACCATATCTTGTCCAAATCATGGTCACTTTCGATAATGGGCATGAAATCGTCTTCCAAAACCTTCACGTATCGTTCGGTAGTCATCGTGAGATCATGGAATATCGCACCGATTATTCTGTGACTGGACATTGCACACCACACAGTCACCCGTTGCGGGTGAAGAGACTTCTCTATCGCGAAATGCGAATTCTCACGCCCCCAAATGCTTCAATTTTGCTTATTGACGAACCCGTCCAAATGAAAGTGGGCTTCGTCGCTAAACCAAACCATACTGCGCATACTAATTCCCATCATGTATCGCAGCCAGTCGTGCTGTTTGAACGTCCTAACGCAACCCGTTCGGAAGTGACGACGATTTTATTCCATGTAGTTCAACAATTGCCACCCTACACCTGGGCCGGCTGTTGCTTGTGTGGAGTCCTGCCCACTCGTCTCTTACAGGGTGCCCAAAACGATGCTGCGTTCTCAGAATGCTATACAGCAATTCAAGCAAACCACATTAACAGTTTTTATTACAATAAAGAAGACAGACAATACTTAACTTTTAATTTACAGTGGGGTCCCTAGCGATGGGCGACATGCAAACAGTCAAAGTCCTTTGCTGTATGCAAGGTCCATGTAAGAAATTGATATGGATCACTACTAACTGCTATCGTAGCACTCTCTTCTAGGCCGGGTCTAGTACTGTGCCGTCTAATAATGTGCGAATACTGTGGCGGTCTAGGCTAGCAGGAGCGGCGGTTATATTCTCTTCGGCTATAGGGCGCTTCTGTCGTGATGCGGTCCATCTCAGAGTGGGCTATTGGCTGACGTCGTCTCACAATCTTCTTTGCTCTTGCATTCCTCATCTTTGTGCCGTCGCTTATCGTTACGCCGGAAAAGTTAGTCTCCGACTAATGGTGAAGGATGGCACAGAATAGTGCACGAGTCCATTGCTTGTTCTCTGACTGCAAGCGCAAATGTGAAGGACTTACGATGTACTTGGTGCATAATACGGAGATCCGGTTGTGGAGGTCTGAAAAAAAAAGTGGTCAACCGGAATCTTGACGAAGAGTGGGTTTGGCCTCACGTACCCCTGCAGTCCAACATCGGGGCACTGCCACATCAGAATGCCCCACAAATCCAGATATTGCATGATTCAACCAGCTGTCTACATGGAGGTCCACAATTAGGCCTCCTTCAAGCTCTGTCAAGTACTGAGTACGCTGCCTCACACCAGTGTGCGCCATCTCTCATGTTGTTTAGTGATCACTCAGCATCTGACTTTATTCGAGCCCCTTAAATGTACCCTACTAGATCTGGTAACAACACTGAACACCAGCTACACTAATGCAGTCTGGTGGCTTTTCTAAACGTCACAGAGATTTGAAACTCAAAATCATTTACATACGCGTTGATTGTGTAGATGTGAACGAAGGTACCTTGACATCTGACGATGTCCTCTGGGTGCTTCACCTCTTTTGTCAGGCAGTGAACGTTGTTGGTATGCCCATCGTAGAACAAGTATTAGTTTAAGCTTATCCATTATGGGTGTTTTAGAACCGTGACTGTCTATTCAGTGTAAATACATGAAACTGCAACGTTACTCTTTTCAAGTACACTCCTGGAAATTGAAATAAAAACACCGTGAATTCATTGTCCCAGGAAGGGGAAACTTTATTGACACATTCCTGGGGTCAGATACATCACATGATCACACTGACAGAACCACAGGAACATAGACACAGGCAACAGAGCATGCACAATGTCGGCACTAGTACAGTGCATATCCACCTTTCGCAGCAATGCAGGCTGCTATTCTCCCATGGAGACGATCGTAGAGATGCTGGATGTAGTCCTGTGGAACGGCTTGCCATCCCATTTCCACCTGGCGCCTCAGCTGGACCAGCGTTCGTGCTGGACGTGCAGACCGCGTGAGACGACGCTTCACCCAGTCCCAAACATGCTCAATGGGGGACAGATCCGGAGATCTTGCTGGCCAGGGTAGTTGACTTACACCTTCTAGAGCACGTTGGGTGGCACGGGATACATGCGGACGTGCATTGTCCTGTTGGAACAGCAAGTTCCCTTGCCGGTCTAGGAATGGTAGAACGATGGGTTCGATGACGGTTTGGATGTACCGTGCACTATTCAGTGTCCCCTCGACGATCACCAGTGGTGTACGGCCAGTGTAGGAGATCGCTCCCCACACCATGATGCCGGGTGTTGGCCCTGTGTGCCTCGGTCGTATGCAGTCCTGATTGTGGCGCTCACCTGCACGGCGCCAAACACGCATACGACCATCATTGGCACCAAGGCAGAAGCGACTCTCATCGCTGAAGACGACACGTCTCCATTCGTCCCTCCATTCACGCCTGTCGCGACACCACTGGAGGCGGGCTGCACGATGTTGGGGCGTGAGCGGAAGACGGCCTAACGGTGTGCGGGACCGTAGCCCAGCTTCATGGAGAAGGTTGCGAATGGTCCTCGCCGATACCCCAGGAGCAACAGTGTCCCTAATTTGCTGGGAAGTGGCGGTGCGGTCCCCTACGGCACTGCGTAGGATCCTACGGTCTTGGCGTGCATCCGTGCGTCGCTGCGGTCCGGTCCCAGGTCGACGGGCACGTGCACCTTCCGCCGACCACTGGCGACAACATCGATGTACTGTGGAGACCTCACGCCCCACGTGTTGAGCAATTCGGCGGTACGTCCACCCGGCCTCCCGCATGCCCACTATACGCCCTCGCTCAAAGTCCGTCAACTGCACATACGGTTCACGTCCACGCTGTCGCGGCATGCTACCAGTGTTAAAGACTGCGATGGAGCTCCGTATGCCACGGCAAACTGGCTGACACTGACGGCGGCGGTGCACAAATGCTGCGCAGCTAGCGCCATTCGACGGCCAACACCGCGGTTCCTGGTGTGTCCGCTGTGCCGTGCGTGTGATCATTGCTTGTACAGCCCTCTCGCAGTGTCCGGAGCAAGTATGGTGGGTCTGACACACCGGTGTCAATGTGTTCTTTTTTCCATTTCCAGGAGTGTAGTTATTTATTCATTCCATGGAAAGGTTTTCGAAACTTTTCAGGCTTATCTTCAGATGTTTTTTCTGAAGGTACATAGATAGATCAAGCATAATGTTTGGGGCTGAGTCTCTGAAAGAAGATTTCACCGCCGTAAGTATTGTTTATCTGCCGATATGGATCCAGAATTTAGTTTTGTACTTGTTGCGACAATATGGGTGGCTTTTGTTGTTATTGTCCATCTGTCTGCTTTCAGTGTGATGGCCAGTTGGTACCACACCACTCACTTTCACACAATACATATGCATCTACACTGTGACAACGAAACTATGCCAGCATCCACCATGTGCTATACAACTGTTAATTGTTACATACATCTTGACACAAAGATATGACATAAGAGTACGTAGCTCTCAGATATTATTTGATTTTGTTTGCGTGTATTTAAGTTGATATATGGGCAATACATTAAAATATGCAAACAAAATCAAATAACATCTCTCATCAAAGTAGTCCTATGTCATATCTTTGTGTCCAGATCTTTGTAACAAATAACACTTGTGTAGCACATGCTGGATGCTGGCAAAGTTTTGTTATCGCAGTGCATATGCATACATCTTGTATAAAAGTCAGTGATGTGGTAGCAACTGGCCATCACAATGGAAGCAGACATGGATACTAACAACAAAAGCCGACCACACTGTCGCAGTAAGTACACAGCAAAATTTTGGATCAAAATAAACAGATCAAAAATACTCATAGTGATTCATTAAAGCATGTCCCATCTTCTTGCCACAGAGCCCGCACCCGGTATTATGCTTGGAATAGCAATGCAACTTCTGGAAAACATCTGAAGGTAAGCCTGAAAAACTTCGAAATCCGGCATATGGAATAAATAAATAACTATTTCAAAAAAGTGACTGATTGCAGTTTTATGTATTTACAAAAGTATTATTTGCGATAATGTTAACGAATCATTGCGATAGCCGAAGTGGAGATCAGATGAAGGTTATTTCCAATACAATAATTTACTTGAATTTTCTTTATTCCCGAATAATGAGCCATCAAAACAACCCTCGTCTAAGTTTCGCTTCTGCTCCGCATGTCAACACGCCGAAGTTTTATCAGTCAGACACGCACAGTCAAGACTATGGTTTCTGCAGGTCTAACTACCGAGACGAAAAAGCGGCCATTTGTGATTAAAATGTGTAAGTGTTCTAACCTCCCAGCAGAAAATTATTATTAGAAAATGAAAATGGAGCCAAGCGTAGCCTCCCCACACAAAAATGAAAATTGAAATGAGCCAAGCGTAAACTCCCCACAAAATAATAATTAAATGAATTTTTCTAGTATTGTAACCTCTGAACAAAATTGGCTCCCATTTATAGTTTGTGTGCAGAAATGCATTCACACTTAATATTCCCACAAAATTCTTTTCTCATTTAATGTCAAGTTCGAAACAGAAAAATTCCTAAACACCAAAATAATAAAAAAGTTTAGTAACCTGATGAATTTTATAAGGACAGCAGCGCTGACCTTCGGCCCTGTATTCTGAATGAAAAAAGCAAAAATTCTTACCTCAATAAAACCGCAATTATATCTGCTCTTAATTAGTCATTTTTCGACACAGCTTCGTGCAATGCTGGCGTATATTTTTTTGATTCTTGGATGCAATGATAATGCATTGGAAATTCTTTAAATTGAAATCAATGCTTTTCTTTAAAAGAGTTGCTTTATACTATAAAAATTATTATTGGCGCATTTCTCTGAACAAATTAAATTACAATTAACATACATTATTAAATATGCGCAAGGCTGCTTCTTTACCTTCTACAACAATACTCATCCTCCAGAGTCCTGACCAGAGTCGCGAGCAGAGCACACAGCCGACGCATGCCGACTCCCGCCGACTCACGCAGACTACACCTGACTACTACCGACTCGCTACTAAAGCCGACCAACTACTACTGTCCACTCGCACAGTCAAGCGCAGACTAGCGACAAGCAACAACTAACGATAAACTACTCTCTGGTCAGAGATTCTGTCATGCCTCGCCCATCGCCGGCAAAGCATACGTCTTACAGTGTGCAGTCAGGGATAATGTGTCGTACGAAAAGTCGCAGTATTTTGCATAATTGGTGAGAACCCCTCGCTTTATTCCTTATATTCCTTGCCTGGAATAGAAAATTACGCTGAAGATAATAAGATATTCACTCACAAATGTGTTCCATACATTTTTTAAACCGTAATCTAACTTCTGACTCATGAACTAAAAAAAATCTACTTTAATCTTTAAATTTCTATTGTATGGACTCTTCGTTGAGTTAAACAACAACAAGAATGAAATGCACCAAATAAAGTCTGGGAGCAGCTGGTCTGCGCTTCTTTCACGTTTACAAATGACACATAGGTTGCGGATTTCCGCAGCCATGGCAATCAAGAACTTAGTCGGAGTTCTGTGCTCGTACCGTGCCCTCGCGAACTCATCATGACGAAAGTTTAAATGGAACAACTTCAAGAACGCGGATGCCACCAGGAAACGCAAAATGTCCCATTTGCAAGCAAAACGAGATGTTTGCCTCACTCTCCGTCGATTTACAACGAAAGAATCGCCACTTTGCAATGTTTTTAATTATTCAAAATAAACTCCTCGAAAGCCGCAAAACTTAAGCCACCGCTGAAATATTCCGGCGTGTAATATTGCGAAAAAAAGCTACGTAACTTAAAAGGCTGTTGCTCTGCCCTCGTAAATAAGATGGTGGTTACTTTTATTACAGTTCTTGTAAATATAAGTGGGTGTTTGTTTTTGACAACCACTGAACAGCAGTACGCCAACTCTCAGGGATTTTGAAATAACTTCCGGGAATTCAGCCAGGTAACACTTTCAGCGACCGCCGATATTTCGGCGGGAGAACACCCCGCCATTTTCAAGGCAAACTGCAACGGACAGGCGACGTACATGCAAATTTAATACCTCGGTTCTCGGACCCAAGCAGGAAAGATAACACACACACACTGAACACTAGTGCCACCAAAGATGGCCAAAGTCAGAGCTATCGATAGTGAGACTATGAATTCGCAGGTGAGGTAGCATTGAGTCTGTCCCTCTGTTTCTTGACAAGGGAGAGAGCCGGATTCCAAACAGAGTTTAAACAGAAACCTCCATCCCTGTTAACAAGGTTGCTCGCTAATTTAATCTCAACTGCCTCCCGAATCACACTGTCCCAGTAGCTGGACGTGCATGCCAATATCTCGGTGTTATTATATAACATGGAGTGACCAGTATCCAAGCAATGTTCGGCAATAGCACATCTATTTGGCTGCTGTAATCGTGTGTGCCGTTTATGTTCAGTACATCTGTCCTCCACGGTCCTGATAGTTTGACCAATATATGCCATGCCGCAGCTACAAGGGTCACGATATACACCCGCCTTACGCAGTCCAAGATCATCCTTAACGGAACTCAAAAGTGCTCTAATTTTAGATGGAGGTCGGAAAACACATTTCACATCGTATTTCCGTAAAATACGACCGATCTTATTGGACGTGTTTCCTACGTAAGGCAAGAAGGCTGTAGACTTAGGTGTTGACTCAGAATTATCAATCACCTGATGTACAGTTGGTCGATAGCGCAACGCACGTTCAATCTGTCTATCACTGTAACCATTTTGACGAAATGTAACTTCAAGATGGGACAGCTCAGCAGGCAAAGTCTCAGCGTCAGAAACGATATGTGCCCTGTGTACCAAGGTACGAAGTACCCCTTCACGCTGAAAGTGTTACCTGGCTGAATTCCCGGAAGTTATTTGAAAGTTGTATACGCCAGGAGAAACTCAGGTCTCTCAGGGATTCTTTTGTCTTATGATTATTAGGCTAAATAACTGCGAGTTTGACTGCACCGCTAACATAATGAGCTTCAGTACTCTTCCTTAAACTGACATCTATCATAAAATACTTCAGTTCTTTCGAGATGTGAAATTATATAATTAGTTGCATTATAAAAATGATCTGCAAATTTTCTGTATAAAATCATTAAACTACTGTACAAAATAAATTACCCGTAATTAATATATGATGTTAGACATAGCGCATTATATCGTATTCCTATGGACTGACACTAAATTTATAATCTTCTCAAAGAAATAGGAGCGTGTTCAATGTAACTATCTGTTGAAATGAGTCGATATCCAGCAAACGACTTTATCCTGGAGAAGTGATAATGGGCCCTGTATTTTTTACTAGCCGCTTTATTGAACCAATGGCGTAACTTTAATAAATGTGGACGAATGGTAAGTGAACACTAAAAATATTCGTTCTAAAAGGAAGGGTTTGGCCCTGTAGATGCTGCCAACGTGAAGGCGATACCACAACAGACATATCGACTTCCAACAAAACTGTAGTAGTTTGCACAGGCAGGTTTCGCCAAAATAATTTCTTTCCTTTATAAATTCTTTTGTTATAATTAGTACCCATTCATTATTCCTTTTCCATGTACTAACAGAATCTCTTGATTTTAGTTTGGGAAATTTTTGTTCAGGGTGCAATTTTGTACCTGACTTTCTCAGTTGCTATTCGAATTACATTTGTTCCGTTTTACTAAGACTCACTGTTTTCATTTTGCTGGCGGATGTGAACATTTTGAAATTATAGCTTTTTATATCGAGCCGTTAGTCATGGAATACCAAAGCACTAAAATTATCATACTACATTAGTGTTAAATGTTGTCTGTCGGCGTAACATATATTACAAGAAAACATTCTTATGAGAAAGAAATTTTCCGCGACAATACCTCCGTCATCACAATCAGGAATTAACTGTCTTACTAATGTCTTCTTTACTATTATCAAATTTGTCGTTCATTATAAGTCTTTACTGCAGCATAAAATTGCATCCAAAACACACATACAAAATTTAAAACATACAACATCGATACATGTAGAATTTTCAGAATTTTGAACTGCGTATGCTAGCAGAATTGATATGTTAGCAGAACTGATTTATCATTTGTTGCAAATGAGTCTATTGTAGACTACGAAAATTTTATGATTAACATACAGTCAGCAACAATATGCCAGATAATCTACTATGAAACGTCGCTTTTTCATACATACAAACTAAATGTAACAACTGTTTAAGTGATTTAGAAAGCGAGAATGCTTTTAAAATGATATATTTGATAGATATGTAAAGTAATCTATGTATTGGTTCAAAATACTGGATTCATACGTGATTCACAATCAGTTTACTTTTGATTCGGTTCTACTGTTAATGTTTTCTGTGATGAAATATGTGTGGACGTACGATACGCGTTCTTCGTGACGTATGAAGGTCTCGACTGATGCTGCATTATCTGAAGCTGTATCCAATATGGCGACTCCTCTTGCATGAATATTACGTATTTCGTCGTTAAAAACATTAAAGAAGCTATATGACGGATGCGTCGCTCTATGACATCAGTTTGTGAAAATCAAATACAAGCAGAACATTTTATGGTGGTATATTTAGAGACTGCTCACAGACAAGTTTCATTTGTATATGCTCACACACTCGGTTTGTATTTAAGGAATTGGGAGATCATTTATTGATTACTAAGAGCAACGAAATACACAAAATGTACTTCCTCTCTCTGTCATAACTTGTATATTCTTTCTCCCACAGCATCAGACAAAATATCTTCTGAGCCGTAACATTGTGTCTCTGTTTAAGTGAAGCACACGTAACATGCTCTGCAGCAATTACATTTAAACGTTACAATGAGGTTTTAAACAGTCTGTGCTCACTCTACACAAATGTACACGCTGATAACGATTATAAATGTCCTTCACTGTAACTTTTTTTTTAATTTATTGGGGTTAGGAACGGCCCATACCGTCTTCCCAACACGTGAAATACTATATTACAATTTTTTTTGACAACTCATGGTAGGCATTTGTTTAAGTCGTATCCGATTCGAAGTTACATAGGCTATGAGTAAACAAGACGAAGATGTAACACAGGAAACACAGTGATAGTGTGATATAAAAATCCTCCTGGAAACACAATAAGAAACGATAAATCACCGTTGGTAGATATTCGCAATACAGTGCATATTAATGACTATACATCTAAATTAACAATAAAATGTTCTTTCTATGTCCCGTAAGAATTGTTTCACTGTAATTTATGGCGCCTTTCTGGCGAATGGAATTACTATTCGTTCCAGCTAAACTGCTTTACACGTCCCCAAATACTCAATTCACCTGTCTGCGATCAATTTATGTCACGTTGCCCACAGATAATTAGGTCTTAGCGGCCTCTTCTGTTACTTTTCGCGTATCTCGCAAATCTTGCCACCAACTAAACTAATACAGTAACAGTTGCGTTGGTAAATCTATATGTGCGATCTCAGAACACTGAACAGGTCGCCGACGTTGCATAAAATATCGCGATTTGGACGAAAATGCTGATGGCGAACACAGGACCGCAAATATAATAATGTTGCGAACCGGAATAATATTCGAAGCGGACATTTTTTTAATTTCTGATTGGGAAACCAAATACCAATTTTCGTAGTTCTGGCTTAAAAATTGCATTAATAGCGACATATTTTCAAAAGATCTTTCAGTCACTTTTTCCACTCCTTATGGGTGGAATTGTGAAATATTCTTTCTTAAACAGTCTCTCCAAATTCCAAGTTTCTATCCTCAGCGGTTTGGGTTATGTGGTGATGAATCAGACAGTCCAGAAAATGTCTCCTATCATATTACCATATAGAATAAGATCACCGAAGTGCCGAAGTAGGAAATCAGAGAAGAATTAGCCAAAAATTTATGGAAGGTGTGTGTAAAACCTGTGGACGAATATTCGTAGTATGGCACATTAATAGCACAACAACTGAGGAACATGACATCTGAACGAAAGAAATGATTGGGTAACTTTTGTGTAGCTCCTCAACAAACTACTAGAAATTGAAATGAAGGACATTGCTGGAAAGAATACAAAAGTGGAAAACACATCCTCCATTCTAGAGGATTCTGGCGTCGCCAGATGCAGCGCGGGATGAGTCAATGACCACCGGAATGCCAGCAAGATAGACACGCTGATCGAGTGGCAGTGAATATGGAATCTATTGCAACACTCCGATTTGGTCGTGCACTCAAGCAAACGAACGTAGCACAGTGTCATCTAGGCAACAGAAGGCTACAGTCATAAAGGTGACTGCCCACAGTGTCAAAAGAAAGCCTACGTCTACCGTAAATTTAACTAGTCAGTTGTAAGTATGGTTCTCAAGCAAGACGTCGGCTGTCGTCGCGAAAATTCCACAATATTTCGTCGGCGCAACTGACAGACACCTTCAGTTGTGCCGACGACATGTTGTGGAATTTTCACAACGATATCCGACGTCCCGACGACTAATCCGTCGGAAAAGCCTCAAGCAACTATACAGTTACCGACTCAAATGAAAAGATCGCCTGAAAGGTGAAGTTGAGAAATCCTGAAGTGACCAAGAGAGCTGACCAGACGGGAAAACCAGGATGCAGGATGTAATTGCCGTTTGACCATACCACAGCCCACAAGCGCATCCTGCATAAATACCACTCCTGTCCTGGCGGATTTCTATCCAGTTACAGCGATTCTATCAAGAGTGAACGCTTATGTCGGTCGATCCTCTACGCGCTTTAGAGCTTTCATGGGATACTGATGGATGGACTTCGCCTCTGTGAGCTGCAGTGCCTACTACCGAGTCGAGACTGACAGGGTGCGGTGATTGTCACAATCCAGCTGGTCATCTGGAGGCCTCACCAACAGGTTCTTTGCGCAGACCGTCATCCGTCGTCATGAAGGTGAGACATTGCTGCAGCTCGCCCTGGTTCCTGCAGCAAACTCCAATGCTGCCTCCCTCTGGCCTTCCGCTGCACAGCTAAAGGCACTCCTGGAGTGTAGAGCGCCTCTCCTGGCAACCGATTGTCGTCCTCAACGACCATCCCGCGCTGGCCGTGTTGGTGGCAATAATGGAGTAGTCGTCCGCCCAGGACGTAGCAACCTGCTACGCGAGCCATTGCTGCCATTCATAGACTGTTAGGCGTGCACGCGTCAGCAGCCAGTAGCCCAGTATGCACTCCACCGGCGCTCCTAATCTGCCGGAGTCCTGTGGAAGGCAGTTTTTCATTAAAAAATATATGACTGACAGTAACGTTTCCTTAACTTTTTCGAGTGTCTTACAGATCCTCGCCATCGCATTCCACACTGAACAATACTGACGACTGTAGAATCTCGGCCGACGCCCTATGATAGAATTATGAGACGTGAAACAAAAATATTATCCCAAGTATCCTCCTAATGGGATTCCGTCATCAAAGAAGCCGTTGACCTATGATAGTGCAAGATTAACATCAAGGCAGTTGTACTACTAGTTGTGTAATGGAAACACGTTCGACGCTGAAAGGCTATAGAGAAATATGTCGAGTTATCCACAATCTAAGTAAGATCTGCTTGTGCATCGCAATGCGCAGCGGGCCTACCTTACGAAACTTTAACATGAACTTAACTCGGACCAGTCTGAGTGTTGTTTTTAAGTAGTGTTTCACGCTCGTTTACACAAATTCTGGGCTTGTCCCCATATTCGTCTTAGAGAGTACGATACAACAACAGTTAAGATACAATCACATATGGAAAAACGTTTACACATGCCACTTGCTTCTCTTATGTTACTTTGACGACGGTGCCAAATGTTCAAATGTGTGTGAAATCTTATGGGACTTAACTGCTAAGGTCATCAGTCCCTAAGTTTACACACTACTTAATCTAAATTATCATAAGGACGAACACACACACCCACGCCCGAGGGAGGACTCGAACCTCCGCCGGGATCAGCCGCACAGTACATGACTGCAGCGCCCGAGACCGCTCGGCTAATCCCGCGCGGCACGACTGTGCCGTCAGGCAAGGTATCAGGAAGGGCAACCCACAGTACAGTTAAATATCAACATAAAATTAGAAATATCCCACAAAAGATGGATAAATGCTAGGAAAAGGAAACAGAGATCCACATTGCAGCTGAATAACCGCAGTTACTAACGTTTTTCCATCCCTGATACGGACCTAATCTCGGGCATATTGTCGTTTTGTGACTGCGTAATTTCTTTGATTAAAGTCGACAAACAACGTATGAAAGTAACACACAGCCTATTAATACTGCAGCTGCTTTCAGACGATGATGAAAGGAGAAGCTTACTGTCTGAAAGGGTAGCTGTAGGGGTTAGAACTACCTATATATCAAAGGGGTGAGGGTGAAAAAGAACTTTAGTTCACGATGCGCTAATACCTATACTTCATTAATCCAATATTTGAGAGTGAAAGCATTTAGTGACTTCCAATAAACTTTACACATAATTTCAAATATATATGCAACTTTTCCCCCCTGACAACCACCACAAAATGATGAAAAGAAAAAAATTTATTGTTTACATTATTCGCTATTCATTCTGTAAGAATACCGCATGAGGCATGATGTCATGACGTTTACATTTGTTTCGCTGCTACTAACTCTATTAGCAACACATTTAGCAGACAGTATTCATATACGCCACTGAATGAAGCTACTCAATTACATGACTGCACGACGCCTATTTCAGGGGAAATAATGTTATAAACACTGAAATGCGTTGCAAGTTGTCATATCAAGCATGACGGTTTAATTTATTGTGTCTTTACTACTAATTCTATTCGCAAAATATATCGCACAAAGCATCCAAATATTACAATTGAATTGACCTGCAAAATTATGTCGTAGTACGACACGTTGTTCGATATATGACGTCATAAAGATTGAGCAGCATCAAAATGAAACTGCAGGGAGAAATTCGCTACAGATACAGGTGAAATATGTATATAAATATGTGTCAAATATTACGTTAAATATATGTGAAATAAATATGACAAGTGCGTACTCAGATAAGCAGTGGGTTCTAAGCTCCTCCTAAACCTCTGGGTCGATTTCTTCCAAACTTGGTACACATATTCCTTACTGTATGAAAAAAATACTGTTGGGATAAGAACTACTAGTCTGCTATTGGTGTGGCGGTGATAGCTTGGTGATGGTACGGGAAGACTAAGAGGAGGAGATGGACAATAAAGGGGAAGAAGGAGATAGATACAGGTAGTGCGAGGAAGAAGCGGGCAGAGAAAGCGGTAGCAGGAAATAGAATACAAAGAGAAGAGGATGAGACCGACAGAGAGAGGGAGAGGAGGAGGAGATGGACATAATTCCAATACATATAATAAAAATTAAATGCTAGCAACTGCGTGCGAGATGTTTTGAGGAAAAGGTATATTTCGTTAAAATTTTTATTACTTTTGTGTGTTCCAGTCAATATTTTCATTCATGATTACGTATGGAAGTCACTTCGTGTTTCTGTGTATTTATAATGATTAGAGGATATTTAGCTTCAAGCTTTTTAATTGTGTATGCAAACCGGTCAGTATTTAGTTTATGTCCTGTTTCGTGCACTTCGAGTGCAACTGTTGAAACACTGTCATATGTTCAGACAATTCTATTATTAATGTTTCTCCATATTTTTCTAATACAGACGTTGCAACAGGCGCGCTGTAACTCAAGTTTTCTGAATTTATTGTTTACTGTATGTCGTAGTGTTATGCCAAAAAATGGTTCAAATGGCTCTGAGCACTATGGGACTCAACTGCTGAGGTCATTAGTCCCCTAGAACTTAGAACTAGTTAAACCTAACTAACCTAAGGACATCACAAACATCCATGCCCGAGGCAGGATTCGAACCTGCGACCGTAGCGGTCTTGCGGTTCCAGACTGCAGCGCCTTTAACCGCACGGTCACGTCGGGCGGCTGTTATGCCCAACTTACTTTTAGTTGAGAAGCTGGTGTCTATCTTGATTCCATGCTTCTGCAGGATTTTTGATATTCCGTATGAGCTGCTATCAATGAATGGTATGCTGTGAAATGGGATGTCTTTTTATTCTCCAATTTTGTCGCTGTCTTACTATTTTTTATCTTTCTAGTAATGGTTACATTTTGTAAGAATTTTGTTGTTGGCACTTTCCCGCATAAAAATGGCTCTGAGCACTATGGGACTTAACTACTGAGGTCATCAGTCCTCTAGAACTTAGAACTACTTAAACCTAACTAACCTAAGGACATCACACACATCCATGCCCGAGGCAGGATTCGAACCTGCGACCGTAGCGGTCACGCGGTTCCAAACTGACGCGCTTAGAACCGCACGGCCACACCGGCCGGCTTTCCCGCATAGCCGCGTGCATTAACACACCCCTTCCGAGATTCGGAGAGGCACGTCGGATACGGATCCAATCAGCGCGGCGGATTAACGACAGGGGCCGGTGTGCGGACCAGCTTGCACGTGAATTTTAGGCGGTTTCCCACAACCGGCTGACACTTTCACACCGGATAACACTAGACGGAGACAGCTGGGGCACACACATTCCATTCGGAGAGGGAAGGGGTAGCGACAGACATGATAGCCCACTTTTAAGATTGGTATCATACTCCTATAAGATGCTGCTTATCGTAATGAAATTTTACGTTATCTGATATATATACACTGGAATACTGGACATGATTTAATTTAAATTTTTTGGGGTTTAATAGCACCGGAAATTCATCAGAGTTCACGCTGTTTGAGAAAGCCTCTCCTCCTCCATTTAAGACAGTTGAGAAATAGTTGACACTACTAAAACTTAAGCATGGTCGCACGTTTCTTGAATTAAGTCTACTCGTTAGATGTCCGAAAACTACAACCATAACAGAATGACAGCGGAGAGAAATACAAGAAATCTGTTTGATACCGTTATATTAATTTTCTATGCAAGGTGAAGAAAAATTCATGCACTCTGACTTTGCAGCGCGATTCCTCAAACACTGGCAATACAAAAACGTCTGTTACAAAATTTCGTCCAGCGCATATTTCGGGCAGTAATTGGACGTTAAAAAATTGGCTAGCTGGCAACACTGTAACACGTGTACGGTAACTATCTCTGTCACTAGGTAGCAGTAGTGCTGTGCAGATGGTGCCGTCGATAGTGTTTTTGGGTTAGCATATACATGTGGAAAGTAAATGAGTCAAGTGTACAGCTTCCATGGATGAACCTTGATATGCAGTGCCGCACAAAGTCAGAGTGCATTTGTCGGCGTAACCATCTATGCACGAAATGCATTTGTTGGGATTGGGAGGAGCTTTTAAACTAAATCATTCCTTGCTACTGTCCTTCCACAAGCACAAAGGATCAAAGAAAACCGTTAAAAGCAATTACAGCAACAGCTTTATTTTACGGAAAAGAGTGGACAGTTGTGGCCGTTCACATGAAATCGATCGGATGCTAAGAGAATCTTAACACGGAGCTGATGTAATCCACGGACACTCACTGCACGATCATGTACGGAGTATTTCTCCACGTCTTCAAGACGGCGTTATGATCTGTTGAAAGTCGCCAAGCTGCAATCAAATACACTAG
Organism: Schistocerca piceifrons; assembly: GCF_021461385.2. Taxonomy (NCBI): domain Eukaryota; kingdom Metazoa; phylum Arthropoda; class Insecta; order Orthoptera; family Acrididae; genus Schistocerca; species Schistocerca piceifrons. The sequence continues at coordinate 814,692,509 of NC_060140.1, read as the reverse complement.
TTAGTCCTTCGGTAATCCTTTACACCAAAACAAAAGGTAAGTCGCTGTGATTAAGACCAACTGACCTGGCGTTCAGGAAAATTGGGCTTCTAAATTCCGATCAACGTTCCAGATTTTATTTCTCTTTGTTAATTACTTAGGGAGATTGTAGGAAGGGTTAATTTATAAGGCCAGACCCGATTACCTTATACCATACTTGGCCAGATAGTCGTTCTCCGTCTCTAGTGCACTGAATACATCCTGGAACAAGATGAAGCACAAAGAAGGCGTGGTCGGATGTCAGATGGACTAAAAGATAGGATGTAGAGGAGAAGGGGAGACAAAGAGAAGGGCAAAAGGGTTTGGACAGTTGGTAATCGCACCTACCGTTGGTGGGTTTATAAATGATTACTATTACATTTCTCTGCGACCGGGAGAACGGCAACCAGACCCCATTAGTGGTGTTTCTTCATAGCGGCTGCCGTAGCAATGATTTTACTGAAAGACGTTGGCGTTTTCCACTATCGGTAAAAAATTTTATTCATTCACAACTAGTGTCAGCCTTTTCGGTCACTCTCAAGTCGTTTTGAGGTTCTGTAGGAAACAGAATATTATATCACCACGATGAATGGAAATGTAATTGTGTGAATCTAAACATATTGGAAATATATTTATCTGCAATAAAAAGCTATGCCATAGGTAAAGAAATGACATTGCCCTTATATTTCTGTTTTCTATTCGTGTCTGTTCACATATGCTGTGCTATTGGCTTGCCAATACGGAGGTATTATGCTGACGTGAAAAAAGTCGTGGGATATCAATATGCTCGTATACACGTGGCTGTAGTGTCGCGTACACAACGTATAAAAGGGCAGTGCATTGGCGGAGCTGTTATTTGTAGTCAGGTGAGTCATGTGAAAAGGTTTCCGATGTGATAATAGACGCATGACAGCAATTAACAGTCTTTGAAAGTGGCATGGTAGTTGAGGCTAGATGCATGGGACATTCCATTTCGGAAATCATTAGGGCATTTAATATTGCGAGATCCACAGTGTTAAAAGTGTGCCAAGAATACCAAATTTCAAACATTACCTTCCACCACAGACAACGCAGTGGCCGACAGCCTTCACTTAACGACGGAGAGCAGCTGTGTTTGCATAGAGTCGTCGGTACTAACAGACAAGCAACACTGCGTGAAATAACAGCAGAAATCTACTACAACGAACGTCTCCGTTAGGACAGTCTACCGAAATTTGGCGTTAATGGGCCACGGCAGCACGACATCGCCTGCGGCGCTTCTCCTGGGCTCGCGACAGTATCGGCTGGAAGCTAACCGATTGAAAAACAGTGATTTGGTGAGATGAGTCCCGATTTCAGTTGGTAAGAGCTGACGGTAGGGTTGGAGCGTGGCGCAGACTCCGCGAAACTGCGGAGCCAGGTTATTAACAAAGCACTGTGCAGGCTGGTGGTGACTCCATAATAGCGTGGGCTGTATTTGCACGGAATGAACTGGGTCCTCTAACCCAACTTAAACGATCATTGTGTGGCCACTTGGAGACAATTTGCAGCCATCTGCGACGGAATGCTTATTTACGACAGTGCGCCTTGTCAGCGGGCCACGATTGTTCGTGACTGCTTTGAAGAACATTCTGGACAGTTCGAGTGAATGATTCGGTCACCCACATTGCACGACATGAATCTCATTGAATACTTATGGGACATAATCGAGAGACTTGTTCGTGCACAGCATCCGGCACCGACAACACTTTCGCAATAATGGATAAGGCAGCATGGTTCAATATTTCTGCAGGGGGCTTCCAACGACTTGTTGAGAACATTCCACGTCGAGGTGCTGTACTACGCCGGGAAAAAGGAGGTCCGACACGATATTAGGAGGTGTCCCATTACTTTTGTCACGTCAGTATATAGTATAGACTACTACATTGCCTCCATCAACAGAAATGAAATGATGTGAATGTAAACTTATTGGAAATACATTTCATTGTAACAGAAAATTTTGACATATGTAATCAAACAAAGTCTCTCTAAATTTCTGTCTTCTGTTCGTGTTGGTTCTCATATACGACCTTGTTGGCTTGACAGCACGACATTGCGAAAGTATTGCATTGATCAAAGGGTGTAGCTACGAATAGAACAAACGTGATGATAATTTCAATCCGTTTGACAGTATATTCATGTATGTATTTGAGCAGAGTTAAAAAGTAGTAAGAAATAAAATAATATAGAAAATAAATACAGTTCAAATACTAAAATATAAAGTGAGGTAAGACTAAATTTTAAATTTGATTTTATGGCTTTTTAATTGGTCACTAGCAGAAAGTGACTCAAATATTAAGAAACGTTTTGTTCTGTAGATCTGTTTCCTCATAAAGAAGTATATCTGGTTGACTTTTTTAAATGACTGAAAATTTAATTTTCTTCTAAGATATTTATTTGCTTCCCGTCCTTGGCATAAAGCAAAATTTGAAGTTCTGTGTCAGTGTTTTATGATGTATGTTTGTTATTTAGGAGATGTAGTATAAAGGCACTTACATTGTTACCTTTAGGTAGTTTGTCACAATTCTCACATACAATTTTGCAGAGGCCTAACTTATTAAATGCATCTCTTGTATTGGTGGTATATCTTCTAATACGTATTACTAACATCACTCAGTATGGGACTCAATTTTTAAAACTTTTTGGCTATTTTTTTAGAAATCGCGCACTTATATAGGCCATAGCAATCGGTGATTGTTTTACAATTGATTGTACAAGTAAAAAACACTGTAAATTTACATTAATTTCTCTTTTTTCGTTTAACCAGATATGTTTCATTTCAGTATATCTAACCAGGTGATGATCCAACCATTTAGACATGTTTTTAATTTCTCAAGTCTGAAAGTCCAAAAGTGTTTATTCCCGTTTCAAAGTAGTTTCAGTTTTGTCGGTTCTGGAGAAACGGTAGTAGTAGTGATAGTAATAGTAGTAGGACACTCATGCTCATAAATTAAGGATAATGCTGATACATGGTGAAACAACGCTCTGGGGGGAGGTTTTGCGGGTTTCAATCACCTCAGGGTATGACCATACGGTGCATTTGACCTGTGGTCGTCGCACGGTGGCGCTGGCAGCAGTCCACATACGCAGAGGTGTGTTGGTGCATGTCAGAGTACGGTGCAGAGAGTCTCTGTGCTGACGTTTTCAGACGTGCTAATGGTGACTGTGTGTTTAAATGGCTCAGAGAACACATACTGATGACGTTATGAGGGGTAGAGTACTAGGACGACTGGAGGCTGGTCAAACACAGCATGTTGTAGCACAGGCACTCCGTGTGCCACAAAGTGTGATCTCAAGATTATGGCAACGAGTCCAGCAGACAGGAAACGTGTCCAGGCGCTACAGTACGGGACGTCTACAGTGTACAACACCACAAGACGACCGATATCTCACTATCAGTGCCCGCAGACGGCCACAGAGTATTGCAGGTAGCCTTGCTCGGGACCTTACCACAGCCACTGGAACAGTTGTCTCCACACACACAGTCTACAGACGACTGAACAGGCATGGCTTATTCGCCAAAGACCTCCAAGGTGCATCCCACTGAGCCCTGGTCACAGGAGAGCCCGTAAAGCCTGGTGTCAAGAACACAGTACTTGGTCATTGGAACAGTGGTCCCAGGTTATGATCACGGACGAGTCCAGGTATACTCTGAACAGTGATTCTCGCCGGGTTTTCATCTGGCGTGAACCAGGAACCAGGTACCAACCCCTTAATATCCTTGAAAGGGATCTGTATGGAAGTCGTGATTTGATGGTGTAGGGTGGGATTATGATTGGTGCACGTACACCCCTGCATGTCTTTGACAGAGGAACTGTAACAGGTCAGGTGTATCGGGACGTCATTTTGCACCAGTATGCCCGCCTTTTCAGGGGTGCAGTGGGTCCCACCTTCCTTCTGATGGATGATAACGCACTGCCCCTCCGAGCTGCCATCGTGGACGAGTACCTTGAAACAGAAGATATCAGGCGAATGGAGTGGCCTGCTTGTTCTCCAGACCTAAACCCCATCGAGCACGTCTGCTCTCGGTCTGTGTATCGCTGTATGTCTTCAAACCCCCTAGGACACTTCAGGAGCTCCGACCGCCACTGGTGCAAGAATGGGAGGCTATACCCCAGCAGCTGCTCGACCACCTGATCCAGAGTATGCCAACACGTTGTGCACCCTGTTTACGTGTGCATGGTGATCATATCCCATATTGATGTCGGGGTACATACGCAGGAAACAGTGGCGTTTGGTAGCACATGTGTTTCGGGACGGTTTTCTCAACTTATCACCAATACCATGGACTTACAGATCTGTGTCGTGTGTGTTCCCTATGTACCCATGCTGTAAGCGCCAGTTTTGTGTAGTGCCATGTTGTGTGGCACCACATTCTGCAATTATCCTTAATTTATGAGGATGTGTGTAGTATTATTCACACGTGGATCGTTTCTACAAGTATATCGAATATGCTATTATAACAAGTTTAAAAATAAAAAATATAGTTCTTACACACTGTCATTTAAATACCTAGAGCTATAGTTTGCCTTTGATGGTTCATTTAGTCGACTGCAGCCTTACAGTAAGAACCATTCCAGATATCCCTGAAAACTCACAGAAAAACGAAGTAAGGATGATCGGATTGGGAATTAGACCCTGCTTCCTCCAGGATTCAAGCCAAGTTTATTAACCATATCGCAACGTCGTTCGATTTATCCCTACTGTTGCTTTTGCACTTTGTTGCAAAGAAGTTATTTAATAATGCAAAAAGCTAGTGGTACGGTTTTCATTCATTTCTCAACACCAGTCACCACACACCCTCTAGATAACTATCATCCAACATCGGCAACATGACTACAATGTTTGATTTCCATTCTGTGCACCGCAAAGTCACATTTGTTTACCCTAAAAGTTGGGTTACGATCCCTCAGTAATGTGAGATGTTGATCTCAAAAATAGGGTACGACTTTAGTATTGAGGAGTATAGAGGTTTGACCTAAGATTTCCAGAAAAAAATGTAGTGCGAAAATGAATTATTAAGTGAAAGATGCAATTTTTCTTATTTACTAGTGTCATTTTTTATAAACTCTCTTACTCTCTGCTATATAAGAAATCATTCACTGTATAAAATGTAGTGTTTTACAGGTATTTTTAACTGTATTACATCTTTTTATTTTAATAATTTCTTTACCCTCCTTATGTAATTTATTACACAATTTCATTCCTTGGTAGGAAATTCCGTTTTAAGTTTTATGTTTGTTCTTTTTTGATTTCAGCCTACACATTTTTCCATGGTCAATGACAGAGCTGTTTCTACAGCTAATATCAAGGTTTTACTTATGTGAATAACTGATTGATAAAAGTACTCGTACAGTGTAGGTGTTGCTTTACACTGTTCACTTCTTTGTTCTTGTTCCTGTGACACTTTTCTGTAGTTCGAAAAAAATGTTCAGATTTTGTTCATGTAATTCCCAGAAAAGCATTTCATAGATAAGAACGAAATATATTTACGAATAGGAGAAAGTCACTCATTTTGCACACTAATGACTAGGCTTTAAGAGTGTAACATGATAAAATTCTGTTTGCAAATGTCTTTGTGTGTTCACACCACTCAAACTGACAATTGGTAATCATTTATGGAAATTTTCTTTGTTATGCACTTTACAGGAGTTAGACTCACATTTATATTGATAGTTTTTTTTCCCTCTTCGAACTGAAGTTCATGACATTTGTTTTCTTTACGTTCAATGTAACTTTTTTGCATACTGACTAACTGTAAATTTTGTTTGGCGTTTCATTTGCTTTCTTGCGAAGAGCAATTTTATTTCTTAAGTCACTATAATACTGCTATCATCAGCAAAGATAATTTTCACCATAACTTACACTATGGGGAAAATCATTTGTGTGTATCAGGTAACTATTATATTAATGTGTTTTTGTTGTGATTAGGTGTTTTTTTAAAACTTTTATCCTTATTTGAGGTTGCGTTATCTCTACTCTTTGTCCCCTATCTGTTACGTATAATCGACAGCAGTTGTTAGCTACACTTCTTACTCCTAATGATCCTAGCTTATGTAGTTTAATGTTATGGTCAACAGTAACAATAGCCCCAGAAAGATTTACGGATATGCTTATGACTCTCGTCCTAGCAAGAGCGTGAAGCACCACTTGTGTAAATTCTTCTGTGGTTGCTTCAGTTGTTCTTGAGAGTGATTGCAAGTGATGGAGTCGGACGTGGAAAGTGACAGCGTAGGTAGATCTCTCAAACTGCCAATGGCATAGAGACTCGGCAGCACCAAAGTGAACATTAAACGTGAGCCTAATCTTCTCCGTCGGCAGTTTGGCAGGCGTTCACCACAGATTCTCAACCATGCCACTCCGTTAATAGTGGTTTTCAGCATTCCCAGAGGTATGATTTTACTTTGTCAGTGAGCTATTTCCAGACTTACTTTAAAATAAAGTTCGGCAGCACCAAATGTGTAGACAGATGACACATGTTGACCGATATTTTTGTAAAGAAACTATCATCCACACAACGCAGCCAGCATAGTGAGACATAAGTGTTACATGTACACTCCTGGAAATTGAAATAAGAACACCGTGAATTCATTGTCCCAGGAAGGGGAAACTTTATTGACACATTCCTGGGGTCAGATACATCGCATGATCACACTGACAGAACCACAGGCACATAGACACAGGCAACAGAGCATGCACAATGTCGGCACTAGTACAGTGTATATCCACCTTTCGCAGCAATGCAGGCTGCTATTCTCCCATGGAGACGATCGTAGAGGTGCTGGATGTAGTCCTGTGGAACGGCTTGCCATGCCATTTCCACCTGGCGCCTCAGTTGGACCAGCGTTCGTGCTGGACGTGCAGACCGCGTGAGACGACGCTTCATCCAGTCCCAAACATGCTCAATGGGGGACAGATCCGGAGATCTTGCTGGCCAGGGTACTTGACTTACACCTTCTAGAGCACGTTGGGTGGCACGGGATACATGCGGACGTGCATTGTCCTGTTGGAACAGCAAGTTCCCTTGCCGGTCTAGGAATGGTAGAACGATGGGTTCGATGACGGTTTGGATGTACCGTGCACTATTCAGTGTCCCCTCGACGATCACCAGTGGTGTACGGCCAGTGTAGGAGATCGCTCCCCACACCATGATGCCGGGTGTTGGCCCTGTGTGCCTCGGTCGTATGCAGTCCTGATTGTGGCGCTCACCTGCACGGCGCCAAACACGCATACGACCATCATTGGCACCAAGGCAGAAGCGACTCTCATCGCTGAAGACGACACGTCTCCATTCGTCCCTCCATTCACGCCTGTCGCGACACCACTGGAGGTGGGCTGCACGATGTTAGGGCGTGAGCGGAAGACGGCCTAACGGTGTGCGGGACCGTAGCCCAGCTTCATGGAGACTGTTGCGAATGGTCCTCGCCGATACCCCAGGAGCAACAGTGTCCCTAATTTGCTGGGAAGTGGCGGTGCGGTCCCCTACGGCACTGCGTAGGATCCTACGGTCTTGGCGTGCATCCGTGCGTCGCTGCGGTCCGGTCCCAGGTCGACGGGCACGTGCACCTTCCGCCGACCACTGGCGACAACATCGATGTACTGTGGAGACCTCACGCCCCACGTGTTGAGCAATTCGGCGCTACGTCCACCCGGCCTCCCGCATGCCCACTATACGCCCTCGCTCAAAGTCCGTCAACTGCACATACGGTTCACGTCCACGCTGTCGCGGCATGCTACCAGTGTTAAAGGCTGCGATGGAGCTCCGTATGCCACGGCAAACTGGCTGACACTGACGGCGGCGGTGCACAAATGCTGCGCAGCTAGCGCCATTCGACGGCCAACACCGCGGTTCCTGGTGTGTCCGCTGTGCCGTGCGTGTGATCATTGCTTGTACAGCCCTCTCGCAGTGTCCGGAGCAAGTATGGTGGGTCTGACACACCGGTGTCAATGTGTTCTTTTTTCCATTTCCAGGAGTGTAGTTTGTGACAGTGAACTGTACTATCTGAAATTGATGCATTAGTCTGATAGTACTAAAGAGGTAGAGGAATAAGCCTGCCATGAAGCGTGGACCTTGCCGAGGTGAGGTGGCTTGATCACCCATCAACAATACACAAGGCCGTACCATAGCTACAACCACAACGGAGTGTATCTACGGAGAGGAAAGAATAACCCCTGGTTCCTGCAGAGCGGTGGCAGCCTTTTAAGTAGTTACAGGAGCGAAAGTCCGGATGATTGACTAATCTTGTCTTGGAACATTAGCCAACATAGCCTTGCTGTTAACGGCTGAAGGTATGGGGACACGGCAGTTGTTATTTTTTTCCCGAGGGTGTGAAGTTGAAGTGTATGGTTTAATGATGATGGTGATACTTTTGAATAACATATTCTGGAGGTAAAATAGCCCAGGTGAGGGCTTCTTAGAAGGAGGCTGAGATCAGGAAAACCAAAACTGGCATTCTTAGGGTGGCATGTTAGACTCCTTAAATGGGTGGGTAGGTTAATGAATTTAAAAAGGAAATGAATAGGCTGTAGGTAGACATAGCGGGAATTAGCGAAGTGTTGGAGGAGAAACACTGGAGGTAGTTTCTATACTCATTTATCTCGGCTCCAAGATATCTGCTGACAGTGATTGCAGCTGCGAAATGAAGAGACGCTAATTGCTCATTAGAATGGCAGTGTCCAATATTGACATTGTTTTAAGAAATATAGACATAAATTTAGTAAAAAATATTCATACAGTAAAGTCTATGCTCTATCCAGTTGTGGTCTACGGACGTGAGACCTGGTCCATAAGAAAGGCTGACAGTAGAATAGACTCCTTTGAATTGTGGTTTTGGAGAAACCATGGACCGCAAAGAGAACGAATAGGTCAGTATTACAGCAGATAAAGCCAGATTGCTCCTTAGTAGGCCTTATACTAAAATAAAAACTGAGCGACTTCGGGTAAATCATGGGAAGACATGATTCTCTAGAATAGGCCTCAACGCTGAGGAAGATCGAGGCGCAAGCAGAAGAGAGCGGCAAAGGATGAGATGGATCGATGTCACAGAAGTAATGGGTTACAGCCTGAAAAATCCTCGAGAGATAGTGCAGGGCAGAAGAAATTGGCGTGCTTTAAATCATGAGTAAGGGAGAGCGGGAATCGATTAAATCGCTAGAGAGAGAGAGAGAGTGAGAGGGGGGGGGGGCAGCGAGAGACAGGCAGACAGAAACAGAGAGATGGAGTGAGGAGTGGTGGAAGGAGGCACATAACTTCTTAGTAGGACAGCAACAGATAATGAAATAGGGCTAACGCCGGAGGAGACCTACAAATGAATCGGTAAATAGGAGTATGGGTAAGCTATTATGAACACCGCACTGAACTCAGTAACGGAGACAGATACAAACCCAGAATATGCGAGCTATTTACGAAGATGAAGATGAGACAAACAATGTATGAATAGATAAAGGAAATTATTCACATAGTTAAAGCAGACGAAAATTTAAGTGTGGTGGATGACTGAAATTCGATAGTAGGAAAAAGAAGAAAAGGAGAAGTAATAGGAGAACATGGACTGGAGGGGTGAGGGGGGAGAAGTTAGTTGATTAGTTAGTTTCATGTGCTACCTGTCATATATTTTATGTTATCGGGCAAATGAACAGAGATTTTTGTTGCTGCATATTGAACTCCTTTCTGTGCCAATGAGAGCTTTAGTAATGGGATAGAACAGTCATTTTTCCATCTGTTTCTAAAGGTATTAACCTCTTAAATTGGATGAACTAGTTACGACGAATTTCCTTAGTGAGTATATGTACTGTGACCGCACAGTTAAAATGCCTAGCAGCTTTGTATAACGCCACCAATTCCAAAAAAAACTTAAGTATTTCTGCGAGTGCAATATCACCTATACAATCAAAAGTCTTGGGAAAATCACAAAAATACTGGCCGGTGATATTTTATTATTTAAAGCTTGTACTGTTTGATGAGTGAATGTACAGACAGCATTCTAAATCGAGCAACACTTCTGTAAGCGAAACCCTGGTATGCTAAGTAAATTGTTCCTACTTAAGTATGAGATTACTCTTAAGCACATTTTTTCGAAAAGATGTCAGCAAGGAAACTGTTTAACTGTTTCAAGTCTTTCTTATCATCTTCATTACGAAGTGGTTCAACAATTGCATATTTTAACCTGTCTGGAAAATTCCGTGTGCCAGTGATGTATTACATATGTCACTAAGGACGTAAGTTAAGATGGAATAACTTTTCAAAATTCTGTTAGAAATTCCATCAACACTAGCTAAGGTTCTGCTTTTAGATTTTTTTTAAAATTCTATTAATTTCAGTGAGGGATGTTAGAACAATTTCACCTAAGATCAACTTAAGTGTTAGGAAGTCTTTTGTGACTGTTTTTGTCTGGAAAGTAGCATTGTAAAAAGAGAGGCGTAGACAGTAAGCAGTCCATACAAACAGAGAATAAGATCTTTTGAAATGTGGTGATATAGCAGAATAATGACGACATGCTGAACCGCATTGAAGAAAAAGAGATTTATGCGAAAACTTCACGAAAAGAACGGATCAGATGATAGCACACATTCTGAATCATAATGGAGGTGTCAGTAAGCGGTGAAAACTGTAGAGGTAGACCAAAGCAGATTCAAACAGATGCAGGTTGTGCGGAGATGAAGAGGGTTGCACCGGACTGGCTGGCACAAAGAGCTGCATCAGCCAATTTTTTGCACTGAATATTGCAACAATAACAACGTGATCAAATACCAGTTAAAGAAAACGCTTTGTCTGCCTTGTATCCTAATCAACAAAGTCTTCGGAATACAGATGAAATTCGTTGTTAAAGCCATAATGGCATCAGTTATGGAAAGTAGGAAATCTCCTAGAATGTCTCAAGAAATACTCCATCTTTTTACGCGTTCGGTGTATACCGTAATGTTGCGATTTCGGAAAAGTCTATAAAGCTGTGAGTAAGCAATATTCACCGACCGACCTCATTCCTTATGAAATTGCCCTCTCCGTCATATTTAAAAACTATTGCGCATTGGTCATTGCACGTAGGGGGAGCAGTTCTGATTGTTTTGCGAAGCGGTTGTTGTACGTACATTCCGCGAATGTCTCATTAGGGAAAACGAAACTTTTCGGCTAAGACGCATCTTGAAGACGCATCTTGATTCTGAAGTTTCTAGTGACCCGGTCGAAAACAGTGAAAGCTGGGCACTAATGGAGGGGTTACTTGTTGGTTTGTGAAGCAACTGTCGGCTAAGTGTAATGGATATATGGTCATGAATGTTTGCCCATGATTTAACCTTGATATGGAAGTTGGTAACACCTGCCTGAGAGATCATGGCAATTAAGACAGCACATTAGTCTTAGAATCCACCATAGCCACACAGGATGACATAATTTCATTTCGAGAGCGGAAAAAGTAGATAAAAGTTACTAACGTGGCGAAAACCTTGAAATATTGACCGATTTAAATGCAAATAAGCAGTACTGTCAGAGAAAAGTACAGTCGTTTCTGTAGTAAATAAATATAAACGAATACGGAATCATTCAGCACAGAGTAGCCCTCAATAATATTTACATTTCGTAGTTCTGGCATTTTTTCTTTTTTTTACCCTGTTAATACCACTCGCTTCGCTCACAAATAACACTACAGCCTACCTTTCCGCCATAGTCCTTTGGATACTCTACAGGTCAGTTTATCACCACACTCAATTGATCATTGAAGTTACTGTCAGCTCTAGTGACTGCTGGCTGCAGCCAAAAGTAAATAACTTGTCTCTGCTGACCAAATCTCTACATCACACTAGGATTTGTGACCAGGAAAATTAGGATTTCGTATTCACTTTCGTTGGCGTCTGCAACCCACAACCAAAGTATCACGTAAGCTAGACCTTTCAAATTGACTCTGTCGACGGCAGCCTCATATTAATGAATCGCTCGATACCAAATTTTGACGATATTTGCATAATTCCCAGCTTTTGCTGAGGTGCTGCTTTTTATAATATTCGTTCATCATCTCCCTTCCTTTATCCTAACGGGTAATTATGAGATTATCCAGTATGCTTTTTATACGAAATTGTGTGCATTCGGAAAAACTATTCATCCACGTATTTTCAATCTAAATCAAAAGGAAATCAGAGAAAAATAATCATCAGTGTCAATATAAGCTATATTTTGCGATAATAAATGAATTTCTATTTTTCTAATGTATAAAATTAATGTCACAGAATCATTTAATGTAACTTCTTTGAAAAATCGTGTTGACATACGAGAGTATTTGGTTGTTAGCTGTTACCATGTGACATCAGTATGTGTTATGTCTCTGAAGTATTGAGTAGTAAAAATTATGTGTTAACTATTGGTAATCGCAATGGACTTGTAAAGAAATAATTATGTTACTAATGCAATTTTATCAAGATTTTGGCAAGATGCATACAAAGATTTGTGTACAATATGGACATGACAGAAACAAATTTCGAAATAAAAAGTGTGGAATTTCAAGACACGTATTTCAGTCACTTTACGATCAACCTGGCCCTCATTTACAGATCGTTTGAAAGGAATTTGGGTGCCCCTAGAAACTGGTGGCATAAAAAGATAAACTGATATATTCCATTTCAGTTTTCTAGTACCTGCTACTGCTACAATTTCCACGTCATTGCAACAAATGAAGTTTACACATAACACGCAAAGCAAATAATACTTCGTAATAATTGACTGTTGTCCTTCAACCGTAGTGGTAACTTTATAACCTCAAAGTACATTACGGGTCTAGCTGTAATCAAAATTAATGTTTCGTATATACCTTCTAGTGATTCACAAAGCAAAGATGTAGACGTAATCTCATTTCTAATTTAGCACTGTCGAGATGAACGTTTGCCTGTACTCCTGTAAATTTTTCACATATTTCTTTCCTTGCTTAATTTTTCGGTTTTCTACAGATCATATTGATATTGCCTCTACATCTACATCATACTCTGCAAGCCAGCTAATGGTGTGTGGCGGAAGGTACTTTCGGTACCACTATCTGATCCCTCCTACACTGTTCCACTCGCGAATAGTGCATGGGATGAATGATTGTAGGCAAGCCTCTGTATTCGCTCTAAATTCTCGAATTTTCTCCTCGTGGTAAATACGCAAGATGTGTGTGTGTGTGGGGGGGGGGGGGGGGGGAGTAATATGTTGTCCGGCTGCTCCTGAAAAGTGCTGTCCCGAAATTTCAATAGTAACTCTCTTCGTAATGCACAACGCCTCTCTTGTAAAGTCTGCCAGTGCCAGTGGAGTTTGTTTAGCATCTCCGTAACGCTCTCTCGCCAGCTAAACGACCCCGTCACGAAACATGCCGCTCTTCGTTGGATCTTCTCTATCTCCTCTATCAGTCCTACCTGATAGGGATTCCAGATAGATGAGCAATACTTAAGAATCGGGTGCTTTATAAGCGATTTATGTCGTGGATGAGTTACATTTCCTTAAGATTCTTGCAATGAATCTGAGTGTCGTGTCTATTTTTCTCACTATCTGTTTTATATGGTCATTCCACTTAAGATCGCTCTGGATAGTTACGCCTAGATATTTTACGGCAGACGCTGTCTCCAGCTGTTTGTCATAAATAGTGTAGCTGTACAGTTGTGGATTTCTTTTCCTATGTATGCGCAATATGTTCCATTTACATACGTTCAGTGTCAACTGCCAGAGCCTGCACCAATCATCAATTCTCTGCAGATCGTTCTGAAAATTCTGCGAATAGCCTTAAAGAGCATCCGACGCTTTCACCTAGATCATGTATATATAGTGTATACAACAACGGTCCTATCACACTTCCCTGTGGTACTCCGCATATTATCTTTACATTTGTCGAATTTGTTCCGTTAAGAGCAATGTGTTGAGTTCTGTCTGTAAAAAAAGTCTTGAATCCAATCGCAAGTCTCCTCCGATACTCCGTAAGCTCGTATTTTTTTCATTAAATGGCAAAATGGCAATGCGGAACGGTGTCAAATGCCTTACTGAAATCAACGAACACGGCATCAACCTGAACACCGTTGTCCACTGAGCTGTGGATCTCATGGAGGAACAGAGTGAGCTGAGTTTCGCAGGATCTCTATTTGCGGAATCCATGTTGATTTTTAGAGAGTAGATGTTTATTTTCGAAAAACGTTGTAATTCTTGAGCATAAAACACGTTGCATAATTCTACAACAGATTGACGTCAACGATATAAGTCTATAATTGTGTGGATATGTCTTACGGCTTTTCTTAACAAGGGGAATGACCTGTGCTTTTCTCCAGTCGTTGGATACCTTTCGTTGCTCAAGCGATCTACGATGGTATGATACTATCAGTTGTATACTCATTTTTGTTACCTTGCAAGAAAATACCCAAACTTACGAATAAAATATGTTAATAGATACAGAAGTGATGTAAATCGGGAAGTCTGGAGTGTAACTTGTAGCTGAAGCGTAGGTCGTTACACACGGAGCACTACTTCGATTCATCGGGGATGGAAGACTGTAGCCGCATTGTACTTGTGAAGGGGTATATTCCACTACGGAGGAAACAACGGAAAATCTTAGAACGTAGATACAGTACTTTATCCCCACTCATGCAGTTGTATATGAGTTGATTGTCTTGACCATTGGACTTGCTACACCTCGTATGGAAACAGTTTCCTGAACTGGTTCAGTCTAGTCAGTCTGAGGAGGTTTGCCAACGGATAGACAGCGTCTAGAAACGTTCTGGAATTATGCCATGGAAGCCCGAAACAGAATGCGGTTGCGGAGGAAACCAGCAAAGCATTTCTCACAGTATCAAGTTCCCATGCACTAATGGTGCATGAGACGGTTAGCAGTTTTGCCATCACCTTGCAAACTACATTAACTGAAGAAATCCAGCCCCTGTGAATCCACCATACGTTTCCAAAGAAAAATACTCCAGTATTATTTCAACGAGTAATAACGGGCATTCCACGAAACTCACTCTCTGAACTGTTGTCAAACTTCCCAACAGATTCCAACAATCTTCCATACCGGTACTCTGAAACGGACACTGCTCTTTCGGGGCAAAGCTGTTATTTATTAAAGCACGATTTACGAACTTCCTCCGGTGCTTCGATACTTTCACTACATCTCTCCTACCTCGCAAACTCTACAATAGTTCTCTTGCTTACTTCGGTGGACTGACATGATTCGATTCCTGGCTCTGCACAAACATACTTAAAATCTCAGTAATTTTCTCAAAACTACAGATCTTCGTCCGACCTTAGGATTCCACTCCACGGTTCACATAGGGTATTTCATGCAGAACGTTGACCAAAATTAGTGCTTCATATTGTCTTTACTGTGAGACCCGAGAGAACACATGTGCAGGGTGATATGAATTTGCATTCATTGTAGCTATAATACTACATATTTTTCAGATGATGCCTCTCACTCTTCAGTAGCGCGGAGATATTGGTACAGGATTCTTCCAAACAGTTAGATCTTCATTTGAGCGACTAATACGTTGAAAGAGGCACTAACGTTGACCGAAATTTATTGGAATCGGAATCGTGGCTGTTTTCAAATTTTTGATCGAACTGAATTTGCTGTGAACCATCACCATTTGTAGATCGTTTCTGTCATCATCTGGAAGATCATTTAAAACCTCTTCTAAATATAATATTAATCGCTCACATGTGTGATTAAGCAAGGCTAGAAAATGAATGTCCGCTGATGTTGCAGTCTCCTGGCAAGTTCATACACAAGGTGGCACACGTTTATAGCCTCTTGAGGAATACAATGATAGGGATAGCCTTTCTTATCGGGTGTCGGGCTTATTTCGTATTGTTTCCTTGTCAGCGAGGCTTCCGTAAAGATTGACAAGTCTTGGATGTGTGAAACTCGTTGTTGTTTGCTTGTATATGTCTACGACTCCGGTCCAGTGCTTGCCTGTATTTAGCTCCTAGTGTAGGAGATTGAGTAATATCTTTAACCACTTTGGAACCCTCAGTATTCACAGAGTCTCGGAGTTTCATTCGACTGACATACCGTTAATTCTGCGGCTCCAAAATTGTTTCTCAATATCTGTGCCTTAACGTCTCTCCTTGCGTTCGCTTCACTCTACGAACCAACTCGAGTTTTAGAACATTGAATTTTGATGATACTTTGCAGCCTGTTATGGTTATATTTTTAAAGAGTTCTTGTGTTACGCAAGCAGTAGGTTTCTATAATTGTGACTTTATATAAGGCAGTTCATGTTTAAAACCTTCCTTTTCTTCATAGGGGAGGTATGATCTGATAACATGTAGTTTTTCACAAAATCCGATCCTTTTACAAACTCGTTTTCAGAAGATCACTTCGTAAGGTAAATGAGGTCTTTTCTTGTCCTAACATTGACTCCCGAAGGGTCTAGGATAAAAGCAATATTCTTTCAGAATTCATTTTTTGTAGGTGACAACTAATTAATTTAAAACAGTCGTATAAAATCAAAGAGCGATATTCAGCAGCTTCTTTTTTTTTAATTTCCAGCAGAGGAATGATTTTTCTATTATACTGTATTAACAAATACGCAGGAAAGCACCGTGAAGTCCATCAAGTTAAGGATTACACAAGAAACGTAACGTAGTAAGATACTTATAACTACTGCATAATGCATTTTTATATAAATAAACATTCATTACGGGCCACTGAAAATGCTCCATAGCTCAAAGAAGCGAAACGCGCATGGAAAAGAAAAAAAACTGCCTCTTATTTAGTTGCAAAGACGGAACGTATCTCCATTAATAAAGGTATAATAAATTGACTCATTCGTTACGTAATGAGACGTTTTAAGATGTTTTATACACGGGTGTTCCACCCTTAGTCGTGCGTACACTAGTAGTTACTAACATTATAATACATCACCGTGTACCAGTAACTTATCAACATTTGAATTTAAATGAGCCAGTCATAATTAATGACACAAATCAAGTAAATTAGCTATAACCCTTTCCGTTACACAGAGCGAGAAAATCCATCACAAGTAAAGCAGGGTTCGATAGATTTGACTGTTGAGTTAAATGAACTGCCCAGAAATTAATTTGGACATTAAAGCGAACACTGAGCTCACTTCTCTGACACAGGTCCTTTACATGTTAGCTGCATCAAACACCTCACATGTACCAACAACTTTGTTGTTAAGCGAAACGACATTTGGGGAGATTAATGACCGAAAATATCAAATTAGGGAACAATAAATTCTCCGCGAAACCGATTATAATTGAAATAATTATCAGTCGTTAGTGTGTTAATAGAGCTTCGAACGGACATTCAGTGCCATGTTTATTTGTTTTTCGTTTCAATTGCCGGTCCTGTACACGAAATACAAATTTCAGCACAACAACAGATGTCAGTGTCTAGGTTGGTTTGAGTCAGCAATAGAATTATAATAATTACTATTTTTTTAACTTATCACTCGTTGGACTCGTTAGATGACATTTTCCAGCTTTCCCAGCCAAGAGTTACGCTTTTCAGATCTACATACCTACCACATATGACATCCTACAGAACGCTCTTCTCCACATTCTCATATACAGGGTGAGTCACCTAACATTACCGCTGGATATACTTCGTAAACCACATCAAATACTGACGAATCGATTCCACAGACCGAACGTGAGGAGAGGGGCTAGTGTAATTGGTTAATACAAACCATAAAAAAATGCACGGAAGTACGTTTTTTAACACAAACCTACGTTTTTTTAAATGGAACCCCGTTAGTTTTGTTAGCACATCTGAACATATAAACAAATACGTAATCAGTGCCGATTGTTGCATTGTAAAATGTTAATTACATCCGGAGATATTGTAACCTAAAGTTGACGCTTGAGTACCACTCCTCTGCTGTTCGATCGTGTGCATCGGAGAGCACCTAATTACGTAGAGATCCAAAGGGATCGGTGATGGATCTTAAGTACAGAAGAGATTGGAACAGCACATTACTTCCACATGCTAACACCTTTCTATTGGTCTTTTTCACTGACGCACATGTACATTACCATGAGGGTAAGGTACACGTACACACGTGGTTTCCGTTTTCAATTACGGAGTGGAATAGAGTGTGTCCCGACATGTCAGGCCAATAGATGTTCAATGTGGTGGCCATCATTTGCTGCACACAATTGCAATCTCTCGCGTAATGAATGTCGTACACGCTGCAGTACATTTGGTGTAATGTCGCCGCAGGCTGCCACAATACGTTGTTTCATATCCTCTGGGGTTGTAGGCACATCACGGTACACATTCTCCTTTAACATACCCCACAGAAAGAAGTCCATAGGTGTAAGATCAGGAGAACGGGCTGGCCAATTTATGCGTCCTCCACGTCCTATGAAACGCCCGTCGAACATCCTGTCAAGGGTCAGCCTAGTGTTAATTGCGGAATGTGCAGATGCACCATCATGCTGACACCACATACGTCGACGCGTTTCCAGTGGGACATTTTCGAGCAACGTAGGCAGATCATTCTGTAGAAACGCGATGTATGTTGCAGTGCTCTCCGATACACACGATCGAACAGCGGAGGAGTGGTACTCAAGCGTCAACTTTAGGTTACAATATCTCCGGATGTAATTTACATTTTACAATGCAACAAACGGCATTGATTACGTATTTGTTTATTTGTTCAGATGTGCTAACAAAACTAACGGGGTTTCATTTTAAAAAAACGTAGGTTTGCGTTAAAAAACATGCTTCCGTGCATTTTTGTATGGTTTGTATTAAACATTTACACTAGCCCCTCTCCTCACGTTCGGTCTGTGGAATCGGTTCGTCAGTATTGGATGTGGTTTACGAAATATATCCAGCGGTAACGTTAGGTGACTCACCCTGTATACATAATCCATCAGTTTCTCCTTTTATCCCGCCTTTCGTTCGGCAAATTATGTGTTTCTCAATCCCAAAGCAGACATTCCATCAAATGTTCCCATCTTTGGGTACGTATGGTTGGAAAACTTCCCTCCTCTTTTAATCATTTACTAGTCTGTTTTGTAATTAGGTTTCCGTATGATTTTAATAATCTTCCGTGGAGCTGCTTTATAAAAATAGTTTATTTCTATAATGTGTTTTCGCTCCGAAAAGAAGTGAAGGAATCTTCTAGAAACCATCCCCTGGGCGGTGGCTAAGACATTTCTCCGCAAAGTCCATTCTTCCAGCAGCTCTAGTCCCGCAGTTCCGCAAGGTATGCAGGAGCACTGCTATGAAGTTGGGTAGGTAGGAGAGAGATACTGACAGAAAAAAAACACCTGTGAGAACGGGTCGAGAGTCGGGGCTGCATAATTAAGCCGATAGAGCGTTTTCCTGCGAAGAACGGAGGCTGGGGCTTAGAGTTCGAATTCGGGAGGAAGTTTTAATCTGCCAGGAAGTTTTAAAAATGCTTCGTCTTTGTTCTTCGCTAGTTCTCTCGTGGACCGCATTGCGCAAGTGCACAAACTTTCAGAAAATTTTCTCCAGTAGCATGTTAACAACTGAAAATAGTGCAGCTGCTCTCTCAAAAAATATATTTGGTTCGCTCATCCTGTGTAATGTTTTCAGGAATACTTACACGTCTTCTGCTATTGTGTCTTGCTATACAGGGTGTCCCATTTATCTTGACCATCCTAAATAACTGTTTGCCCAGATGCAAATTACAAAATGTTTCAAGCAAATGTTCTTTAGCCGTCAGGGGAACATCAATCAGTATGATTGCCTTCGTTGTAGCTTCGTTTTTTACGAAGATATGAATATTGGTATGACTTTGTTTTAAATGACACCCTGTATTTTTTATTCGGTAATTCATTTCCTCTCCTAAAGACCTATGCAAAAATGTGTCACAGTGTACAATTCACTGAAACACAACGTTATTAATTACATAACACAACACTGATTTTGAGCCCAGGATCACAAACTCGTCCACTTGCTGGAATGGTCATAAAACAAATGAAAACCAAGTAAAAACATAACGCAAAAGTGACTTTGACTCTCCTGTACCATTCTCCAGGAGTAGAACATTCAAAGGTGCTCCAAGTAGTGACCCTGGACACCGATACACTGGTGCAGTCGTTGAATGAAAGAATTATTTATTGCTTCCAGTGTTACCTGCTGAAGAGAATTACAAGCAAGCACGATACGTTCCTGCATGTCCTCTGGAGTTGTTGGAATATCACGATAGACGACGTCTTTAATGCATCCCCAAAGAAAAAAGTCCAGATGATTTAAATCAGGAGACCTAGCAGACCAAATAACTGATCCTCTTCGACCCATCCATCCGGCAGGATACCTTTGGTTCAGAACACGAAGAGCACGCAAGGCACTATGTGCTGGAGAGCCATCGTGTTGACACCACTTAAGCATTCTGGTTCTTAGCGACACTTCATCCAGAAGAGGAGGAAGAAATTTGTATGAGGATTTTGGCGTACTCTGTGCTGTTTAGACTACCATTGATGAAATGGTGCAAATGGCTCTGAGCACTTTGGAACTTGAGTCCTAAGGTCATCAGTCCCCTAGAACTTAGAACTACATAAACCTAACTAACCTAAGGACATCACACACATCCATGCCCGATGCAGGGTTCGAACCTGCGACCATAGCGGTCGCGCGGCTCCAGACTGTAGCGCCTAGAACCGCTCGGCCACCTCGGCCGGCATTGATGAAATAAAGGCCAATAATTGTAGTACCAAGCATCCTACAACAGACGTTAACTCTCCATTGACGCTGATGTTCGACCTGTCTAAGCCATCGTTGTTTGTCGCTATCCGAATAATGCATGTTCCTTGTATTTGTCTATCCTTTGTCTGAGAACGAAAACTCATCGGTAAATAGAACATTGACGAAGAAGTTCGGGTTGGGGAGGATTTGCTGCTGTGCCCACTGACAGAACTGTACACGATTCTGGAAATCATTCCCATGGAATTCTTAATGCAGGTGTACGTGGTAGGGATGGAACCGATGACGTGTAAGAATACGATGTACACCGGTTTTAGGAATGCCAATCTCGTGTTCAAGCTGTCGTGTGTTCACATGTGGGTTCATAGCGACGGAAGCGAGAACAGTAACTTCGCCAGCTTCGTCTGTGCGAGTGCTACGACGATTGCGTTGTCGTGGGTTGAAACTTCCCGTTTCCTGAAGCGTCGCAACAAGACGAGAAAACATCCGTCGGGAAGGTGGGTTCTTGTCAGGATATCGCTCTCTGTGCAGTTCCACTGCCTGCGTACCATTTCGCCTACCTTCAACAACAACAATAAAAGAAACATATGTCGATGCAGTTTGTAGGATGGACAGCCTTCACTCTTTGCCTACTCTACACAACAGTATTTAAAAGGATTAAACTACTGTACTAAATGTACCCGTAAATAAGAAAATAGTATTGCAATTACTGTTCTGCTAACTTACTTACCCCGACTACCTGAACTAAGCGCTGGGAGCGTCAACGTCAATGATGTGTTATGTATTTAATAACGTTGTGTTTCAGTGAACTGTAAACTGTGATACATTTCTGAATTGGTCTTTACGAGAGGAAATGAGTTACCGAATAAAAAATACAGGGTGCCATTCAAAAAGTCATACCGCTGTTCATATCTTTGTAAAACACAAAGCTACAACGAAGGCAATCATGCTGATTGATGTCCCCCTGACGGCTAAAGAACATTCATTTGCTTGAAACATTTTGTAATTGCATCTGGACCAGCGGTTATTTAGGGTGGTCAAGATAAATGGGACACCCCGTATAGTACTTTACCATAGCAGTTTCTAATATGTTTCAGCATTTTCGTCTTAGTTTTGTTAATGCTTGACACACAATCCATGCAAATTTCAATGTCTGTAACAATAACCTATTTCGCTCTGGAGCATTCACATTGGTTACTGTTGGCTCACACTGTTATTCCTTCATTTTACGCTGAGACAATTTCCTCGTGTCCGCAGTTTTATTACGCCTTCTATGCCCTGCAAATGTACTTTCTACGACTAACTGTAAGAGTAACTGAATATGTAGGACAAACAAAATATATCATGTCACAAAAAATGGAAGAGCTCAGTGCTAGAATTCAAAAACGGGGAACTGAAAACCTATTAGGGTTCCCTGCAGGAAAACACAATAATGCAAACCATAGCATGAAGAGTATTTTCAAATTCAAACGAACATCAGATTGCTATGTGTTGTTTGAATAGAAGATACAATAAAATTATCTGGGCTTCGTTAACTGTTTAAGTAAGTAAAAGTCCATGCACAAACAACTTCGAAAGTGAGACACGCACATATGTGTCGTACATTGTACCCACGAATATAACTCAATTTCGAAGCCCTAACAATAATAGCGACCATTATATCGTTGCTTCGGAAAAAGAAATTTGGAAAATACTGAGGAGACTTTTAAGCAACGGTATTGTATAAATACCTGAAATACTATATGAATTTGCTTCCTATCAGAAGGAAGCATAGAAATGTTTCAAAAAGACTGACTGAATATGTGAAGTCAGTTCCAAGCAGCAGTAATACTGAACTAGAATGGAGTAGCATACAAAAATTTACAAAAATATTCAATGAAATTTGTAAAAAGGCTATAAATAAACGCAAAAGAGAATAAAATAGCTAGTATAAATGTAGGAAACTAGGAATAAAAGATAAATAGACGGCGTGAAATGACCAATTAAGGTTATTCTGTACATGCCAAGAATTTAAATTTTGCGTGGAATATACGCGAAAACAGTGCTTGAGGAATCATGGGATAAATTGTTTGTAAAATAGTGAACTGTGTGCAGGGACGAACTTTGTTTCAAATACAAAATAATGTGGCATCTTAAGCGAGAAGAAAGGGAAATAGTTACCCCGAATTTAATACTAGTGGTCCTATTGGTTGAAAATTAAAAAAATAGCTATGGTTTGATCATAGCTGTTATATCCTAGCCAGTAATGCCACCCGAGCCCGCTGCCAAAAGGTTGGCAGCATCAAAGTCCGGACGCCGTCCGCATAAGCAGCGCCAGCGAGACAGGAAATCGCCGCAAGTCTGCGCGCGCCACCGCTGGCTTCTGGGTTCTTAAGCGCTGGAGTCGCGAGCGCTAGGACAGTTCTGTATTCGCCGCTCAGTTGTATACTCGCCACCGAATTGTGTACTTGCTAGTCAGTTGTGTGTTCATCGCAGCAGAGTTGTTGTTTGTCGTCAGCCGACGCTGACCTAGCCGCTCCGACTCGAACTAGACAGATTTCTGTAGACACGGAGTTCACTACTGTGTTTCTGTATCTTCGTTAATAAAGATAAGTGCCGACTTTTATTTAATCAGAGTGTTTGGGTTTTCATCTTTCTGTTCACTGTTCCAGCGGACCGGTCGGCCCGCTATTAAAAGTGTGGCGGTGACTTCGTAAGCCGTTTCTACAGCGAATTGTTTGTCGCTACGAACGCCGCCACAAAACTGGCGACGAGGACTTCCGAACTCGTGTGCAGGGCTGGTTCAACTTGTTTCTGGTTATACTAATTACAGCGATAAAATATTGGGGGCTGGTTTAATTTGTGTTCACTATGTCTGCCGAACTACAACAGTTGATCTTGTTACAGAGTCAGCAAATACAAAGTCTGGTGGAAGCAATCGCCAAACAAGCGGCTAA
The DNA here is from genome assembly GCF_021461385.2 of Schistocerca piceifrons. NCBI lineage: Eukaryota > Metazoa > Arthropoda > Insecta > Orthoptera > Acrididae > Schistocerca > Schistocerca piceifrons. Next base: position 814,668,892 of record NC_060140.1, on the reverse strand, counting down.
TCCTCCAACACAAAAGGAACAAGCACAGGCAGCACCACCTTTCCGTGCTTTTGATGCATCAAGAGAAGAATGGCGAGAATATTTCGCGCAGTTGCAGGCGCACATGACAGTCTACAAAATCACAGGTACTGAGCGGCAGCTTTATTTAATTTCCACTGCAGGCGTGGAAGTCTATCGACTACTTTGTAAGTTGTTCCCGGAATCCCAGCCAGAAGCTTTAGACTATGACGTTGTTGTTAACAAGCGTGCTGAGTATTTCGAGTCGCGAGTTCATGTGGCAGCAGCCAGATTCAAGTTCTTCAGATTAAAGAAACTGCCACATCAATGTAATAAACAGTGGTTAACAGATTTACGGGGCCTCACCCGTCAGTGCCGGTTTAATTGTGTGTGTGTGTGGAGCTTCCTACAGTGATATCATGTTACGAGACGCTATTACTCAAAACATTGCAGATTCTCGTATTCGTGCTGCTACCTTAAAGTTGCCTGACCCGTCATTAGAGACTGTGATGAACATCATTGAAGCCCAAGATACCTTTGACTATGCTGAGTGTGAGTTAGATCAGCCATGTATTTCTCAAATTGCCTGTGCTAAGCAAGTTATGTCACGCCCGCGGCCCCACCGGCAGAGTCAGACTGTAAACACTAGCCGGCCGCGTCATGTTAAACACATTCGTCAGCCGCGTGTGCAAAATGATAGAGTTAAGTCTTGCCCTAAGTGTGTTCTTGCTCATCCTCGTGAACGTTGCCCGTTGAGAAACGCGGTTTGTCACTTTTGTCAAAGGAAAGGACACATCCAGACTGTTTGTTTGCGTAAACGCAAGAACAATTCTAGTGCTGCCCAGCCCATGGATATTCATGTTCTTCAAAGCCGGTACGCCCAGAAGGTCGCGTTTAAAGACTCTTCCACGGTTCGTGTGGGTAATAAACTTGTTCGCAATAAGCCACCCACCCAGCCCTCTGCTATGCGACCCAAGCGTAATTCAAACGCTGTAAAAAGTAATGTACAGACTGCAGGTGAAGCGGGAGTTGTTGTTCCACCCGCCCAACCCACGAGTTGTCGTAAGCAGCGACCACGCGCTAAACGCGCTGATTTTGTGTCTTCCGCCTCCACTGCACCGATCCAGAGACAGTGTAATAAACTATTTGTGAAGCTACGCATCCAGGATAAGACCTTCAATTTTCAATTAGACACTGGTGCGTCTGTGACTCTCATAAATAGTGCTACGTATGCGGCTATCGGCCGCCCTAAACTTTCAGCGGCAAAACATTCTTTGTCTACTTATAGTGGAGAACAAATTCCTGTGTTAGGTGTATGTAGCGTGCCAGCCACATTCCGTGGCAATACAAAAACAGTTTCATTCACAGTGCTCCGCGCTACAGACAGTGTAAACATTTTCGGATTAGACTGTTTTGACTTGTTTGGCCTGTCTATCCAGGACAATGTGTTGCAAATTAATTCTGTTGTTGTTCCTCAAGGCAGCATAACCGATTTGTGTAAACGATACAGTGACATATTTAAAGACGAACTAGGTGGTGCTGCGAACTTTGCCGCTCATATTACGTTAAAAGATAATGCTCAGCCTCGATTTTGTCGTGCTCGTCCAGTGCCTCACGCCCTCCGGGCACCTGTAGAAGATGAACTTCGTCGTTGGCAAAACAACGGTGTTATTCAACCCGTTTCAGCGAGCCAGTGGGCTTCTCCCTTAGTTATTATAAAGAAACCGTCTGGCAAGTTACGTTTGTGTGCTGATTTTAAGTCGACAGTTAATCCTCAGACTGTCATTGATTCTTTTCCTTTGCCTAGACCGGACGAGCTGATGGATAAGTTAGGGGAAGCTCGTTTCTTTTCCAAAATTGATCTCCGTGAAGCATATTTGCAATTGCCCCTCGACGAGCAATCACAACAGTATTTTGTCATAAACACGTCGTTGGGGTTGTTCCGTTTTCTGCGTTTGCCTTTTGGTTGTGCGTCAGCTCCAGCTGTTTTTCAGCGTTTTTTGTCACAACTTCTGGCTAATGTGCCATCGTGTTGCAACTATTTAGACGATATTGTTGTGTCCGGTCGGACGCCTGCTGAACATTTCCGTAATTTGGAGTGTTTGTTTAATGTGTTGTCTCAGGCAGGCCTACGTTGCAACATCGATAAATGTTCATTTTTCCTTACGGAGATGGAGTATCTGGGACATGTTATTAATGCTCAAGGCATTCATCCCTCCCAGTCACATTTAGCAGCTATTCGTGACTTGCCCGCCCCTCGCAATCTGCATGACTTGCAAGCAGTTCTTGGCAAATTGACATATTATCTTAGGTTTATACCTAATGCATCACAGATTGCTGCACCGTTGCATCGTCTCCGCCGTAAGAATGTTCCGTTTGTGTGGTCAGCTGATTGCCAATCAGCCTTTCAGCAGCTTAAAGAGGCTTTATTGAATAATCGTTGTCTGGTCCATTACGACCCTAACAAGCCTCTGGTGTTAGCTTGTGATGCCTCTTCTTTCGGCCTCGGTGCTGTGTTGTCTCACCGAGTCGGTAACACCGAACGTCCTATTGCGTTCGCATCTAAATTGCTAAACAAAGCTCAGTGTAATTATAACCAATTGGACAAGGAAGCGTTGGCTATTGTGTTCGGTGTCACAAAATTCCATCACTACCTCTATGGTAGACCATTCTATTTAGTCACAGATCACAAGCCCCTGACGTCACTGCTTCATCCGTCTAAACCAGTTCCTCAGCGGACAGCTCAGAGACTACAACGTTGGGCTCTTTTGTTATCACAATACCAGTATGAGATACTGTATCGCCCTACAGCTCAGCATGCAAACGCTGACGCGCTTTCTAAATTGCCGATTGCTGCGGCTGATGTCTTCGATTCCTCTGACGACTCTTGCCATCAGATTGACGCCGATGAGCATCAATCCCTCCGGGATTTTCCGATTGATTATCGTCATGTGGCACGTGAGACAGCTACGGATCCTCATCTGAGTTTACTATTACGTTTTGTTCAACGTGGTTGGCCGTTCAAGGCAAAGGACATATCGGATCCTGTGGTTCGTCGCTATTATCCGCAACGTCATCTGTTGTCTGTTTCGCACGGAGTTTTGCTGTTACGCACCGAAAATGACCAGCTTCGTGTAGTGGTTCCCCAAGTGCTCCAATCCAAGGTCCTCGACTTGTTGCATCAAGGTCATTGGGGAGTGGTCCGCACCAAGCAGCTTGCCCGCCGTCATTGTACATGGATCGGCACTGATAAGCAGATTACACAGATGTCTACAGATTGTTCGACGTGTGCCGAACACCAAGCTGCTCCGCCTCAACGCTATTTTGAGTGGGCACGCCCTGCCGGTCCCTGGCAGCGAGTACATATTGATTTCGCTGGTCCATATTGGAATTCTCGTTGGCTCATCGTGATAGATGCATTTAGTAATTTTCCGTTTGTTGTGCCCATGCAGTCTACAACGTCTGCACAAACTATACAGGCGTTGACTTCACTTTTTTGTATTGAGGGTCTTCCAGAAGTTTTAGTGTCTGACAATGGTCCACAATTTACCTCTGCTGAATTTGAAAGTTTTTGTTCTGCCAATGGCATTCGCCATGTTCTTACTCCACCGGTCCACCCTCAATCGAATGGTGCAGCGGAACGTTTTGTACGCACATTCAAGGATCATATGGACCGCCTTCGTGCTACGCACTCTCGTCAGCAGGCCCTCATCACGTTCCTGTCGTCGTACCGGACCACGCCACGCGACGGCCCTTCGCCTGCGGAGCTTCTCCACGGCCGTCGTCATCGCACCCTACTACGGTTGTTGAACCCCCCGGATCGACCCGCCGCTTCTGAGCATCGCACGCGTTTTCAGCGCAACGACGCTGTTTTTTTCAGAGTTTATCACAGTCGCCGTCGTTGGGAACGTGGTACCGTGATAAGTGTCCAGGGTCGCGGTTTTTATACTGTTCAAGGTGCTACTGGGGTGCACAGGAGGCATCAGAACCAGTTGCGCCGCGCTGGCCGCCCGGATTCTGCCGCTCGTTCTTTGTCCACAGATTTGGTCCGCGGCGGGTTCCAGCCGCGCCTTCCGACTTCGCTGTAGCAGCAGCCGTCGCCGCTACCACGCCGACAGCCCGTCCCGTTGATGCCTCCCGCGCAGCTTCATCCGGGAGCGCCCCAGGTGGTCGCTCCGGCGCCTGCGGTCCCTCTTCAGTCGCCACCGCCTTCGGAGCTGATGGACGTCGACCCCTCAGCCGGGCCGCCTTCCCAAGCGGTGGCTGTGCAGCCTGTCCTGCAGCCGCTTTCCTTGGGCACCCCCAAGGAGTCTGACACCGCAGCGCCTTGTCCGGCGCCCACTCAGCAGCCGTCGACGCAGCGTCAGGAGACGCTGCCTCTCTTCGTGGGTCCCGACGCCCCGTCGCGTCCAGTACCAGAAGCTGCGCCCGTGGTCACAGGCGTGCACCCTGACCTCGGTTTTCAGTCGGTGTTTCCCGAGGCCCCGCGCAGCCAATGCTGGGGTGCGGACCGGGGACTGCCACCGACAACAGTCTCCGCCCCGGTTTCTTCTGCTACGCCTGAGGCCAGACCCCTCCCCCGCCGTCGACGCTCGCCACGTCATTATTCAACGACGTTGCGGCGATTTGGGGGGGAGGAGTGTTATATCCTAGCCAGTAATGCCACCCGAGCCCGCTGCCAAAAGGTTGGCAGCATCAAAGTCCGGACGCCGTCCGCATAAGCAGCGCCAGCGAGACAGGAAATCGCCGCAAGTCTGCGCGCGCCACCGCTGGCTTCTGGGTTCTTAAGCGCTGGAGTCGCGAGCGCTAGGACAGTTCTGTATTCGCCGCTCAGTTGTATACTCGCCACCGAATTGTGTACTTGCTAGTCAGTTGTGTGTTCATCGCAGCAGAGTTGTTGTTTGTCGTCAGCCGACGCTGACCTAGCCGCTCCGACTCGAACTAGACAGATTTCTGTAGACACGGAGTTCACTACTGTGTTTCTGTATCTTCGTTAATAAAGATAAGTACCGACTTTTACTTAATCAGAGTGTTTGGGTTTTCATCTTTCTGTTCACTGTTCCAGCGGACCGGTCGGCCCGCTATTAAAAGCGTGGCGGTGACTTCGTAAGCCGTTTCTACAGCGAATTGTTTGTCGCTACGAACGCCGCCACAAAAATAGCATGCAGGAAAAAACAAACACACAATCAGAAGAAGACGGGTTTATAATTTAAGTTAGATAACAAAAAATACATTTAAAAAATCGAAACCTACGTGGTTTGGATGGAATAAGTAACAGAAATATACCAGTAAATCCACAAAAATTTTTGCACCTATTTGACAACAGCCAACACTGCTACGATACTCCTGATTGGAAAAAGACTAAGGTGAAATTTTTGTGTTAAAAAGGTGATGGGAGTAGGTCAAGAAACTATTGAGAAATAACTTCATTAAGGGGAAGATAAATGAAGACACATTATGTCATGTAACAGTCACATTGTTACCTGAAGGTAAACGCGCAAAGGCGACGTACGTTTTCTAATAAAAGTGACTGAAAAGAGAAAAAAATTTGATTCTGAAATGCATCTTGCATCATTGATTACGGGTAATGTTTTGATGGAAGAATGACCCCTCCTAAGCAATATTATGATGAAATGTGGGTATCCACTTTATCTTATGCGTGTAATATAAAACTTATAGGAAGGTGTAAAAATAATACTAAAAATATGAAACTGAAGAAATTTACACAAACCAAGAAGTACGTCAGGGCTGTGGCTTACGCCTACTTTTTAGCATTTAGCTAGACAATGTAATCAATTAAAGTACAGAGACAGCAGAGAAGTTAAAGAAAATGAAACAATATGCTTAGTATCACGCTATTTCTCGATTATCAAGATATTAACCAACAAAAAAGGAATAACCTTCAGAGATACGTGCATTGTCTGCAGCAGATATGCTCAGGATGTAACATGTCATTCTCCACACGAAAGGCCTAGATTAAGACCTTTCTACGCCAATGCCTAGCTCACCAAAAAAAAAAAAAAGTGAAAATTTGACATCTTGAAAAGAGGTGTCTGCTCCAATACCTTGAATGTAACATTACTTCTACACTGCTGACCATTCGAAATGCAACACCAATGAGGACTGGAGGTATCTCAGACGAATTGATTTGGGAGACAACACGCAGTACAAAGATCACGTGACTGAAAATACAGCCCTATGCGAAGTGAGGAAGATGATGAAATCAGCACTGAGTGTTACCACCATCGGTGCTACACGGCTCGGCATTGAATCAAAGAGCCTCTGGATGTTTTTGGGATATAGACGTCCACATTGCTTTCACAAAATACCGGAGTTGATCTGGTGTAGCAGCGGGTGGTGTATCCCGGAGCAGTCGTTCTGCAATCATCGGCTGGACGTGTTCGACAAGCGAGAAATCGAGAGAGCAGGGAGGCCATAGCAGCGATGCAATCCGATGGGCGACAAAGAAGTCTTGAGCATTGAGTACCACATGTGGTCGCGCATTCGGTAAGCTCCGAAGGTGAGGACAACAGGCTCCAACACTTCAGCAGAGATGTAACGCTGTCTGGTTAGTCTACCGGCAATGCGTGCCAGGAAAGATGGGGCTAGAAGGTGGGGAGGGGGGGCAGCATGGCGATACGTAAGGCAGGATTTCAACAGTTTCTCACCACGGTGTCTCCAGAATCTAATCCGACTATCGTGGTGGTGCAGGCGGAATGGGGATTCTTCAGTAAAAAGAAATGTCGTTCCATTCGGTTGTCCACGTCCATCGTCCGTTGCAACACTGCCGGCGCAAACGCGTATGGCGTTGAGTCACTGATAAACGCAGCAATGGACGCCTTGTGGACAGACCATTCTGCTGCAAACGACGTTGAATGGCACGCGCAGACGCTATTTGTTGTGCAACAGACCGAATTTGTTGTGATGTAGTTCGTCATGTGGCAGAGCAGTCCATCACTGCCATGCACACAGTATGCCTGTCATCAGGTGTAGTTGTGCAACAAGGTGAGTGCACGGTCCCATCGGTCCATCGTTCCCTCCTGCATGCAGCAATTACAGATCCGCATCACTGCTGCTTGGTTCCGTCCGACACTATCACCGATTTCTCTGAAGGATAATTCGCAATCCCTATATGCAACTCTTCGTCCTCGATCGAAGTGCGAAACGTGCTCGATAGACGCTAGCTGTCTTCTACAAGGTATACTGAAGCTGCTTACGCAAAAAACCCGTACGAAAGAACAATTCCAGTACTACGTCCACACTGCCATCTGTTGCCTCTTTATATAGTGCTTCCAGGTGGCGCCGATGATGCCCATGATATCTGGCTTCGCTAAAGTGCAAATCGTGTGCATCACCCGTCACCGCAAACACATGCTGCAGATTTCACCTGATTTGGCTATCTTCAGGTTGCTGCATTTTAAATGGTCAGCAGTGTATAGTGATTCCGATATCGACCAATCGACCACAAACAGGATAAATATCTGGCCATATATCAGACCCGAAGACTCCTATCTGGGAAAACGAGGAAAGAGACAAGTGTTTAGTTTTGTTATAGTGTGTAAGGATTGCCGGTTTTGCTGTGCGTCTGAAAGAAGTGGGTAACGAATAGATCTTAATAAGAAACAGTCATCAAACGTGATTCGTGTGATCCGTGAAAGGCTGCCCAAGTCTGGATAGATGTAAAAATGAACATTTGCTGAGGGGACAGAATACTTTTAACACGGTATACTCAATAAAAACAATGAAAAATGTTTCTCACAAATAGACTGCCAGAAGGAAGAATGCCAAAAGAAGTTTTATGGTGCCAACCAAATGGTAGAAGACGGTCAAGGGAAAGGAACATTGCTAACATCTTCCTCCATGATCGGAACAGGCGAATCTCCTATTCCTTGAAACAAATTGTTCATCACGTCCAAACACCGCCCTCCCCCCTCCCCCCGGTCATCACACATTGCGTACAAAAAGTGAATTTCATACTTTATCCACCAAATTTTCAATATTTTCACTTAAGATTACATTCCCCTGTCTCTCATTTTCTAGTTTTTACAGATGTCAGGGATTACAACCAAAACCATGTTTTAAATTTATTTCAGAAATATTAGTAGATATTGAACCGTTGAGAGTCATTTCAATAGCTGTCGTCGCTCGAAAAGCCACTGCTGTCAGTAATTCGAAATACAGTGCAAGGCGAAGTGGCGTCCGCTATCCTCGTCTTTTACTCCAGCGGAATTTGGCAGCTGGCAGTCCCTGTGCTGGGAATCCTGTGGCAGTTTCATTACGAGTGAGCGGCCACGCTCGCTTGTGTACAGAGGTCGGTAAGCCAGAGCAAGCCGCACAGGGAATGGCTTCAACTTGTCAGGTGTAGATTGGGAGATCCATGCCATCAAAGTTGGTGCCAGAGACAGGGATTCGTGTGAGATTATACCGAATATCTTGTCCGAAAATTACTTCGAGCAGATAACTAGAGAACCATCTCCTTTTTAAAGTCTTACATCTCCTAGCAACAAGCAGACCTCAACATATGGAATCAGTTAAGGTATAGGAAACCATCAGTCATCATAACACTGTGATAGTAATTATGACTACGGGTGTTATAAGGAATTTTACAAAATGTAGGAAAAATTTTTGCTTGGCAGGATTGACAGGTTACAAATTGTGGAGTATGTGAGTAGTCAGCATCAAATATTCAGTGCTGAGGACGAAGATATGGAGCAAAAATGGAAAAAAAGGTCAAAAGCGTCGTTCAGTATCCCTTTGACAAGTATGTTCCGAACAAGGTCTTAAGAGATGCGGAAGACGCACATGGCTTTGTACCTGTATTAGAGAACTGTTATGTAAGCAGAGAGAGCTTCAACACAGACTCAAGTGTAGTCAAAACCTAGCTGACAATCAAAAGCTGAACAAAGCGAAAATGAGTGTAAATAGGACAATGAGAGAAGCATTCATGACTTTCAAAGTAAAATTTCGTCAACTAATGTCATTAGAATCCCTAAGACGTTTTGGCCTTACGCAAAAATCAGTAAGAGGTTCTAAGTTCTCTGCTCATTCACGGTGTTATCATACTGGCACCGAAACGAAAGGTAACAAAGGGGAAGCCGAACTACTGAATTCTGTCTCCAAAAACTGTTTCTCCTCGGAAGATCGTGACACGGCCCCTCTTTTCAACCATCGTACAAACGTCGAAATGGCAGAGACTGAGATAACTCATCTACAATCGTTTACTAGGGGAAAGGCGTCAGTACCGGATGGGACACCCGTAAGATTCTACAAAGATTATACGAAGAACCTTGCTCCCCTTCAATCAGCAGAATACCGTAGATCACTGGAACAAAGAAGGGTACCTAGTTGCACATAATTATAGGATTATATCGATGACGTCAATATGTTGTAGTACTATGGAACGTGTTTATGGTCAATAATTACGACGTTTTTGAGGAACTAAAATCTCCTCTATAAAAATCAACATTGTTTCTGGAAAGATAGATCTTGAGAAACTCAGCTGACTCCGTTCTGTAGATAAAGGCTCTCAGGTTGCTGCAGTGTTTCTTGACTTCAGGAAAGCATTTGACACCATGCCGCACTGCCGCTTAGTAAATAAAATACGAGATTACACAGCATCAGACCAGATTCTCGACTGGATTCAAGACTTTCTTGCAGATACAACTCTACACGTCACTCTTAATGGAACAAAATAGACGGACTTAAAGTTGATTTCCGGAGCGCACCAAGGAAGTGTGATAGAAGCGTTATTGTTTACAATGTTTATAAATGATCTAGCATAAAGCGTCGGAAGCTCTTTAAGAGTCTTTTTAGATGATTCGGTTGTATATGAGAAAGTAGCAACGCCAGAAGACAGCATTCGTTTGAGGAATGACGCACAGAGGATTCATGAATGGTACAGGCTCTGGCAGTTGAACCTGAAGGGAAAAAATGTAACGTTTTGTGTATGCATAGGAAAAGAAATACACTTCTGTATAATTACACTGTTGATTACAAATTTCTGGAAACAGTACCTCCCGTAAAATATGTGGGTGCACCTATTCAGAGCGATCTTAGGTGGAACGGCCTCATAAAACAAACAGTAGGAAAAGCAGATGCTACACTGAAATTCATAGGAAGAATTTTAAGGAACTGTTACTCATCCACAAAGGAAATGGCTTACAAGGCGCTTGTTCGTCCGGTTTTGGTTACTGTTCATTCAGAAATGTTCAAATGTGTGTGAATTCCTAAGGGACCAAACTGCTAAGGTCAGATACGATTGATAGAGGGGGTAGGGAAGATCCAACGAAGAGCGGCGCATTTCGTCACGGGATCGTTTAGACGGCGCGAGAGCGTTACAGAAGTCCACAACAAACTCAAGCGGCGCACGCTGCTAGAGGAGCGTTGTGCGTCACGGACAGGTTTACTACCGTATTGAACTTTACGGAGAACGCTTTTCGGGAAGAGTCGGATACTATATCACTTCCTCCTACATACTGGGGCTACTCGGAAATTAAGGTCCGACTGGTCGCGAAATGGAAACCACAGCGAATATCAAAAATGTTTTATTTGCAACAGTAAGCTACACCTTCCAGCTACGTCTCTACATAGTCGCCGCTCCGACTTACGCATCTGCTGTAGCATTGTAATGACTTTCCAGTACCCATGTTATAGAAGGCAGCAGCTGTCCTTTCTGTCTGTTCTCTACGCTGATCTCCAGCTTATCTTCAAAACCAACGGGCCTTGTGGGCTGAGATGAATATCAGAGGGAGCCAAGTCTAAGCTGTATAGTGATTGATCAAACACTTCCCATCGAAAACGCGGCAGAAGCATCATCAGTAAAACTGCAGTGCACGGCCGAGAATTTTCATGCAGTAGGAAACGCAAAAGAGATGCAGCTGCACGAAATCAGGCTAAAACTCTCACCACGCCCTCATACTTGGCGGGAGACACTATTTTCTAGACATCTCTACGCGCTAACTGTGCGCTCAGAATTGAGAAGAGCGGCGTCATGCGATCGACTGGCATACTAAGAGACACTGCCCAACATATCTGTGCAAAGCTTCATCCGATTTTCAATGTGGTTTCTATTTCGCGACCGATCCGACCTCACTTTCCGAATAGCACTCTTACACCTCGCGAAATGACCGCGACGAGAAAATTCGAGAAATTAGAGCTAATACAGAATCTTCCCAACAATCATTCTTCCCACGAGCCATTCGCAGTTAGAACAGAAATGGGGGCATAGATTAGCGATAACAGAAATTTCCTCCGCCATACACCGTTTAGTGGCTTGCTGAGTACGATGTAGACAGCGCGTGTGCAGTAATCCAGTAGTGTGACCGGGTGTAAGTAGCGTTGCAACACTAACGGCTGTTTCTTCCAATACACAAATAGCCGTGATACACTGTGCTTATCAGAAGCCGGTTCTTCAACGTTTTGCCAATCGACGTTATTCGAAGTTCGTTTGAAGGCAATGTTACAACACCCGAGTATCCTTACAATCATCGGCGTTTGCTTGGTATATTGAATTTGGTTTGTCCCTTTCCTCTTCAAGACGTTGTAGGTTTACCAGTTCAAATGGCTCTGAGCACTATGGGACTTAACATCGGAGGTCATCAGTCCCCTAGAACTTACAACTACTTAAACCTAACTAACCTAAGGACATCACACACATCCATGCCCGAGGTAGGATTCGAACCTGCGACCGTAGCGGTAGCGCGGTTCCAGACTGAAGCGCCTTTAACCGCGTGGCCACACTGGCCGGCAGGTTTACCAGTCTTTTAATGGCATTGTGCTTTAAAAATTTCTGGTCATTTCTTATTGCATGGATTTTCTGTTTGCACATTTGCTTTCTAGAATCAGGCAGTTAAACCAGCTGGTGGTTGATCTTACTAATACATGCAGAACACGCGAAGTAGTGCTTTCCTACGAGCTAGTTAATCGTATGTGGAACATATTAAGGCAATACTGACGTTGCGTATTAGTAAAAAGTTTTGAAAATCCTCCGTTTAACCCAAAAACCTTCCTATAACTTCATATGTTCATTTCACGTTTGTACTTTTAAAAGATTTTTTGTTCAATCAGGAGCTGCTAAATTTTACAGTTTGTCTGACTCTTGCAATTTTTGAGAAAATGAAATTTTTAAATTCCATAATTCCCTCATGTGCATATTTTAAAGGTCATTTTAACTTCATAAATTGTTAAATTAAAGTTTATTAAACCGGTTAAAAGAGGAAATGTTATTACTATTATAGTTTAATTACAGTTCTGATTTTTTTTTAAATTAACAGGTTTCCTTTAACAAAGATAGGAGCTGAACACGAGAATAGAGCCACTGTAAATTGTAAAATATGAAAGAAAAACACGCGACTGTGGTGCAAGTCGGTTTTTTATTGTTACTCCATCGTCAGTTATCTGGCAATGGCGTAACAGCCAAAAACCGTGTTGTAAAACAATAAATATTGTAGAATATTACACCATAGCAGTTTCTTTTTCTTCCATTTATAATGAAAAATAAAATGTTCTACCAACGGAATGGTCGATCAACGTCAACTGTAAATGTTTATCCGATACCTTCTACTTATTGATATACTAGATGGTACATGGTAACTGCTCTTTAAATATTATAAGGCGGAAGTAGAAAAAACATTAAGTTCCATTTCCAAAACCCGTATCTCTCCTGCAGGACACACCGTGACGGCCGATTTAGTTTTGAAGAAGATGCTGTGGGAGTATAAAAGACACGAAGATCGTACTTGCGTTGTCAAAGCAATCTAACAACCGTCAGCTGTCACATCATTAGTCCATTGAAAAATAATTTGCCAGCCAAATGTAAGTACGTGAGATTCTACTGGATATTGACCACAATGCGTGCAGCAAGCACAACGGAAAGTGGCGAGCGGAAAAACACAACCGAACTGCTTGAAGTGAGCTAAAAGGTCAGCACCATTAAAACTAAAGTGCGTCGGTACACCTAATGTGGGCGGTGGTGATTGCTGTTCCCTCCAGAAGATACGGGGCACAGCCATACACGGAAAAGCGGTGATCTAACTGCAATTCAGGGACTCCACAGTTAGGATAGCTTCTTTAAGGGTGCATGCGTCAAGACCTGTTTTATGCTTCCGTCTTATCTCACACAAATAGTTCCCATAACATAAGCCGACCCACCGGCTCCACCCAGTGGGCAATATCGCACAGTGTCTACAGCTAGAACCAAGAGAGTGTTCCCCCAATTGTCACATCTGTTCTACGGTCGCCGCCAAGACGCGCCAAACCTGGCATTCTACAAGTGATCTTATTCGCCGTTTACTGCGTTCAGAATTAGACCACCGTTAAAAAGCAAAATCTGGATGTAAACATTGAACCGAACTGCCAAGCACAGTCTTCATACTACAGTTAAGTAGCGTATAATTTACATTCATAAACTACTGTAAATTGTTGCTAACCTTTGTTGTCATCGTTTTTGTCATGTCTGTTGCCTCATTCTGTCTGGCCTGCGACGATGAATGCGTAGATGCTCCGTGGAAGTAAGCCACCTCATAACAACGACTTTCGATAATAATGGGTTCTCTTCCTGTCTTATTTACACTCTGTAAAGTAAGAGCGTGGTCGGCCTTACACACAGATGGTAAAACATATCGCCGTAATTCTTTCACAGGCAAACAGAGCGAATCTTTGTCCTTCATGCAATGTCCGTAAGGCATTAGTTTATTTCTCGATTTCCAGATGGCTTTTGACACTGTACCACACAAGCTCCTTGTAGTGAAATTGCGTGCTTATTACCGTCTCAGTCACGTGACTGGCTTCGTGATTTCCTGTCAGAGCGGTCACACTTCGTAGTAACTGACGGAAGTCATCGAGTAAAACAGCAGTGATTCCTGGCGTGCCCCAAGGTAGTGTTATAGGCCCTCTGCTGTTCCTTATCTATATAAACGATTTAAGAGACAATCTGAGCAGCCCTCTTAGGTTGTCTGCAGATGATACTGCCGTTTGTCGTCCAGTAAAGTCATCAGAAGACCAAAAGAAACTGCAGTTTAGGAAAGATATCTGTATGGTGCGAAAATTGGCAGTTGACCCTAAACAATGTAAAGTGTGCCGTCGGCCACATGAGTGCTAAAAGGAATCCGTTAAACTTCGATTACTTCTAAAGGCCGTAAATTCAGCTAAATACCTAGGAATTACAGTTACGAACAATCTAAACTGGAAAGAACACACAGAAAATATTGTGGGGACAGCAAACCAAAGGCTGTGTGTTATTGGCAGAACACTTAGAAAATGTAACAGATCTACTAAAGAGAGTGCCTACACTACGCTTGTCCGTCCTCTTTCGGTGTACTGCTGCGCTGTCTGGAATCGTTACCGGATACGATTAATCGAGGAGACCGAGAAAGTTAAAGAAGAGCAGCACGTTTTGTATTCTCGCGAAATAGGACAGAGAGTGTCAGTGACATGATGCACGATTTGGAGTGGAGATCATTCAAACATAGGCGATTTTCGTTTCGACAGAATCTTCTCACGAAATTTCAGTCACGAACTTTCTCCTCCGAATGCTAGAATATTTTGTTGACGCCGACCTGCATAGGGAGAAACGATCATCATAATAAAATACGGAAAATCAGAGCTCGTACGGAAAGTTGTTAGTTTTTTCCTCTCGCTGTTCGAGATTAGAATACCACAGAATTATTGTGAGCGGGCCGCTGTCGCCGAGCGGTTCTAGGCGCTTCAGTCCGGAACCCAGCTGCTGCTATGGTCGCAGGTTCGAATCTTGCCTCGGGCATGGGTGTGTGTGATGTCATTAGGTTAGTTAAGTTTAAGTAGTTCTAAGTCTAGGGGACTGACGACCTCAGATGTTAGGTCCCATGTTGCTTAGAGCCATTTGAACCAATTGAATTATTGTGAAGGTGGTTCGACGAGCCCTTTGCCAGGCACTGAAGTGTGATTTGCAGAGTAGCCATGTAGATGTAAATGTAGATGAGTTTCTGAGTGAGATATACAAAAAGAGAGAAGAGTGCAGCCAACGCGTCGCGTACCTACCCCAAATGTCCGAAAATGAGTCACACGGCGGCATCTAAATATAATGCGAAATCAGGAATTGGCAAAAAGGGCACTCTATAAACTGATTAAAAACGTGGATGACTTTGACAAGGCGCTGTACTCATGTTTCGTCTTGCGGAGCTGAGTCAAGAATTCAAAGTAAGCTGATGCTTTATGGAAGTTGCATGAAGGACAAAGGATCCCTCTATTGGTTTGTGACAGAACAAAGGCGATATCTTTTACCATCTGTGTGTAATGCCGACCACGCTCGTAATTTGTCCGGAACCGCGCGACTGCTACTGTCCCAGGTTCGAATCCTGCATCGGGCATGGGTGTGTGTGTGTGTGTGTGTGTGTGTGTGTGTGTGTGTGTGTGTGTTTTGTCCTTAGGTTTAAGTATTTCTAAGTTCTAGGGGACTGATGACCTCAGATGTTAAGTTCCATAGTGTTCAAAGCCATTTGAACCGTTTTAAACGCTCGTACAGACTGTTTACGCTTTACACCTCAAGTATTTGTTGACGACAGCACTGACGACATGAGACGCACAGTTTTGATACTTGACGTATCGAGCAGCAGTGTCAGTTCCAGGCTCTGAGGGCCGGCCACCCGAGCATGTAGATCGTTAGGCCTGCTCTGAGCGAGCGGTCGATTACCAGAGCAATCAGGGACGCCGCGCCCTCTCACGTGACCGCACTACCAAGATACACTCGACCGCTACAGGTTGGAGCACGAACCGTCCCTTCTGACCCGTTTCTCTCTCCCAATTTCCTTCACCCAGCACACTACATTGGCCTACAGAGGATCGAAACAAAGGTAATTTCGGCTTTGTGGGAAGCAGCTGCAGTGGGACCGCTAATACACTCACTACACACTGGCGGCATCAAATCTGCATCATCATGGAGGCGCAATGCAACAAACGTCAAATTGACGTGAAGTATACTTACTACATGCCGAATTCGAGTTTTTCAGCATATATAATGCTCAAACAGCTTACGGAAATGCAGCTGGATGACGTCTTCGGCGATCGTCCGTATTTCGGCAGGTGCAAACCTCGTCATTTCCAAATGACAAATGCAACGAAGGAGCTCTCTGCAAGGAAATTTAAAACCTCGGTATGCGGGACTACGCCGATCACGAACTACTATACGGCATACACTGCCTCACCAAAAGTATTTAGGTATCCCTATGTAATTACTACAATAAGGTGGGGAGGGGGAAGTATTCTGTTGCCAGTAGGGAAGTAGTAAAGACAGAATTGGTCGCTCAGGAGAGCTCTGTATTAGTCATTGGATGTCATCTGGGTAAAAAATTCATTAGGGACATTTTAACCGTTCTAAAGCTACACAAGTCGACTATTGGTGATGCGGTTGCGAAGTGGAAACGCGAAGGAACGACGACAGCTGATCAAAGACCAGGCATACCGCCTATGCTGCCAGCGGGCACCAAACATTACGAAGGATGGTTATAAAAAATCGCACAAAATCCGGGTGTAAATTTGGCGAGTGCCAGAAGCAAGTTAGCTACCATCATGTGTAGTGCGAACAATGACGTATAAAGGAGGTGGTGTTAAGGCACGGGATGTTTTTCGTTGTTTTTGCATAGTCCCCTTACTAACAGTCCCATCAGAGAGCTGTTAAGTTTCATTAGGATTTTAAGTTTTTTCATGGACATATTTTTGTAAAAGTCCTGGATCTGCTAAACAGCGAAATATTCCCCACACTGTTGGTTCCTTGGGTTGGATAGAAAGGGACCAAACTAGAGGGTCATCAGTTCCTCCCCAAACTGTGACTGCATAAAAATGGAAGAAAACACGGCAGGTATAAAGAATATGAGGAAATACAGAACAACAGATGGGCGTGGTATCGTGCAAACTTTTGTTAATTACTATTTTTATCAGACTTAGGGTTGGAATTCGAACGTCTTATTCAGTAACTGAAACTTCAGTGCCTTGCAGTAAACGAAGATCCCATAAAAATTTTACGCAATTTTGGTGGCTTTCGCCTACGTCCCCCATTAGGATGACATTGCATAACATAATTTTTCTTATTAGATATTGGTGTATGCAATGATAGAGTACGCATCGTGAATGAAGGAAAATTGTGATTTAAACGCTAAAATAGCTCAAAGGAGCGCGATATAAGTACATAGGATGGCATGTTGTAGACCGTTCGCTCTCCTCCCAGCAGCAGGATGTTTTCGTTGCTGGTGATTTCCAAAGCGGCGTCGACGCGGCTGGGGATGGGTAGCGAAGCACCTCCCTGCGGACATACGAGCGTTTTCGATGGACGAGGGCTCACAGGGTGCAGATGCGCCGTTACTTATTGAGCAGGTGGTTTCGGGTATACTGGAGGCAAATGTCACACTTTTTTGTATGAGTGAAAACTTCAGTGTGTGCAGTTTCACATATCCATCAGAATACGATAGCGTCAGGACTGACACCTGTCGGGACTGTATAAGAAAATCGATTATCAGTTAATGCAGCAAAGTTGATCGTGACTCCTAGCAACAGACTCTTTATCCCTTACCTAAACAAGTACTACGTAAACTGAATTTTTTATACGCAAGACATATTAATAACTACAGCCTAACGTAGCTGATTACTTGCTTATTCCATAGACACCATACAATACCACTGCGTGGTAAGAAATCCTTACTGCGTTCAGACTAGTGTGTGTATTGTGTATTGAACTGCGGACCTAGAAACGATGGAGAGGCTTCGTCCCCGCCGTAGCCCTTAGTGGTTCACAACCCCCAACAGGCTACAGCTGTCCACTCACCCCACCGCCGCCCCACCCGAACCCAGGGTTATTGTGCGTTTCGGTCCCCAGTGCCCCAGTGGAATACAGACCCCCCCCCACCCCCACCCCTCTCCCTGCTTCCCCCCCCCCCCCCCCCCCCGGTCCCCGGGAAACGTCTCATATACCAGTGTAACTCCAAATGTTTGCATGGTAGAGTAATTATGGCCAACATCAACATAGTGTAACTGAGGCAGAATAAGGGGAACCAGCCTGCCGAGTCAGATGCAAAACCGCCTTAAAAAGCATCCGTAGGCTGGCCGGCACTCCGGACCTCGACACTAATCTGCTGGGCGGATTCGTGCCGGGGACCGGCAGGCCTTCCCGCTCGGGAAGCAGCGAGTTAGACCACGCAGCTAGCTGGGCTGGCTGAGACTAGTTAAATCCATCGCACCATATTTTGCTACCACTAACTGAGGATCTATAACGAACTACGATCATAACAGGGTAATACACTGTATAAAAGAAATTAGGGGACACTTTTATCAAATCTGTTCTGATACGGACTGTACCTGTGGTGTTATTGCGGGGCTTGAGATCTTCGCTTTCAGTGTAAGGAACATTTAAAAACATTCGCAATATTGTGACTGTGTTATGCAATACAGTTTTAGGTGACCGCTCAGAAAAACATGAATATCGGTGTCCCAGTGTTTTTATTGGGGTACGCAGATAGTAGTTGTCATGTGTGGATGTATTCAACCAAGCACATGCAAAGCGTAATCTTATTGCAACTCAAATTGCAAGGGCGCTCTTTTTTATCTAAAAAGCATGGACTTTCGGTCGCGTTGCTGCAGATACCAATGACTCTCCATGTGTCATCCGTAGGTTGTGGGTACCCTACAGGAAGAAAAGTTAGTACACAAGGCGAGTTGGAAAGGTCACCGACGCATTACAGTCCCATGTGAAGACCGATATCTGGCCATCTCTGCTTGCGGCTTCGTACAGATGCTATCAGAGCACTGCAAGACGATCTCAGAAGGGCCACTGGAGCCGCTGTGTCTGATCACACTGTAACAAACCGGTTACGAGAAAGGACCTTACAACCCAGACATCCTGTTCGAGTACCCCTCATGAAACAACATCTTGCAGCTTGCCTTCAGTTCTGGCTTTCCTATGTCAACTAGCAACATCGGCACAAGCGAAACGTATCTACATCTCCTCTGACGTAAGGTGATGGCCGTGTTCGTACGCAGAAACCCGTGCTGAGCGCTACCTGCCAAATGTTGTCCAGGAAACCGACAGACATCCAAGGCTCTGTCGTGTTACGAGGAGGCATCAGTGTTGACAGTCACGCGGATCTTAGGGTGCTGCACATGGTCGCTTTTCCACCAGGCAGTACATCGAATATATCCCGTTGGGCCATGTGGTGGCTGCTGCATTCTGTGGTGGCTCTGAATTCCTTCTGATGCCAGGGACTATGAGTCGGGCGTCAGCAGGGATGCCTTGCGATGCCCGAACATTGAAATAATGGAATGGCCGGCGGTAAGTTGAGACCCAAACTCCATAGAGCATTCACGGATCATGCTCGACAGCCGTGCTCGTGATTGTCCTGATCCACCGCAATTTCTTCAGGAACTCTCGTGGGCTCTCGCTGAAGAATATGAAAGGATACCACAGGGTACCCTCCGTATATGGAACATGCCACGTAGGTATCAAACAGTGATAAACACTCACGGAGAGCATATACGTTATTGAAGCTCACAAACTCCAACGAAAAGCACCCAGGAGAACAGGATGAATAATCGTTTCCATTTCGTTTTCGACACCTGTCGGACACTTCAGTTCTTTTTATGTAGACGGTCGAGGAAGTAATGATGTTTTGCTGTATACTTAATTTGTGAAAGGTAAAGGCATAATTTGGAAACATACTATAACACTAACGTGCCGTGAAACACGCTAATGTTACCCTCCGAGAGGTTTTCGAATTTTGACGCGCGTGTGTCTAATGGACAAAGTTATCGGAGTATAATTTTGAATATGGTGAAATTAACAGAAAAACTAAAAGGACTTTAATCTTGGGAGTTAATGAAAGTGGTAAAATCATAAGTGAATGAAAAAAATATACGGTCGGCAGCCCAATCAGGCATATTTATTTGGAACTATATGTTTAAGAAAAATGAATATTCGTTATTGAAGTTACTTTCGTTGATATTTCCCTTTGTACAGCACGCAGGATACAAACTAACACAGTGCCCTCAGAACCGTGTGTAACAGCAATTACCAATAACGCACACACCAGTGAATTACAGGAAGCACCAAGCTCATACTAATGACAGCTACTCTCAAGAGCATTACTTAATCAAATACTGAAATGTTACTGCATGAAGTGCAGAACTAAATTTGGACATGAGGGGCTTTTATCTTAACTGACATGAAGAAAAACAATTAAAAATGAATAATGTCTTAAATACACTGTTTAACTCTTCTACATGTAACAGTTTTCCTTAGCTACAGTAATACTTCAATTTTCTTTTCTAATAGGTGGAGAATACGATGGGGACCCATCAACTAGTATAGTTCCACTAATCAAGCGCTCTAATTATTTCAGTAAAAGAGACTAATTCAAAAACCTAATCATTCTCTTCACTTGGAGTAGTTGATAATTTACTTTTCAAGACAATAAAACAAAACACTGGGCTTAATTAACTTCAAAAAAGGAACCATTCCTAACAGAAATCAATACGCCACTATCTTTTAAATGAGCTTATTTGCCTTTTTATCACCTGCTTCACAGGTATTCTAGGCAACAATGTTTACACAATCTTGCGCTGTAATTCTACAAAACTGTATTTGGTAATAAACTAAGGATACTTTAGTAAAAGCCTATCCAACTTCACTATTGTGGTTTTAACTTTAACTTTTACTACGCCTTTTATATTAGACAAAAAATCACTTTTAAACACTTGAATGAAAGAATTGTACATTTAAATCTGGATACTCGGTTTTAGTAGCACTTAGGTGAGGACCCAGCATAGATCCGTGATCAGGATAGAAAATATGGTTCCAGACACGAATATATAATGTTATGATTATTACTATTAAAACCACACACAAATTAACTGGTCCATGCCCGTATACATTACTGAGTGTATGAAGTTAGTGAAGCAGTGGTGAAGATTGGTGGCAAGCGACATGGTGGCAAACTGTACTTACGGCTCTTGATGTTGGAATGCTTTATAAAATCTCTTCTTGGCGTCGGATTTTCAACATTTTAGAGCCATTCCTTTTTGCCGAGATTACCAAATAATAGCCCGATCCACATCCGAGGCAAATCCTTTACAAAGCAGCTTCCAGTTGCCTCTCTTAGCACCGTCGAAGTGTACTGTGCCACGGCTAGCCACACACTGCGTACCGTTCGCACAAAGGAGCCGCTCAGTTCGACAGCCGAAACCACCTTTTACATCGCGCCATTCCACTTCCGTTGCGGGGGGACTTCCCTACAGCTTTTACATGTCACAAATACAAGTGCCCTAAGCATGAACCAGCTTTCAATAATCATTTTCTTTTTATATACATACACATATTATAGTAATTTATCATTTTAACATTTCCTTTTGCTTTTTTCATATACACGTTACAAACTAATTTTCTTTCCATAGCTCAAGGGCTTTAAATAACAAAGAATACACACTCCATAATTGCAGATACACAGTTAAATAATACAAACCTACTTCTAATCGATATAGGTGTTACAATACCCATTCCACAATTGTTGCTCAATGCAGTATGGCATATGCCCAAAGTCATGTTCCCCTAATTCTTTTGAGCACTGTAGTTTCTTGGGAGGGAGGGACCTGCTCACCTGGCTAATTTCAAAGCTGTGTCGCGTATCAACGAGAGAATTTATGATGCAGTTTTGTAATTCAACTGAAAGACTGTTTTTAAAATCAAATTTCACTCAACTGATGCTAAAGAACAAAAGATTATGCTTTACAAATAAATTTTTAACGCAAAAGCATTGGGTGGATTATTATTAATAAGATACTAGTTATAATATTAAATTCTCCATAACTTCGGATATATTACAGACTCTCAAAATCAATGACCAGTTCTGGAATGAAAACAGAAATTCTTTTAAGATGAGACGTTTTACACCTCATTTCACAGTTCTTTTAAATTTCGTACACTTACTTTATTTTGTTAAGATCAGATGTGGAAGGAATAGTTATTTCAAATATGGTTGCTACTACATTTGTCTACATTTTACGACAAATTTAACATGGAAAGAGAAACCCCCAAATGTTGTAACAAATACAAATTAAAATAGTGCTTCTCATCAGGAAACTTTATTCTACTGTGAAGTACTCGTATATACACTGAAGTGGCAGAAGTCATGGGATGCCTGCTAATATAATGTCGGACCTCCTTTTGGTCGGCGTAGTGCAGTAACTGGTGGCATGGACTCAACAACTCGTTCCAAGTCCCCTGCAGAAATACTGAGGCTAGCTGCCTCTCTAGTCTTCCATAACTGCGATAGTGTTGCCGGTGCAGGTCTTCTCGATTGTATCCCATAAACGTTTCGTGGGATTCATGTCTGGCGATTTGGTTGGCCAAATCTTTCGCTCGAATTGTTCAGAATGTTCTTCAAACCAATGGCGAACAATTGTGGCCCAGTGACATGGTGCACTGTCATCCATAAAAAAATTCCATTGTTGAATGGCTGCAAGTGGTCGTCAAGTAGCCGAGAATAGCACCTTCCAGTCAGTGAACAGTTCAGCGGGGCCAGACGACCCAGTCCATTCCATGAAAAAACGGGCGAGACCATTATGGAGTCACCCCCAGCTTGCGTACTGCCTTGTTGACAACTTGAATCCATTACTTCGTGGGGTCTGCACCACACTCGAGCCCTACCACCAGCTCTTACGAACTAAAATCAGGGCGAATTTGACCCGGCCATGGTTTCCCAATAGTCTGGCACCAACCGCTATAGTCACCAGTCCAGCACAGACGCTTAAAGCAATGTGGTGCTGTTAGCAAAGGCAGACACTTCGATCGTAAGCTGCCATAGCACATTAACGGTAAATTTCGCCGCACTGTCCTAACGAATAGATTTGTCGTACGTCCCATATAGATCTCTACGGTTATTTCACGCAGTGTTGATTGTCTGTTAGTACTGGCAACTCTAAGCGAACGCCGCTGCTCCCGGTCCTAAGTGAAGGCCGACGATTATTGCGTTGTCCTTGGTGAGAGGTAATACCTCGAATTTGGTATTCTCAGCACACTCGTAACACCTTTGATCTCACAATACTTAATTCGCTAACGATTTCCGAAATACGATGTCCCATGCGTCTAGCTCCAACAACTACTCTACGTTCAAAGACTATTGATACCCGTCACGTGGAAACCTTTTCAAAAAATGGTTCAAATGGCTCTGAGCGCTATGGGACTTATCTTCTGAGGTCATCAGTCTCCTAGAACTTAGAACTACTTAAACCTAACTAACCTAAGGATATCACACACATCCATGCCCAAGGCAGGATTGGAACCTGCGACTGTTGCGGTCGCGCGTTTCCAGACTGTAGCGCTTAGAACCGCTCGGCCACTCTGGCCGGCAAACCTTTTCACATGAGCCACCTAAGTACAAATGAGAGCGCCACCAATGCACTGCCATTTTATACCTTGTGTAGGCGATACCAGCGCCATCTGTGTATGTGCATATCGCTATCCTATGACCTTTGTCACCTCGGTGTATTTAGACTTCGGTTTTGTGACCCCACATCCCTTAAACTGGTGCCGAGAGGCATGATTATATACAGTGTGAGTCACTAACTATTGACACCTAGAATAACTCCGAAAGTATGATAGTGGCAGAAAAGTTTGTGAGACAAATGTTGCATGGGCCAACGGAGGCTATAATATGACGTTGGTTCTTTGTTGCTATGTGGGGTCGCTTCAGAAATATGAAGTTCAACTTTGTTTTTGTTTTTTAATGCGATTTCATAATTTGTTACTTATTTTCTGATAGCAGCTATCGAGACGAATCCAGTGATGTGAAGCAGTAAGGTCTTTGAAGGTCAACGAAGGTCACAAAGGTGACATGAAGGTCCATTTACAGAAAATGTTCGAAGTTATGACCATTGGTATCAATGCATTGCACGACATTGACATGTAAACACCATTCGACAGCTTCGCAATGTAACACTGATAGCATCGGTAAGACTAGTATCGTCGTATGAATCGAATGCGAATTATGTATTCCTGCGAAGAACAAGTCGATTTGCTTCTCATTTACGGTGAATGCCAACGAAATTCAGTGAAAGGTAGAGACATATTGTAGGTAGGCTGTTAAGGTTTTTATGTTTGTAACGCCACGTAGCTCTCTGTATGAAAACCACTGACCTTGCTGTGTGCAGTCTATGGCTGGTTGGCATTATTGGAATATTCGCTACTGTAGTGTTGCGCAGTTGGATGTGAACAGCGCGTAGCGTTGCGCAGTGGGAGGTGAGCCGTCAGCAGTGGTGGATGTGGGGAGAGAGATGGCAGAATTTTGAGAGCGGACGATCTGGACGTGTGTCCATCAGAAAGAGTAAATTTGTAATACTGTATATCATGAACTGATGTATATATGATGACTTTTGAACATTATTAAGGTAAATACATTGTTTGTTCTCTATCAAAATCGTTCATTTGCTAACTATGCCTATCAGTAGTTAGTGCCTTCAGCAGTTAGAATCTTTTATTCAGCTGACATTATTGGCGCACGCAGTGTTGCAGTAGTTTGAGTGACGAAGATTTTTGTGAGGTAAGTGATTCATGAAAGTTATACGTTATTGTTAGTCAGGGCCATTCTTTTTATGGATTATTGAATGTCAGATTACGCTGCGCTAAAAAAATTTAAAAAAATAGATTGTGTCAGTTTAGTGATGATAAGAATAAATAAAGAGAGAAATGTCGTCTGAGTACGTTCAGTTTTGCTCAGCTGTTTGAAAATCAAATAATGTGAGAGGTTTATCAGCACAGTAATTCATAATTTTTTCTAAGGGGATGTTTCGTAATATATGCTGAAATATATCCTCAACGTACTCACCCTACACGTCGCACATTTAAATACGTGTATGATAAATTTTGAACTGGATGTTTAACGAATCGGAGACAAATCCGCGAAGGAAACAGAAATTGGTACTCCTGCCAGTGTGGTTCGCCTCAAATCGCAAGGGAATCTGGCACGAGCTAGAGTAGTGTTGTTCGTGTTCTGCATCGCAATAAATATCGTGCTTACCATATCAGTCTCCACCAATAATTAGATGGTACGGATTGTATGTGTCGCATTGAATTCTGCCGATGGGCTCAATTTCAGATTCAGAGGGATGACACATTTATTAATTTTATTTTATTTACTGACGAGGCTACATTCACGAGCCATGGAAATGTTAATTTGCATAACATACGTTATTGGGCAACTGAAAATCCATGTGGTCGGTGAGTGTATTGTGTGGGATTCTGGAGGACAGAATTATAGGCCCCTATTTCATCGAAGGAAATCTTAATGGTAGGAAGTACACCACATTCCTGGAAGAAACATTAGGTCTGTTATTGAAAGAAATACCTTTAGGAACAAGGAACAGAATTTGGTATCATGACGATGGGTGTCAGGCACATTTTTCGATGATGGCTAGAAATGAGTTTCAGAGGCAATTCCCAAATCGTTGGATTGGTCGCGGAGGAGATGTGTCGTGGCCAGCTCGTTCGCCAGACTTGACGCCTCTGGAATTTTTCTTGTGGGGATTCGTAAAAGACATTGTTTATAAAGATGTTCCAACTGCACCTGAAGATATGTGAGAGAGAATTGTCAGAGCAAGTGCTTCGTTAAGTGCCGATGTGATAAGGAATACCAATCAGTCCATGATAAGAAGATTGCAGCACTGCATTAATAACAATGGTCATCTCTTCGAACACCTCCTGTAAATGGACGTTCATGTCACCTTTGTTACCTTCGTTGACCTTCAAAGACGTTACTGTTACGCATCATTGGATTCGTCTCGATAGCCGCTATCAGTAAATAAGTACCAAACTATAGCATCCCATTTAAAAGACAAAGTTGACCTTTATGTCTCTGAAGCGACCCCACCTAGCAACAAAAAATCAACGTCATATTATGGCCCCCATTGTCCCGTGCAAATTTTGTCCCACAAAGTTTTCAGCTCCTATCATATTTTCGAAGTTATTCTTGGTAGCAACAGTTACTGACTCATCCTGTATAGATTTTTGAGAGGTGCCAGAGGGCAGTTCTGAGTGAGCTAAGGTTGAGACAGGTCATTAGACCTCGTATACTTTGTTTTCGTAATTGTCTTCCAAATTTTGGCTGGCAACTGTGGAGAAACGTGTCTGATGCCTGTTGACATTCTGAACTTTAATGGTGAAAAGTCCTTACGTAATATATGTAATTCATGTTTCGATTTATTATTTGGTACAACTGACACAGTGCCAACACAACGGAATGCTGGTGCCAAACACCTGGAATGGACTGCAGCCCGTTTAATTCATCACATGATTTTCGTTGAATGCAGACTCAGCTTAGGAAACTTTCAATAAATTGCCTCATCGGAGAGCATTTCACCAGGGTATCGAAAAAAGAATGTAAAACAAGGGGTTGTTTCATTTCAGTGGATGACGCTGGATCGGTCTATCCGCTGACATAACGCTGGACAGAAAGTTTTCTAACAGACAGAGAGTAGTGTGTCGTCCTGAGCGGGGTTACTTCAACCGAAACAAGCGTAACTTAGGTGCGCCCCAGGGAAGCGTAATAGGTCTTCTGCTTTTTACGATTTACATAAACGATCTGGTTGATGGTATTGACAGCGGCCTTAGGCTGTTTGCCGGTGATGCTGTAGTCTACAGGAAAGTAGTATCACACGAAAGTTGTGAACAAATCAATTAGGATTTGCAGAAAATAAATGCGTGGTGTAATGACTGGCAGTTATCTCTCAATATTAGTAAGTGTAACCTACTGCGTATAACAAAGACCAAAATACCCATTAATGTACGAGTACAAAATAAATGCCCAGTCTTTGGAATCGGTAACATCCGTCAAGTATCTGGGTGTGACCATTCGAAATGATCTCAAATGGAATTATCAGATTAAACAAGGAACGGGCAAGGCGAACTCTAGATTGCGGTTTATTGGTAGAATCCTGAAGCGATGCAGTCCTTCAACAAAGGAAATTGCTTACAGTGCGTTAGTTCGTCCAGTCTTAGAGTATTGTTCGTCTGTATGGGACCCTTACCAGTTGGGTCTGATTCAAGAGATTGAGAGGGTCCAAAGAGGAGCGGCAATATTCGTGACTGGTACATTTAGCCATCGCGAGAGCGTTACAAATCTCATAGAAAGTTTGAAGTGGGACACACTTGCAGATAGACGACGCGCTATACGGAAGGGGCTGCTCACTAAATTCCGAAATCCGATCTTCGCCGAGGATGTAGAACATACATTATTACTGCAACTTTCAAATCGAGCAATGATCATCATTCAGAGATAAGGGAAATCAGAGCTCGTACTGAGGCGTTCACAGTCGTTTTTTGACTCGTGCGAACCGCGAGTGGAACAGGGGGCAGGGAGGGGGGGGGGGGGGAGGGAATATGACTTTGGCACGAATTGTGCCCTCCGCCGCACACCGCTTGGTGGCTGGCGGAGTATACATGTAGATGTAGATGTAGCTTTTGTTTGGTGACCTCTGGTTAAAGAAACGCCACAACTGTTCAAATGGTTCAAATGGCTCTAAGCACTATGGCACTTAACATCTGATTTCCCTTATCTCTGAATGATGATCATTGCTGAGGCGTTCACAGTCGTTTTTTCACTCGTGCGATCTGTGAGTGGAACAGGGGGCAGGGAGGGGGGGGGGGTGGGGTGACCGGCGCCACATCTGTGATTTATTCTTTCGCGACGCTGCTGCTCAATTTGTAGCCACTGACCGCTGGGTACTTCTCTCGTGTGAAACAAAATCTTGCTCGCAGCGCTAGGGGAAGTTCGCGCGGTTATGCGGGGCTTTCGCGGCGGGTAGCACGCAGTGGATTTTCCTGGCTCGGCGGAGGGGTTGGGGAAACACGCCATTTACCCTCCATCCAGCCAGTGGAGGCCGTGCGGGGACCGCCGTCTGGAAGCGGCGGGCGATAAATGTAAAAGGCCGCCTTTACTGCAAAGCGGGCCGCGTTTTAATAGGGCGCCGCTCCCGCCGGAGCGCTTTCTATTAAAGTTCGCTTGCCTCGCTTTTTACGGCGGTTCCCTTCGCATCCTAACTAGCGGTTACGCAGTAACAGCATGGCGGAGAGCCGGTTAAGAATTTCTAGTGAAACTCTGCAGGTGTCCGAGTCTGCAAATCTAGAAGGGCTGGAAGTGGGCTGAAGTTAAACAAAGGCTTGCTTTGCAAATTAAATTCAGTCCCTCGGCAGCTTATTTAGAGGCCAATGAAACAACACAGACGTTGAAGAGTCCCTCTTATCATCGTCAACAAAGGAAAACGCGACAATGCACAGCAGATACAATCACCAACACTGTACTCAAGTGAGAAAGAGGATGTTACGAGTGGAGCGCCTGATTTGATTGCGCAATATTTTTCTGTCACGGTAGGATTACGATAGAAGTCTAATGACATTTTGACACAGAAGACGACTGTTTTTGTTTGAATACCTTATTTAAACTTTAATACTGAACTCTCTAATCACTGAAATTTGGAACTCGGAAAGTGCCACCACTAATGGAGCCAACAACATTTGAAAAGATATTTGGAGTGAAAACACACTTATACTGTCCAGTAATATTAAGATGACCACATAGACTGAATGACGACTTTTGCAGCGCTGGGAGATGTGCAGCAAGAGATTCCGTGAGGTTGTGGAAGGTACTGACAGGGACATGAAGCCATACTCACTCCAGTGCTGTGGCCAGCTGCACTAGCTATTTCGATTGAGGCTCCATGGCGCAGACAGCAGATCGACGTGGTTCCAGTGTAAGATGACATGAACTATACCCCTTACATGAAGTAATTGAAGATCACCTAACTGACGTTGAGCGAACAGTAGGGCTGAACAAAAGTGACTGACAAGGCACAATGCATCTTGTAGAGGGTATAGTATGGATGTATTGGAATAATTAATGTCGGGTGATGGTTTTAAGGTAATTCATATGACATGAAAACTTTGTGGAAATGCGTCGATTTACTGGAGGCTAGTTTATCCCAGGGAAGTATTCGAGTTGACCGTGGCCGGCTGGGAGCGGTGAAGGGTGCGACAATAGGCAGCTTAGGGCGGCTCAAGCTCTGAGAAAGCGGTAACGGGGCGCGGCCTCCAGCTGCCTTAAGATGAGTGACAGCGTGTGGGTGGTTGCCCCCATGCTGGTGTATTGGGAAGCAGAACTTGTAAGCCTGTTGATAAATGTCCGTCGACCCGTTTACAGTGAAACGTGCAAGAAAGCCGCGCAAAGCTACGGTGGAGCGTTCAGCAGAGGCCAAAATATGCGTGTTCGCGACTATAGCAACTTCACGCTGATTTCACGGTCCGCAGAGTCTGAAGTAAATCAGGTGAAGAGCGACAGAATGAAATATGCCGGCCTCGTATGGGAACGTAGGACCGAGGAATTTGAAGTACTCTCCTGGAAGTCAAAATTCCGGAAAAATTGGTGTTTTGTGCAGACGCTAACCTTGATGGGTGGCCTGGGAGGAGCTAAATAGCAGAATTTGAGAGGAAGAGAAATTTTCTGGGAATTTGTTCACTTCCCAGAGCAGGCATTGGTCGGCGCTGGGAAGCGACGCATAATTAACGCGAGTTGCGCTGCAATTGGCGAAAGTGATTTTGCTGGAGGGAAAACAGAGGCGAAGAGCGGACTGGGAGAATTCTCGGTAGGGGTCTTCCGTTCCCAGCTTGCCTAGAGTGCGGACGTGGCGTTCTTTACTCAGCTTGCCTGAGAGAGTGAGCATCTCTGCAGTTTAGGACTTAGCAAATGGAACGATTGAGATTGGAGATAGAAAGTTTTGGTTCAGCTATGTACTGAGCAAGATAGCTAGGAGTGAATAGACGAGCGCAGCCTTGCAGCACCACGAGATCGGCCGTCGTCCTCACAACGACGCCTCCCTGCCACGCTGAATTAGGTGGTATTGCACCTGCTCTGGTTTGAATTAGGCCACATTAATTTGTTGGTTCACCTCGACAAAGTTTCCACGAGGATTTCATGGGCCGTGTATTGGGGAATTCTTCTCGCACTTCGCATTACTCCTGGGTCTGTCGATAGGAATTAATTTTGATTTATCGCGCTTTACTCCACATAAACGCAATTTATTACCACTGCCTGATTGGAGAGTCATGTAATGTGATGATGGAAGGTCGTGAGTTAAAATAAATTTGTGCTAATCGGCTGCATCTGTTTTCAGTCAAGTAGTTGAAATCCCAAGTCATTTTCTTAATTAATTTTATGTTCAACATTTGCATCTGGTGTTCAATTGCTGAATATAACATCAATGTGCACCCCTTTTTAATTAAAGTGATCAATTCTGAATCAATTAATGTCAACACTGCCACCGCAGTTCAATCAGGACTCACAGGGCCTTATTACTTTCTTTGTGTTATCCGATATTGCGGCAGTTTTGCACTCTCTGTTGATCTGTTAGTGAATTAGCTGGGGTGAACACACCCCAGTAAAACCAACAGCATCTCTGGGTCGACATATTGCCAACGACAGAAACACAATTTTCTTCATCCGTTGCGCCTTGCAGAATGCTGAGATCACCCAGGTGATAAAACGAAAACATTCCCAGACCACAAGGCTCCCTTCTACGATCTCGATCCTTCCGACGATGATTGCAAGGGGTTTGCTTCACGCCGATGGAACGGAATTCATCCGAAAAGGCCATCTGTCCTCAATTAGTGGACGTCCAGTTGCTGTACAGGCGTGCAAATTTCAGCCTTCATCGCCACTGAGCAGCAGTCAACATGACTGCATGAACCAGGCACCTGCTGCAGAGGCTTATATACAACAACGTTCGAGGACAATCATCGAGCGGACGCAATTGGTAACCACTTGGTTCCCCGCAGCAGTCGTTTGGTCAACAGCTGAACGTCTATTCGCCCGTACACATCCCCGCAGCTGTCGACCACCCTTTTCATCTCTGGCCCGTGCTACAACACAGTTGCCTAGTCGCTGCTTTTAGACAGCACCATTTTGTCATGCATGGTGTACTTTAAACGTGGCGGCACACAAACAGTTTTACTGCCTTTTCGGAAATGCTTGCGCTCTTGACCCTAAATCCAATACTCATGCCCTTTTGGACTCAAATAAATCGCTCCACTTCCGCATTACGACAACAACTACAGTGTTTTCTCCGCCCCACAGATACGCTTCATATACCCTGCACTGCCAGTGCTGCCTCCTGTGTGTGTGTGAATGTTATTGCACGTTGACGTCGAACATAAGCAGTGGTCACGTTAATGTGACCGGACAGTGTACGCTTTGTTGTGTCGTGGTTGCAGTAGGAGAGAGGCAGGAAAAATTCAGTGGGGGCATGCCCTCCACCCCTCGCCCCAAAAGGAAAGGAAAAACCACTGTAGTATCTGAGTCAGTGTGGTTGAAATGGCTCTAATCACTATGGGACTTAACATCTGAGGTCATCAATCCCCTAGATCTGAGAACTACTTAAAACTAACTAACCTAAGGACGTCACACACATCCATGCCCGAGGCAGGATTCCAAAATGCGACCGTAGCGGTCGCGCGGCTACAGCCTGAAGCACCTAGAACCGCTCGGCCACATCGGCCGGCTGTGTGTGTGTGTTTGATTAAATTGTTAGTCATGTTTATCGCTTTAAATGTGGGGCTGGCTACAAATAATATTTTGTTCAAAAAATGTTCAAATGCGTGTGAAATCTTATGGGACTTAACTGCTAAGGTCATCAGTCATTAAGCTTACACACTACTTAACCTAAATTATACTAAGGACAAACACACACACCCATGCCCGAGGGAGGACTCGAACCTCCGCCAGAACCAGCCACACAGTCCGTGACTGCAGCGCCACAGACCGCACGGCTAATCCTGCGCGGCAATAATATTTTGTATATGTAGTATCAGAATCACTGACATATTCGTAATGAGAACCTGGCCATTTAACACCTGGACTCAGATAACGATGGAGATGCCATGATTCATCCATTTGCTGTCGCTGTTTGTTCTGGAAACTTACCATCAAACTTTCGAAAAATAATTGTCCAGGAAATGCTGAAGATAACAAAGGCAGATAAGTGCCAGAACTATAGCACATTCAGCTTAATAACTCACGCATCCAGGTTGCTGAGAAGAATAAAATGCAGAAGAATGAAAGAGAAGTCAGAGGACCTGTTTGATGGCGATCATTTTGGCTTTCTGAAAGATAAGGTCACCAGAGAGGCTGTACTGACATTGCCATTGATAATGGAATTACGACTTAAGAAAAATCAGGAAACTTTCATGGTTTTGTCGACCTGGGAAGAAATGTTCGACTCTATAAAATTGTGCTTGATGTTCAAAATTCTGAGAAAAATAGGAGTAAGCTTCAAGAAAAGGAAGGTAATACAAAATTTGTGCTAGAACCAAGAGGCAACAACAAGAGCGAAGGAGTAAGAACGGAGTGCTCGAATTAAAAAGGGTGTAACACCATCATGCATCTTTCACCCTCTACTAATTAATGTATACACCGAAGTAGCAATGGCAGAAGTAAAATAAGGGTTTAAGAGTGGGAAGAAAAACAGCATCAAAGGATATGAATGATAGCTTCGCTGATGACGTTACTATCCTCAGTGAGAGTGAGCGGAGAATTACAGGACTCATTGAATGAAATGAACAATTTGTTTGACCAAGTTTATAGTCAGGAGTGCCCCAGAGAAGTGTGATAGGACCGCTGTTATTCTTTATACACATGAACGATTTGGCGGACTGGGTGGGCAGAAATATGCGGTTGTTTGCTGACGGCGTGTACGGTAAGGTGTCGAAAATGAGTAACTGTAGGAAAATATAACATGACTTAGACAAATTGTTTTGTTGGTGTGATGTATGGGAGCTAGATCTAAATGTAGGAAAAGTAAGTTAGTGCAAATGAGTAGGAAGACCAAACCTGTAATGTTCGGATACAGTTCTACTAGTGTCTTGCTTGACACGTGTAAACATCTGGGCGCAACGTTGCATTGATGAAATGGAACGAGCTTGTGAGGACTGTGGTAGGAAAGGCGAATGGTCGACTTCGGTTTATTGGGAGAATTATAGGAAAATGTGATTCATCTGTGACGTAGATCGCATATGGGATGCTAGTGGGACATATTCTTGAGTACTGCTCGAGTGTTTGAGAGCCGCAGCGGGTCGAATTAAAGGAAGACATCGAAGCACTTCTGAGGTGGGCTGCTAGATTTGTTACCAGTAGGTTTACACAAAACGCGGGTGTTGCGGACGCGGTTCGGAAACTCAAATGGGAATCCCTGGAAGGAAGGCGACATTCTTTTCGAGGGGAACTGTTGAGAGAATTGAGAGAACCTACATTTTAAGCCGACTGCAGAACGATTCTGCTGCCTCCAACATACTTTGTGCGTAAGGACCACAGAGAAAAGATATGGGAAATTAGCGGAGGCATATAGGCAGTCGTTTTTCCCTCTTCCTATTTCCGAGTGGAACAGGAAAGGACATGACTAGTAGTGCTATGGGGTACCCTCTGCCACGCGGAATACCGATGTAGATGTAGAATATGTACTGAGGGTAAGCTGCAGAAAGATATAAATAATCAGAAGCAGAAGGGTGAGACTAGCGTTAAATTTAACACAAAATAGTTAAGAAATTCTGCTATCTTGGAAGCAAAATAGTACGTGACAGATTAAGTAAGGACGACACAGAAAGCACATTTGTTGTTGTTGTTGTTGTTGTTGTGCTCTTAAATCCTGAGACTGGTTTGATGCAGCTCTCCATGCTACTCTATCCTGTGCAAGCTTCTTCATCTCCCAGTACCTACTGCAATCTACATCCTTCTGAATCTGCTTAGTGTATTCATCTCTTGGTCTCCCTCTACGATTTTTACCCTCCACGCTGCCCTCCAATACTAAATTGGTGATCCCTTGATGCCTCAGAACATGTCCTACGAACCGATCCCTTCTTCTGGTCAAACTGTGCCACAAAGTTCTCTTCTCCCCAATCCTATTCAATACTTCCTCATTAGTTATGTGATCTACCCATCTAATCTTCAGCATTCTTCTGTAGCACCACATTTCGAAAGCTTCTATTCTCTTCTTGTGCAAACTATTTATCGTCCATGTTTCACTTCCATACATGGCTACACTATACACAAATACTTTCAGAAATGACTTCCTGACACTTAAATCTATACTCAGTGTTAAGAAATTTCTCTTCTTCAGAAACGCTTTCCTTGCCATTGCCAGTCTACATTTTATATCCTCTCTACTTCGACCATCATCAGTTATTTTGCTCCCGAAATAGCAAAACTCCTTTACTACTTTAAGTGTCTCATTTCCTAATCTAATTCCCTCAGCATCACCCGACTTAATTCGACTACATTCCATTATCCTCGTTTTGCTTTTGTTAATGTTCATCTTACATCCTCCTTTCAAGACGCTATCCATTCCATTCAACTGCTCTTCCAGGTCCTTTGCTGTCTCTGACAGAATTACAATGTCATCGGCGAACCTTAAAGTTTTTATTTCTTCTCCATGGATTTTAATACCTACTCCGAATTTTTCTTTTGTTTCCTTTACTGCTTGCTCAATATACAGATTGCATAACATCGGGGAGAGGCTACAACCCTGTCTTACTCCCTTCCCAACAACTGCTTCCCTTTCATGTCTCTCGACTCTCATAACTGCCATCTGGTTTCTGTACAAATTGTAAATAGCCTTTCGCTCCCTGTACTTTTCCCCTGCAACCTTTAGAATTTGAAAGAGAGTATTCCAGTCAACATTGTCAAAAGCTTTCTCTATGTCTACAAATGCTAGAAACGTACGTTTGCCTTTCCTTAATCTTTCTTCTAAGATGAGTCGTAAGGTTTGTATTGCCTCATGTGTAGCAGTATTTCTACGGAATCCAAACTGATCTTCCCCGAGGTCGGCTTCTACCAGTTTTTCCATTCGTCTGTAAAGAATTCGCGTTAGTATTTTGCAGCTGTGGCTTATCAAACTGATTGTTCGGTAATTTTCACATCTGTCAACACCTGCTTTATTTGGGATTGGAATTATTATATTCTTCTTGAAGTCTGAGGGTATTTCGCCTGTCTCATACATCTTGCTCACCAGATGGTAGAGTTTTGTCAGGAGTGGCTCTCCGAAGGCCGTCAGTAGTTCCAATGGAATGTTGTCTACATCCGGGGCCTTGTTTCGACTCAGGTCTTTCAGTGCTCTGTCAAACTCTTCACGCAGTATCGTATCTCCCATTTCATCTTCATCTACATCCTCTTCCATTTCCATAATATTGTCCTCAAGAACATCGCCCCTCTATAGACCCTCTATATACTCCTTCCACCTTTCTGCTTTCCCTTCTTTGCTTAGAACTGGGTTTCCATCTGAGCTCTTGATATTCGTACAAGTGGTTCTCTTATCTGCAAAGGTCTCTTTAATTTTTCTGTAGGCAGTATCTATCTTACCCCTAGTAAGATAAGCCTCTACGTCTTTACATTTGTCCTCTAGCCATCCCTGCTTAGCTATTTTCCACTTCCTGTCGATCTCATTTTTGAGACGTTGGTATTCCTTTTTCCCTGCTCCATTTACTGCATTTTTATATTTTCTCCTTTCATCAATTAAATTCAATATTTCTTCTGTTACCCAAGGATTTCTACTAGCCCTCGTCTTTTTACCTACTTGATCCTCTGCTGCCTTCACTACTTCATCCCTCAAAGCTACCCATTCTTCTTCTACTGTATTTCTTTCCCCCATTCCTGTCAATTGTTCCCTTATGCTCTCTGAAATTCTGTACAACCTCTGGTTCTTTCAGTTTATCCAGGTCCCATCTCCTTAAGTTCCCACCATTTTGCAGTTTCTTCAGTTTTAATCTACAGGTCATAACCAATAGATTGTGGTCAGAGTCCACATCTGCCCCTGGAAATGTCTTACAGTTTAAAACCTGGTTCCTAAATCTCTGTCTTACCATTATATAATCTGTCTGATACCTTTTAGTATCTCCAGGGTTCTTCCATGTATATAACCTTCTTTCACGATTCTTAAACCAAGTGTTAGCTATGATTAAGTTGTGCTCTGTGCAAAATTCTACCAGGCGGCTTCCTCTTTCATTTCTTAGCCCCAATCCATATTCACCTACTACGTTTCCTTCTCTCCCTTTTCCTACTACCGAATTCCAGTCACCCATGACTATTAAATTTTCGTCACCCTTCACTATCTTAACAATTTCTTTTATTTTATCATACATTACTTCAATTTCTTCGTCATCTGCAGGGCTAGTTGGCATATAAACTTGTACTACTGTAGTAGGTGTGGGCTTCGTATCTATCTTGGCCACAATAATGCGTTCACTACGCTGTTTGTAGTAGCTTACCCGCATTCCTATTTTCCTATTCATTATTAAACCTACTCGTGCATTACCCCTATTTGAATTTGTGTTTATAACCCTGTAGTCACCTGACCAGAAGTCTTGTTCCTCCTGTCACCGAACTTCACTAATTCCCACTATATCTAACTTTAACCTATCCATTTCCCTTTTTAAATTTTCTAACCTACCTGCCCGATTAAGTGATCTGACATTCCACGCTCCGATCCGTAGAACGTCAGTTTTCTTTCTCCTGATAACGACATCCTCTTGAGTAGTCCCCGCCCGGAGATCCGAATGGGGGACTATTTTACCTCCGGAATATTTTACCCAAGAGGACGCCATCATCATTGATCCATACAGTAAACCTGCATGCCCTCGGGAAAAATTACGGCCGTAGTTTCCCATTGCTTTCAGCCGTTCCCAGTACCATCACAGCAAGGCCGTTTTGGTTATTGTTACAAGGCCAGATCAGTCAATCATCCAGACTGTTGCCCTTGCAACTACTGAAAAGGCAGCTGCCCCTCTTCAGGAACCACACGTTTGTCTGGCCTCTCA
Organism: Schistocerca piceifrons; assembly: GCF_021461385.2. NCBI lineage: Eukaryota > Metazoa > Arthropoda > Insecta > Orthoptera > Acrididae > Schistocerca > Schistocerca piceifrons. The sequence continues at coordinate 814,632,039 of NC_060140.1, read as the reverse complement.
ACAGATACCCCTCCGTTGTGGCTGCACCTACGGTACGGCTATCTGTATCGCTGAGGCACGCAAGCCTCCCCACCAACGGCAAGGTCCATGTTTCATGGTGGGGAAAGCACATTAGCACAGCTAAAGTGGGCATTCCTGGCGAAGAAAAGTCGCTTCTATCAGACTTCGAGCTTAGTCTCAGGAAGATATTTCTGAGAATTTGCATTTTGTGCGCAGCACTGTATGGGTGTAGATCGCGTACTGTGGAAAATCCGGAAAAAAAGGTAATCGGAGCACTATGGAAGGATGTGTGAAATTAGGAATACTGATAAGGTAACGAATGAGGTTCTTCTCACCAAAATCGCCGAAGAAAGTAACGTATCGAAAACAACGACAAGAAGAAGGGACAGGGTGGCAGGATAAGTGTTAAGACATCAGAGAATATCATTCCATGGTACTAGAAGGAGCTGCAGAGGGTAAAAACTGTAGGGGAAGACTGAGATTCGAATACGTTCACCGAATAATTGAGGACGTATGATGGAAGTGCTACTGTGAGTTGAAGAGGTTGACACAAGACAGGAATACGAGGCGGGGTGAATCGAACCACTCAGATAACTGATGGCCCAAAAAATTTTCTCCGGCGGTGATAAGGGCCCTTATCTGTTTCATATGGATCCCTTAGGAACTTGTTCGAACAAGAAGCTGTGCATTCAGGCAGTAAAGATGCTCACCCCAAATGCCGCGCGGGATTAGCCGAGCGGTCTCAGGCGCTGTAGTCATGGACTGTGTAGCTGGTCCCGGCGGAGGTTCGAGTCCTCCCTCGGGCATGGGTGTGTGTTTGTCCTTAGGGTAATTTAGGTTAAGTAGTATGTAAGCTTAGGGACTGATGACCTTAGCAGTTAAGTCCCATAAGATTTCACACACATTTGAACATTTCTTCTCACCGCAAACTTTGAGAAAACCTATCTTAAGTCAATGACCGTAGCACTGAGTGTTTTATTCACAATACTGAAATAAGCCATGGAAAAGGAGTTGAGTATAGCAATTGGGAAAGTAATGCCGATGGTTCCATACTAGCTATTTAACTTGTTTACAAAGTAAGAATTTGAAAAAAAATGGTTCAAATGGCTCTGAGCACTATGGGACTTAACATCTGAGGTCATCAGTCCCCTAGAACTTAGAACTACTTAAACCTAACTAACCTAAGGACATCACACACATCCATGCCCGAGGCAGGATTCGAACTTGCGACCGTAGCAGCAGCGCGGTTCCAGACTGAAGCGCCTAGAACCGCTCGGCCACACCGGCCGGCAAAAATTTGAAGAAGTGATGAAATATTATAGAGCTGACACTCATAAACTGTTGCTCTGTCTAGTAAATTAGTTCAATTTGGCACTCGGCCACGGAACTGACACATAATAATGAACGAACTAAATACAGTTTTACCTCTTTGTAAGTTACAGGGAGGCTTTTATAACAACTTACTGAAACATTTTGTCTGGCTGTAGATGATAAATAGTAAAAGCGGTGCCCCGTCTGTAATGACTGGTCGTCGACGTAAACAGATTCGAAGTGCTGTGTAGCACTGTTAAAGTACAACTAGTACTGCTGCAATAACAAATCCGAAACAGAACGAAACATAACTGAATGCAAGCTTGGGGACAATGAGTGAAGTGAGCATTAGCTGCAAGTACACTCATGTTCAGGAAAAACAGAACACCTTGAACGACGGGAGCTAGGACGTTCATATTCACAGGACATGTACGATAGTATATTCTGCACAAATGATTAGTATTTTAACCATGTCGGCGCGCGGGTTCAGGATTAACGTCGACATCACAGCGCAACGCCACCTACCGGTAAAATGTGCAACTGGCTCTCGTTGTCGCTATAAACCGAACGTAATGGATCAGTGTGACTTGAGGAGACGAGCAGGATGACTGGCAGACGTATGCGCGAACAGTCCCGTCAAATCAGCGAGTTTGAAAGAGGGTGCATTACTGGCATGAGACAATGTGATGCAACCATCCGGGAAGTTTCTGCCTGTGTGGGCCGAAGTGCTTCGGGAGTGCAACGGTTGTGTTCAGAATAGTTCACGGAAGACCGTAGAAGACGACGAGATTGGCCAGGTCACACAACCCAGACCACCTCCCGAGAAAATCAACACTTTATCCGAATGGCATTGCAGGACAAACCTGCGTCCTCCTCGGCTCTGGATCAAACAGTGGAACAGTGTTGGTTCAAATGGCTCTGAGCACTATGGGACTTAACTGCTGCATTCATCAGTCCCCTAGAACTTAGAACTACTTAAACCTAACTAACCTAAGGCCATCACACACATCCACGCCCGAGGCAGGATTCGAACCTGCGACCGTAGCGGTCGCGTGGTTCCAGACTGTAGCGCCTAGAACCGCTCGGCCACTCTGGCCGGCTTTCAAACAGTGTAATAAATCGTGCACTGCCAGACGTGATAGTTCGTCGCCGTTCATCACGACATGGATTACATGCCCGTCCTCCACTTCCCCGCCTACATTTCACGAATGAGCATTTTGGTTTGCCACATACAGAGGGAACGGCATTACACGAGACATACAGCGCCAACTAAGGCCTTATCGTGTGGGGTGCTATTGGGTTGAACCACAAATCACAATTGATGCCTGTCCAGGGCTCTATGACCATTATGACCTACGGGGATGACATTCTACGATCCGTAGCCATACCCTTTCTGCACAACACCCCAGACGCCATTTTTCAGCAACAGCTTGCATGGCCATATGTTGCTGCACGAACACGTACCTTCTTGGTGTCACAGGATGTCGGCCGTTTGTCGTGGCCTGCCAGATCACAAGACTTTCGACAGTCGAAGTTGAGTGAGATATGGCGAAAGGACAGGCGCAGCTCTGTGGCCCAATGCTAACTACCACAGAGAAAGTTGGAACCAGGTGAATGCCGCGTGGGTGGCTATACCACAGGACGCCATTCGCGCCTTATACACGTCGATGCCATCACGCATGAAACAAGGTCTCAGGGCCCATGTCGGACACTGTGCCTACTAGGCAATAATGACACATGCTGAACCGAGGCGACTGAAATGCTAATCATTTCTGCAGAACATACTGATTTATATGTCCTGTGAATATGAACATCCTGTCTCTAGTATTTCAAAGTCTTCTGTTGTTTCTGGGCATTAGTGTACTAGCAATGACTGGGACAAGCTTCTTACGAAACTATGCACACAAAACATACAATCGATATCTGCCCTACTGTGCAGGTATTTTCTGTGGAATAAGGCCACAAAAATAAATTGGGATAAGAAATCGAATGCGACGCAATTACCCTATAACGATTTACTGCAGACCCGAACACCCTTTATAGCAAAATAATCGGAAAATATCCCTGTAAAACTTCCAAAATGTGTCTTTGGAGTTTGGGTACACACTGTAAACTTTGCAAGCCATTGTACACATCATTGCGGAGGAGTACTCAGTATTAACCACTTTGAGACCCATTCAACTCGTGTATCGAGCAACCGAAAATACGGTGATGCGTCTTAGGTTGTGTACTAACATCTTTCTTATCCTGATGAGCCAGATCAAGTATTTTGATTGAGCCAGCAATTCACACAGTCTTCTGTGAATGCTGTTTAAAATTTCTGCCTCTTGCAGCATGGTTGCTTAATTGTCACACAACGCGCCTTCCTTGTGATGGTAGGCGACTGACGTCACACAAAAGTACTGATGGGCGTTTGCAACCAAGGAAAGTTCCCTTCGTAGGTTTGCAGACGGTACTACAGTTCGGTGACGATCTGACAGCTTACGTTGCAGTGGAGCATGTTACGCCTTGATTGGTTACTGGCATACAGTATGCTTGGCAAACTACGTAACGTCGATTTTACTTTTTAACTAAACACAACGACGAATAAGAATGTACAAAAGGTACCAAGTGTTTCCTAAATGAATCATCATCATTTACTTTTTACAATAGTCTAACTTTACCATTTATAAAGTAAGGAAATGCTATAGCCGAATCACTTCGTCGGGTTGTTACGAACAAGTCCCCAGAAAGTGGTCCGTGATGGAAATTCGAGTTACGAGTTGCCAGCAACAGTGAGGTTGTGTCCTGGTCGTGGTCTTCGTGCAATACAGACTAATTACGCATCATGAAAGTGTTTTATTTCTCACTGTGAATGAAAAGTGTTCTTTTAAAATTTGTACAGGGTGGCGCAAAAGTCCGTTAACATTGGAAAATGCAGTAATTCACTGAATAACATAGCTACAGAGGTACACATGACACACATACCTAACGTGACATGAGGTTTAACTGAAACCGGAAACGAGTGCAAAAACCGACCAACAGATGGCGCTGGACGGCAACGCGTCTGTCACGCCACATGAGAACCGTGTATAAAATGAGCTGCAGTGAGAGAGGGACTCCGATGGGCCAGCAATTGCGGGATGTTGACGTTACCAGAAAAGGCGTTGTTAGTTTAGCTTCATTACAACATAGGTACTGCAGCTACATGATTCTGTCGTTATAAGCAGGGTATTCGAACGCTCAAAGCTCTTGCGACAAGTGACACTGTGAATAAACTGATCGCGAAGATCGAAACCACGGGTTTTTACACTATCAGCCGGGCAGAGGGTAACCCGACACAACTGCTGTTGCAGCAGCAGACATTTCAGGATGAAATAGAGACATTAGTGGAATAGCAAGTCGCTCCGGAATTCCACGCACTCCTACACTGAAGAGCCAAGAAACTGGCACACCTGCCTAATATCATGTAGGGCCCCACCGACGACGCAGAAGTGTCGCGACACGACGTGGCATGGCCTCGACCAGCGTCTCAATTAGTGCTGGAGGGAAGTGACACCATGAATCCTGCAGGGATGTCCATAAATCCGTAAGAGTACGAAGGCGTGGACATCTCTTCTGAACAGTACCTTGCAAGACATTCCAGACATGCTGAATAATGTTCATGTCTGGGTAGTCTGTTGGACAGCGGACGTGTTTAAACTCGGAAGACTGTTCCTGGAGCCACTCTGTAGCAATTCTGGACGTGTGGGGTGTCGCATTGTTCTTCTGGAATTGTCGAAGTCCGTCGGAATGCACAATGGACATGAATGGATGCAGGTGATCAGACAGGATGCTTACATACATGTCACCTGTCAGAGTCGTATCTAGACGTATCAGGGGCCCTATACCACTCCAGCTGCACACGCCCCACACAGTTACAGAGCCGCCACCAGCGTGAGCAGTCCCCTGGTGACCTCATTAATCCCATGGATTCACGAGGTTCTCTCCGTAACCGTTCACGTCCATCCGCTCGATACAATTTTAAACGAGACTCGTCCCACCAGGCAACATATTTCCAGTCATCAACAGTCCATTGTCGGTGCTGACGGCCCAAGCTAGGCGTAAAGCCTTGTGGCGTGCAGTCATCAAGAGTACACGAGTGGGCCTTCGGCTCCGAAAGCCCATATCTATGATGTTACGTTGAATGGTTCGCACGCTGCCTTGAAATCTACAGCAATTTGCGGAAAGGTTGCACTTCTGTACCTTTGAACGACGCTCTTCAGTTGTCGGTGGTCCCGTTTTTGCACGATCTTTTCCGGCCGCAGCGATGTTAGAGATTTGATGTTTTACCGGATTCCTGTCCGCCCCAGTAGCTGAGTGGTCAGCGTGACGGATTGCCGTCCTCTGGGCCCGGGTTCGATTCCCGGCTGGGTCGGAGATTTTCTCCGCTCAGGGACTGGGTGTTGTGTTGTGTTCATCATCAGTTCATCCCCATCCGGCGTGCAGGTCGCCCAATGTGGCGCCGAATGTAATAAGACCTGCGCTATGGCGGCCGGACCTGCCCCGCGAGGGGCCTCCCGGCCAATGACGCCAAACGCTCATTTCCATTTTCCATTTCCACCGGATTCCTGATATTCACGGTACACTCGTGAAATGATCGTACGTGAAAATCCTCACTTCATCGCTATCTCGGAAATGCTGCGTCCCATCGCTCGTGCGCCAACTGTAATACGGCGTTCAGTCTCACTTAAATCTTGATAACTTGCCATTGTAGAAGCAGTAGCCGATCTAACAACTTCGCCAGCCTTGTGTTGTCTTATAAAGACGTTGCCGACGGCAGCGCCGTATTCTGCCTATTTACCTATCTCTGTATTTGAATACGAATGCCTATAACAGTTTCTTTGGCGCTTCATTGTATTTGGAGAGCAGTAATCAGCTACGGACAGCCATCACGTGATTTTTGAGAGCGCCGTCAGTGAAGTTGCGTGTAACGAAAATGGGACAGCGGTACTTAGAGCAACTATATGCGATCAAGTTTTGTGTTAAATTTGGAGAACCTGCGAGTGTAACTTGAAAAGTTGAAACAGGCTTATGGGGAACTTTGCTTAATAAGAGCGCAAGCTGTTCGCTGGCACAAATGATTTTTGGAAGGCCAAGAACACGTTGAAGATGAACCTCGCTCAAGGAGATCTTCAACGTCAAAAACGACGAAAACGACGAGCGGTACGTGCTCTTGTGTGTTTTACAAAAATATGCTCAACAGGCTGAGGAAAAGGGTGAATAGAGTGAGATGGCACATTTCAGGTAAGTGGATGCTTCATCTTGACAACGTCCCATCTTACACAGCCACTTCCATCACGGAATTTTTGACCTCAAAAGGCATTTCTGTTGTTCCACAGCCACCCTATCCACCTGATATGAGTCCTTGTGAGTTTGTTCTTTTCCCGAAACTGAAAAGTGTCTTAAAAGGACGTTATTTAGGGCCTCTAGAGACTATTGAGAAGAATGTGACCGACGTGTTAAAGGCCATACCAGCTGAAGCCATATAGCGCTGCCACCAAGACTGGAAATAACGACTCCGCCACTGTACAGCTGCCGAAGGGTCCTACTTTGAAGGGGACCATATAATTGTTTGAAGAAAAGAAGATCTTTGTTAGATAAAGAAATCAGTCTCATTACTTCCCCACAGACCTCATACATCAGTATCGAGTCTAGAAATTCCACGGCCCTGCCGAGAATGGAACCTAGGGCTCTGTGAACGAGAGTCAACAATGCTAACGACAAGACCATGAATTGCTGGCGTTGGACCACGCCGCACCTTCCAGACAGGGCCTGGCCGCTTACCAGAACCGTGGACACTAGCGTACTGCGTACGTGACATCTGCGGCAGTTAAGTCACAAAAAATGGATCAAATGGCTCTGAGCACTATGGGACTTAACTTCTGAGGTCATCAGTCCCCTAGAACTTAGAACTACGTAAACCTAACTAACCTAAGGACATCACACACATCCATGCCCGAGGCAGGATTCGAACCTTCGACCGTAATGGTCGCGCTCTTCCAGACTGTAGCGCCTAGAACCGCTCGACCACCCCGGCCGGCGCGAAGTCACACCAAACCGGCTTTGGTGCAGATCAAAACTGATCAGGGATGATCACCCACGGAACTGACAAGTCATCGAGTTGGCAGCTGTTCTATATCAACATGTCTTGGCCAAGTCCTATTTTTCTACGTAATCTCCATCACGTTCTATGCTCATACGCCAACTTTGTGGAAGAGCTTTATTCTCTGCTGGTAAAAGCTCTTGTCCTGTGGGCGTAACCATGTTTTCGCTGCATTACTGACGCTCTTGTCACCTTCAAAGTGCATTCCCCGCAGAGAATCTTTAAGTGGCCCAAAGAGAAGGAAGTCCGAGGTTGGACTGTAGGGTGGATAAGGCAGTGATGTCCATCCCAATTTGGTGACGTGTTCCAGAGTTCTCAGACTTGTGTGTGGGCGTGCATTACCGTGTTGGAGCAAGATTTCTGCTGGATTCTTGTCCGATATAACACATCGGAAACGGTTCTTGGGTTTCTTGAGAGCCTACATGTATGCCTCTGAATTGATGGTTGGCCCTCTAGGCATCACATCCACGACAATAACGCCATCACAATCCCAGAAAACTGTCACCATGACTTTTCCGGCAGAGGGGCTTGTCTTGAATTTCTTCTTTTGTGGTGAATGGGGATGATGCCACTTCATGGACAGCATTTTTAATTCCTGCGCAATGTGGTGCACCCAGCTTTCGCCCCCGTAACGATCCCTGACAGAAAGGCCTCTCCGTCGGTCTCAAAACGCTCCAACAATTCAGTTGAAATAGCCTCTCTTTGAATTTTGTGGTCCCGCTGTGAGAATTCGTGGAACCCATCGTGAGCACTTCTTTGAATATGTGAGAGTCTCCATCATTGCAGACGCACTTCCAACGCTGACCGATAACTGTAGAGCCTATTGTAAAGTTGTGATACGCCGGTCAGCTCGAATTAAGGTATCTGCATGATTCAGCATGTCTGGAGCGGTGGCTGTGACAGGATGTCACCAGCATGGTTGATCATTGAGCTCTGTATCTGCATTGCCTGGGACTGTAACTTTCTTTACCCATTCCTCAACTGTACTCTTATCAACTGCAGCATCGCCATACACTGCACACAAACGTTTATGGTTGTTCATTACGGTTTCTTTTCCTGGACACGAGAATTCAATAACAGCACGCTGCTTCTACATCTACACCTACATCTACATTTATACTCCGCAAGCCACCCAACGGTGTGTGGCGGAAGGCACTTTTAGTGCCACGGTCATTACCTCCCTTTTCTGTTCCAGTCGGTATGGTTCGCGGGAAGAACGACTTTCTGAAAGCCTCCGTACGCGCTCGAATCTCTCTAATTTTCCATTCGTGATCTCCTCGGGAGGTATAAGCAGGGGAAAGCAATATATTCGATACCTCATCCAGAAACACAGCCTCTCGAAACCTGGCGAGCAAGCTACACCGCGATGCAGAGCGCCTCTCTTGCAGAGTCTGCCACTTGAGTTTGCTAAACATCTCCGTAACGCTATCACGGTTACCAAATAACCCTGTGACGAAACGCGCCGCCCTTCTTTGGATCTTCTCTATCTCCTCCGTCAACCCGATCTGGTACGGATCCCACACTGATGAGCAATACTCAAGTATAGGTCGAACGAGTGTCTTGTAAGCCACCTCCTTTGTTGATGGACTACATTTTCTAAGGACTCTCCCAATGAATCCCAACCTGGCACCCGCCTTACCAACAATTAATTTTATATGATCATTCCACTTCAAATCGTTCCGCACGCATACTCCCAGATATTTTACAGAAGTAACTGCTACTAGCGTTTGTTCCGTTATCAGATAATCATACAATAAAGGATCCTTCTTTCTAAGTATTCGCAATACATTACATTTGTCTACGTTAAGGGTCAGTTGCCACTCCCTGCACCAAGTGCCTATCCGCTGCAGATCTTCCTGTATTTCGCTACAATTTTCTAATGCTGCAACTTCTCTGTATACTACAGCATCATCCGCGAAAAGCCGCATCGAACTTCCGACACTATCTACTAGGTCATTTACATATATTGTGAAAAGCAATGGTCCCATAACACTCCCCTGTGGCACGCCAGAGGTTACTTTAACGTCTGTAAACGTCACCCCATTGATAATAACATGCTGTGTTCTGTTTGCTAAAAACTCTTCAATCCAGCCATACAGCTGGTCTGATATTCCGTAGGCTCTTACTTTGTTTATCAGGAGACAGTGCGGAACTGTATCGAACGCCTTCCGGAAGTCAAGGAAAATAGCATCTACCTGGGAGCCTGTATCTAATATTTTCTGGGTCTCATGAACAAATAAAGCGAGTTGGGTCTCACACGATCGCTGTTTCCGGAATCCATGTTGATTCCTACAGAGTAGATTCTGGTTTTCCAAAAACGACATGATACGCGAGCAAAAAACATGTTCTAAAATTCTACACGACATCGACGTCAGAGATATAGATCTATAGTTTTGCGCATCTGCTCGACGACCCTTCTTGAAGACTGGGACTACCTGTGCTCTTTACCAATCATTTGGAACCTTCCGTTCCTCTAGAGACTTGCGGTACACGGCTGTTAGAAGGAGGGCAAGTTCTTTCGCGTACTCTGTGTAGAATCGAATTGGTATCCCGTCAAGTCCAGTGGACTTTCCTCTATTGAGTGATTCCAGTTGCTTTTCTATTCCTTGGACACTTATTTCGATGTCAGCCATTTTTTCGTTTGTGCGAGGATTTAGAGAAGGAACTGCAGTGCGGTCTTCCTCTGTGAAACAGCTTTGGAAAAAGGTGTTTAGTATTTCTGCTTTTCGCGTGTCATCCTCTGTTTCAATGCCATCATCATCCCCAAGTGTCTGGATATGCTGTTTCGAACCACTTACTGATTTAACGTGAGACCAGAACTTCGTAGGATTTTCTGTCAAGTCGGTACATAGAATTTTACTTTCGAATTCACTGAACGCTTCACGCATAGCCCCCCTTACGCTAACTTTGACATCGTTTAGCTTCTGTTTGTCTGAGAGGTTTTCGCTGCGTTTAAACTTGGAGTGAAGCTCTCTTTGCTTTCGCAGTAGTTTCCTAACTTTGTTGTTGAATCACGGTGGATTTTTCCCGTCCCTCACAGTTTTACTCGGCACGTACCTGTCTAAAACGCATTTTACGATTGCCTTGAACTTTTTCCATAAACACTCAACATCGTCAGTCTCGGAATTGAAATTTTCGTTTTGATCTGTTAGGTAGTCTGAAATCTGCCTTCTATTACTCTTGCTAAACAGATAAACCTTCATCCCTTTTTTTTATATTCCTATTAACTTCCATATTGAGGGATGCTGCAACGGCCTTGTGATCACTGATTCCCAGTTCTGCACTTACAGAGTCGAAAAGTTCGGGTCTGTTTGTTATCAGTAGGTCCAAGACGTTATCTCCACGAGTCGGTTCTCTGTTTAATTGCTCGAGGTAATTTTCGGATAGTGCACTCAGTATAATGTCACTCGATGCTCTGTCCCTACCACCCGTCCTAAACATTTGAGTGTCCCAGTCTATATCTGGTAAATTGAAATCTCCACCTAAGACTATGACATGCTGAGAAAATTTATGTGAAATGTATTCCAAATTTTCTCTCAGTTGTTCTGCCAATAATGCTGCTGAGTCGGGAGGTCGGTAAAAGGAGCCAACTATTAACCTAGCTCGGTTGTTGAGTGTAACCTCCACCCATAACAATTCAAAGGAACTATCCACTTCTACTTCACTACAGGATAAACTACTACTAACAGCGACAAACACGCCACCACCGGTTGTATGCACTCTATCCTTTCTAAACACCGTCTGTGCCTTTGTAAAAATTTCGGCAGAATTTATCTCTGGCTTCAGCCAGCTTTCTGTACCGATAACGATTTCAGCTTCGGTGCTTTCTATCAGCGCTTGAAGTTCCGGTACTTTACCAATGCAGCTTCGACAGTTTACAATTACCATACCGCTTGCTGCTTGGCCCCCGCATGTCCTGACTTTGCCCCGCACCCTTTGAGGCTGCTGCCCTTTCTGTGCTTTCCCGAGGCCATCTAACCTAAAAAACCGTCCAGTCCACGCCACACAACCCCTGCTACCCGTGTAGCCGCTTGCTGCGTGTAGTGGACTCATGATCTACCCAGCGGAACCCGAAACCCCACCACCCTATGGCGCAAGTCGAGGAGCCGCATGTAGACGCCATTTTGAGCAGTACTACGGCTCTGTCATCTGCCAGAACAGCTCGAAACTTCACGGCGCACATAACAAACATCAAATGTGACGCACGACAAGGACGTTTGTCTATATATATTAATGGCTTTTCAAAAAAATGTGGGACATTGCTTATTGAACTATCCTCGTAGAAGTAAGTAAATTATGTATTGGTCGGAGTGTGAAAGCTTGTTTTTCTGTGTTCATGTTGGGAGCTGTAATACGTGTGGTTGTTATAATATACATATGTCCACTGTGTGATTGGAAAATTTTCATGACATATTTTGATTGATTATCGTGCTGTCTGACGGACAGAAATAGAGAATTATTAATTTGTGGTGATTTTAATGCAACTTTCTTGAAGGAGCCTGATAGGAAATGTGACCACGATGTGCAGTTAGTCTTTTATAATTTAGTATAAGTAATACATTTCACTTCTCGAGTGCTCAAAAAAGTGGTTCCATAACAGTCAATAAATTCATACAATGAACAGAAGTTAAATAGATGCATGCCTATCCTGCGGTAAACTAAGTGTCAGGTCATAATCCACAGTTAGTCACTTTACATGACCTACCTCGACAAAGAGTTCAGAATACTTTAAAAGAACAGTGAGGCTCATTAAAGACAAAACTACTGAACATTTTTAAGAAAGCTTAAAAACTGTTGACTGGGGTGAAGTTTTCAATGAACCTTATATTGGCCCTATATTCAACTTATTTCATAGCAAGTTTTAAAAGTATTTTATCAAAAACGATAATTAAACGTAATAAAGGAAACTCATTAAATTAATTTAGGATCACTACTGGTTCTCGCGCCAGAGTCTCGCAGCCAAAGTCGCAGCCACAGAGGGAGAGCAACAACTGGCCATAATCAAAGAAAAAACTAACAATAGCAAGAAAGAAATACGATTTAAGGGTCACGCGGAAAAGGTTCTCTATTCCGTATTCTGCTTACGAGGGGAAGCTCTGCCCTCGGTCAGTGACTGTAAACACACATTGTTATCAACTGTCATTTCGTGCAAGTAGCATCGTAAATTACCGACCGCTGCCGAAGACACGTCTGTCGCTTCACACAGCTGCCGCCTACAAGACAGCTCGGACCTGTTCAGCAACTGACTTCTTGCTGCTATTTCGCTACGCCATTGTAGGATCTCAGAGTTCGTTGAGTAGATTCTGAGGCAAATGTTTTATTTGACCGAAGGCTTCAGAATAGGGATGGAACAAACCTACGTGTTAAAAGTGATACTGGTATTTCAGTTCTGAATAACCGGTAATTTTCGATATTTATTTGCTCTCGGCTGTAAGAGGAATTTGCTTTTTTCACTAGTAATAGCGGAATTAAAAAAAAAAATAACGAAATATCAATTATCCATAGCAGCAGCGCAAAAATTTTTAGTTTTGAAGTAAAGCTTTTTTGTTAAAAGGAGTAACTTTTATTTGTAAAACTTGCATTAGATTGAAATATTGGGTTATTACAGTGCTGACAGAAACGAGCAACAAACATGGCATAAGGACTGGTGCAGTATTGCTGACAATAATGTCCATGTTGCCGTGTCTCATGGCTTACGGTACACGCGTACGCGCAGTGTGGAAGACTTCAACCCACTTCCAATTCTCTCTTTCGTCGCCCAGCAACCGTTACTTTGCAGAATGGCAACAACCCTAGTCTGGAAATATTTTAAAGAAGTGACGTAGCAATGAAGTACAATGCTTCATTTGCTTTAGAAGATTAAAGATTTGTCTTCCATTTCTATGAAATAATAAAACACGAAAGAAATAATGGTAACAGTAATACATTAAAAACTTAAGGACAATTCATTCATAGCGTACAGTAAAAACAGATTAGCTGATTCCCTGCCGTTATCTACTTAACATGCCTTTATCTGCTTGTTGCCCTTGAAAACGCACAAATTAACACCAGAAACAGTTCTTCATCCTCAGGTTTCACACCTTCGCACTGAATATTCGTAATGCCCAAATAGTAGTATGATCCCCAACTGCAGAATTATTTTTGAGCAGGTTTTCAAAAAATCAGAATCAATAGGTGAATGATGGTGTTTTTCTTTTGCAGTATTCAATCACTCACCACTTTTCGAGAAAAGCAGCGAATGGTGGTAGGACTAAGTTTTCTTGTATTTGCCTATTTAACTTATTATTTTGATTCAAAGTATCTTGAAAGAGACAGAATCAAAATTTGTTTGATCTTTGTTCGATTTCCACGTTAATTACAGCAAATAAAAGGAATAAGAAACCGAATATCGGGTTTTTAGAAATCGGTTATTTTGAGCGGTTTTAACAGTCGGGTTAAACTTGGCGTGGAAAGAAGCGATATAACTGAAAACCGGTTGTTTCAACTATAACTGCCATCCCTGTTTTCGATTTTGGCTCACAGTGCTTCGAAGCATCTGATAGAATAATAAATGAAGTGGGAAACTGATGTCACATGTAACTCGTCATTTCATGTAACTTCGTCTCAGGAAACCCCTTAAATGAAAGATCTGTATGTCATTAAAAAAAATGTACGTCTGGTTTTGGTGCCATATATAGCAGAGGTGGTATTGATACAGCGGATCTGTTTAACGATGTTGCTTTTCGTAATTTCAGATGAAAGAACTGATGTAGAGCGTTGACACGGCTTTCCGTTTGTATACTTTGAAGGTTTCTTTTGGCTGCGAGGTGTGTACACAAATATATTAAGAGCTTTGAGGATATTAATAACAATTTCAGTGACTGTCAAACGTTGTGAACGCATTTTGAGCAAATTAAACATGGTAATAAGCTACTAAAGATCGAGTGCGGATGAAAGAATTTAGCTCTCTTGTCGATGGAGCACAACAAAGCTGCTAAATTTGTAGTTAATGATATAATTAACGAATTTGCTTCGCTCAAAGGAAGTAAATGCGGAATTCCTTCCGAACTGTCCAATATCACTTTATTCGTTCTGACCTTTTCCGTCTTTCCTCATCCGTAAATACTTTTTCACTGTTTTTCGTTTGCCTGGTTTTCGTTTAAATGTTATTATTTTCAATCTGAAATTTTCTGGTTTGCTGTATGTATCACCCAGGGTTATTTGTAGTTCCTTTGTAATTTCCATGCCTCTACTTGCAGGATTTTCTCAACTTCGTTTTTCTGAATGATTTTAACTAGACTTTCTTTTGCATATTTTACATCTAGCTGAACCATAGTATTTTAGCGTTTTAATTTTGTTTTCATCTACAGAGATGTTTTATTAACAGGACCGTGTTGGGCTTTGAGCATTTATTATTTTATTAGTTTTTTCTTGTCAATCAGGTTTTGCGTTCGAGTTGTACGTTATAATCTCTCTTATGTATTGAAACTCTTTCATTAGTTTCTCTTTTATGTTGTTTACTTTTATATGGGTCATTAATAGTGAGTCTGTTATCATCTAGCCGGCCGGAGTGGCCGTGCGGTTCTAGGCGCTGCAGTCTGGAACCGAGCAACCGCTACGGTCGCAGGTTCGAATCTTACCTCGGGCATGGATGTGTGTGACGTCCTTAGGTTAGTTAGGTTTAATTAGTTCTCAGTTCTAGGCGACTGATGACCTCAGAAGTTAAGTCGCATAGTGCTCAGAGACATTTAAGCCATTTGTTATCATCTAAGTCTTTTCTAATAATATCTCGAGTCCTATTGTTCGCGCTACATTCCTTATCTTATTATTTTTACGTTATTAGGCAGCAATGTTAAATCGTCTGCGAATCCTAAATGAACTTAAGTGTAACTGATCTACGTAGACGTTAGTTTGTATTGTCTTACGATTTTCCTTTTACCGTTTTCTCTTCTCATCAAAATAGTAGATTTAACTAATATTTTAATAAAACTTCGTTTTTATTAGCAGCACTCACAAATTAATAGAATTTACTAGAACTACTGAGAAAAAATTGCTGAAAGGTAGTTTTAAGGGTGGAGGGAGATGAGGAGGGGTGCACAGCTTCAACTGTTCTGTCAAGGATACAGGATAACCTCGGTATGGTTGTTCTGCCGTTGTCAGAACACTGTAGTTAAGTTTTGAATTTGGTAATGAATGTGTGTAAGTCAGTGAATTTTTGGGAGGATAGTTCTGTATCTTTCGTTTTTAAATCCAGATACTGTAGTTTTATCTTTTTATGTGTAATGGCAGTGTAATCAGGACAGAAACAAACCGCTTCTTCTCTTAAAATTAAGATGTCGTTGCTTAACGCAGTTGATAAAAGAGCTCGAAAAAGGATATCAGCAGAGAATTTGGTATTAGCTATATACTGCCGACGTCACTTACACACAAAGACCAAATTGTGCCAGTGTGTTCGAGCCAGTGTAAGAACGGTAACACGAAGACTGCGTTCGGTTCAAATAAGCTAGGTCTCAGAAAGTTTACATAGCGTGACCTGCTTGAACGAGTTAATTAACTGAGAAAACAAACAGGTGCGAATTTTCAGCAAATCCAAGCTGGTTGCAGCGTTATGACGAAATCAGCAGGATAGTGTTAAAAATGTTTACGGTGAAAATAACTTTCATCTACTATGAAAATATTGTGGGGAAAGCCTATCAAAGATAATGATTCATTGACAGAACATGTAAAAGATGCAACTATGTACTAAACAGACTTCCTTTTCTCTCCCATTCTGAAGTACTGCTGCACGGTACTGGATCCTTACCAAATAGGATTGAAGGAGGGCATCGAAGAAGTTCAAGAAAGGGCAGCTCGTTTTGTGTTACGGCGAAAGAACGAGAGTATCTTACGGATGTGATACGGAAGTTTGGGTGGCAGTCGTTAAAACAAAGGCGTTTCTAGTTGCCACGATATCTTTCCTCGAAATTTCAGTCACTAACTTCCCCTCCGAATGCGAAACTATTTTGCTGACTCACCTACAGATAGAGAAGTGATCATCGTAATAAAATAACAGAAATCGGAGCTCGAACGGAAAGACTAAGGTGTTAGTTTTTCCCAGGTGCTATTCGTGGTAGAGACAGTAGACAAATAGTCGCAGTGGTTCGATAAACTCTGTCCCAGTCACTTGAGTGTGAATTGCAGATTAGTCAATCAGGAGTGTAAGGGGCGATCAAAAAGCCTTTTGAAGACGTAGCTCCAGCGCATATGCAACCAAGCGCGACTCCGATGCAGCTGTAAGGCTGAACGTCCGGGAAAAATGCCAGAAGGGGTGCTGCTGCTCCATGATAACACACGTACCCGTATCGCCAATGTCGTTACGCAGAAATTACGCCTACTATCACGCCTTACGGTCCCTTAAAAGAGGCGTTGAAAGGTCGACGATTCCTGGTACACGAGTATGTGCAGCAAGCGGTTATGGACTTCTTCACGCAACAGCACACGGTGTTTTAACGAACTGACATCTTAAACCTTGTGCGTCGGTGTGATGGTCGCCTCAATACGCAGGGCGCTTTTGCCTGATTGGCGTACGATTCTGGAATGTACGGCATTCTAACGGGAACTTTTTCGATTGATCGCCGTTTATGGACGTAGACTACAAATTGGTTGCAGTCTACGCCGTCTTTAACAACTGAAGACAATGACGCCCAACTTGTCTTCGATACCATCGAAACGGGCATATTTTATAGATGTTTATCCAACAAAACTTTAATTTGTTTAGAGAGAAAACGTTTGAAGAAAAGATGCAGTTTGGATGGATCTTGAAAACCACACTTTTTTTCACTGAGTAAAGGCTAAAACCACGATATTTAAAAAAAATGTAAGAACATAACCGGTTTTTTCGATTTTACCGTTTTACACGAAATTTTTAACACGAGAAAAGACATTGCAGTTGCTTCAGTTTGTTACCTTTTTTTGCTGTTCTCAAAAGACAGGACTTCAATTGATGGTATGCTTCGCGGGCAGTCGTTTCTATTTTATACACAAGGTTTCGATGATCGAGCCAAAGGTGGTTGGAGTCTAGGCAGCAGCTACAGGTAACAGCACAGTTCGAAGCTCCTGGAAAAGACGATTGGACCAGTGTCGAAATATTGTGCAGAAAAGGGAAACAACAACTCGGTGGGACACGCCGAGAACACCTGACAGACCACAAGACTTCAAATATATTGGCCTGGTGATAATCATTCCGCTATAACGTAAGGCGCAGCCGCGCAAAGTGGCCACGCTAAGGTATTCTGAGTAGCAATAGACGGAAATGAATAGAAATATTTGATTATAGCGTGCAGCTATTGAAGTATGATATCAAATGACTTAATTACGTTACAGTCAAATAAAATACTTTAAACAATTTAATTTTCACGAAGTGGTAAAATGGCCACTATGCCAGGAGGCAAAGGGGCCACTTAGTTTTAACATCTGCATCTACATGGTTACTCTGCAATTCACACTTAAGTGCCTGGAAGAGGGTTTATCGAACGATTTTCATACTACTTCTCTACCATTCCAATCTCGAATGGCGCGTAGGGAAAAGGAACACCTAAATCTTTCCGTTCGAGCTCTGATTTCTCTTATTTTATTATGATGATCATTTCTCCCTACGCAGGTGGGTGTCAACAAAATATTTCCGCATTCGGAAGAGAAAGTTGGTGATTGAAATTTCGTAAATACATATTGCCGCAAAGAAAACTGCCTTTATTTCCGTGACTGCCACCCCTACTGGCGTATCATATCAGTGACACTCTCACCCCTATTGCACTATAACACGAAACGAGCTGACCTTCTTTGCACTTTTTAGAAGTCCTACGTCAATCCTACCTGGTAAGGATCCCATACCGCGCAGCAATATTACAGCAGAGGACGGACAAGTGTAATACAGGCTGTCTCTTTAGTGGGTTTGTCGCATCTTCCAAATGTTCTGCCAACAAAGCGCAGTCTTTGTTTCGCCTTCCCCACAATATCATCTATGTGGTCTTTCCAATTTAAGTTGCTCGTAATTGTAATTACTAGGTATTTAGTCGAATTGACAGCTCTTAGATTTGTGCGATTTCTCTTATACCCAAAGTTTATCGGCTTCCTTTTAGTACCCATGTGGGTGACCTCACACTTTTCTTTGTTTAGTGCTAATTGCCACTTTTCGCACCATACAGAAATTTTCTCTATATCATTTTGTAATTGGAATTTATCGTCTGATGATTTTACTAGACGGTAAATTACAGCGTCATCTGCAAACAATCTAAGGGGGCTGCTCAGATTATCATCTAGATCATTTATATAAATCAGGAAGAGCAGAGGGCCCATGACACCACCTTGCGGAATGCCAGATATCACTTCTGTTCTACTCGATGATTTACCGTCTATCACTACGAACTGTGATCTCTCTGAGAGGAAATCACGAATCCAGTCACACAACTGAGACGATACTCCATATGCACGCAATTTGATTAATAGTCGCTTGTGAGGAACGGTATCAAAAGCCTTCAGGAAATCTAGGAATATAGAATCGATCTGAGATCCCTTGTCGACAGCACTCACTGCTTCACGGGAGTAAAGAGCTAGCTGTGTTTCACAACAACAATATTTTCTGAATCCGTGTTGGTTATGTATCAATAAGTCATTTTCTTCAAGGTGATTTATAATGTTCGAGTACAGTATATGCTCCAAACTCCTACTGCAAATTGAG
Organism: Schistocerca piceifrons; assembly: GCF_021461385.2. Taxonomy (NCBI): domain Eukaryota; kingdom Metazoa; phylum Arthropoda; class Insecta; order Orthoptera; family Acrididae; genus Schistocerca; species Schistocerca piceifrons. Next base: position 814,612,909 of record NC_060140.1, on the reverse strand, counting down.
GCCAGAGATATGGGTCTGTAATTCAATGGGTTACTCCTATTTTCTTTCTTCAATATTGGTGTGACCTGTGCTACTGTCCAGTCTGTACGAACAGACCTTTCGTCAAGTCAGCGGTTGTATATGATTGTTAAGAAAGGCGCTATTGTGTCTGCGTACTCTGAAAGGATCCTGATTGGTATACCATCTGGTCTAGAAAACTTGAATTTCTTACGTGATTTGAGTTGTTTCGCAACACCTAAGGTATCTACTTTTATGCCACTCTTGCTAACAGCTGTTCTGGTTTCGAATTCTGGAATATTTACACGAAAATTAAGGGATAAAAAATCTGTTTTAGCAAACAACTTATACATTTTATCCAGGTGATTCGGATTAAATTATTTACGCTTTCCAAAAACAAAAGCCAAACTGTGTTTCTTAACTCTTGTACAGAACTCGTGGGTCCGGAGGGAGCACAACTACCAGCAAATCCACTGCCCTTCTGGCCTAGAATTCGAAAATTTTCCTTCACATGTACATGCGCTTTGTCTTCACCGATAAAAAGAGCTCTTCCATGGCTGGCTTTCCTGCTCTTCGTTGTTTTCTTTTTATTGCCATTTTTTCCTCTTCGAGTGCTTTCCGCTTTTCCTTCTTTTTGTTTTCTTTTTCTTCTCTTTCTTTATTTGCCGCTGTGACTGTTATTATGACTTGCCGCCTTGGAGCCTTTTTTCCGGCAGCAGCGTCTACGTTTTTCCCTTACAGAAAGTGGCCAGAAGCCACCGCCGAGAAGGTCACTTTGCTCGCATTGACGCCATTACCCTCTAACAGTATGACCGAAATTTCAATAACTGAAGTATGATTATCGACTAAAGATACGGAACTTTCAATACAATTTTGTTAAAAAAGACGTTAAGTCACATTCCCTCTTCTAACAACCCTACCACAACAAAGGTCAAAATTTAATAATGATTGTGGTGTTGCTCACGCTACTAAATACTGCATTTTCGGGCAACAACATAGTTATTACGTGGCAGGTGTCATTAGAACACAGTTAATAAAGTCATTTCATGTAATAATGAATAAACTAGGCACTCATCTTTTAGTGTTTCCCACACTGGTCTCGTAAAATCATGGCTCAATCGTCGAAAATCTAGGTGGTGATGATTCCAAGCTCGGATGCAAAGAGGCCTGGGTTTTATTCTGCTATATTAAAAAGTTTTGTAGATACGCTTCACAAACCAATCTTGAAGATTAAACCTTTCAATGTTAGCATCATGGTGATCTAAAAAAATAATCAGCACTTCGAATTTAAGTTACACTTCCTTTTTATTTCTTTTATTGCAATATCACGTTAAACAACAGAACATCACTTCACAATACAAAACATACTTGAAAACATCTTCCTAACTGTTAAAGTTCACATTATATAAGCGGATTACAATACGTGTCTTTCCAACATGACGTCCAAGACTTCGCTTTCTCAAGGTCCGACTCTCTAACTAACTAATAATCGCTTACGCGCCCAAAAATCAGAGTTACAAGTACGGCAAAGATCATAGTGACAAAAGAAAGAATACACTTAAGAATAATATAATTGCAATAGAAACATATCGATGTATCAAAGTACCTCTACATTAATTAAATCAAATCTGAATGTTGTCTCAGAAATATGTTAACTACTTTACAGAAACACAGTAGAATATTGCTGGTATCGAGAGGTTCAGGTGAGCTGCTGTAATGGTTACGTAATTCAAGTACCATTACACTCTCCACAATACATACAGAAACTGACCACTTACCTTATAGCAGGATAATACAATCCAGAAAAATTATTATAACTCAAAGGAGCGGCACAGCAAACAGATCAGATTTCACGGGATGACTGGGCCCCACAGGCAGAATGAGTTAAAGCATTTCCCGCGCCTTGCCGAAGCCTTATAGCCCCTAACATCCCAACGGCCGCTTTTCCCGCCATGGCCACTTTTTCCACCTCTCCCCTACGTTCCTCTGTTGTATTCTGGCGACCGCCGGTAATGTACTGTGTCGTGAAATGAACTTCGAACCACCGGAATTCCATAATCTGAGCACGTAAATCACCGAATTAGAAGCGGACTTTTTTTTCTATTTCGTTTACCCCGCACCAAATCAGTTGCGTAAACCGACTCTCGTTTCAAGGGGCACAGCAAGGTTTGTTTCCGTCGCGGAAAGGCTGCGGTCAGCCAGTCTAAAATACCAGCTGCCAGGTGGTGACGTCACAGGCGCTTGGCGACGCCGCCCGCTAAATTAAACGCGGGGACGCCGCTCCACGCGGTCGTCAGCTGTTCGCAGGAATCAGCCTGTGAAGTGGCGAAGACCCCTCATCACTGTCGGCGAAACATGATTTCACAGGTTTCAGAGATTAAGTCGCTGTTACCCATCTACAATACAGGATTATGTTGTTGGCTTACAAGCAATCGTAAGTGTAATATTACCACGACCTGAAAATGATCTCTGACTTGAATGACGTAGGCTGACAAAGTTGCACCCAGCAACAGCAGGTGTGAGCAACCGCCGCGCCCCCTCGTAGAAAGAAGTGTACCCAGACCCATTTCTCGTGAAATCTCATAGTTTAATATCATCCGCCTGTTCAGGACTTGCTTAAGCTCTTGCTAACGCCCAATTGAAAGGGGAATATTTTAACTGATGCACATTTTTATTTGAAATAAGATGCTTCATAGCTCCTACGGTGCAACCAATGGTTAAACAATTGAAGGTTATTATAATAATTCCAGTCCCCAAAGAAAGCAGGTGTTGACAGATGTGAAAATTACCGAACTTTCATTTTAATAAGTCACGGCTGCAAAATACTAACTCGAATTCTTTATACACGAATGGAAAAACTCGTAGAAGCCGACTTCGGGGAAGATCAGGTTGGATTCCGTAGAATTGTGGGAACACGGGAACCAGTACTCACCCAACGAATTATTTTTAAAAAATAGATTAAGGACAGGCAAACTTACGTTTCTAGCATTTGTAGACTTAGAGAAAGCTTTTGATAATGTTGACTAGAATACTCTCTTTCAAATTCTGACGGTGGCAGGGGTAAAATACAGGGAGCGAAAGGCTACTTACAATTTATACAGAAACCAGATGGCAGTTATAAGAGTCGAGGCGCATGAAAGAGAAGCAGTGGTTGGGAAGGGAGTGAGACAGGGTTGTAGCCTATCCTCGAAGCTATACAATCTGTATACTGAGCAACCAGTAAAGGCAACAAAAGAGAAATTCGGAGTAGGAATTAAAATCCATGGAGAAGAAATAAAATCTTTGAGGTTCGCCGATGACACTGTAATTCTGTCAGAGACAGCAAAGGACCTGGAAGTGCAGCTGAACGGAATGGACAGTGTCTCGAAAGGAGGATATAATATGAACATCAACAAACGCAAAACGAGGATAATGGAATGTAGTCGAATTAAATCGGGTGTTGCTGCGGGAATTAGATTAGGAAATGAGACGCTTAAAGTAGTAAATGAGTTTTGTTATTTTGGGAGCAAAATAACTGATGATGATCGAATTAGAGAGGATATAAAACGTAGACTGGCAATGGCAAGGAAAGCCTTTCTGAAGAAGAGAAATTTGTTAACATCAAGTATAGATTTAAGTGTCAGGAAGTCGTTTCTGAAAGTATTTATATGGAGTGTAGCCATGTATGGAAGTGAAACGTGGACGATAAATAGTTTAGACAAGAAGAGAATAGAAACTTTCGAAATGTGGTGCTACAGAAAAATGCTGGAGATTAGATGGGCAGATCAAATAAGTAATGAGGAAATATTGAAGAGAAATAGGGAGAAGAGAAATTTGTGGCACAACTTGACTAGACGAAGGAATCGGTTGGTAGGACATATTGTGAGGAATCAGGGGATCATCAATTTAGTACTGGAGGGCAGCGTTGAGGGTAAAAATCTTAGAGGGAGACCAAGAGATGAATACATTAAAAAATATTCAGAAGGATGTATTTTGCAGTAGGTACTGGGAGATGAAGAATCTTGCACAGGACATAGTAGCATAGAGAGCTGCATCAAACCAGCCTCTGTACTGAAGACTACAACAACAACACTGCTACAACCACGGAGTGTCTGTCGAAGGTAGAGAAAATCTTTCGTTTCTCTACGATGTAACTTTGACTCTAGTCCTTTTGGACTTTCTATATTCGTTAACGAAGCTAGACGACTTCAGTAATGCACTTAAATACACTCCTGGAAATGGAAAAAAGAACACATTGACACCGGTGTGTCAGACCCACCATACTTGCTCCGGACACTGCGAGAGGGCTGTACAAGCAATGATCACACGCACGGTACAGCGGACACACCAGGAACCGCGGTGTTGGCCGTCGAATGGCGCTAGCTGCGCAGCATTTGTGCACCGCCGCCGTCAGTGTCAGCCAGTTTGCCGTGGCGTACGGAGCTCCATCGCAGTCTTTAACACTGGTAGCATGCCGCGACAGCGTGGACGTGAACCGTATGTGCAGTTGACGGACTTTGAGCGAGGGCGTATAGTGGGCATGCGGGAGGCCGGGTGGAGGTACCGCCGAATTGCTCAACACGTGGGGCGTGAGGTCTCCACAGTACATCGATGTTGTCGCCAGTGGTCGGCGGAAGGTGCAAGTGCCCATCGACCTGGGACCGGACCGCAGCGACGCACGGATGCACGCCAAGACCGTAGGATCCTACGCAGTGCCGTAGGGGACCGCACCGCCACTTCCCAGCAAATTAGGGACACTGTTGCTCCTGGGGTATCGGCGAGGACCATTCGCAACCGTCTCCATGAAGCTGGGCTACGGTCCCGCACACCGTTAGGCCGTCTTCCGCTCACGCCCCAACATCGTGCAGCCCGCCTCCAGTGGTGTCGCGACAGGCGTGAATGGAGGGACGAATGGAGACGTGTCGTCTTCAGCGATGAGAGTCGCTTCTGCCTTGGTGCCAATGATGGTCGTATGCGTGTTTGGCGCCATGCAGGTGAGCGCCACAATCAAGACTGCATACGACCGAGGCACACAGGGCCAACACCCGGCATCATGGTGTGGGGAGCGATCTCCTACACTGGCCGTACACCACTGGTGATCGTCGAGGGGACACTGAATAGTGCACGGTACATCCAAACCGTCATCGAACCCATCGTTCTACCATTCCTAGACCGGCAAGGGAACTTGCTGTTCCAACAGGACAATGCACGTCCGCATGTATCCCGTGCCACCCAACGTGCTCTAGAAGGTGTAAGTCAACTACCCTGGCCAGCAAGATCTCCGGATCTGTCCCCCATTGAGCATGTTTGGGACTGGATGAAGCGTCGTCTCACGCGGTCTGCACGTCCAGCACGAACGCTGGTCCAACTGAGGCGCCAGGTGGAAATGGCATGGCAAGCCGTTCCACAGGACTACATCCAGCATCTCTACGATCGTCTCCATGGGAGAATAGCAGCCTGCATTGCTGCGAAAGGTGGATATACACTGTACTAGTGCCGACATTGTGCATGCTCTGTTGCCTGTGTCTATGTGCCTGTGGTTCTGTCAGTGTGATCATGTGATGTATCTGACCCCAGGAATGTGTCAATAAAGTTTCCCCTTCCTGGGACAATGAATTCACGGTGTTCTTATTTCAATTTCCAGGAGTGTATGTTTCTAAACAATACCCCTAGTTACATCTATCGCAGCATACTGCATATTTTGTACTGTAAAAACATATGATATTGTCGTGAATGTAAATTATTTGCACATTGAAACGATGCGAATAATCATGAAAGAAAACGCACAACACACTGGTGTAATATTTTACAATCTATATTATTTCATGTTACAAACCGACTTTCTGCTATCACGCCGTCATCAGATAAAAATATAAATGTGTGTGGTTGCGAAAGTTTTGTACGATCAAGGATTTTAAACTAGTGTATATACAGAGGACTTAGTTGGTTTCCAAAGATGACAGTTGTTAATTTTTGATTAAGACTAAAACGAGAGGCATTCACTGAATGTGCGATGTAAACCTAACATAAAACATTTCACCAAACTATTCTGGTCTTCAAAAGGTCCAATATTACCAACAGATAAGGAATAGATGTGAGATTAAGCAGGTAAGTGAAGTGGGTATGATTATAGGCTGTATCAAAAGTCCCATTACCCCCCATATAACTGTGTACTACCTGCTTTTTCTTGTTGCAGGTAATGCTGATTTGTGAGAAGAATGACTGATGAACCAATTACACCCTGAAGCAATGAATCGTCGTGAGTACCTGAGCTCATGAACGATCTCACACTGGGGACAACACAGAGAGAGAGATTCGAAGCGATTTCACCACTAGATTTAATATGACTGCACCACCGAAACCAGCAATATTAAGTTGGGTGAAGAAGCTGTTTGAAACTTGTTCCGTAAAAGACAAACCACGCTCTGGAAGACCGAGAAGAAGAGCAGGCACATGTGCAGAAGTTGCAGCGTCAGTTCGCCGAAAAAGTCGCTACCCAAGCGATCGCGAGAAACGAACGTCCCATTAACGACTTTACAGTGACATATGGGAACAGTCCCTCGTTTGGAAATGAACTGAGTGACCAAACCTGGTGAATCCACGTGACGCCTGTGCGCAGATACTGGAGGTGTTCCACATCACAATTCCATGGAAATGTAGTAAACGGTGGCCTCCTCTCATCAGATCCACGATGTTGACACGATGTTGAAAGAACATTTCGTACAGATGTAAGCAATGTAGAGGGGGGGGGGGGAGGGGGAGGGGTAATGGGACTTTTGATACAGCCTGTATAGTAACTGAAATAAACAAAAAACGGTTTGTGTGTCTGGTCATTCAGTACTAAGCTTGGGCAAATAGACATATATTTATTAATTTCCTTATTTCAAGGTAGTTCATCTTCGTCCCTCTGTGGACATGATGTAGGACTTCATGCTGTACTTTGTAACTATAGCCTTCTTCACGCAGGAGGTCTGCAAAAGTAGGGCGTCCTTTTCTAAGTATCCAGCTTCTACGGTGTTACTTCAAGAATGTGCATATTGCCCTGCCAGTCTGATCTATATAGAATATACGACAATTGCAAGTGATTTTCTATACTGCATTCTTTTCGAAGTTGACGTGCTGTCTTTATGATTGGGCAAAAAGTGACTAATATTGTTATGGGCATAAAATGATGTTTTAAGGTTTATGTTTTAAGATCTGTATAAATGGTGCACTATTCCATATTTAGAAAATAACTCTAAATATGGTCAGAGAGGTCTAAATGGGATGGCAGAGAGGAGAAGCTTGTCTGCATTTGCTGGATCAGACTTTACAATAACAATAACAGTTCCGTAGATTCATCTGGTTTTTTATGACAGCGCATTTTTTCCTACATAGTGTTTACTATACATACACATCTTTCTGTCACCTAGACTATATAATTTGAAAACTTCCTTTAATCAAGGATAAGTGTATAGCATACAACATATTACGTGTTCATTCTTGTACATTTTTGCCCACGACAAATTTTTACCTTCTTGTAAAAGATTGTGATTTATCTGACCAGTTTTTCGCAAGTCTAGTAACACAGAAGATATTTTGGTATCAAAAGTGAAAAGCTTGCTTGCTAGTTATTTTGGTCTAAGTGGGTTTGACATCTATACTAGTCCTCAAATTTTCAAAAAGTTAGTAGGTGGATTCTGTGTGTCTACACTTTCAAAACACTTTTTACTTTGCACGACGACAAAGTGAACTGAAGGAAATAAACTTGTATTTTTTTTTGTAAAACCAGGTTCACGATTGTAAGAAAAATTTATTATAAATCAGAATACGACACGTTATCCTGGATGGAAACGCAATTTACACACAGAAGTGATGTCTGATGTGCCCTAGGACCATTGCTGTTCATATCATACATTAATGGTTTACTGGATAATACGTGTTGTAACGGCAGATTTTTCGCAAATGACGCCATTCCTTTTGAGTAAGATGTATTTGATAACATCTGTAGTAATTTCCCTTACACTGTGCCTCAGTTTTAGCCTAGCGGAAAGACTGACAAATAGCTCTGATAGTTGTTGAATTGGTAATTGGATATCTGAAAACAGTCAGTACGTAGCTACACGTAAATGTTTGAAAACATTCGTGTAATGTTCGGACAAATGATACACGAAGATAATGAACTATTTGCTTGTTGTTTCGGTGCCCCAGGTCGATGTGAGAGCGCACTCTGGAAGAGCCCTTTGTCCTTTCGGACAGCTGACCCCTGACCATTTGCAAAATTATGAACGGTCCCGTGGGACGTGACAGGTCAGAAAGCTAGCAACGGTTACTGTGACGGCATGCGTTTACTGTTCAAAAAGGGCTCCAGTACGATAGTCAGAACGAAAAAAAGAGCATGCAGCTACAGTTTGCTTTGACAGGTGGCTGTCACAGGAAATCCATTGACATCAGCAACTCTGACAAAGTGCAGATTGTTGTGACCCAGCGCATGGGAACAATCGCCTCGGAAACAGCGTAGACAGTAAATTGTTCGCTTTGTTGTATTGGTTAAAAACAGTCTTGGTTGCAATTTTAGTTTTTTATTTTTTAACGACGCGTTTCGCCTTATTTAGGCATCTTCCGGTTATGATTTTTAACGGAACGCGTTATGCAGATCTTGGTGCCTCTCGCGTCCATCTAGAAAAGATAACCTGAAGAAGCCTAAGTAAGGCGAAACGCGTCGTTGAAAAATAAAAAACTAAAATTGCAACCAAGACTGTTTTTAACCAATACTGTTAAGCGCTGGTTATCTGTATGCCACATATGGATTGGAAGAATTATTCGCTTGTTACAGACATGAACATCTATGGAATAGTGGTTGAAGGACGGTGAAAACACGACTGGCGACAAAGTGTTGGACATAGACATATTACAGAACGAGGGTGTCCGATGCTTTCCCGCTCTGTGGAGTTGGATACGTGGCAAAAGAGTAGAATGCTGATGCAGGGACAAGCATTTCGAAGTACAATGCTTGTAAGGAGTATTACCATCGCTGGTGTTATAACGAAATAAGTCATCTTTACAGGTCGCTTCTTTCTGGAACTTAAGAAGCGGTAGCGTGCAGTCGCTTCATGCATAAACTGTCTGGAAAATCTGCTAAAGAGCTGATTATAACTTTAAAGTATTGCGTTAGTTTTTTGGGGTAAAAGTAGTTTATGACTCGATTTATTCGCTGAAAGACGTGCGGAATTGGCAATGAAAATTGAGGAAGAAATAGCATCGTGACTGTCGGTCAGTAACTTCCTTTGGCGGCATATATTACTCTTTGAAAAGATATGAAACAGCTTCCGTGAACAATAATGGCTCTGAGCACTATGGGACGTAACATCTGAGGTCATCAGTTCCCTAGAACTTAGAACTACTTAAACCTAACTAACCTAAGGACATCACACACACCCATGCCCGACGCAGGATTCGAACCTGCGACCGTAGCGGTCGCGCGGCTCCAGACTGTAGCGCCTATAATCAATCGGCCACTCCGGCCGGCCTTCCATGATCACTGAGAACGTGTTAAAGTAGTGTGGTAATGCGATGCAGCAATGATTACTTCAGCATGAAAGTTGGTTAAGCTTAACTATTAATGCAAATGTGGATGAGCCTAGGTATTGTTAGAGAGTGTTACATGCTAAAAGGATAATAAAACCGGGGAATGATGATTTGTGCTGGTATTATTTCAGTGACATGTTCCCATTAATTTAATTGAGAAACCTTAAACCTCGCAATACCAGGGAGGGGGGTGGCGGAGAGGAGGTACTTCCCGCCCACCTTTTGAAAATATTATAATCTAATCACCTGCTTCGCATTTTAATGTTTTGAAAAAAAAAATTGTTTTTAACGAAGTCTTTTATCAGATTCCTAATTTTATTCGACTGTGGATCAATGGAAACGTGTTGCCTGGTCGGATGGATCACGTTTATTGTTACACCAAGTCGATGGTTGGCAGTATTATGCTGCAGGGACATTCTCCCGGACTTTCATGGGTCCCGTAGAAATAACCAAAAGCACCGTGACAGCTGTGAACGTTATTGAGGACCACGTGCGTCCTTTCATGCTTTATTTCTTCACCGAAGGCGATGGCTTCTTCCTATGGTATAAATATCGGTGTCCCAAGGCCGTAATAGTGGTCCAGTGGTATGAAGAACGTGATAATGATGTTTTGGCCCCCAAATTCGCCTTGTCCGAATTCGATGGAACACAACTTGGGCGCGTTTGGGTGATTGTACAGAGTCCGCTAATGTACGGTTCATGATTTACAGGAATTGTTTCGATTGGGCATAGGAATCTGTTACTAAACACCTCCGAGTAGTTGTTGAGTCAATGAAGCGCCCAGTCGCTTCTACATTGCGTTCCATAGGTGAACGAAGACTCCTTTAAGCAGGTGGTTGTATGCGGTTGATCATTTGTATACAGTAGTTTCACTGATCAGTGTATATTGCTGGCGGGTGAAAGACTGTTATTTACCGGGCGAATAAGTCAACAGCTTATGACATGACTCGTGAAGTACAAAATTGCGTGTACGAGTTTATGCCTGTCACAGTTTCATACTTTCTGGAAGATTCATGAGAGGGAAGTGGATGGAATATACGAGGGACGTTCAATAAGTTACGCAACACATTCTTTTCTGATAGCGGATTAGTTTTATTCAGAATTCTGATACTCCGTATTATTCCGTTCTCTTTTGGCTACAAAACCGTGTTTTTCAACATAATCTCCGTTCTACGTGACGGCCTTACGTCACCTTACTGGGCGGGCCCGTGTGTCCGCATGGTTCAGCTCTACCGGTCGACGTCGCAGCCAACGTCTTCCTGCATCCATAACCGACGCATCAGTGTCACCATCAGCCTCTTAAGGCGCTGTCAATTTCGCACAGACGGTCCGTCGGTGAGCTTTATGGTTTTCTTTTAAGGCCTGTCCACACGCAACGATCTGTCTGCGCAAATGTCTGCGCACATCACATCTGCGCAGACAGATCGTTGCGTGTGGACAGAAGATTTGCACCAACCTGAGGTGTGTGCAAACCTGGAAGTTGAAGTTGGAGGTTTGAGCGAAACCTCTCAAATCTGTGGGTTCAAACCACATCTGCGCAGACAAGTTGGAGCGTGTGGACAGGAGATCGCCGCAAATCTGGCGCGAAACAGCTGTTTGTTCAGTCTAGTGTTTGTATTTGTGCGCACAGGGCATTAAACTGGCTGATACTCGTCAGTGTTCTCGAGAGTTTGTAAGTGAATTCATTGAAATATGTAAAACCACCCATGTTTGTGGAAGATTAAAGTAAAGAATATAGTGACTGAGACAAAAAGACAGCAGCATACAATGCTCTAATTGAAAAATTGCGGGTATTATTTCACTCAACTCTTGTTTCGATATTGCAGTTGAAAATTCCAAATCCTTGTAGCTCCTTCCTGTTGCTAGGAATCTTAATGTTACCGCCAGCCGTTCATGAGGAGAAATTGCCCTTCTCTATACAAGTACTTTTTCTCATAATATGAGGGGTTACAAGCTTTAAGAGATAATTATAAGTTTCAACATCCATCCGCAAATAATTTCGCCAGTCGTTAGGTTCGACCTGCAACTCTCGCAGTAAATTTACGTGAGAAAACTGCTTTCGCTTTTGCAGCCACTGTCTATACCATTTTGACCGCTTTCTCTGTTTCCTGCGGTTGATCTGAATGTTTTTTGCAACATAAGTTGCGAACACAGACCACAACAGATCTTCCTCCATTTCTAAATTTCAAAATAACTGAACTAAATTTTTGACGTTTACGGGGAGCGTAGTCGCTTGCTACTGATTTCTTTTCTACGCCGACAGATGGCGGGCGAGTAGTAGATTGGGGTTTGTGTCGTGTGAACACACCACATTTGCAGCGATCTTTTGCATGCACAGACATCTGCGCCGATGTCTGCGCAGACAGATCGTTGCGTGTGGACCGGGCTTTAGGCGCGAAGAACCCTGCTGGCACACACCTTTTGAGAACCCAAGTGTTGGACGAGTATGTCATCACTACCAACAGAGACGTCCAGTTAGGTAGCGAAGTGCTCGATTGTGATCCGTCGATCACCTCTAATGAGAGTGTCCGCACGTTCCAACATCGCACGAGTCACAGCTGCGTGCGGCCGGCCGACATGCGGGAGATCGGACACATTTGCTCGACATTGTTACGATGATGACAGGTGCCTCGCCCAACGACTCACCATGCTTTTCTTCACTGTCGGGTCTCCATAGACCATCTGCAAGCGTCTATGAATATTTGCGATGCTTAGGTTTTCCGCCAAAAGAAACTCAATGACAGCTCTATGGTTGGAACGCACCTGCGTGACAGTCGCCATTTTTAAGACTACATATAGCGCCGCCACCTATCAGAACTTCACTGAACTGTAGAGGCAGAAGCCTGAATAATCCACGATGTCACGAAAGATATTCTGCGTTTTTTCAACGGAAATTGACCGAGAACTAATGTGTTGCATTACTTATTGAAACGCCTCTCGTATATTCAGTGGCTTACAGGTATTGCTAAGAAATATTTTAAAAAGATGAATCATTCTTTATTTTCCTATCGACTATCGTACGCGGATATAATGATTATTTACAGCAATTTTAATAATTTGAGAGTGCAGTAGGGTAATACTTACTTTTCGGCACTAACCACTCACGCGATAGAAGTCGTATTTTAGAATTATGAACGTCCCATCACTGTATTTTTCTGTACACGTCTGGCTCTCCACGAATCATGAAATAGCGGTGTTTACTCAAAGTGAATTACCACGTGGTGTGTGACACGCACCAGAGAAAAAAATTAAATATGCCAACAGTTTCTGAGCAACGTTTGATGAACATAATCTACGAAGATTGATCACAAAACTGTAAATAATAATCGAAATCACCCTTAGAGAAGAAATTTGCTTACCTTGAAAAGCAGCAATCCTCAATAAGAAGCTGAATAAAAGTACTAGCTAAATTGTTATCCCTGTCGGTAGTCAGCACCGAATACTCTGTAAGCACTCACGTTAGAAGCAGGAGGCTGAGCTACACTATGAAGTCTGTTGGGGTGGTAATTTTCTATGGCAAAGAAAGAAATTACATTCTCAGTAATCCATCTTTTTCCCTTAACTATTTTATAAGGGAATAAAACTGCACAGAAAAATATTTCAAGCACCTTAAGATAGGCAACCCAACGTACATCATCTGCCGTCATTTTCTTTGAAACACAGTTGACAGTTTCTAAGAAGTTTTAAATGATTGTGTACGGCTTGCAAGTGCTAATCTTTGCGTTTTATTATAGTTTTTATGTTAACATTTTGTAGTATAATACAAAAACTGACAGTAGTGACCGATACAGAACGATTAAGGATGATACTAAATAGTAACAATGTTGAAGAAATACGTGTTAACTGTTAATTTGTTTCGTTCTGAGTTTTCAGAAGCACTTCAAAACATATTTCAGCTGTAATTTTCCCTCGTGTAGATTAATATGGAAGCAGATGGAGCAGGCTCGTCTGACTCCGCAGGTGAATCTGCTGGTACCTCAACAGCGGACGTGTTGGAAGTCCTGTAGAATTATTGATCTCCGAGTGGAACGATATTTCTAAGAGTAGTATGTTCTCAGCGAAGTGTTGAACTATGCGGAAAAACCTTCCGCTTTTAACATCTCTGCGTGGTTCTTTTTATTTCCCGTCAAATTATTATTCCAACATCTTACCTCTAGATCGCACTGATACGAAAGGAGAAATTTATAAAATTTCAGATCAATTCGAAAAATACAGTTCAGAATAAACGAAACATACTGTACAACAGCGATTCAGTGACTATATTATTTACCCAGTCTCTTTTGATCATTATGAATTGTAAAAACGTTCACATACTGATCGCAGTCACATGTTTTGGGGGCTCTGCGGTGAAAGCGGCAGAGGAAATACGAGCAGTAGACAACGCAGTGAATCAAGATGAAGATTTCAGTTCTGACAATGCTTCGAATCCTCTCGGATCTCGTATAAGTTCTCCTAATTGCTATTCTATATTTCATATTACACTGAGTAAGTTTCGGATTTGGCACATATTTACCGAGATCTCTAGCGCAGCAAATAGTGCAGCGCTGCTGCTAAAGAGCATAAACCTCTCCGATTTACAAAAAGTGGAAAAAAATAACGAATCCACAGAATGACACACGAATCTGCTGAAGTATGACAAACTAGGATTCTACAGCACATTAAATGCTCCAATATTATGATGTCCCTGGAGACAAAGAGGCTCCTGTATTATACTCACACACGTAATCTTGCAAATTGTAGACGCAGCCAAACATGTAAATTATGTCTCCCATGATTCTATGCCATCGGTCATTGATTTTTATTTATTAAAAAAACACGAAGACTGAGAATGATGGAAACGACAACTTACTAAAGATATAACAGTTTCTCAGGAAATATTGTACTAGAACAGGTTGCTTATAGCGCTTACCTACTTATGACCTCTGGCTCAGCTGTTCTAGGTCCTCAGTTTGATACCGTAGTGCCATTTTGGGAGCCGAGTAAAATTCCTGAAACAGAGAACAAATTTTTTTCACATTTCATTTGGTGATACAGATTATTCGTAGAAGCAACAAAGGTCATCCTTTCCTGCAAGAAAACGAGCAAGGAAAACCTTCGCAGACAAGTGAACGCTGTAAGCCCACGCACCAAGAAAGCCATAATTAGGCCCACAAATGCTTATTCCCCAGACGGTAGTACGTGGTAACCAAATATATTTTTAAAATACTATTTTTAATACTATGGCTCCAGATTATATATATATATATCATCTCATCTAAAATGGAACCTGGTGCCATTGACCAATTGACCATAAGCAATTCAGACAAATGGCAATAAAAGCTTTCGAAATACGGTGCTCCTGACGAATGCTGGAGATTAGGTGGGTAGATCGGATAATTAATGAGGAGGTACTGAATCCAACTGAGGAAAAATAAATATATGCCTCAGCTCGACTGCAGTAAGAGATTGGTTGTTGGCACACATCCAAAGGAATTAAGGAGATGCCAATTTGCTAATGGAGGGAGGTGTGGGCAGTAAAAATTGTAGAGGGAATACAATCCTCAAATAACGTAAAGCGTTCGTGTTTGTTGGTTAGCTACTTGGTTGTGGGGTAAAGTACTGAACAGAGAGATCATCAGTCCCTCGATCAAAGATATTTCATCTGCACTTTGCGACATCCACCAGAAATTTGATTGAACTACGAAAGTATGTAGGAATGGTTAAATCCATGTATTGAAAGTTCGCAAATCTTGCATGGTGCCCCAAAATGGCGCAGTTTTTTCGGAATTGTGCAGATATGTATCATTGCCCTGCAGAGTGCAAGATATTACAACATGCAAAGAAAGAAAATAATGAAAAGTGCTGTTGGCAGTATGAAAAATAGTGATGGCGATTTAATTGTTATAATTAATTGGTGAGTAATGTGTTTTCCATAGTAAACATTAAATATTAGATCCGGTAGCATCAAAAATATCAATACACAGCATTAAATCCAACAATGTATGACAATTCTCAAAGGGTACGTAAATGTTTGGTGAATGAACCGATATCTAACTGCGAATTGTTGGAGATTTCTCTTGCAACTATGACAAAGGTCTTATGTAAAATCGTTAAGTGGGTTTAAGGCTTCCAAATTCAAATTCAAATAGCTCCGAGCACTATGGGACTTAACATCTGAGGTCATCAGTCCCCTAGAACTCAGAACTACTTAAACCTAACTAACCTAAGGACATCACACATATCCACGCCCGAGGCAGGATTCGAACCTGCGACCGTAGCGGTCGCGCGGTTCCAGACTGAAGCGCCTAGAACCGCTTGGCCACACCGGCTGGCTTTAAGGCTTCCACCCCGACACTTGTTGAAGATGGCTAAACGTAAGCCGAAGTTTTAAATTTCACGTTCAAGAATTCGTTCACGCAGGAGGCTCCTACAGACTCCCATATGGACAGCATAGTAATAACTAGAGACCGCGTTATATGCATTTGTGTGTTGCATATGCATTTGCATATTCGGCTATTTTTCACCGGTTATTGCATATTTTAACTGGATACTAGTGACGATGCGTATTTTCGTTCTATGCTTACAATATTTTACAAATTTTGTCGTGCGGTCTCTAGCTCGATCTAGTTTTTATGTCTCACAGATTGACCGAGACCTAGAACTGCGTGCAATCGCAAACCGAGGGGCCACTGCCCAGTCATTACAGAAGAGGAGCTGGAACAAGCAGACAGAGACAATGCTCCTGCGCCCGCGCCCCCGGTTAATCCCCCCCGCTGTCAAACTTTATGCGTCAGCAACAATTAAATTAAACCACGCAAGCTTTTAGTCGCATGTCCATCGTTTCAGTTTAGCTTTCCATTTACTTGTACACAGTTGAGCGTGTTTAGTGCGCGTAGTGTGTAGCGTGTTGTGCGCCGTGCCGCCCGAAAAAAAGAAACGTCTTTTTGTAGAAAGCTGACCATGCTCAAACATTTCCATATAACAGAATTGTTTTATATTGTCCAGTTTGCGAGAAAAACGTTTCGTGCAAAAAAAAAAAAAAGTTCAAGACAGGTCTTCCTATCGCAGGAATGCAGAAGAAAGGTCTACGTTAACTTCTGACAACAGCAAGTTGTAATAGCAGGGATTTGTCCAAAGGTAACCAGAAACGTCGGTTTAACATGTATCTAGTGAAGAATTCATTGCAAGCAATATTCTCCTTCACAAACTTACAAACCCTGTCCTCAAAGGGTTCCTGCGCAAATATTGCGTAAATCAAAATATACCAGATGAATCAACATTGCGTAAAAATTACATATCGACAATTTACGTAAATGTTCTGGAAGAAATACGCAATGAACTCAAGCACAGCATTACCTGCATTTCAGTACACGAAACTACAGACACTTGTGGACGTTACATTGCAAATTTAATTGATGGTAATTTAACAACAGAGCCTTCGTCTTCCTATTCAGCGGCCTGCAATGAACTTGAAAAAGTTAATCATTTTAAGATCGCCAGATTTATGAATGAGGATATTAGAAAAATATTTCCAGAATTTTCTGCAGATGAAAGGGTGTTTGTTTCAGATGCTGCTCCCTATATGATCAAAGCAGGAAAAGCCCTCCGAGTATTTTATCCCAGTTTGATTCATGTGAGGTGCTTTGCTCATGGAGTACGTCGCTTTGCTAAAGTAGTATGTGCCACGTTTGTAAATGAAAATAAAGATTTCATACACAAAGAAAGTGTTTCTAAAGGTTCCTGATAGCATGAAGACCTACAAAGAAAAACTACCAAATGTGGCTTTACCTCCCGAACCAGTGGTAACTCGTTGGGGTACGTGGATCGAAGTTGTGTTTTGCAATGAACATTTCGAGACCATTAGAAGGATAGTAAACGACTTCGATGAGCAGAGTTTTTGGCAGTTTGCCAGTGCTAGGAAGATTTTAATGATTCCGGTGTTGCTGTGATTAGAACTCATTTTCCCCATATACCTGCAAGTATGAAAAAGCTTGAAAGTCAAGGTTTGGTGTTGAATAAATCGATACTGTTAATCAATAAAATTATTCTAGGGAACTCCACATTGCCGGAGGTATTGCCAAGAAAACTTGAAGAAAAGTTTGAAAACATTTTAAACAATAACTCAGGCTCTGAACCCTTGTGCCAAATTGATAGTTTTAATAATTGGATGGTTGAAGTTTTACCAGAAACGAGTGCCAACCTAGTACTCAAATTCAAATACTGCCATGTTACCTCAGTTGATGTTGAACGTTCCTTCTCTGCTTATAAAAATATTTTAAGTGACCGAAGACATAATCTTACTACCCAAAATTTGGAACAGTACTTGGTCGCTTATGTTTAAAATATTAGAAAAATGTAAAATAAATTGTAAATGATGCTTTGGTCGAATAGTATTAATTAAAAATTAATGCTGTTCAAAAAATTCAGGATTGTATGGTTTTTTTTTTTTTAATGAAGTTTTACGGTGTTTTTGTGCGTGCACCTCTGTGTGCGATATATCTCGAAGTTGATCCTGTACCTATTGATTGTTCCGCTGCGACTCACACGCATCGCATCCGCTTGTTACCGACGACAATAGCAAAGAAGGAACTTTTCTTGAAACGCGGTATGCGTCCCCATTTTGGAATAATCCCAGAAAGGCCCAGTTCCTAATCTCCACCAGGAAGTATCCGGAAAATATCAGCGTTCTAAATGTACCGATTTTTCGCGTGGCCGGCGTTCTTCCTCGTTACTGATATGCACAGGTTCGGCTTTGAGATATAATGCACGCATTAACTACCATGTTTCTTTATTATTTGATCCTGGATATTTCGTCATTTTCATGCATTTTATAGGCATTTTTCATACATATTTGCATGCATATTTTAACGTTTTTATGATGCGTATGATCCGGTCTCTAGACTAATAACTATCCCTGGTGTAGAGAAACAATTAAAGGAGTTGCAAACAAATAATTTACCACGTCCGGATGGAATCCCAGTTCAGTTTTTTCAAAGAGTACTCCACGACATTGGCCCATTACTTAGGTTGCATTTATTGCGAGTCCCAAGCTACTGGAAAAAAGAGCAAATGACTCCTGTGTATAAGAAAGGCAACAGAAAGGACCCGCACAGTTACAGACCAATACACCTAACATCGGTTTGCTCCAGAATCTTTGAAAATATTCGGAGTTCGAACATAATAAATTTTCTTGAGGCCGAGAAACTTATGTCCGGGAATCACTATGGTTTTAGAAAGCATCGCTCGTGCAAAACCAAGCTTGCTCATTTCTCGCGCGATGTACTGCGAACTATGGATGAAGGGCAACAGGCAGATTCCATATTTCTAGATTTCTGGCATTCTGGAGAGCGTTTACCACGGTGCCCCATTGCAGCCTGTTAAAGAAAGTAAGAGCATATGGAATAGGGTGACAGATATATGAGTGGCTCAAAGACTTCTCAAGTTATAGAGCCCAGTATGTTGTCCTCAACGGCGAGTATTCATCAGATACGAGAGCATCGTCAGGAGCTCTCCAGAGTAGATGACAGGACCGCTATTATTCTCTATACACATTAATAATTTGGCGGACATGTGGGTAGAAATTTGCGTTTGTTTACTGATGATCCTTTGGTGTAGAGTAATGCATCGAAGTTGAGTGACGATATAATATGAGTTAAACAAAATTTATAGTTAATGTGGTGAATGGCGGCTAGCTCTAAATATAGAAAAATGTAAGTTAATGCGGACGAGTAGATAAAACAAACCCTTAATGTTTGGATACTGTATTACTACTGTAAAAATCTCGGCATAACGTTGCGAAGCGATATGAGGTGGAATGAGCATGTGAGTACTGTGGTGGGGAAGGCAAACGGTCGTCTACGGTTCATTGGGATGGTTCAAATGGCTCTGAGCACTATGGGACTTAACTTCTGAGGTCATCAGTCCCCTAGAACTTAGAACTACTTAAATCTAACTAACCTAAGGACATCACATACATCCATGCCCGAGGCACGATTCTAACCCGCGACCGTTGCGGTCGCGCGGTTCCAGACTGTAGCGCGTAGAACCGTTCGGCCACCACGGCCGGCGGTTCATTGGAAAAATTCTAGAAAATATGTCTCGTCTGCAGAGGATACCGCATATAGGACGCTAGAGCGACCTATTCTTGAGTGCTGCTTGAGTGTTTGGGACCCATACCAGGTCGGATTAAATGAAGACGTCGAAGCAATTCTCAGGCGAGCTGCTAGATTTGTTACCAGTAGGTTCGAACAACACGCAAGTGTTACCGAGATGCTTCTGGAATTCAAATAAGCATCCTTGGAGGGAAGGCGACGTTATTTTCGAAGGACTCTATTCAGAAAATTTAGAGAACCGGTATTTGAAGCTGACTGCAGAACGATTCTGCTGCCTCCAAGATGTACTGCGCGTGACGAGCACAAAGATACGAGAAATTAGGGCTCATACGGAGATATGAAGACAGTCATTTTTCTCTCGTTATGTTTGCAAGTGGAACTGGAAAGGAAATGACTAGAAGTGGTACGAAGTACCCTCCGCCACGCGCCGTAAGGTGTATTGCGGAGTATCGATGTAGATGTAGATTCGGATGTAAGACACTCACGTTTTCAGGAAGTTCTAGTTCGTTCTAAACATGCACTTACCGGTCTGATCCACCTGTGGCTGAGGAACAAATGACTAGAGCTGAGGACCACGATTTCTGTGTTGGTCGTACTTTACCATACCCATTCAGAACTTCAATACCGAGGAAGGTGGGGCAGTGGTTAGCACACTGGACTCGCATTCGGGAGAACGACGGTTCAAACCCGCGTCGGCCATTCTGATTTAAGTTTTCCGTGATTTCCCTAAATGGCTTCAGGCAAATGCCTACATTGTTCCCTTGAAAGGGCACGGCCGACTTCCTTCGCCGTCCTCCTCTAACCCGACGGGACTGAGAAACTCGCTGATTGGTTCACTCCCCCAAATCAACCAACAAACCAAGAACTATGTCAATTCCGACTTTGTAGAGGTTATTGTTCGCTGTAGTACTTTTGCGATAGTATTTTTGTGCATATAATGTTCGTTTGGCAGCCAGCAACATGACGAGAAAACCGTCATCACTCGCTTTTTGTAAAATAACAGCGTCAGACGCAACAATGTTTGATAATACGGAAAGTGTTACTAAATGTTTCGTGAATGGAACGATATCTAAATGGGAACTGCTAGATATTGCTTTTGCAAGTATGACAACGGTCCATCTTTTCAGCAACCATTCAAAACGTCGCTTCCAAAAGTCCGGAATGAAGAGAATGTTCATCATGTTTAGGTATCAAGAAGGCGTTGCAACTGAAATCCTTACGGAGATCAAACTGCTACCTCCATATTTTACGGTTAGTGCGAAACGATTCTTTGTTCCCGGATTTTATGTGAGACCTAGCGAAGCCTCTCTGGCGCGCGAGACCAATTTCTTGAAGTAGAAAACGTTTATTGGCCAATTCGGGTCAATTTTCTGCACTGCAACACTTACAGGAAAATACAATCAAGAGTCGTCAGCCTCGACTTAACTTCCGAGACATGGTTGAACTTGCTAGTTTTTGTAAACAAATGATTAAGTAACTGCCTCTGTGAATGTATCGGTAGCTGAGTGGTCAGCACTGCTGATTTCCAGGCAAGAGACCTGTGATAGACTCCCAGTACCACCACGGACTTTTTTTCTTGGTGGGAGGAATGATCTGCCACGTGATGCTAATTGAGGAACGGTCTGACAGGGGTAATGGCTCCAAGGTCGAAACGTCGACGGCGAGTGCTGTGTACTGATACTGTGGTCTTCCATAACGCATCCGATGATGACTTGTCAAGGATAACACGGCGGTCGGTGAACTATTGTACGGTCTTCAGAGCCCGATCACGGGGGTTCCTTTCTTTTTTCCGTGTCGTTATCTCTCAGAATCTATTTCTCTAAACAGTAAAAACAATCACACACTTTTAGTTCCAGGTTGCCTATCTAACGGCTTCCACTTAGGGGAAGAAGAAACCGACCGGTTAAAAACGATACCGATCTTATAGTCCAGAATAACCGGTACTTTACGGTATTTGTTTATGCTCGGTTATAACAGTCGTCTTTTATTTCTTACAAATAACCGAGTAAAAAAAAACGGAATAACAGCTAGCCGTAGCAGCTGTTCTAAAGTCTTTCGTTTTTAAATATACTTTTAAGAAAAAGGGGTAATTTTTATTCGTAAAATTAACATTCGTTAGAAATATTGCATTATTATAGAAACTGGGGAAAGCGATTAGCGCTGTTTTAATAAAAATACCGACAGGAACAAACAACAAAAATATGGCATACAAATTGGTACGGTATTGGCGAGATAATAACGTCCCTGTTTATGTGTATCCTGGCTTGAGGTAACTGTGCACGTGAGATGTGCAAGACTTACCCCTACCTGGTCAGTTTCTTGCTATCGTTACCAGACATCCGTTGTGTTGCAGAATGGCACCAACCCTAGCCCGGAAATATTTTTTACGAAGTGATGCTGCAATGAAGCACAATGCTTCATTTGCTTTAAAAGACCGAAGATTTGTCTGCGATTTCCATGAAATAACAAAAGAGCAAGTAGATTATAGTAACAGTAATAAATTAAAAATTAGAAACAGTTCGTTCATGGTATATAATAAAAACAGAAAGTAGTTGATCAGCTACTGCGTCTACACGATACGCCCTGGACTATTTAATAGGTCTTAATCTGCTTGTAGTCCTTCAAACCGGACAAATTAATACGAAAAACAGTTCTTCAACCTTAGTTTTCACCGTCTGGCATTGGCTGTTCATAACGGCCAAGTAGTGGTGCGATTCCTGATTACAACATGCTTTTTGAGCAGAGTTTCGAAAAAATTAGAATTTATTGGAGAATACTGGTGATTCTTTGTAGTATTTAACCACTTATCACTTATCGAGAACAGCGTGGAACGGTGGACGAGCTAAGTTTTCTTTTATTTCCCTATACAATTTAATATTTTGATTCTATGTATCTTGAAACTGAGTGAGTCAACATCTTTCAATCTTGAAACTTCCTGGCAGATTAAAACTGTGTACCGGACCGAGACTCGAACTCAGGACCTCTGCCTTTCGCGGGCAAGTATTCTACCAACTGAGCTACCCAAGCACGACTCACGCCCCGTCCTCACAGCCTTACTTCTGCCAGTACCTCGTCTCCTACCTTCCAAACTTTACAGACGCTCTCCTGCGAATCTTGCAGAACGCAGAACTAGCACTCCTCTTTCAATCTTTTTCGATTTCAACGTTCCTTACAGGAAATTATAGGAATAAAAACCGCAACTCGGTTATTTCAGAAACTTATTATTTTGAGTGATTTGAACAGTAAAGTTAAACAAGTGCAGAAAAAAGATACGTCCATTGTGTTTTCTGATGAAACCTGGTTCGGCCTCGGTGCCAGTGATGGCCATTTGTTGGCAAGGAGGAGGCCAGTTGAGGGCGTGCAACCAACCTGTCTGCGTGCTACACACACTGGTCTTACATCGGGAACTATGGTCTAGGGTACGATTTCGCATAACAGCAGCAGCACTCTCGTAGTTATCCCTCGCACCCTGCCTGTTAATTTGCTCGTCAGCCTGGTGATTCAACCTGTTGTGCTGCCATTCATGACGAGCATCTCAGGTGGTGTTTTCCAACAGGATAACACTCACCCTCATACCTCTGTTGTAACCCAACCTGCTCGATCAGAAGATCTGTCTCGAATCGAGCACATAGGAGACATTATCGAACGACAACTCCAGTCTCATCCACAACCTGCATTAACCATACCTGTACTGACCGACCAGGTGCAGAAGGCATGGAACTCCATCCCACAAACTTGCATCTGGCACCTGTACAACACAATGCAAGCACGTTTGCATGCTTGTATTCATCATTCTCGCGGCTACACCGGTTATTAATGTACCAGCCAGCATTTCACATTTGCAATGGCTTATCTCGCGCTTACGTTAACCTGCGGTCTTGCAATGTTAATCATTTAATAAAAAGACAAATGCATTCTCGAAATTCATAACTCTGCACTATTTATTTTTTCGTTTTGGGACTTTTTCCTATAGGTGTATTTGTTTGTACCATAGTATGTGATGTGATGTAAATAACATTTGGATGTAATTAAGTAAGTGCACGTGCAAGTGAATTCAAAAATACCGTTTGCGTAAAGTATGCATCAATGGCGTTCGTGCAAGTGATGAAATCGTATTAAGTGAAACCGTGCATTTCCGTGGATTTGTAGCACCAGAATACTTCACTGACCAATCGTGTTCACTATTTAATTTATTACAAGTTTCAAATAACTCATATGAGCATCCCATAACAACGCTATTTTGACTGATTACATTTCACTCTTATTGCGATATGGAAATTGTATTAAACTACTAAAAATCTTAAGAGTTAATTTTATTAATGGTCTTCACAAAAAAAAAAAGTTTTGCGCTCCACGAAATCCAAACGGACATTTCAGAGCTCGTTTACTGACCGCGAAAAATGGTGACAGGTGCAAGAATAACACTGTCAAAAGTTATACATGATGTGAACTTGTTCCAGACGTAGATCTGCAGCCAGTACAGAGGCAGAACTACAACGATAAAAGCACGGAGGTCCAACAAAACCGGTTCCTGTTAAGTCTACGCGAAATTATGCAGTAGGCCACGCGTGGGCAAATACCGTCCAGAGAGTCACATGCTGTCCACTAAGGGCAGCCAGGAGTGGCCGAGCCGTTCTAGGCGCTTCAGTCTGGAACCGCGCGACCGCTTCGGTCGCAGGTTCGAATCCTGCCTGGGGCATGGATGTGTGTGATGTCCTTAGGTTAGTTAGGTTTAACTAGTTCTAAGTTCTAGGGGACTAATGACCTCAGCAGTTGAGTCCCATAGTGCTCAGAGCCATTTGAACCAAGTTTTTAACTGTTTTCTGATATGGTACTGGAGTACCGTCGAGCAGAATAGGGGGCAGCCGTTCGCGGAAATCTGAACTTATTAATTTCTGATGGGCTATTAAGATTAGTTGTGTCGTTTTTGCATTTAGTTTAAGCCCCAGGTTTTTCGCCCATGTCACTATTGAAGTCAGATCATTATTCATCTGAGCGATTGCAGTGTTTATATCTTCAGGTCTGACGCTTAATGTTCGCGATTCGTTTGAAGAGCATTCTAGACAATTCGAGCTAATGATTTGGCTATCCATAGCGCCCGACATGAATCCCATCGAACATTTATGGAACATAATCGAGAAGTCAGTTCTTGCACAAAAGCATATACCGGCAACACTTTCACAATTATGGATAGCTATAGAGGTAGCATGACGCAATATTATTACAGGGGACTTCCAACGGCTTGTTGAGTCTCTCCACCGTCGAGTTTCTGCACTTCGCCGGAAGAAAGGAGGTCCGACACGATATTAGGAGGTACCCTATGACTTTTGTCACTTCACAGTACATGTTTCAACAACAACCACGAGTGACCGTGATTGAAAACAGGCTATCGAAAGGTATACTATAGTAAACAGAGTGGAATTTGTGGCCGGTGGCTGGCACACAGTGTCAGGCGTGAGGCTCTGTTGCGTTCTCCGATGGCTTCGTCGCAGTCGATGTGTTAAACCAGGCGTCTCCAAACTACAGCCCGCGGGCCGAAACCGGCCCGCGTTAGCTGGCCAGACATCCCCCGTATCCGGCCCGCCAAATATTTGCGGTGGTACCTAATACTGCCAACAATTGAGTTTCGAGGCCTATCGCGACCAATACACCGCGACATAGGCTCTGCTACTCCTTACAAGACTGCATAACTAAACTTATTGTTGCGCCGCTTGAAATAACAATGCGTTGACATACTCTACCTCTGTTACGTCTTGCAGTAATAGTGTTACGAACAATGATTTTGAGATACTTTTTTGTCGGTGAAATTCGCCAGAGTAAAATACGCCAGAATTTCGGTCAGGTACGTCCATCAATCAGAATTATGTAATTAAATAAAAGTCTTAGTTCATTTCAGTGCTAGCTATTCCCACAACCTTGGACTTTCGCGATTTCATCTTTCCTTTAGCCTTAAATTATGGTGATCGTGGAGTGCTAGGGTGCTTTAATCCCACTAGGTAGATCCTGGCCCTTATGACTTCGTGGAAGAGTCAATGTGGCCCGCGGACTAAAAAGTTTGGAGACCCCTGTGTTAAACACCGCCTCCACGCTCGAGAGTACACGACTTCCCTCTTACATACGAGAGGGCTACCGGCCCGCCCCTCGATTCCATGAGTTCCAAGAAGCTCCAGTAAATGGACTGGTGTGCAAAACTTCAGGGCGCATGATGTGTCACTATCACGTATCACAACTGGATAAAACTTGGACCACACATAGAATGAACTGCTACACTTTAGTACAAGAGGTAACTAAAAGGAATACGCAATGAGACGACAAGAAGTAAGACTCATACTGAAGTCACCGCGGTTTATAATGATTGCTTGCACGTTACAAAAGGTAGAGCACGGTTCATCATAGGGTGTGTGGTCACCACAGACATAAGTGAATGCTCTGCAACGTCCTCCCATGAAGGCCACGACGTTGGTAAGGAGTTGTGGTAGGGCGTTCCATTCCTCTTCCAACGCAGTTGAAAACTGTTGGATGGCAGTTCCTCCATGTGGATGTGCTGCAATACGACTCCCCAAAGCGTTCCACACTTGCTGTATCGGATTTAGATCATGGGAACGTGCAGGCCAGTCCATTCGCTGATTATCCTCTCGTCACGTTCGACAATACTGGACGTACTGTCACATGGCGATAGATGGAAATACGTAAGGCACCCAGGACATTAATGTGACAATGTACTCCTTCCCCACGTGCCTCAATGTTACGGACAAAGAGCGACCTCGTCGAGCGGCACACCTGGAAGAATTTTTGTAACGAGAGAATATTCGGCGAATGGACTGTCCTGCACTTTTACCCGACTTAAATCCCGTCGAGCAAGTGCGGGTTGCGTTGCAGCACTCCCACATGCACCAAGGACCATCCAGCAGTTGTCAGCTGCATCTGAAGAGGAATGCCGACTGAGTAGGAGAAGGCGTAATGTGTCATCCAGTTCTGTGACAACAGTACTGCTAAATTACAGACACCAGCATAGTTGCGAATCACCAGCAAAGAAACCATAATAAAGTAAAGGAGTTACGAAGAGTAGGGTTTAAAGTTCCGCGTACATTGAGGTCACTAGAGACGGAGCAGAAACTATGATTGTTTGAATGACGGAGGAGGAAATCAGCCGTTCCCTTTGAAAGGAACCACCCCCGAATTTGCCTGCAGCAAATTAGATAAATCACGGAAAATCTAAATCTGGATGGTCGGACGTGGATTGGAACCGTCGTCCTCCCAAATTCAAATCCAGTGTGGTAATCGCTGCGCTACCTTGCTCAGTAACAATTCTGTGGCTCAAGAACTTCAATGGTCGTGCATCACGCGAATTGCAGGAAGCAACATCAACCTTTCACAAAGTGTCACAAGGATGATAGGGTGCCGATACCCATTGGTCACATGCAACCAGCAGTGCCTTGAAAAGCCACGAATGAGGTTTTCATATTCCATCGCCCACTACATGCAAACTATTAGTCCTACAGCAAAAATGAACAGGACGTTCTTGTAAGAAAATTAATGTAGTTAAATTTTGTACTGGGATACAGTTTCGCTGGAGGCCACGATTTTCCAACTATTCCAGAAAACGTGACTGGAGGTAACTTTTTTAGGATGTTCTAGAATAATTCAAAAACTCAGGCTTCTAGCGGAAACGTATCCCAGTACAAAATTTAACTACATTGAATTTACTACAAAAAAATCCTGCTCATCTTTTTTGTAAGACTAATAGTTTGCACATAGCGAGCGACAGAACAAGACAATATTGCTTGTGGTATTTGAAGGCCCTGCAGGTTGCATAAAAACTATCGGTAGGGGCAGCTGAATCACCGTGTATAATCAGTTACGTATTTCTTTGTTCGAAGCGCAAGTGATACAAGCACTGCATCCAAATGATTGTCCTCTGCAGTGTGCATTCGCATGTCCCCCACTGACCACAACAGATGCTGGCAATAACAACCTGCAAGCGTGCTTGTTTTCAGATGAAGTAACATTAAACATTTCTGGACAAGTGAATCGCTACCAAATTAGGGTTCAGGTTTCGAAAACATCATAGAACACATATGAAGGCATCCCTGGTAGCCTGAAGCTTAGCGTTTGATTTGACATCACGCACGATATGGTCACAGCCTGATTTTTCTTCGCAGAGAAAACCGTAACGGGAAATGTTTACCTCGACATGCTGGAACAGTTACTACTACAACAGAATGATGAGATACAGCCGTGCGTCACCTTCCGGCCCCCAAATTGGAGTTTGAATATGCGGGACGTGCTGAATGATATATTTCCTGAAAGTGTCAATATCAATAAAATTCGCCAACAGCTGTGTAGCTGAGATGTTATTTTATTTTGTTTTGACTACCAGTTTCGGCATTCTACTATGCCATCTTCAGGCCCGATCTGCAGCTCTCAAAATAAACGATCTTGTCATACAGTGCCGTATACTCCTGGATGTCGTGAATTCAAACCGTTTCGCAAGTGCTTCATTCGAAGACTTGATAGTGAGTCGCTATCAAGTCTTGGAATGAAGCACTTGTGAAAAGATTTGAACACACGACAGCCAGGAATATATGGTACTCTATGACAAGATCGTTTATTTTGAGAGATGCATATGGGGCCTGAAGATGGCATAGTCGAATGCCGAAACTGGTAGTCAAAACAAAATAAAATAACATCTTAGTTACACGGCTGTTCGCGAATTTCTTTGATATTGACAATTACTAGACCAGCTGATGTCCCCTGTCCATGATGGATCAACAGAAATATTTCCTGAAAGGTGATGGTCCCATCGCATGGCTTCTGCACTCTCCCAGTGTCACACTATTGTGGGGTTACTTCTAAGATGGCGTGCACACAACGCCAGTCAGTGAAATAAGTGCCCTACCACTCAATGAAGCTGTTGATGCTGCAACCTGTAGATGAGCAGAACTCTGATATCTCTTTGACGTTCTAAAACGTCGAGCGCGGTACACATCCAAACGCTGGCATGACAGAAAAAAATTTCGCGAGCTACGGGACGTTTTACAACAAATTATGATTCTCTATGCCTAGGCGAAATACCCTCAGACTTCAAGAAGAATATAATAATTCCAATCCCAAAGAAAGCAGGTGTTGACAGATGTGAAAATTACCGAACTATCAGCTTAATAAGTCACAGCTGCAAAATACTAACACGAATTCTTTACAGACGAATGGAAAAACTAGTAGAAGCCAACCTCGGGGAAGATCAGTTTGGATTCCGTAGAAACACTGGAACACGTGAGGCAATACTGACCTTACGACTTATCTTAGAAGAAAGATTAAGGAAAGGCAAACCTACGTTTCTAGCATTTGTAGACTTAGAGAAAGCTTTTGACAATGTTGACTGGAATACTCTCTTTCAAATTCTGAAGGTGGCAGGGGTAAAATACAGGGAGCGAAAGGCTATTTACAATTTGTACAGAAACCAGATGGCAGTTATAAGAGTCGAGGGACATGAAAGGGAAGCAGTGGTTGGGAAGGGAGTAAGACAGGGTTGTAGCCTCTCCCCGATGTTGTTCAATCTGTATATTGAGCAAGCAGTAAAGGAAACAAAAGAAAAATTCGGAGTAGGTATTAAAATTCATGGAGAAGAAATAAAAACTTTGAGGTTCGCCGATGACATTGTAATTCTGTCAGAGACAGCAAAGGACTTGGAAGAGCAGTTGAATGGAATGGACAGTGTCTTGAAAGGAGGATATAAGATGAACATCAACAAAAGCAAAACAAGGATAATGGAATGTAGTCTAATTAAGTCGGGTGATGCTGAGGAAATTAGATTAGGAAATGAGGCACTTAAAGTAGTAAAGGAGTTTTGCTATTTGGGGAGCAAAATAACTGATGATGGTCGAAGTAGAGAGGATATAAAATGTAGGCTGGCAATGGCAAGGAAAGCGTTTCTGAAGAAGAGAAATTTGTTAACATCCAGTATTGATTTAAGTGTCAGGAAGTCATTTCTGAAAGTATTCGTATGGAGTGTAGCCATGTATGGAAGTGAAACGTGGACGATAAATAGTTCGGACAAGAAGAGAATGGAAGCTTTTGAAATGTGGTGCTACAGAAGAATGCTGAAGATTAGATGGGTAGATCACATAACTAATGAGGAAGTATTGAATAGGATTGGGGAGAAGAGAAGTTTGTGGCACAACTTGACCAGAAGAAGGGATCGGTTGGTAGGACATGTTCTGAGGCATCAAGGGATCACAAATTTAGTATTGGAGGGCAGCGTGGAGGGTAAAAATCGTAGAGGGAGACCAAGAGATGAATACACTAAGCAGATTCAGAAGGATGTAGGTTGCAGTAGGTACTGGGAGATGAAAAAGCTTGCACAGGATAGAGTAGCATGGAGAGCTGCATCAAACCAGTCTCAGGACTGAAGACCACAACAACAACAACATGCCTAACAGTTTTCAACTTTTGATATTCCGGAATGACAGTAGTTCTTTATCGACAGCCTGTACTTAGTTCCCCGCCGAGTCATCACGGTATTTAATTTGGTGCAGGACTCAGTCGTGGAGAGAGCAGTGCAAGATCGGCGTCGCGCTGCACAAGAAGCGTGTTGCCTACCCCGCCTGGTCGCTGAAGGGGCAACAGCGGCCCACTCCGCGTGATAAGTGTGTCGCGTCGGGCCGGGCCGGGCCGGGCCGTTAGAGGAGGTCGGCGTTGGCGCCTGGCGAAGCGCCAGCGCTGATCCCATTATGTCCGGCCGCAGCCCAGGCAAGGCAATTATGCAAGCCTGTCGCCGACGACGCCACTGGACTGGACGCGCAGAATGGCTCTTTGCGGCTAACTGCCGGCAAGTGGGTTGGAGCCCCAGACAGATACACCGCTCGAAACAATTACTACTCAGCGACGTCAATTGGGTAGGGTGTCTGAGACAAGACGCTGGAGCGTAGCCCTCAACTCACCGCAAATAATTTACATCTACGACCTATGTCCAAAAAGCATTAGTCCAATTCGAATGATTTTTTTTTTATCGTTGTTGCCCTGGTATACATGTCTGAAGAGTATATGTACAAAGTGAGCCATGTGAGGTATTTTACCTGCTGCCAGGTATCGAAAAGATCGCATGGGTTTTGGTAGTCATCATCATCATCATCATTTAAGACTGATTATGCCTTTCAGCGTTCAGTCTGGAGCATAGCCCCCTTACAAAATTCCTCCATGATCCCCTATTCAGTGCTAACATTGGTGCCTCTTCTGATGTTAAACCTATTACTTCAAAATCATTCTTAACCGAATCCAGGTACCTTCTCCTTGGTCTGCCCCGACTTCTCTTACCCTCTGCTGCTGAACCCATGAGTCTCTTGGGTAACCTTGCTTCTCCCATGCGTGTTTTGGTAGTATCGGCCATTATTTACGTCACATTGCCCGATATGACAAGTGAAGCACCGAGAAAACATGGTGGGATGTCACTGTCACTTCGTACACGTGCACACACCATCTGCGTGTATGTAAATGATTAGGGATGCAATCCGCTGTGACAGGTAGCATTGTTGCCAGAGTGCGTTAGTGCTGTTCGTTTCTTGTTACAAGGCTACTAGGGTATACTAGGGGCGTGAACAGTGTCTGATGTTGAGTGACGACTGAGTGAAGAACACGGAGGAGCTGCATGCTTTTGTGAGACAGCATTATCAGCATCTCACAGAGTTTGAAAGGGCCCTAATGTGGGTCTCCATCTGGCGGGTTTGTCGAAGCGTACAATATCCATTTTGTGCGGCGTTTGGGTGTGACAGTAGCCCATTGTTGCACTGAATGGGAATGTGATACAAGGCATAATCGTCATTGAGGTTCCGATCGACCGCATCTGATCACCACAATGGAGGATGACCATATCGTGCACCAAGCACGTTATATCATCACTTCATCCATCTGTCCTAATACTTTTTTGGGTATTACCAGATTCCAGTATTCGTCTTCTACCCTAAAGTATTTAAATTTGGACAAAGTGAAGAAGACGTAGCTGAATTAGTTTGTTCTTAGCTTTTTGATGTTGCTGAAGTTTCGAGCGATATCTCCCAGGCTGCTGCCTCTTGTGCAAGTTTATAGAAATAGATTCTGGTAAGAGGTTTGACATTAGTCTTTAAACAAAAAGTCTTGACCATGACATCATTTTCTACCAGATCGTTTACTTCCAAATACTGATACTCTTTCACGGTTGGTTACAATATTTACATGTGTTAGTGATGACAGCAGTTTTTAGGAAGGCCCTCAAAACACGCCCGCTTCCTACCATCCCTGACAGCTAAGTGCATCGTCTGCATCGAGCCGTCAAGGACTTCGTAAAACCTCCAGGTTCAGGCTGCACTTGTTATTCTGATTTTTGTTTACAATCTTTTGAGAGGGGTTAATACCCTCACAAAAGCTAAAAAAATTTGAAACCCATAGGTTGAGAATAGTGCTTATAGTAACCATTGGTTATTATTTATGGGACTAGGGTGTTTATATTGTGTTGACAATGGTATACTTAATTTGACTTTGGCGCGTTTTCCAATCTGATTGTCAAACAGGTGTTTTACAGTTTTTTGTTTTCTAATATATTACATCTGTTTCATGTTCCCTACCAGGATTTACAAATAACAAAAGTAGATGAGGTGTAAATATTTTTGAGAATCAACTATGTTTTTGAATTCAAAAGTGCGACGCAATTTTCATATTTCAAAATTGGCTATTTTCTATTTAGGATATAACAGTCAAAAACTGGGAAGCAATTCAGTGTCTCTGTCTCCTAAGTTTTCGGATGAGACAGAGTTTTAAAAGATAATTTTTTTAATAATTTAACAGTATCGCACAATTTGTAATTTTTGTCTTTTGGTTCACTATTGAAATTAACATGGCTGTTTCTATGATGTCAGTGCTCAGACGTTTGTTTACAAGTAATATGCATTTTGTCTGTTGCAAAAATTCATATTTTCTTGATAATCGTGTGTCGTTGCAAATTTTATTTTAAGTCTATAATTTTCGATAATCTGTAAAATCCATCCTACATTTCTTGTCTTCAGAACTTACAGGGTGTCTACAAATATTATTTGTCAAAATATTGCGTGAACAGTTTGAACAGGTAGTAAAGATGAAAAGTTTTATTGAATCTACCGATACCATCTCCATAATGTTGCAACGTCTGTGCCTCTCATCCGCGGACAAGTAATGGTCTCCAAGCAACATTCTATGCCATCACCGTACTGTGACTAACAACAGACTGCCGAGGAAATTACAGTTGGTTGGCGTTAACACCACAACCACAACACAAACGGCTGCCTTTGGGGTGGTGTCGCGACCGCTAAGCATCGATTACTGAAGAATGTCGCCTCATTGTGTTCAGGGATGAACGGCAGTCCTGCATAACTGCGGGACGACCATTGTCATCGAGCAGGCGCGACCTGGAGAGAGGACCTATTCTTCCACTGTTTTAGAGAGGCATAGCGGGAGGCTGGCGCCAGGTTGTGATGAGCCATCGGCGTGACCTGTGGTCACATCCGCTATGACTGGGGGCAACCGACGGCACACCGGTAAGTCACGGGCACTCAGCAGCCTCATGCGTTACCCCACATGTGCCAGTATCGGGGTGCCATTTATCAACAGGACAACGCTCGTCCACACGTGATAAGTGGCTGCAAGAACCGTTTGCGTTATGTTGAGCTAACCCAGTAGCCAGCAAGATTCTCAGATCTGTCTCCAATAGAAGATGCTTGGAACTAGCTCTGAAGGTCAACAACTTCGTCTCAGTTACCTTGGCTCAGCCCGCCCGGTTAGCCGAGCGGTCTAACGCACGGCTTTCCGGAGTGAGAAGGAGCGCCTGTTCCCCGGCACGGCCCCGCCCGGCGGACTTGTGTCGAGGCCCGGTGATCGGCCAGTCTGTGGATGGTTTTTAGGCGGTTTTGCATCTGCCTAGGCGAATGCGGGCTGGTTCCCCTTATTCCGCCTCAGCTATTATGTGTCGGCGATTGCTCCGCAAAAAAGTTCACCACGTACGGGTATACCACCATTTCTCTACCACGCAAACATAGGGGTTACACTTGTCTGGTGTGAGACGTTCCCTGGGGGGTCCACTGGGGGCCGAACCGCACAATAACCCTGCTTTCGATGTGGGGCGTCCGAGGGGTGCAGTGGACTGCAGTAGTCGTCGTGGGGTTGTGGACCACTGCGACTGCGGCGGGGACGGAGCCTCCTTTCTAGGTCCCCGGTTAACGTACAATACAATACATACAATACCTTGGCTCAGGATAGAACATAACGGCGTTATGACACCACTCCCAAGTGGAATGGGTACAAACTCGTACCGATAAGTAAGCTCATACTGACGATTTCCTTGTAAATTTGACAGAATTTTATAAACATTGAAATAACATCACATACCCTCTCAACCCGTGACGTTGCACTTCATTTCAGCCTCTCCTTGTCGGTGCTTCATTTTTGTGTCAGGAAGTGTGTATAAATACAGATCAGATAATTGGTATTATATATTGCTGTAAGAACGCAATGAAGTACAGCAACACTTTAGAAATGACAAATAATGCTTTTGAAGAGTCTGCTACAAATGGTATAAACGTTTCGAAGCGGGACGTAAAGACGCGTCGAACATAACGAGCGCGCCGGACGTCCCAGCACGTCACCAACTCATGAAGTCGTGGGAAAATTGAAAGAAATATGATAAGTCGCTGACGTCAGAAATCGCTATAAATGTAAAACTCCTTTGGATCTTTGGTCTATGAAACATGTGATAGCAATATTTGTTCCAAAATTCAAAATTATTGAATTAAGAAAAAAAAACTGCCACCGTTGCAAGTTTCTCAGGAGTCGCGAGATGAAACTGACAAAGATACTGAGATGTCTCATAACAGGCGATTAAAATAGAATTACCGATATGACATCTAAATTAAGGTTCATACGTCCCAGTGGAAGCGTTCTGGATCGCCAAGACCGAAAAAAGTTATACAATTCTGGTCAAACTTGAAGGTTATGCCCATTGTGTTCTTCAATTTTAGCGGCGTAGTGTAGTATGAGTTCTCGCCCCAAGGCCGAACGATCAGTAAGGAATACTACTTCCAAGTTCAACGCCGTTTACGCGAAGAAATCCGAAAAGAAACGCATGGTTCTCTGGTGAAAAAAATCGTAATGTGATAATCATCATCACAATCTTCCTTTGAAGGGTTGGGCTTTGCCAGTTCTGAACTCACAAACTACGTCATTCCCATTTTTTACAAGATCTTCCAGTATATATTTCCGCATTCGCCTTGTAGTCCAGGATCTTACGGGGAATTAGGAGACCTCTCATCGTCATTTTCACAATACTTTTGAAGTGGTTCAGGTTAAAAATGCCTAAGTCTTTTCTAATATCTTCATTTCTATTTATTTATCTTCTTGTGTAGCGCTTCGTTAGATCAGTAATCTCATTTCTGTTTGAATTTTTTTCTTTTTCTCGGTTTCAGAGACTAACAGGAAACGTCATCACTTTCTCCAATTTCTTGTTGGTCTCTTTCTGTAATTTATGGCCCAATGTTCTGCTAAAGGTATCACAGTCAGCTCGGAACTTGGGTATCTAATTTAAATATCGGAGACAAAATCAGAACTTTTTTCACAGCCTAAGTAAGTGAATGAGAGACTTGCTCTAAAACTGAACTATCTAAAACAGTTTTTTATCTGACTGGATATTTTCCTCTGAACTTCATTATTTTCGTTTTATTATTATAACTTTTTAAATTCTATTCCTTACACATTTTATATAGATGACATACTGATCTTCGGTGGCCACCTTCGTTCTTTTGAATAATAACGATGTCATCCGCAAACAGAAGCACATTCAGTTCTCACCGTTCGCTGTCTCAATTCTTTGTTCTTTACATTTCCTTTTATTAACCATGAAGACAATATAAATATTAAAAAGAGTAAGGGACTGTCCACATTCTTGTGTCTCTCCTTGGTTAACAGCTGTTTCTTCTAATCGATTTGTACCTGCGTTTTTATAGCGCATGTATTTCTGTGAAGATTTTCACTACCTGTGTTAGATGATAAGGATATCCACATTCAAACATAATTTTCCAGGCTGTCATGACTTACACGGCCGAAAGCCTTCACTAAGTCGATAAAGGTCATATGGGTTTCTAGATTAAATTCTATGTTTTTTTATGTAAAGTTCTTAATTATAGACACAATGTCTGTGCACGAACGAGCTGATCTAAATCCATTCCGTTCCTCGAAAATAACAGCTTGTGTGCTACTCTTCATGCGGTTATTGACTGTCTTTGAGTGTAGTTTGCAACCATTGTTTAGAAGAGTGGTGCCACGATAGCTTTTACAGTCACTGTGTTTCCCATTACTGAAAGAGAGATTACTCCTACTGTGTACCAAGGGCCCGGGATCTTGCAATTCCTCCAAAATTCATATATTACTTGTAAAAGTCTTATCTAGTGGTAACCCCCATACTTAATAAGTTCAGCCTTTATGCCATCCGTTCCGGTAGCTTTCCCGTTCTTCATACCTTTCAAAGCCGTTTGTAGTTCTTCCCAAGTAATCGATTCTACTGTTTTGTTGAACTTACTTTGTCCAGAGTAATTTAGGGCCTTCTCTGAACATCGTAAGCCCGTATAATTATCTATCTATTGCTCGTTAGGTATAATGTTCAGTGAGGCAGTGTCTCTCTTCCTTGTTAGGGTTTTCATGACTTCATATGCACATTGCTGTCTACCACGTGCGTCGTGTTCCGTGATTCTTGATGTCCCTTACGAACTTTTTTTTCCACCGCCCCTTTTTATTTTGTATCTTACCCAACTCTAATGTTTTCATTTGAAGAAACTTCAAGTAAGCTACTTGTTTTTCTTTAATGATTTCTCTAATTTCTGTGTTCCTTATTATGAATCTTCTTTTCCCGCCTTTCTTTTTCCTTTTGGCAGGTGTTTGTAGGCTGCTTCACTGATGCAGGTTTTAATACTATTCCATACTATATCGATGTCGTTATTTGCTGGTAGTGAAGCAAAGAATTCTTGCAGGCTGTGCTGAGAAACTTTTCCAATAACACACTCCGAAAGGAGACGTTCTTTGATCAACTTGTAACTTCTTTCAGAGTTCCTTTGTTTTCTTTCATTTTGATAGAAGCCGTATGTTATGGCCTGAAAGAAAGTGGTGGCTACCTACGTCTGTCCCTCTATAAACACGTATAGTTTTCATAATATTCTTTATTTTATTATTAGCTCGTGTATAATAAATCACAGTGTTCGATCTTCGTGCACTGCATGTAAATCTGTGAGTGTCTTTCTTTCTTTGAAATGTGTTAGTAATCTAAAATTGTTTAGAAAAGCAAATTGGCGTAGCCCCGGTTCATTATCATTAAGAGTTCTTTCACGAAAACATCCTGTTGCAATATATCCGCAAGCGACGACGTTCATACGAATGAAAAAGCGGGCAATCTGTGATTATGCTTGATGCCATGAGATGGATTCAGTCGGTGAGAAACTGAGAAATCAATCGGACATTCAGGCAGTTAGGGGCGAGTGAAGCGATAGCGGTGAAACATTGAGTTTTCTTTCTGGAGCCACGTCATCCAATTGCTTATTAAGTCGCCATACTTTGTCAGATCCTTTCTTCCATTCAAATGTCACTTAGTGACACACTCATTTTAGTCTCATGTTGAATGGACGATTCGTGGAGGTCCAATGCTTGGGTCTTTAAGATGTCCCTGAAACGGAAGATACACTCGCCAATTGCCGCCTGGCAACACACTGCCAGAGAAGAACGCGTAACACTTATGTCGATTAGGGGCAGGTTTATTTTAAGTAACTGTGTATTTGCAAATTATGAAGTGTCCATTCTGTGTTGTTTGAACTTCTTGATGTATGGCAAGAAAGAGTTCTGTACCGTTTACATGAAAAAAGTAGAAGAATATGTGGAAATTCAAATTATTATAATATGAATATGTTTGTGAAAGAAGTATGTTTGTTAAAAGCTGGTTCATGCTTAGGGCACTTGTAAGATGTAAACGCTGTAGGGAAGTCCTTCCGCAACGAAAGTGGCATGGCGCGACGTAAAAGGTGGGTTTGGCGGTCGAACTGAGCGGCTCCTTTATGTGAACGGCACGCATTGTGTTGCAAGCCTTAGCACGGTACACCTCGTCGGTGTTAAGAGAGGCTATTGGAAGCTGCATTAGAAGGGATTTGCCTCGGATGTGGATCTGGCTATTACTTGGTATTCACGGAATAATAGAATGGTTCTAATATGGCGAAAATCCGACGCCAAGAAGAGATTTTATAGAGCATTCGCACATCAAGAGCCGTGAGTACAGTTAGCCGCCATTTCGCTTGCCACTAATCTTCGCCACTGCCTCACGGACTTTATACATTCAGTTACGTAATGTATATTGGTATGGACCAGTTAATTTGGGTGTTGTTTCTTTAATATTCACATAAAACGTCAATTCGTGTTCGAAACCATAACTTCAATCCTGATCACGAACCTACGCAATGTCCTCACCTAAGTGCTACTAAAAGCGAGTATCCTGATTTAAATGAACATTGCTGGCATTCAAGTGTTTAAAAGTTATTTTTTATGTAATGTAAAAGGTGTAGCAAAAAAGTTAAAGTAAGAGTAAAATTTGGGTGCTTTGTTTATGGACTGTTAAGGTTTAAGTACAAAAATTTAAAGATTAATCTACAGGAAAGTGAAAACCTTAATTACTTAAAAGCTAAAACCATAAAAGTGAATTTGGATAGGCTTTTGCTAAAGTATCCTTAGATTATTATAAAATTTAGTTTTGCAGGATTACAGTGCAAGATTGGGTAAATATTATTGCCAAGAATACTTGCTTCACAAGTTATTAAAGTACAAGTACATGTAAATCTTTAAATAACCCATTTGCGGTAGTACTGCTGGAAGTGAAGTTATGCACATTTTCAAAGATAGTGTAGTTTTGGTACCCCTCATGCATGGTCCCTTTTGAAGTTAGTTAAGCCCAGTGTTCCATTTTATTGCCTTGCAAAGTAATTTAAGGTAATGATTAGCTTTTAGAGATAGTTTCTTACTTCTGCAATAGTCAAATGACCTTGGTTAGTGAAACTATACCGGTTTATAGGTCCCCATCATATTCTCCTCCTATTAAGAAAAAAATGAACTATTACTGTTACTAGGGAAAATTTCTATATGCAGAGGAGCTTAAACAGTGCATTTAAGGTACTATTTATCTTTATTTGTGTTATTCATGTCAGTCAAGATAGAAGCCCCTCATGTCCATAATTAGTTGTGCACTTCATACAGTGATGTTTCAGTATTTTGATTAACTAATGCTATTTACTGTGGCCGTCATTAGTATGAGCTCGGCGCATTTCCCCCCCCCCCCCCTCCCCCCCATAATTTACTGGTGTGTGTGTTATCGGTAAGTGCTGCTACACACAGACAGATTGCACTGTGTCCGTTTGTATCCTGTTTGCTATTCAGAGGGAAATCTCATCAAAAGTAACTTCAATTAGTAATACTCAGTTTTCTGATATATATATTCCAAATTAATGTGCCTAATTAGGCTGGTGACCGTTCATTTTCTTTTTCATTCACTTATAATTTTACCACTTCCGTTAACTCCCAAGATTAAGACCGTTCGGTTTTACTGTCAACTTCACAAAATTCGAAATTATAGTCTGATATCTTTCTCCATTAGACAAGCGCACGGTCAAACTTTGAAATCCTCTCAAAGCGTAGAATTAGCGTGTTTCACGGCACATTTGCGTAATTAACGAGATGTTCGGTACGTTGCACAGAGCTCGATTCTGTCGGGCATCGCTTCATGCAAAAATTTGCCCCATCGAGTGTTGAGGTAGTTTATCCCCCAATTACTGAGTCGTGTCTATGCTCAGTCAAATCAGCTCTGAGATTTATATTTGTACCAATGATAGAATAATAAACGTACAGTTTTCCATGTTTTCAACTTTCAAGTAATTTATATCACTTTCATATCGGTTTATTCAATTTATTACATTTTCATTCACATCGCATGTGGGGCAATCTTATTTGGCATTCCTTCTATCATTTTTGAATTTATTACAATATGGTGGAGCCCAAACTGATACCTTGCGGAAAGACCAACACAGCGAAATACGTGCGCCAGACGCAATCTTTTAACGCTTCCAGCTTTGACTCTTCCCTGTTGCAGGTGGGACGATACTTTGGCTCATAGAGTTGTTCGCCTTTGTTGAAGTTTAGCAGTCATACCACACCATCGTATGCTGTCCAAATTCAACTGGCTGAAAAGAAAGATGGCTACAATGCTTCAGAGTTTAATGATGAGGTTCTTTGGATCAAAGGCGGAACGCTGATATACTAAGCGAAATGAGTACAGTCAGTAAAGATATCGAAGAATATAAGTGGAAATGCCTTCAGGATATAGAGACAACAGGAAAGGAATTTTTTTTTTTTTTTTTTTTGTAAAATGCCTTTTTCAGTATGGAGTTACTGGCTGCTATTTCGTACTTCGTACGCCAGCAAGTTATATGGAACACTTGGACCCTATTAATCTTATAAAATACTGCAATGTTCCCACAACGCAAACTTCTACTTTTTGTTGCTTCGTTCTTTTATTTCTGCCTTTCTCTTCTCACTGTTTCTGTTTTGATTTACTTTCCTCTTATTCCTCAGCGTTCAAGTAATTATGAACAGCGTTGGTGTTGTTTTGAGTAATACCTAACATTATTAGCACCGAGATGGAACGATAAAAGTCTCCGCCCATTCCTTTCTTAAACGGTATGTTATCGCTAGAAGAGACAACTACGTGCCTGTCCAATATTCGAGAAATTCATCCTTTACTCTCACGTAAAGAGTATCCACTTGTCATAGCAATACAGGACCTCGCAATATGCAAGCAAATAAAAGAAATGGTAATATGCGAAACATATCGTTTGTGATTCATACGATCAGAAATAAATTTAAACTATGACCGTAAATATGCATTTCCCGCTCATATTACACGTGTTCTTTTGCGATGTAGAAGCTGTAAGAACCACTACGTCGCTTGCCTCATAATGATTGGCTCAGGAACTCAAGAGCTCTAACACAGGCCACGGTGGAGTTTGCAGAACTTGCCCCATCCATCACCCCTGGGGACACGTCACAAAGAGCAAAGTAGCAGTCAGCTCGGACCAGTTCACCTGCAGACAGAGTTTCTGTCCACGTTCCGATTGCCTGGCGCACACTGAAACTCACTTTCAAACTGACCTTAGGCGTAGCAGATAGCATACAAAACGAAAAAGCCCAAACGACCTCGTAATTACTACGAGGGGCGTTCAATAATTAACACTTTTTTCTGACAGATTAGGTTGAAAAAATGCGGAATTTGTTGTGGGACACCGTGGAATATTCCCGCTTCTGCCCCTATAGTTTCATGAGGTTCCGATGGATGCCGGCGCTCCATTAGCCTTTAAAATGTTATGTGTAACGGAGGTGTGTTCTAACAAGGGAAGCTCCCCATCGCACCCCCCTCAGATTTAGTTATAAGTTGGCTCAGTGGATAGGCCTTGAAAAACTGAACACAGATCAATCGAGAAAACAGGAAGAAGTTATGTGGAACTATGAAAAAAATAAGCAAAATATACAAACTGAGTAGTCCATGCGTAAGATAAGCAACATCAAGGAGAGTTTGCGTCCAAGAGTGTCGTGGTCCCGTGGCTAGGGCGAGCAGCTGCGGAACGAGAGGTCCTTGCTTCAAGTTTTCCCTCGAGT
Source organism: Schistocerca piceifrons (assembly GCF_021461385.2). Lineage (NCBI taxonomy): Eukaryota > Metazoa > Arthropoda > Insecta > Orthoptera > Acrididae > Schistocerca > Schistocerca piceifrons. Next base: position 814,571,549 of record NC_060140.1, on the reverse strand, counting down.
GAAAATTTTACGTTCTTTATTTTCGCAAAGTTATGATCTGTCCGTTCGTTCATTGACGTCTCTGTTCACTGTAATAAGTTTAGTGTCTGTGTTTTGCGACCGCACCGCAAAACCGTGCGATTAGTAGACGAAAGGACGTGCCTCTCCAATGGGAACCGAAGACATTTGATCGCAAGGTCATAGGTCAACCGATTCCTCCACAGGAAAACACGTCTGATATATTCTATATGACACTCGTGACGGCATGTGCGTCACATGACAGGAATATGTTGTCGACCCACCTAACTTGTACACTTGGCGAATGGGTAAAAAGATTCTTCTACCTTGCCCGATTTAGATTTACTTGTGGATGTGATAATCACTCCCAAAATAGTGATGAAAACATAAAAGTTTGTAACATAAACTGCAACAAATGAATGCAAGAGTTTCACAGTCACACAGTTTTCCCTGTGCTCTGTCAAAACATGTTTTTAACGTTTTCAAATTTTTCCGTGTGTAGACCGACAAATCCTGCATGTGTCCAAGCAAATCTGAACATGTCCTGGAATTTTGGACAGCGAATTTGATTATGTGTGAGTGCCTGAACTTTGATAATTAACACACGATCACGTCAACAATACTGCTCTGTGTACCTCACATCGGACGGACGGACGGGCAGATAATAATGGGCTGAAAATAAAAAATTAAACTTTTCACTCGAGGGACGACTTGAACCCAAGACCTCTCGTTCCGCAGCTGCTCACACTAACCAGGGGACCACGGCGCTCTTGAGCTTACATTCTCCTTGATGATGTATATCTTGCGCATGGACTACTCAGTTTGTATATTTTGCTTATTTTTTTCATAGTTCCACACAACTTCTTCCTGTTTTCTCGATTGATCTGTGTTCAGTTTTTCAAGGCCTATCCACTGTGCCAACTTATAACTAAATCTGAGGGGGGTGCGTTGGGGAGGTTCCCTTGTAAGCAAGAAGCTATGATTGAGTTTTTGTGGCAGGAAACCAGAGCATCGCAGATATTCATAAGCGCTTGAACAATATTTACCGAGATCTGGCAGTGAAGAAAAGGTCGTTGAGTCGTTGAGCGAGGTGTATATCATCATAACAAGGTAGTGCAAACCTGTCTCATCTCCCGCACACACCTATGACGCTTGCGGTTTTGGAACGTACGGACACTCTTATTCGAGATGATTGACGGACCACAATCTAACACTTTGCTGCACAGCTGGACGTCTTTGTTGGTAGTGCTGATATAATCGTCCCCCAGAGAGGAGCTCGCAAAACTTCACTGGTCTGTTCTTCCTCATCCACCCTACAGCCCGGTTCTCGCACCTTCCTCTGTTTGGTCCAATGAAGGACGCACTCCGCAGGAAACAGTACGTAGATGATGAGGGGACTGTTGCTGCAACAAGACATTGGGTCCATGCAGGCATCATTCCCTCTCAGTAATGTGGCGTAAGGCCGTCGCATTGAACTGAGATTTTGTTGAAAAATGAGATTTGTAGCCAAAAGAGTGGGTGATAACATGCTAAATTGGAATTCTGAATAAAACCAACTCGCTTTCAGAAAAAAACGTGTTGCATTACTTGCTGAACGGCCTTCGTTTATATAATTATCTGCGTCATAACATATAGTTAACGCTTGAGTTCTTTATCAACAATTCAGTTTATCAGAGTATTACATACAGTCGGTGATTAAATAATTTCATTTCATGTGTGTTTGATAGACAAAATATGTCTGCCGGCCGGAGTGGCCGTGCGGTTCTAGGCGCTACAGTCTGGAACCACGTGACCGCTACGGTCGCAGGTTCGAATCCTGCCTCGGGCATGGAGGTGTGTGATGTCGTTAGGTTAGTTAGGTTTACGTAGTTCTAAGTTCTAGGGGACTGATAACCACAGCAGTTAAGTCCCATAGTGCTCAGAGCCATTTGAACAAAATATGTCTACTGCTTTATGCAACAGTTTGGCTACCGCGGCTAAGCTACAATGACATCATCTTGTCGTGAGGTCTCCCATAGAAGAAGGTGTTACCTCAACACATCCAACACTTGAAGCAGTCTGCTTTTGACACTAGCCGAACAAAAACGTAAGAATGAAGTGAAATCTATCTACTGAACTTGCAATGAACGTGAATTCGTTTAGACCTTAAGAAATAAGTGCTATAAATATACGTTTCTTAGCTTCATTATTTATGGCACATTTGATCTTTTTATAATAGATCCATAAAAAGCCCAAACACATTCTGATTTAGGACGTCATAAATTCAGGCTGTTAAGTTTCAGAATAGATATTTATTTATCTCAGACTCGAATTTCATCAAATATATCAACCCTAAAATTCTTTAGTGTCACCTTGTAAACGCAGTACAATGCGAATGTGACATAATTTATTTCTAAAGTTTGTACACGGCAGTACCGTTTGCCCTGCTCCGCAGAAACTTCCCTTTAATACTGCTTTTATTCCAATAAGCCAGTGCATTTATCTCCCTCTGCGAGTTCCGTTCCTGGTTAATGGCCACGCTTAATTTCGCTGCTGTATAATTGTAAGCTTGATAAGTTAGCCAGCCCTTCCTCCACTAAGGAAACTAGTGAAGGGTGGCTGTTGTTTCTGGTTCCAATGAGAACGCAAACTCACTCGCTAACGTTCTGCGTAGTTTTATTGTGGTAGCAAGAAATTTATGTCGTGTTGCTTTCTGGGTTGCGCTACTGTTACCGGCTGTCTACTTTCCGGTTTCCATGTACATAGGTATTTCTAGCCACACACTTCTTTCATAACATGACAAAGTAAAACAGGGACAAGGACCTAAAGACACAAAGATGTAACTGTACATTGTGATATAGTCTGCTTAATTGTTTCGTTCGTTTCAAATTAATGTGAATTTGAATCCTTAAATTAACAATCACACAGACAAGGTATTTAAAAATGCTCGGATGGTTCATTCCCGTATTAAATATGTATTACGATAAATTAAAAATCCGGGATACACTACTTGGGCTAACGAGAAGGAAAAGTTTGCGCTCACAGTATCTGAGAAACATAAATTACAGTGCCAACGTAAATTCATCGATAACATTGGGGGCATCGGATACTCTCACAACAATTTCTTTATGTAAATACAGACGTCAGGTAACATTCATGCGTCAGATAAAAAATTCAAATGGCTCCAAGCACTATGGGAATTGTATAAAAAAAAAAGAAAATTATATTAATGAGGCCATTGCGTCTTATTACTGTATGCATCTAAGACCAAAAAACACCTGAAAATGTCTTGCTCACACCCCACGAAAGCACTGAAACACTATTATTAACAAATGGTTCAAATGGCTCTGAGCACTAAGGGACTTAACATCTGAGGTCATCAGTCCGCTAGACTTAGAACTACTTAAACCTATCTAACCTAAGGACATCACACACATCCATGCCCGAGGCAGGATTCGAACCTGCGACCGTAACAGCAGCGCGGTTCCGGACTGAAGCACCTAGAACCGCCCGGCCACGTCAGATCACACAAGCACATAATTATATGAGTACGTTTTCAATGAGACTCTAAACTGTGATCTTTATTTCCTCTTTATTGTATGTTTTTGCTATGAAACAGGTGAATCTGCACTTCAGAAGCGGAGTCTATGACGATCCGTGAGACACAATATGCCATAGATGAAATGTGTGTTTATCAAATAAAAAGTAAATACTTGCTGACATCTGTCTATAAGAAACGCTGTACGAGTAAAAATGCGATGCCGTATCGTATATAAACACACTAATGGATTGACGCTTTGTGAGCAAGGGACAGATGGTGAGAAGTAAAACTCTTCTCAAAGCACTTCTTGTGGGTCTGTGACGTTCTACGCTACACCATGACCTACACATCTCACTTCCCTCTTTTACTGTTGCAGTGGCGAATGGTTCGCGGGAAGAACGATTGCTGGTACGCCCCCTTCTGAGATCTAATCTTTCTGCTTTTTCCTTCACGGTCTTTCGCAAGGTATACGTTGGTAGAAGCAATATATTGGTTGCCTCTTCAACGAACTGTGAAATGCTTGCGCGCTTTGTAAGTCACATTCTGCCAACGGCAGTGAGACTAGCAGCTCACGATGAAAATAATATGAAAATTGTACGTTTGTAATAAGTGAAAGATGTACGTTTGACGTATGATTAAAATTACGTAACTGGCACTAGTCTGAAACACAACTGTTAGAATGGGAATAGCATGTGAATGTGTATTTTATATCGTCGCTTATGCGCTTCGCTCTGTAAATGTAAACTGTCAATAACTTGAAACCAAACCAAAACTACATGAACTTACGCAACACAAAAGCTGAATCTGATGCAACACTATTTATTTGATGAATTTGAAAATAATGGTGCCTGTCCTTAATGAAGGCTATCCCTGAAGCAGTAAAATTTCTTACCTTTATCGCGCTGTCCTCTATTAATACTTTGAACTGCATAGTTCACCAACAGCTAAGGTGCAAGATCGTTGCTTAGTATACATTTTAATTAAATATGACTGAGACAATACCTTCTTGAGCAAAGTAGTTAATCACAAACGACATGGATCTGGGAACTGATACTGACTTGGGGTAAGCAACAATATGGCACTACCTTTAAAACTTGTATTTTGATTCTTTGAAAATTAATAATGCCCACAATTAACACACTCAATAAACTGATTATACAATAACAATTAGCTTTACAAAATCATTGGACGTGAGTGCTACACATTGTCACAACTTTCACTTACGAATACACGCATTGTATTAGTAACGAAACAACTTTCTATACCTTAAATATGTCCAACTTCTGTTGAGATTCCTTTTACAGTTAGCAAATATCTTATCTTGCAAATAAGAAATTATTGCTGCCCATAGTGAGTAAGTATATATCCAGCACATATCAGATACAACGTGTCTTTACACTTTAGAGCCGGCCGGAGTGGCCTTGCGGTTCTAGGTGCTACAGCCTGGAACCGAGCGACCGCTACGGTCGCAGGTTCGAATCCTACCTCGGGCACGGATGTGTGTGATGTCCTTAGGTTAGTTAGGTTTAATTAGTTCTAAGTTCTAGGTGACTAATGACCTCAGAAGTTAAGTCGCATAGTGCTCAGAGCCATTTGAACCATTTTACACTTTAGAGTCCCCCATACATCACTCGATCTAAAGTTACTCAAACACATTACGCATAACACCTTGAATCAGCGATGGCCGCTGAGCAGCGACGCTACTACACAATCGATACTAAATCTGACCATCTCTAGTTCAATATAATATTTTCTTACAAAACCTGAATTAATTTACCCTGTGTACTCATCTTTCAAATAATAATATTAATAACAATAGAATTTAAGCGTACAGTATTGCCAAGTAATTCTAAGAACTGAACGGAGTTGAATATGTAAGTAGAACACTTGGGAATGAGATACAAGAAAAGTACTATTGGTTGCGTATAGTACAGGGTGTTCATAAATTAGCTATACAGAAGTAATCTTTAATTGTTGAAAATGTAAATAACTTATAGAAATGTTTGATACAGCAGTGAAAGGAGTTTATTTACAAGCTTTAGTTACAAGTGTTCAATGTGGCTACCTTTTGTAACGCGATAAATATCCCCCCTGTAATCATCAGTTTCCTACCAAAGCCAATGAAGCAAGTCTTGGCGTACAGTGGCAGCTGCCTGTGTTATCCGTTGTCACAGCTCGTCGACGTTTCCCGGAATCGGAGGAACAAACTCTCTGACTTTAATATAACAACACACACAGTAGTCCATTGCGCTTAAATCAGGATATTGTTCCACGTTGTCCAATACAAGTCGGCATATTCCTACGGATGTACGCGACAAGTTCACGATGATAATGTCGTTGGACGCCATATTTCTCGAAAATAAATTATGTGCCGGTTTCCTGTTGTAGCTGAGACATTATTTGATGTTCAAGAATGTCAAGGCACTATATGCCAGTACAGTTGACTCGGTAAAAAAGAAAAGACCGTAAATCTCGTTATAATTTACACGGCAGAAATCATTTACCTTAGGCGAGACCCGTCCATTTCCGATTACGTGACGTGGCTTCTGCTCTTCCTATATCCGAGCACTATGCCGGCTCACTTCACCGCAAGTATGGAATGTGACTTCGTTACTGAATACAACTGTATAAAGAAAATCATCTTCAGTCTGCATTTTTTTAAACTTTTCCACACAAAATTCAGCTCGTCGTTCTTTGTCACTTTCTCTTAAAGCTTGCAACAGTTCCAATTTGTAGGGTTCGAATGACAGGCGTTTCTGTAATACCTTCCGCACTGTAACACTAGGCATGTTGCATTCTAAGCTGGCGGACTGCGGACTGCGAACGCAAGACTGCTGAATTTATTCAGTTGCTGCAGCAGAGACTGCTGGCCGACGCTGTGATGTGATACACAGCCTGTTTCGGTTAAATGATTGTACTAATTAACAGCAGCTTGTCTATGAGGTGGGGGCTTGCGATATTTAGTTCTGAACTGACTCTGAACTGTAGTAGCGGATTTGGATTCATAAAACCATAAACGACACTGCAGATACTCTGCAACATTATGCGACTTCATAATGACTGTTAGAGTAACTCATTCGCGCAAGCTACCTAGCAGTATTAGGCGGGAATAAAAACTGAATATATACTGCATTCAGTGCTGTACCAAAACATTTCTGTATGTTATTCACTTTTTCCCCAGTTAAAGGTTTTCTTTATGAATTACTAACTTATTAAAACCCTGTCCTTTTAAATTATGCATGCTGTTTTTGTATGTTGCATCAAAAGCAGTACTCTATATGAATAGGAACACTTACAGTTATGTGAACTGTATTATAGCAGAGACGTTGTTAGTTCCTCTACAATATCTCTGATTTGCTATGCGTCACTTTTTTTCGAAGCTATTAACGATGCCACGAATCTCTCCTGGTTCACTGATCTCGGTATTATTAGAAAAACTTAACATAAATAGTTTCTATCAGAATTCAAAAAATGATAGTGACGCTGTCAGAGGAATGTAAAGAAATACAAACGAATTAGGACAAGTATTTTCCGAATTATTCTGACAGATGTAAATCAGTTCATGTTCTGTTTTTCTGAGCTGTCTTTGTACTTCCTAAGTGTAGGATTTTTTATGGGAGTCGTAAGAATTTAAATGTTGTCGTAATGGCATAAATACTTTCATGTTATATTGGTCAGGACGAAAAACAGCTAACAGCATACGTGGAGAGAAATCCCAGTTTCTTAAATTTCCAAGATACCCTTCAAAAAGTGGGCTACCAAAATTTCGGTAATTGGCCAGCTGTCTGATCTCTACGGTAGAATCTGGTCTTAGATGTAGGCCAGTGATCTCTAACAGCACAAACCTTTCAGGGAACACCGTTTTGATCTCTGAATTGACGTAACTGTAGATCTGGATATGAGAGAAGCACATTGCTGACTCCAGGCAAATGCCGGGATGGTTCCTTCGAAAGGGCACGGCCAACTTCCTTCCCCTTCCTTTCCTAATCCGATGAGACCGATGACCTCGCAGTTTGGTCTCTTCCCCCAATCAATCCAATCCACATTCCTGTCTTCCAAAATATTACCTTTAATGCCTCTTCTCTTACAGCGTAACTCGTTTCATAATGTAAAGCTAAAAAGCCTTGGATTATCTGCTAGTTTAGTAGAGTAAGTAAGTGGTGTCTCAAGGAAAGTTTGTGTTGTTTCGATAGAATATGATGCGAGATTTAAAAGGCATAGACCAATAAAACTCATGTTAAGGTGAAACTGTGGCAGTAGAAAGGAAGAGATGGAAGACGATGTAGAAGCAGTTACAAATACTAATAACATAAACAAGCAAATCTGAAGTAGTTTTTGTATACGTTTTTAGGAGTCATAACTGATGAAACGATGCATTTAACTACTCAGTAATATTTGCCACTGTGGCATGGCGCAACAACGAGCGGCCAGAATAGAGCCTGTAGTGCAAAGTGCAAGTGAGACTGCGCATTACATTTTGTACTCTTAAATAGCTATTCAAGAAATTCATAAAATTCTCTTTATCCACTGCCTTCACATTTTTGTTAACAAATACGTGATATTGTGTGCATGCGTTTGAAATAATAAGCATTTACGACCATTCTGTGGGAAAATCTCAAAATAATCAGCTTATGTTATCAGTGAACTATTAAATCACATTTAAGTTCTGATAGTTTAAAACAAAGATTCTTTTTTTTTTTTTTTTTTTGATAGAGGGAACCACAATGCTGAAGATTTCATATTCATCGAGGAAAACCTACGAGGGCAGTGGCCGGGACAGCAGTTACTTTAGCGAGTACTGTGTTTATAAAAAGCTGGTGCACGAGATTGACTTCTAAAGGATTAAGCGTTTCATTAACAGATGTACAAAAATCCAACACATTAAGTAGATGTTACTTACTTACGTACTCAATTACATTAACCGAAGTCTGTTCATTACCTCACTCTTCAGCCTCTTCCAATGGCCTGTGTCGCTAGCCATGCTCTCGTGGGCTCTGAGAGTGCAAGTTTTTCTTGACTTCATCCATCCATCCATCCATCTGTCTCAGTTTTTGTCTTCCAAGGGGTCTCGTCCCTTGGTGGCTTCCCTTCTATTACTGCCCTCTCCATCCTTTCTTCTCAGAACATGTCCAACCCATTCAGTTGTTCTACTTTTTATTACAGCTGCCAAAACTGGTACATTACACAGCGTAAGGATTTCTGGTTTTCCTTCCTCTAAAAATTCAATTTACTGACACAGGTCCAAAGATTTTACCTAACACTGTATTTCCCTGCATCTTCTTGCTCTTTGTCCACGTTTCACCACCGTACATTAATACTGTTCGCGCAGTTTTCTTGTACATGCGGAGTTCCGTTATTCTTGTTACTAGTTTCTGTTTAATACATTAGAATACACACCTCTCTGCGGATTATCTCCTCCACCGTGTTGGTGTTCACTCTGACAGTACTTCTTAGGAATCTGAAGGACCTAGTTTTGCCCCCATCTCGTGGTCGTGCGGTAGCGTTCTCGCTTTCCACGCCCGGGTTCCCGGGTTCGATTCCCGGCGGAGTCAGGGATTTTCTCTGCCTCGTGATGGCTGGGTGTTGTGTGCTGTCCTTAGGTTAGTTAGGTTTAAGTAGTTCTAAGTTCTAGGGGACTGATGACCATAGATGTTAAGTCCCATAGTGCTCAGAGCCATTTGAACCATTTGACCTAGTTTTCTTACATTCCATATGTTCTATTGGGTGCAGTTTCATCTTCATTATATCTCGTTATAGCCATACACTCTGTTTTGATTGATCCTCAGAGCCACTTTTTGTACCTTCTCTAATAGCACGTTAGCTGTTCTTTTTACTTCATCTTCCTCATCTGTTATAACAACACTACCATACTCAAACGTCGATACTTTCACTTTACCATCTATATTTATAGCTATTCCATCTGATAACACCTCAGATGTTAAGTCCCATAGTGCTCAGAACCATCTGAACCATCTGATAACGCTCATTTTAGGATCTTTTCCAATATCAAGTTAAACAGGCTCGGGGACATGCAAGATTCCCTGCTTGATAATTACTAAAAGTGTTTTGACAATTACTAAAGAGTTTCATGTCATATTGATTTTAAAATGTGTAACGAAACGGTTAAATAGGTGAAAAGATTATTAGCTCAGTAAGTGATGTGAGGTCGGATTATGTGTTCTCACTGTCTAGATGTAAATCTTCATCTACAGCTGTAGTCTGCATGCCACCTTACGGTGTGTAGCGAGGGGTACTTTTTATATCACTGTCACATCTCTCTTTTCGAGTTCCAGTCGAGTATGGTTCGCGAGAAGAACTGATGCTGATAACCCTCAAAGTGGGCCCCAATCTCTCTAATTTTACCTTCATAGTTTTTTCGTGAGATATATGTAGGAGGAAGCAGTGCGTTGGTTGATGCTTCTAGGAACGTACGATCTCTGAACTTTATCAGTAAACCATAACGCGATGCAGAACGCCTCTCCTGCAACGTCTGCCACTGCACTTGACTCAGCATCTCTGTGACACTTTAGCGTTGACTAAATGAACCAGGACCAAAACGTACTACTCTTATTTGGATCTTCTCCATTTCCTCTATCAATCCTATTTCGTCAGATTACAGACTGACGAGCGATTTTCAGATAGTGGTCGAACGAGTGTTTAGTAAATTACTTCTTTTGTTGATGGACTACATTTCCTGTGTATTCTTTCAATGAATCTCAGTCCGACATCTGCCTCACCCGCAGTTATTTTTATGAGGTCGCTCTTCAAATCGCTCCGCGCGCATACTGCAAGACATCCCTAATAATTGTTATGCAGTCTTATAATCACGCAGTGACGAGTCTTTCTGTCTACTTATTCGTAATACGTTATATTTGTTTAAGGTGAAGGTCAGTTGTCATTCCCTGGACCAAATGCCGATACTCTCTAGGACTTCCTGCATTTCGATACAATTTTCTAGCGTCGCGATTCTCTATACAACAGCATCTTCCGCGAAAAGCTTCATGGACTTCCGACGTCATCTACAAGGTCATTTATACATATATTGTGAAAATTAATGCTCCTATAACACTTCATTAGGGCGCGCCCGAAGTTACTTTTACGTTGAAGACTTTTCTCTGTTCAGGATATCATGCTGGTTCTGTTTGCTAGAAACTCTTCTATCTAATCAAACGGTTAGCGCAATATGCGTTACGCTCGTATTTTGTTCATTAGGCAACAGTGAGGAATTTTACCCAGTGCCTTCCGGAACTCAAGTAAGTTGTCATTTGCATGGACGTCTGTCTCTACTGGTTCCTGAGTGTCGTGCCGGAGCAGAACAAGCTCAGCTTCACATGATCGTTGTTTACGGAACTTACGTTGATTCCTACAGAGGAGATTTTTCAGTCCCCAGAAATGTCATAATACATGAGCATAAAACATGTTCCACAGCTCCACAACAGACCGGAGTCAGGAATATACGACTATAGTTTTGCTCGTCTGTTCTTCTCAGAATTTGTTGCTCGATCGAGGGTTTCTTGCTAGGGACGCCCAAGCGTGTTATCTTGGATGTATAACCGTCGACATATGTAAGAATGACTACATGCGTGCTGCAGGGAAGTGCTCAGCAACCCGAGTTGGCAGACGCTTGAAGAGCTGCAATTATCCCGCGAATATTCAATTTCTAACTTCCAAGAACCTTTATTACATGAAGAATCTGGACAATAGTTCAGTCAGGTATGAATTGTTCCAGTAGGGACGTGAAGACAAGTTACGCCGCATTCACACGTATTTAAGCAATCGTTCTCCTGCGCTCCATACGCAATTGGAACGAGAAAAAACCCTAACACGTGATGCATCTACATCTATATTCTGCAAACGACCGTGATGTGCATAGCAGAGGGTACGTCCCATTGTACCAGTTATTAGGATTTCTTCCTGTTCCATCTATGCATGGAGAGGGAAGAATGATTGTTCGAGTGCCTCTGTCCGTGCAATAGTTACTGTAATCTTATGTTCGCAGTCCCTATGTGGGCGATACGCAGGGAGTATATCCCTGGAGCAGTCATTTAAAACCGGTTCTTGAAACTTTGTTAACAGAGTTGATCGGGACAGTTTACGTCTATCTTCAAGATCCTGCCAGTTCATTCGTCCAGTATCTCTGTGATACTCTCCCACGGATTAAACAAGCCTGTGACCATTCGTGATGCCCTTCTCCGTACACGTTCAATATCTGCTGTCAGTCTTATCTGGTACGGGCCTCACACACTTGAGCAATATTCTAGAACCGGTTGGACGAGTGATTTATAAGCAGTCTCTTTTGCAGACTGATTGCACTTCCTCATTATTCTACCAATAAACCAAAGTCTACCTCCTGCTTTGCCCACGACTGAACCTATGTGTTCGGTCCATTTCATATCCCTACAACGTGTTACATACAGGTATTTGTATGAGTTGGCCGATTCCAATTTTAGTCACAGGATACTATGTTTTCTCGTCTTGCGAAGAGCAAAAGTTTACATTTCTGAACATTTAAAGCAAGTTGCCTATTTCTACACAACTTTGAAATCTTGTCAAGGTGTGACTGAATATTTATGCAGCTTCTATCAGATAGCTCTTAATTATAGGTAACTGCATCGTCTGCAAAAAGCCTGATTTTACTATTAATATTGTCGACAAGGTCTTTGATATACAACATTAACAGCGAGGGTCCCAACACACTTCTCTGTGTTACACCCAAAGTTAATTCCACATCTAACGATGACTCTCCATCCAACATAACATGCTGTGTCCCCTCTACCAAAAATTCCTATATCTAGCCAGAAATTTCACTTGATACACCCTATGATTGTACTTTTGACACTAAACGTAGATCAAATGCTTTTCGTAAACCAAGAAACACTGCATCTAGCCGGCCGATGTGGCCGAGCGGTTCTAGGCGCTACAGTCTGGAGCCATGTGCCAGCTACGATCGCAGGTTCGAATCCTGCCTCGGGCATGGATGTGTGTGATGTCCTTAGGTTAGTTAGGTTTAAGTAGTTCTAAGTTCTAAGGGACTGATGACCTCAGAAGTTAAGTCCCATAGTGCTCACAGCCATTTGAACGCTGCATTTACCAGGTTGCCTTGATCCAAAGCTTTCAGTATGTCATGTGAGAAAAGTGCGAGTTGGGTTTCACGTGATCTGTGTTTTCGGAATTGATGCTGGTTGGCATTGAGGAGTTCATTCTGTTCGAGATATCTCATCATGTTTGAGCTCACAATGTGTTCTAGGATTCTACAACAAATCGATGCCAATGATATTGGACGGTGGTTTTGTGGATCACCCCTGTTACTCTTCTTGTAGACGTGAGTGACCCGTGCCTTTTTTCACGAACTGGGCACGGTTTTTTGTTGGAGGGGACTACGACAGATCATAGAAGAGGGGCTATCTCCGTCACAAATTCAGTATAGAATCTGACAGGGATTTCATTGGAGCCTGGAGCTTTATTCAGTTTTAGCGATTTCAGCTGTTTGTCAACGCCACTGAGACTATCATTTGTTTCGTTCATCTTTTCAGTGATGCAAGGACTACACTGGAGCAGTTGTCCTGGCTATTCCTTTGTAAAGGAACATTTGGAAACGGAGACAAGCATTTCAGCTTTTGCTTTGCTTTGCTACCCTCAATTTCAGTTCCTGTCTCATTCGCTGGAGACTGGACACTAACTGTGGTGCCACTGACAGCCTTTACATACGACAAGAATTTCTTTGTTTTTATGACTTTTCATTTGACAATATTCTGATACGGTAGCCACTGAATGCATCACGCATTGCTCTCTTGACAGTAAACGCGTTTCATTCAGCGTCTCTCTATATCTACAATGCTAAGTACCCTCTGCCATACGCTTAGCAGTGGTTTACGTAGCATGTACGTAGTTTTAACTCATTTCCGCGACGCAGTCAGCAGACAGACGGCGACCTCGGATCTCGCTGCTTCTATTCTAGCGCCACTGGGCACGCTCGGCAAACGTGCACGCGTATTGCGGTGTCCGTAAACCGTGCTCGCTACACGAGAATACACCATCTGTCGCGCACGTGCGGCAGTGTTGTCTCCCGGGAGACGCTTGTCCCGCACCGGAAGCAACACTGCAGGGTCACTGACGAGGAGAACACGGCAAGTGACATAACCCCATTTCCCATAAACTTCGCTCAGTGGAAAAGGAGGCAAAATAAGCGAACACGGTGTCGTGACTCATCCATAGATATTCAACCATTTTTTAGACAATGCATGGGGGCTTAATTAAAAAGAAAAGACTAATATTTATGAATAAATGCAATAATTTTACTAGCTGTGTGACCGGTTACGAAGTCTCGTAACCGGTTGGCCCTGACTATTATTAGCACGCAATCTGACTGCATAAAATAAAAATAAAGAATGACCAGGAATTTCCATTAACACAATTGATTAATTAAGTCCCCTGCAACTATAAGAGCTACGAAACAACAAAGCACAAGTGTAACTGTTCCGTGCGTGGTAGTGTAACTCAACGTACATGTACCTGGCTCAGTTCTTTCTCAATACGACAAAATATTTTAAACACCATTTACAATGAACTAATTGAAAAACCAGAAATACTATAACTGCACATAGAAACCAGAATTACAAGTCTAATAAATGAACACGAGCCAGATGCTTTGTTGACTAAACCTGTGAGCAAGAGGGATTGTTATTAAAGAAAACTGTAATACCTTTTTACCTCATTATATATTGACGAAAATATTCCATTACACGAGCATCATAAATCAAAAGCCCATCTCCTTTCTGAAATATATTCTGACAATTGCATTTTCTTCCATCTACACATTACACCAACCGAACAGTACAACATTTCAGTCAACACTCAGATCGTCTACTCTCATACCCATCAGAACAACGACTACCCTCGACATCCTCTGAACTGCTACTGTGCCAGTGGAGGCGGCGGAATAATAATCTTTGGCGCAATCTCTGGCGCTGTGACTCAGTGTAGCCACCTTTCAACAAAAACGCTTAAAGTTTTCGAGGCACTTCATTTGGCTTTCAGTGAGTAACCACTCCTACAGAAGCATTGGGACAGTGGCTGGCGACGCGTCCCGTGATCGAAATTACTATTTTTACTTCATTTTTCGTTTATCTACCAATTTCAGTAGGAGATTACTAGACGAAAGTTGTCCACTGTACACTGAAATTTCGCTATTCTTATTCGTCTACTAATTGTAGGTGTTGTCAGTTAATTAAAAGACAATAAATGAATGAGAAAATTATTAGAAACTGTTTTCAATGACACTCCTGCAGTGTATCTTGGTTTGCAAGCGACTGCAAGGGCAAGATTTCGGTAAAATGATCCTTTATATGAAGTCCGCTGCGAAATTATTGCCAAAGCGTGAAATCTTTATCAATATTAACGACGTTTCTTTCCCGAGTGACTTTCATACGAAAAAATGTAGCTGCGGCGAAACTGCCTTCCCTCGTGGTGTTCGGATTTTCTGCGTTTGGAACGTTTCTACGATCGTTATCATACAAGGGAATGCAACAAACCTTCCTTAAGAATGAACATAAGAATAACGTAAGAATGAATATAAGACTGAAATATAAGAATATGAGAATTTAAAAAGATTTAGCCCCTGAAAATACCATGTTGTTGCTGTTGTTGTGCTCTTCAGTCCGAAGTCTGGTTTGATGCAGCTTTCCATGCTACTCTGCCGGCCGGAGTGGCCGAGCGGTTCTAGGCGATACAGTCTTGAACCGCGCGACTGCTACAGTCGCAGGTTCGAATCCTGCCTCGGGCATGGATATGTGTGATGTCCTTGGGTTAGTTAGGTTTAAGTATTTCCAAGTTCTAGGGGACTGATGACCTCAGAAGTTAAGTCCCATAGTGCTCAGATCCATTTGAACCACTTGATCCATGCAACTCTGTCCTCTGCGAGCTTATTCATCTCCAAATAACTACTGCAACCAACAGCCTTCTCAATCGGCTTACTGTATTCACCTCTTGGTCTCTCTCTACGATTTTTACCCCCGCCCCCCCCCCCTTCAGTACTAAATTGATGATTCCTTGACGTCTCAGAATGTGAACTAACAACCGATATCTTCTTTTGTTTCAGTTGTTCCACAAATTACTTGTCTCCAAAATTTTATGCAGTACTTCATTAGTTACGTGATCTACCCATCTAATCTTCAGTACTCTTATGTAGCACTATATTTTGATAGGTTCTATTTTTTTTTTTTTTTGTCTGAAGTGTTTATCGTCCTCATGTTTCACCTACATACATGGCTACACTCTAGACATATCCTTTCAGAAATGACTTCCTAACACTTAAATCTATATTCGATGTTAATAATTTTCTCTTCTTCAGAAGTGCTTTTCTTGCTTTTGGTAGTCTATATTTTATATCCTCTGTACTGCGGCATATTCAGTTGTTTTGCTGCCCAAATAGCGAAACTCAGTGACCACTTAAGTGTAACGCTTCCTAGTCTCATTCCCTTACCATAAATTGATTTACTTCTACTACATTCCATATTCTGTGTTTTATTTTAGTTGATGTTCATGTTACATCCTCATTTCAACACTCTATGCCATTCCGCTCAACTGCTCTTCCATCGACAGACTTCAAAGTTTTTATTTCATCTCACTGAACTTTAATCCCTGCTCCAAATTTTTCTTTTGTTTTACTGCTTGCTCAGTGTACAGATTGAATAACATGGGGGATTCGTTACAGCCCTGTCTCACTCCCTAGTCGGGTTTCCGTATAAGTTGTAAATAGCCTTTAGCTACCTGCGAAAGTACGGTACACACACGTATTATAGACTGAAGAGCCAAAGAAACTGGTAAACTTGCCCAGTATCCTGTAGGGCCCCGCGAGCACGCATAAGTGACGCAGCACGACGTGCCATGGACTCGACTAATATCTGCAGTAGTGCTGGAGGGAATTGACACCACGAATCCTGCAGGGCTGTCCATGCATCCATAAGAGTGGAGGGGATGGAGATCTCATCTGAACAGAACGTTACGTGGCATCCCAGATATGTTCAATAACGTCCATGTCTGGGGCGTTTGGTGGCCAGCAGAAGTGTTTGAACTCAGAAGAATGTTTCTGGATGTTTCTGGAGCCACTCTGTAGCAATTCTGGACGTGTAGGATATCGCATTGTTGTGATGGAATTGCCCAACTCCGTCGGAATGCTCACTGGACATTAATGATGCAGGTGATCAGACAGGATGCTTACGTATGTGCCACTTGTTAGAGTCGTATCTAGACGTATCAAGGATCCCATATCAGTCCAACTGCACACGCCCAACACCATTACAGAGCCTCCACCAGCTTGAACAGTCTCCTGCTGACATGCAGGGTCCATGGATTCATGAGGTTGTTTCCATACCCGTACACGTCCATCCGCTCGATACAATTTGAAACGAGACTCGTCTGACCACGCAGCGTGTTTCCACTTTTCAACAGTCCATTGTAGGTGTTGACGGGCCTAGGCAGGGCGTAAAGCTTTGTGTCGTGCAGTCATCAAGTGTACAAGAGTGGGACTTCGGCTACGAGAGCCCATATCGATGACGTTTCGTTGACTGGTTCGCGCGGTGACACTTGTTGATTGCCTAGCATTGTAATCCGCAGCAATTTTCTGAAAGGTTGCACTTCAGTCACGTTGAACGATTCTCTTCACTCGTCGTTGGTCCCGTTTCTTGCTGGATCTTTTTCCGGTCGCAGAGATGTGGGAGATTTGATGTTATACCGGTTTTCTGATATTGACGGTACACACGTGAACTTGTAGTACGGGAAAATCCCCACTTCATTGCTACCCCGTAGATGCTGTGTCCCATTGCTCGTGCGCCGACTGTAATACCACGTTCAAACTCACTTAAATCTTGATAACCTGCCATTGTAGCAGCAGTAACCGATCTAACAACTGCGCCAGACACTTGTCGTATGTAGGGGATGCCGACCGGAGAGCCGTATTCTGCCTCTTTACTTATCTCTGTATTTGAATATGCATGCCTATACCAGTTTCTTTGGCGCTGCAGTGTATAGTAAAGGTGTGCTACTTATTGTGAAACCCAGTCGTATATTAAAATCAATCTAATACCCTTTTAGTCCCAAAGTTTATTCTGTAGTACCTTCTATGGACCTGGGTAGATAAATGAAACAATTAAATAAAGAATAAGTAAAAACAATAATCGGATTTCGAATCCAGGGTGCAAAAGTAAGAGACCGCGATGCTAGGCCAACGCATTTCGGCGGAGATTTTTGCGCGCTAAAAGGCATCTAAATTATGTTGAAATCTTTGACCTTTGTTTTGTCTAGTATCTACTGATAAGCCGAGACACGTGTTCGCTTATTTTGTCTCCTCTTCAACTGAGCGAAGTTCCCGGGAAATCAGGTTATGGCACTGGCAGTGTTCTCGTGAGTGTCACAGCGTTGCCTGTGCGCTAAGACTACGGAAACTTCCGCAGAGGTCCCGACTCGACGCTCGAACGCGCAGTTCGTATTGAGACGATACGATATGCGATGTTACACGTGGAATAAACATCGCGCGGCTAAGACTCTTACAGATGCAACACTAGTGTTCCCACCGCTGCGATAAGACAAGCAGTAAAGACAGCGCGAATATTTTCTGCATGAGTCCCAATTACGAGCTCTCTACTGAAGTGGACGTTTCGTGACTTATTACTCAAGGCTTAAAATAATTAGAAAAGGTAACGAAATCGTACAGTGCTACCAGAATGAAAAATGCTTCTATTATAGCACGAAAAAGGCGAATGTGCCCTCGGCAAAGTTAGAGATGTAAGAGATTGGAACTAACTCCGACTTCTTTTGCAGAGTCATGCAAAAGTTGGGGTCGTGCTACGGCTACGGTGGAGTATGATCATACTGCATGTGTTTGCAGGCTCACGATATACTTAGGGAAGTGTTGAATCGTTCGGGGTTGTCAGTAGTATCGAAGGTTGTCAAGAAGTACGTTCTGTCGCTGATCGCATCGCGAACTGTCGTATCGGACCGCGAAACGTGTGGACTCAACGCAGCAAGGAAGGAATAGTTTCATTTACGGCCTTTACGCCACCTCCTGACACTTTTTCGTGCCGCAGCCAGAGACAGTGGTCTTGTGCGTGTTAGCTGCGTTTGCGTGAATATGCGTGTGTGTGTATGTTGTCTGTTCCAGAAGAAGGGCTTCTGGCCCTAAGATTACCTGTTGAGTAGTTGTTTGTTGTGCCTGTCTGTAACTCAACATCTTCGCTATACGGTCAGTAGAAGTCTCTCATTTTCGTAATAGTGCAAATACTGATGTAATGTTGTTCAGCACACTGTCTTCAATCACCAATAAAAGTATGTTCACTTATAACCCTAACACCCTCTATATGTAGTACCTGAAAGCCATGTCATATGTGTTGACTTTATACGCTCCATATACACCTACATCTACAATCCGCAAACAACCTTGAGGTGTGTGGAGGAGGGTACTTTATGTACCATTCTTACTCCATTTTCTTGCCCCAGTCGCGAATGGTTCGCGGAAAAACAATTGCTAGTAAACTTCCGTGAGGGCGCCAATCCTTTTAATTTTACCTTCACGCTCTTTTAGCAAGATGTATGTAAGAGGCAGCAATATACTGGCTGATTCTTTTACAAACGTATGCTCTTGGAACTTTAACAGTAAACCTCATCGTGACGCAGGACGTCTCTCTTGTAGCGTATGCCAGTGGTGTTCACAGCATCTCCACGACTGACGCTCTCATGCTAAGTAAATGAGGAACACGAAGGTGGGGAAAAAAGACCCCCCGAACAGGCCTTGAAGACATAACGGTACCGACCGGCAGTCGTGTCATCCTCAGCCCTTAGGCGTCACCGAATGCGGATACTGAAAGCCAAGTGGTCACCACACCGCTCTCCCAGCCGTTGTCAGTTTTTCTTGCCGCTACTTCTCAGTCAGATAGGTCTCTAATTAGCCTCACTAGAGCTGAGTGCAGTTCGCTTGCCAACGGCACGCGGCACCACCCGAACGGTGATCCATCCAAGTACGAACCATGCCCGACAGCGCTTAATCGATGATCTGACGGGAACCGGCGTTACCACTGCGTCAAGGCCGTTCCCTTTGGAAATGAACCTATAACGAAATACTCTGCATTGCTACCAAGCTTTTCTCGTTTCTCTACCAGTCCTATCTGGTACGGTTCACAGACTGAGGAGCAATATTCAAATATTGATCAAACATCGGTTTTCTATCTCCTTCGTGGACGGTCTACATTGTCTGACAATTCTTACAGTGAATCTCAGTCTGACATCTGCCTTACCTGCGATTAGTTTTACGTGGTTGCCCACTTTAAATGGACGTGACTATTTCCAGTGACTTATGAAATCGTATAGTTGTACAATAACGGGTCTTTCTGTCTTTCTATACACAGCACGTTACATCTGTCTGCATAGCTAATCATCACGCACATGATATGTAGAACACGTAGCCGCTCGGTGTGGCCGTGCGGTTCTCGGCTCTTCAGTCTGGAACCGCGTGACCGCTACGGTCGCAGGTTCGAATCCTGCCTCGGGCATGGATGTGGGTGATGTCCTTAGGTTAGTTAGGTTTAAGTAGTTCTAAGTTCTAGGGGACTGATGACCACAGATGTTAAGTCCCATAGTGCTCAGAGCCATTAGAACACATAAAAAACAACTGTTTCACCTGAAATATCTTGACCTCACTAAATACACACACACACACACACACACACACACACACACACACACACACACACACCACATTTAGGCCTCTTACGTGACGTGTCTCAAAATTTCATCCACTCTTTCCTTCTTGAGGTTTGTACCTACGACAATTCATTTTTCTTAGCTCAAGAGTTCGGTTTCGACTGGCAGGCGACACCTCATTTATGTCCATCTGTAACTATTCATCAAGGATCTATGTGAGAGTGAATAGACGAGATCTTTCAGAGAGTGAGCTTTGAAGCATCTCAACACTTGGGAATGCTGCATTCAAGTTTACTCTTTTTTCCTCTAAACTTGCGTGACAAAACAAAGACAGATACGGTTATCATGTACTGCGAGAATCCTTGTGATGATGCAGCACGTGATGCGATGTATGGAAATTTAAATAAAAAGGTACGTGTCAAAACCTCCCTCTTGAAGGAAGCAAATAAATAGTTATTCATCTATACTCCAGGAGGAACATTAACTGCTTTGATAATATCCTGTCAATTTTTTTATGTTCTCGAATCTCGAACATACCTATGCTGTTGCCCACAATTTCATACATAATACTATGGAGAGGTTGGATACAGAATGGTGCAGCAACTGTCGTTGTAGGAAAGCTGGACAGGAGCGGAAATGATTAGCGAACAAGTTAACAACAAATACGAAATTTACTTAAGTTTTATTTCTCCAAACATATGAAGACTCATTAAAAATTATGCAGCAAGAAGTAGAGTCCAGCTATCAATGCCAACTAGGTTGAGGGGGTCTGTACTAAGCACAAACAATGGAGTCAGAACCGCGGCTAGATGGCGTCTGCATCTCGCAGTGGAAAGACTATGTGCGACTGGGGCGAGTGCCCATGCTATATGAGAGCAGAAGGGGGCGTAAAGAGCTGTAGAAGGCGTGGTTCAGCGGGCGTGCTCCATTGGGTCCGTCGGATCCAGCATGACCACTATCGGTGTCTGACGGAAACTAGTTGCCAACCTAAAGACGCCAGTAGGGTAGTATCGATAAGTGATACCACATATGCAACTTATGTTCTTCCACTGATATCAAAAACTTGATCCATTAAATTTCAGGAGTGCGGTACTGTAAACTTTATTTCTTCTAATATTTCGGCTGTATAACTTTCGGTCATTTTTAGAGTGAGTCGACAGATTGAACTTACATCACTCGCCATGTCCTTTTAAAAAAGTGCATCGCGCTGCTGCATATGCAGCCACAGGTACACAAGCGCCAAAGACATTGATTGGCAGCAAAGGACGTGCAGGTATAATAAGAGAAGATGGCGCTACAGACTTACCCTACAGACGTCGCTGTGTATGATGCCCCAAAACAGACTACTGTTTACGATTGCTTCGTGTTTTTAATTTCTGTCGTTTGCACGCACCAGTTGTTGTAAATAGCCGGCCGCTGTGACCGAGCGGTTCCAAGCGCTTCATCCCGGAACCGCGCTGCTGCTACAGTCGCAGGTTCGGATCCTGCCTCGGGCATGGATGTGTGTGATGTCCTTAGGTTAGTTAGGTTTAAGTAGTTCTAAGTCTAGGGGACTGATGACCTCAGATGTTAAGTCCCATAGTGCTCAGAGCCATTTGAACCATTTGTTAATAATAGTGTTTCAGTGCTTTCGTGGGGTGTAAGCAAGACATTTTCAGGTGTTTTTGGTCTTAGATGCATACAGTAATACGACGCAATGGCCTCATTAATATAATTTTCTTTTTTTTATACAATTCGAACAACCAAGAAGAGAAATTTTTGATGTTAAAAGACTGTCTTCGCAATCCAGTATATTCCTTAATACGAGTGACGAAACTGATGTTTGGTCTTTTGGTCTATGTCATCTTCCCGAAAATTCTAACAACATATTTTGCTGTTGGTCGGAATCTCACGTCTCAAAGCGTTCACCGAGGAAGCTTTGATAGGAAGTCTAAAGTCAAGTGACATACATAAACTCACTACAATGAAAATAAGCAGCGCAACTAAGTTCATACCTTAAAAGAAAATATTACTTGGCGAACATCACTCACGAACGAAATTTACAGTTTATTACATTTATAATTAGAACGATTAGCACACTCGTAAATGTCGCAAAGTAGCGTTTTTGGTCAAAAGACCTCAACCAGAAGCTAATGTTTTGGGCAGTCGACATGGCGGACGTCGGCTTCTGGTTTGTGATGTCATGACATCTCCCTTTACTGTACATCAACGGCAAAGGCTATGCATAAACTTGAACTGTGGCTATGTAGACGATCCATGCTGGGGTGCTGTTTGTTTCTTTATGAGCTGTACTGTAGCGACATGTACGCGAGTTTAGTAAAGAAAACGCCGGATTCAATTATGTGGCCAGCCAGAATCACTATCCTTGTTAGTTAAATTATTCACCGAACGAACTCCAAGTGCTCCTCTCATAATCAAGTCCCAAAAAGATTAATTCCACACTACAATTTAGACATTTAATAGCGCATAGCAGTTCACGAAAGGGACAAGAAACGTGGACTCGAGAACAGCTGAACGTGAAATCCGATGCTCTGCTGCCATACACACCGTGACAAGCATCGAAGTGGAGTACGCTCTGAATGATCTTGCTTTGGTGATTAGGTGGAAGATCGACAACCCGGTGAACGAGAGCGAGCTCTATTAACACAAATCGAACAGGGCCACGGGCAGTTCATCCGCGCCTGTACACCGTTTACGGCCTGACAGAAAGCTATGTACCCTGTCGTGTGTTCGCTCCTCTGGGAACCAGGCACCAAACACCCTGTCTAGTATACTCCATAACTCTTTGTAAGGCTACTCCTACGAGACCTAATTCAACAAGTGAATAAGATAGAGTTTTAAGATAGCTTGAGGGGTTTTCTGTTCAGATGAATACTCTTATTAACTTCATCCCTATTACAGTTTTTCAGACTTACCTGCTATTTCTCCCCCTAAGTCACACTTCGAAACTCTTGTACTATGGAGTCCTCGATATCCTTAAAATATCTACAGTGTGTTTCCCTTAAAGTGATTTAGGGATTATGTGGACGAGATCTGAGATGAGGAACCCTGCTCTTGAAATGACTAGATAGAAAATTACGGAGCCATGTATTGTAAGGGGTAACTCTAGCAGCAGAATACGTGATGTTACGAATCGCTGTTTGTGCGATAAAATGAACTGATTAACTGTGTAAGCAGTTGCTTGCTTTGTGCGTCAGACGAAACTAAACGTAGCCTTACTTCATTTGTGGTGGACACAGGTAACTCCATCGATCCTCGAATAAGGTGTGAAGTTCACAGGTTGTACCGGGTAGGCAAAATGAAACTCTGTCAACTGAATGTTCCCTCGGTTCTTCGTAGAATTTATTATAATAGAACTAGCCCGGAAAATATTTCATGCACCTTAAGATAAGCAACACTACTTACGCCATCTGCAGCTGGGACAGACGATGTAAGTTCCGTTACCTATTTTAGGGTTTGTAAAGTATTTTCTGGGCCTGATTTTTAACCCATCCTATTGTAAGTCTGAGTACCGCCATAGGAAAGTTCTAACGCACGCAAAACTACTTAAAAGGCTAGTCGAAACGAAGCATGTGGTGCTACTCTACAACGGCTCATGAGTCCAACTCACTACCTGGAAAGGGTATTGCTCACTCCTACGAATGTTTAGTCATCAATCAGCATTCGATGAGTTTGACGTGGACTGATATTGCGCTCGATGTTGCGAGCAGTATCATCCAGGAACACCTGTTACATCCCTACAATTCACAAAATTGCAAGCCGTACGTCCTGTTGACTTTGTGCCTGGCGGTCTGTTTAGCCAATGGTCAAGGCAGCGCAGCATTGCATACCAGTAAAGTTCCCCTTCAAAATCACCACCGAGAGTGCAAGCACACGCCATCTATAAAGGGTATTTCAAGAAAGTGTCACTTATTTCTGCAGATTTTTTTACAAGAAGGTAGTATTGTTCAAGCCAACGGCCTTGCCGCAGTGGTAACACCGGTTCCCGTCAGATCACCGAAGTCAAGCGCTGCCGGGCTGGGCTAGCACTTGGATGGGTGACCATCCAGTATGCCGAGCGCTGTTGGCAAGCGGGGTGCACTCAGCCCTTGTGAGTCAAACTGAGGAGCTACTTGACTGAGAAGTAGAGGCTCCGGTGTCGTAAACCGACATACGGTCGGGAGAGCGGTGTGCTGACCACATGCCCCTCCATATCCGCAACCAGTGACGCCTGTTGTCTGAGGGTGACACGGCGGCCGGTCAGTACCGTTGGACCTTCATGGCCTGTTCGGACGGAGAGTATTGTTCAAACTAGAAGAAAATTTCCTATAATGATGTATCCAGTAACCAATGAGTGTTGAGATATGGGTCAGTCTGTTCTCTTCTCCCATTTGTCAGTTCCGTAGAAACAGACATTGCAGGCACTGCCGTACGTGGTTAACACGCATGCTGACATACCTTCCAGCCCTTCTTCGCGGTGAATCACTTTCAAACACACCTGGCCCCATTCAGGGTCATGATATACGTTGGTTACCTGCTCCTGTACTGTCTGCACATTGTCAATGGGCTGGGCATACACGAAAACCTTTAAATTTCTCCGACAGAATCAGGTTTGGTGAACGGGAAGACCACGCTACCCCGGACCTTCTCGACCAATCCAGCGCCTATGAAACGTTGCAGTCCGCGGAAAACTGGGCAGTGCCACGTCGTGTAGAAATTACTCGTATAGTCGTTATGCATTTGCAATGGTAACATTCTGCAATAACGTCGGTAATTCATCAGGCGGAAATCGGTGACACAAAGCGCTTGCCCGTCTCTTCGGTAAACTACATGGCCCTACCAGCCTTTCACAGATAATTACTGCCCATACTTTGACACTGATACGAACCTGATGCCTCACCGCATGATTACTGGAGGATTTGCATTGTAGTAACTTACACTCGTGTTCAACAAAAACAGAACACCTTGAACGACTAGAGATAGGACGTTCATATTCACAGGGCATGTACATTACTATGTTCCGCAGGAATGGTTAACATTTGAACCACGTTATCCCACGGGTTGAAGGTCAACATCGATAGCGCGGCGCCACACCCCCATAGGTAAAATGTACCTGAGGCACTTCTTACCACTGTAGACCAAAATCAGTGTGATTTGAGCAGACGTGCAGAATGCCTCGCAGACGCATGCACGAACTGTACTGTCGAATCAGTGAGTCTGAAAGAGGGCACGTTATTGGTGTGGGAGAATGTAATGCATCCTTCTGGGAAATTGCTGTTCATGTGGGCGAAGTGTCTCAGCAATGCAACGAGTGTGTGCAAAATGGTTCACGGAAGACCGTAGAACACGACGAGAGGGGTCTGGTCGCACCACCCAAACCAACCGCTGAGAAGATGGACTCCTCATCCAAATGGCACTGCAAGACAGATCTGCGTCCTCCTCGGTTCTGGCGTAATAGTAGAACAGTGTAACACACCGTACTCAACACGGGTGTCAGTCCGTGGTTACGTGCGCGTCGTCCACTTCTCAGCCTACCTTTGACGAATGTACAGAAACATGCTAGCCGGCAGTGATGTATGGAACGACGCCAGTGGGGACTGCAATGGCATCAGATAGTGTTTTCGGACGAATCCATTTTCTGTTTGTTTGAAAATCATGGCACCATTTTGGTTCACTGCAGAGAGGGGGAGTGGCGTCACAGTGACTGCATTCGCACAAGAGACAGCGCCAAATCAAGGTCTTATGGTGTGAGGTGCAATCACAAATCACAGTTGGTGCGTGTCCAGGGCACTGTGACCAGTGTGACCTATGTGAATGACATCCTGCAACCCATATCCATACACTTTCTGCACAACACCCCAGACGCCATTTTCCAGCAAGACAATGCACCACTACGTACGTAATTTCTTCGTGTCACAGGAGTCAGCCTCGCCCTGGCCCGCCGGATAACCAGACTTGTCACCAGCAGAAAATGTGTGGGATATGGTGGTGAAACTACAGGTGCAGCGCTGTGATCCAATGCCGACCGCCACAGATGAACTTTGGCTGGCTACACCACAGGACGCCATTCGCGCCTTATACGCCTCTCTGCCATCACGCATGGAGCAAGTTCTCACTGCCCACGGCGGACCTGCGCCTACCAGACAACAGGACACATGCTGCGCCAAGGTGACTGAAATGCTAATCATTTCTGCAGAACATACATGTCCTCTGAATATAAACATCCTATGTCTAGCCGTGCGAAGTGTTCTGTTCTTTGCCCGCATCTCGTGGTCGTGCGGTAGCGTTCTCGCTTCCCACGCCCGGGTTCCCGGGTTCGATTCCCGGCGGGGTCAGGGATTTTCTCTGCCTCGTGATGGCTGGGTGTTGTGTGCTGTCCTTAGGTTAGTTAGGTTTAAGTAGTTCTAAGTTCTAGGGGACTGATGACCATAGCTGTTAAGTCCCATAGTGCTCAGAGCCATTTGAACCATTTTTTTGTTCTGTTCTTTTCTGAACAAGAGTGTACTTTGCCGTCTCTCGTGAACCTTGTCACACCTTTAAACAAAACGCAGGCTGTGAAATGCGGATCTTCAACGCCAGTATATCAACACGTACTGGTTTCCAGACATACCACTACAGGAACTTCTTTTCTAGTACTGACAAGTACTACTTCCTTTAGGAATACGTGAGACCCTTTTGTTGAACTAACTGTGCCGTTTAACACAGGTAGCCAAGTATAAAAGCTGAAATGCTCGATACAAAAGTGAATAAGGGCATCAGCAGCCAATGAAATATATATGAAAGTGAACAATGCTAGTAAGCGTAACATCGGAGTCACTTTCAAATACATAACACAAAGAAGAAAATTAAGACTAATTGACTTTTACTCGCCAATAGGCAAAAACTAAAATAGCTTTTTAGTAAGGTGTTATAGAAAGACTTTGCCGCTGAAGTGGCCAGAAAACCATTGTAAAAACAAGAGACACTATCAAGAGTAGATTAAGGAAGCTGTGTATCGGAAATCATTGTAGAGAGAAAAGTTACTCGGTTATGTGAGAAGGCACCCAGGTAAAGCTGCCCCACCACTGAAAGTAGCAACGTAGCAAAATTCAGAAATCGCATACTATGATTGCAATAAACAGCGCGCTCTAGACCTGCCGTATAGGAGTGGCGCGTTGCCACGAAGAATCTCTTGACAATAACATCGAAACAGCAAAAATTAGGGAAAAAACACTATCTATACCAACATGTTCAGTGTTCAGCTTTCATTTCCATGGTCATAATTTTTCCCAACGTTTACAACGCTGTTCGTCGTTATCAGTCCACCTAAAGTGCAGTCTACCCGAAAAGGTCGCATTCCCTGTCTCCGAAAGATGTTCCTTGGTAAAACCCTTTACAATACTGATTACTGAGAATCTTGGTTTAACAAACACAAAGATGAAAACGAGAAAGGAAGACTCAATCATTAAAAAATACACAAAAAAATTATAAGCTGCGATGAGGTGATGTGGTCACACCTCTGAGCTTCTCAGGCACAACAGTACCCGTGCAGTGGACAACTTGACGGAAAGAACAGGATGGACCCATAAGGTTCAGATGCGCTCGTGCTTACTGGCAACCGGCCTCCCGAACACTTACAAACACTCGCACGACACACACACACAGCCCACGCGTCCAGCTGCTATGCGTCACAGAACAGTTGAAGTGGCCAAGCCAGATAAGCGGCACGCCAGGATAAAACGTAATCCGTTGTTATAGCCGACAGAGCTATGACTATCAACTCTTCGCCTCAGCGCGCATCATCACATGCCCCGGTCAATCATACGTGTGTGCAGAGAGACAGTACTCTATACATTGGTGAAACATCCATTCGCTATTATTATTACACATTCATTACTCCGTGCGTTTAATTGCAGATGTGTTGCTAGCTTTTGCCGGGTGTAACACAGTAGCTAAATTCAGATTTATGAGCCGCCAGCAAGCGCTGAAGTACATTTGTAACCGAGCTCACCAAAGCACGCTGTGCGATGGCACTGAACCTACTGGTAATGGTTTCGAATCCGGGTGCTGGGAGAATTTCTCAGTCCCCATTTCCGGCCTCCTTGAATGGTAAAGGTGGTAGCGGAGAGGGCTACTTGACACCTCGAAGAAAGCCTCTGCCTCCTTATGATTAATGTTTTCCATGTATTCCTTCGCCCAAAAAACTTCGCGATCTTGAAACGCCTCATTGGAGGATGGATCGTCTTCAACAGTGTCACCGAGTGAGATGGCGTACTGCTTCATCTACATCGACACTCTGCAGATCACACTTAAATGCCTGACAGAGGGTTCAGCGAACCACCTTCACAATAATTCTCCATTATTCCAGTCTGTAATAGCGCGCGGAAGAAACGAACACATGTATAATTCCGTGTGAGCTCTGATTTCCCTCATTTTGTTATGATGATCGTTTTTCCATATGGAGGTCGGCGTCAACAAAATATTTTCACTTTCGTAGGAGAAAGTAGGTGATTGATATTTCGTGAGAAGATTCCGCCGCAACGAAAAACGCCTTTGTTCTAGTAGTGACCATCCCAAATCCTCTATCATGTCAGTGACACTCTCTCCCCTATTTCCCCTATTTTGAAACGAGCTGGTCTTCTTTGAACTTTCTCAATGTAATCCGTTAATCCTATGTGGTAAGGATCCTACACCGTGCAGAAATACTTCAAAAGATGACGGACAAGCGTAGTGTAGGCAGTCTCCTTAGTAGATCTGTTACATTTTCTAAGTGTTCTGCCAGTAAAACGCAGTCAATGGTTTGCCTTGCCCGCAACATTTTCTATGTGTTCCTGCCAATTGAAGTTGTTCGTAATTCTAATTCCTTGGTATTTAGTAGAATTTACGGCCTTTAGGTTTGACTGATTTATCGTATAACCGAATTTAACAGGTTCCTTTTAGTACTCATGTGGATGGCCTCATATTTGTCATTATTTAAGGTCAATTACCAACTTTCTCACCACACATATCTTTTCTAAATAGTTTTGGAATTTGTTTTGATCTTCTGATAACTTCTCTAGGCGATAAACGACAGCACGGTCTACAAACAATCTAAGACTGCTGCTCAGATTATCTCCTAAATTGATTATACAGATATGGAACAGCGGAGTGCCTATAACACTACGTTGGGGAACGCCATAAATCACTTCTGTTTTACTCCATGACTTAGTGTCAATTACTACTGACTGAGACCTCTCTGACCGGAAATCACGAATCCAGCCACGTAACTGAGACGATATTCCTTAGCACGCAATCTCACTACAAACCGCTTGTGTTCTACAGTGTCAAAAGCCTTCTGGAAATATATAAATACGGAATCAACTTGGACTCGCATTTGGGAGGAAAGCTTTTGAAATTCCCGCATGACACTCCAGATTTAGGTCTCCCATGGCTTCTTTGTCAAATTGCTAATGACAAATGCCAGGACAGTTTCCTTGAAAATGAAATTCCTTCCACATTCTTCGTTCAGTACGAACTTTAAGCTCAATATGTAGTGGCCTCACCATCAACGGGACCCACCGACTTAAGACGTTCTGTTTTATTCTACTGACCCCAATGTTTTATACCGAAATCATTTTAGCGTATTAAGGAATATTAAACAGACTAGCAAAAAAATGGTTCAAATGGCTCTGAGCACTATGGGACTTAACATCTATGGTCATCAGTCCCCTAGAACTTAGAACTACTTAAACCTAACTAACCTAAGGACAGCACACAACACCCAGCCATCACGAGGCAGAGAAAATCCCTGACCCCGCCGGGAATCGAACCCGGGAACCCGGGCGTGGGAAGCGAGAACGCTACCGCACGACCACGAGACGCGGGCACAGACTAGCAGTTACTATATTTAATAGACTAGCTGTTTCTGTATAAAATAAACTCATTTCCGATATCCACTCGTTAAATGTAAATTAATATTGTCTAATAATCAAAGAGGCACCTTTTTGTATTGACATAAAGGGCTTGAGAAAAGTACTGAAACACCTCGAACAATGAGCGCTTGAAAATGAAAGCAGATGCCGGTATGCAGAATGCACTGTTGGATCTGACCACGACTGTTGCAAGTGTCAGTACTGGTCAGGACAGCGTTCTGCATAGCTGTGAATGCATTATGTCGGAAGTCATAACGTTCTTTTTTCTTTCTTTGGGCCTTGTCCAATTCCAAAGGGGGGGGGGGGGGGTCAGCTGTGTTAGTTGCAGAGGGTGGCTGGATGCCCTTCCTGCCGCCACCTCGCACCCCCCCTCCTTCCGGGACGTAAGTAGTGTACCCCACTGTCTACTTCTAGTGTAAGCCATGAAAAAGTGCGAACGTGTTTCAGATGTCTGTGAGTCATGCAACTGTGGCGGAACGTGGGAACCAGCCTGGTATTCACCTAGTGGGATGAGGAAAACAGCGTAAGAACCACATCCAGGCAGGCTCCCATACCGGCCCTCGTCGTTAATCCGTCGAGCGGCGCGCCTACCCGAATGTAGAAAGCAGCGCATTAGCGCTCTCAGCTACCCCTGGCAGGTTGGGACGCATGCCGTTGTAAAGTGGGCAAATTGTTCCTGGTCGTATGCTGGAGACTTGCGTAAACAAGATAGCCAAAGTGATTGGTGCTCCAAGAGGCACCTTATCGAAGATATATACCACATACGGGGACACCAGAAAAACATTAGCTAAGTCACAGTACGGATGAAAGTTGTGATGCGTGATCGTGATGCACGGTCATTGAAAAGGACTATCACCAAAAATAAGAGGACGACAGCTGCAAAAGCCACTGCAGAACTGAATGTCGCACTCGTGAACTCAGCAAGCGCCGAAACACGAAGGGAGCTGCATAAGCAGAGAACTGAAAGGCGAAATGGAATTCCAAAACCACTCATCAGTAATGCAAAAGTCCGTAACAGGGATACGTGGCGCCGAAGCAGTCAAACTTGGGCTATGGAGCGATGGAATAATGCCATTTTGTCCGACGAGCCGTGTTTCACACTGTTTCCAAATTCCGGTGTGTCTGCGTCTCAGAAGTGGGGTGGGTTCGGTAATTATTTGGGCAGCCATATCGTAACATTCCATGGGCCTCATGGTAACTCAGCAAGGTCGCATTACTGCCGAGAATTATGTAACCATTTCTGCTGATCAGGTGCATCTCATGGTACAACGTCTGTTCTCCAGTGCTGATGTTGTCTTCCAAGACGACAGGGTCCCTGTTCACACAGCTCACATTGTACAGGACTTGTTTCGTGAGCTCGAAGATGCATTGACGCAACTTCTCTGGCCTTCATAGTCGACAGATCTCTATGTTATTGAGCCCTTATGGTCTACTAGGGAGAGAAGGCGGTATGATTGCTGTCGACCTCCATCATCGTTAGCTAACGGTGCCCATATTTCGCAGGAATAATGGTGTAGGATTCCCTTGAAAACTATACGTGATCTGTATTTATCCAAGGTTGGGGTTGTTTGTGGGAAGAGACCAAACTGCGAGGTCATCGGTCTCATCGGATTAAGGAAGGACGGGGAAGGAAGTCGGTCGTGCCCTTTCAAAGGAACCATCCCAACATTTGACTGGAGCGATTTAGGGAAATCACGGAAAACCTAAATCAGGATGGCCGGACGCGTAATTGAACCGTCGTCCTCCAGAATGCGATTCCAGTGTTGTGTTTATCCATTATGACACGACAGGAACATGTTTTGAATGCCATCAGTTTCCTTGCAGCATATTAGGCATGATAATGTGACGTGTTTTTTTTTGTGCTTACGTATTTTTATCCAACCCCTGCGTATGGCAAGGAAAATTATAGCAAATGTGTACTCGAAAGTGAGCTACATTCCTTGCAGAAATGAGGTCTTCTCCTGAATCTTTATGGTTCGTCAGTTCCTGATATGTAACGCGTGAATGACCCTGAGCAGTGCCTAGGGTGGGTACTGTTGTGATATGTTTTTGATGAACGTGGAGTGAAAGGCAAAGAGAAGGTGAAATGCGTTGCTGGCAGAAGACCTCGGCCGTGATACGCCTATTGTAGTATTCCTCTCCTCGGTAGTTATGCGGAGAATACCATATCTTTTGTTATCAGTTCGCTTAATTTTTAACATCCTCGTGTTGCATCTCATCACAAATAATTCGACTCTCTTCTTTTCTGTTCGGAATTTAATGATTCAATCCGTGTATTTCCACTTGCCACAACTACACTCTAAAGAAGTTTCTTTCTGATCTGACAGCTGACTTGTTTTTGTTGAGCAATGCTCTTTTCGTCTATTCTAGTTTGCTCTTCATTTCCTCCTTATCTCGTCCGTCATGTGTTACTGTCTTCACATCGTCTACGACAGGTTCCCAGCACTGGTGTACAGTTTATTGCTAGTCTCATTGCTTCCTTTTATTTTTCAGTAGACTGTCGATGTCCTTCAACAAGCCTTGTCTTTTTTCCCTCACTTTCACAGCAGACTGCAGTGCCCTCAGTGAATTGTGTTATTGATTTTTATCACACATAGTTAATAACCACCTTAAGGGGCGCAACTGTCTTAAATTAAATCTCTAACCCGGCGCTAGGTTTCTTGTTTTGCAATGTATAGGTGTCCACTGGGTACGAATACGGAGAACTACCATTATTAGGTGCCTGAGCGCGTCTTCGAGAACACGCAGCCAGGAACATTTAAATTTTCTAGACAATATTCTAAATTTCTATGGACTTGCCTTACTCCTTCCGTTGTCTTCTCCCCCCACTTGTCTGGTCGTCCAAACGATGTATGAGGGACATAAACTCTTATTTTTCAGAAGTGTAGTACTTACAAATACAAATGGCGTATATTCCCAACAGCAACAACCTACATGAAGCTTATGCTCGAACATCTGTCTCCATGCAGTGTGGCCAGGATTAATCAAACCAGTCACCCGCACAAAGTCCCACTATTAACTTACAAATTTTCAAATTAAGTGTTTATCTTTCAACTCTTGTTCTAAAGGGGATAGGCAGCGTGCTAGCTTGTTGACGTACTGAATATCTAATAATAAATCAATATTCAAGTATAGAACTCTAAAACGGTCACTGTATTTACAATGTGCAGGCGATATTTTTATAGGCCGACGTGTCAATATAGTGTTTCCTACGATTAATCGGTACTTCTTGTCGATATATCGAGTGCCGATAATGACCTCCTCTTATACATAGATACATAGCAAACCCAGTATTTTTAAAAATATCAACGGTCCTAGTACTCACATAGATAAGTAACGGAAGATTCCATACGTAACTTACAGACTCGATTTGGAATTTTTACATCACTCACACTGAGATTTGCGATTGCGTGCGTAAATCGCTTACGGTGAATGGCGAGATGAGTCCCTTGAAAACTACACGACCGATTTCTTACCCCACTGTCCCACAATTCGACCTGGTGTTCTCTCCCTAATTATCTTGTCGGCGATGGGACATTAAACCCAAATCTTCCTGCATTTGTCAGATGGAGGACGTTTAGCTCATATGCCTAATCAGCACTATGGATCAGTGCTTCACTGAGGCGATATGAAATGCAATAGCACACATTGTAATAAAGGTCGCGCGATGTGATGGCTGTAAGTGCGACCCTCGTGTTTCCATAGGAGCGATATGACAAGCAAGACAGCAGACGACAACAGCCGCAAGTGTGGTGAACCGCTGCCAGCTTCGTTGTGGACAATTTGTAAATATACCACATATTATGAGGCTCCTAGTTTGTTTTAGGGTATTCGAGGATAGTGATGTGACCTTTATATTTTCATTGGATTTCACATTTGTACGCCAAACATTCTTCAAATACTAATTTTCGATAGTCGATATGTTACACCACAGAGGTTCTGAAGACAAGCAGTTATATCTTCGGTTGCCGGTAGCGTTGTCGTTGCAATAGGCATTCTAAGTGAAGCTGGTGAGACTTCCGATAGAGTCGGATGTTGGCCAGGCTGCTGAGCGGATGGAAATAGCTTTCAGAGCACAGAGTTAAAGATATAAAGAAGGATGACTTTTGAACTGTAACTGGTAAAGAGTAATTTCCGAAGTGAAGCTGTACAGATGTGTCACCACCTTGCACAGAGCAGAATACTGTTTCTTAAAAGGGGAATCATGATCCGTATACAATAGTTGCCCATCTTTCCATTGCATTGCGTAAGATTTCTTCTTCCTTATTTAGCCCTTTGTTTTATTTAATTTCGAAATATCACAACTACTAAGGGCAATGGTGAAAAGAATGCCCGTTCATTAGCAGTCTGTGATATCAGACTGTCAGGTGCAGAAAAATCAGTTTTCTTACCTAATAGTTTCCTCAAAATCGAATAATTGAGACTGCCTAGCAGAGAACACACGCGAATCTCATAACAGTGGTTTTTAATTTTTTAACGCGAAACATAAATGTTTTACTGACAGACTAACTGCAAAGACAGATATTTGATTTTTTAGACACACTGATGACTTGAAATTTCGTTGCCCATTTATATCGTACGATGCAGTTTCGTGGGGGAAACCAGCACTGTGTTGTACCGGTGATGGGTCGCTGTCGTTCCAGAGTGAACCAGTTAAATCGCCTCAACTTCATTTCTACGCGCTCCACCGGTTTCAATCTCTTCAGTGTCATATCACGATCGGCGTCGCATATTGTATTTCATATCGAATCCCTAAGCTACAGCCTCGCTTTACACAAGGTCCAGGATGCTACTCCAGGCGGGTGTAAAAATAATGTGCGCAACGGACAATAATAAACGCTAAAATGAAGATTTGGCCCTGTCTGACTACCCCCTTAAGCAGATTCTATAAATTACAATCTAAACATAAGCGAATGATGAAGGCAACTAATTCTACTAAATGATAAACATTGGTCCTGCTTATATATTTATTGCAGATTAAAAAATACTTATATGAGAAAGTTTACATTCCCTAAGTAAAATTACTAATCAACTGCCCAACTCTGCGCCTTATTATGACTGCGCGATCTAATATCAATAAAGCGAAATGACACATCATCTACGTACCAAACGCTAGAAGACACCACTTTCAAAGATGATCTACGGTGGTGTGGAACCTCAGTGGAAATGAACTAACGTGATCACAGCCGTTTAGCTTTATAGCCCCAGTAAGCCGAATCACTTTGCGATATCACCGTATGTACTGCGTCTGGTGCGTTGAAGTGATGGTTCTCATACTCGTCTGCGACGATGGAAGCCACAAATAAACTCTTTCAAACACTAGGGCAGCAGAAGGTGGTGGTCCTCTGACTAATGTACTCTAATACTGTCTTCTCCTCTCTGTGTTCTACAGACGGGACCGCGAACTCGCAGCCACAAGGACGGCATGCAGGTAACGTCTCAACGTAAGTATAGGCAGAGGAAGTGCCCTCAATTACTGAACGCTAAGCACTCAACGACGACTTCCAACTCTGAGATGAAGTTCAGAACGTATAGGTTCGCAACAGTAAAGTGCCTAACTGTTCTAACTATAAACTCACCTGAGAGCAGAGACAGCAAGTCCGTCTGTACCAACCAAAGTTGATATCGGGCGACCGTCACACACGGGCGCTCACAACGGAAGACCACGTCTCTCCAGCGCTGGCTTCCCAGCAAGGCTCGGCTCCCCTCGATCGTAATTCCGATAATCATATTCCCGAAACCACGGAATATTCTCTCTCTCTCTAAAGAATATTCCGAACGCAGACCAACCATATTTTAATCTTTAGTCGTCCAGTGCGGAAAGTTTGCGAGAAAAAACTAAACTCGTACAGTGGTAAGCTCCTGAGTAAAACTCCTTAGAAATAACCGAGCCTGCGTGGTTTCCGAGGTGCCGCTTCTTCGTTCGTCTCATCTACGTCCAAGATTTTCAGCGTTCGGAAGTATTATCCGGTTATCCTCCCGGTTCGGCTACAACACTAGCCGCTCGTGACTCTATTATGCTCCAACGCTAAGGTGCTATGACGTCCGTCTTGCTATTACCTGTGTTTAAGCAGTACCAACACACCTGTGTTGGCCTTCCACCCAGGGCTTGAGTTCCGTCTGCCGTCTCATTTTCACTGTCGTTCCAACCTCTACTAGTATGGTAATAAAGAGACTCCGTCACCTTCATGCAACAAGCGTTAACAATTACACAACCGGCCATTAATACTGTGCATGGGGGGCTTAATTATTATTAAATTTGAAAATCATTTTTTATTTTTCGTTGCTGTAAGTCCGATTACGCTGTTTCCTAAACGGTTGGCCCTGACTAATATTATTACGCAATCTGACTGCATAGAACAACAACAAAGAATGAAATGAAAATTTTCGTTAATACAATTAATTAATTAAGTCCCCAGCAACTATAAAACCTACGAATCCAACAAAGCACAAGTGTAGCTGTTCTATGTGTGGAAGTGTGATTCAACGTACACATCTGGCACGGTTCTTCTTCATTAAGACAAGAAATTTTAAATATCATTTATACTGAAGTAATTAAAAAAATAGAAATACTATAATTGCGTAAGGAAAGCAGAATTACACTCTAATACAAGAACACAAGCCAGATGCTTTGTTGACTGAACCTGTAATGCTGCATTATTTAAGACATTGAGATAATAAAAAGAAAAGGAAATATTTTTTTCTTTTACCTTCATATATTGACCAAAATCACTCTAATCATTACAATATATCTCCACACCGACTCTCTACTACCACATCTCAACAAGAGCTCTCCACCACGACCTCTCGACAAGCACTCTCCACTACCACATCTCAGCAAGCACTGACTCCCACGAGTTCTCAACAAGCACTTTTCACTAGCACATCTCAACAAGCACTGACTACTACGAGTTCTCCC
The DNA here is from genome assembly GCF_021461385.2 of Schistocerca piceifrons. Lineage (NCBI taxonomy): Eukaryota > Metazoa > Arthropoda > Insecta > Orthoptera > Acrididae > Schistocerca > Schistocerca piceifrons. The sequence continues at coordinate 814,534,552 of NC_060140.1, read as the reverse complement.
CAAGCACTTACTACTACGAGTTCTCCCCAAGCACTGCCAGTGGAGGCGGCTGAATAATACTCTTTGGCGCAATCTCTGGCGCTGTGGCTCAGTGTAGCCACCTTTCATATGCTCCTCCTCCACGGGCCAGAATTTGATGGTATTTTTGCCAGCATTGGTGGTGAAAATACCACCAAATTCGTCCACAAAAATACAGACAAAAATAAAAGATAATATTAATACCTAAATATCACATAATTAGTTAAAATTTTGGCTTTGCACTGACCTTTCAATAACCTAATATATAAAATACAGTAAGCAATACAAATTCTTTCATACATGTGACTTTACATAATAGTGTACACAATACACAAAAAATCAGTTTATACAAATGTTCACATAAAATGCTTTGAATGATTAAAAAAAGAAAAAAAACAAGTAGTTGATAGTTCCAGCAGTAGCACCCAGCAATGGTCAACAGGTGCAAATACCAACAAGTGACATCATTTTAGTAGAAGCAGTTCATCAGTGGCACCCAGCAATGTTGAGCAAGTACAGACACCAACAGGTGACATCTTTTCAGTAGAAGCAGTCCATCAGTGGCACCCAGTAATGTTGAACAGGTGCAGACACCAACAAGTGACATTATCTCAGTAGAAGCAGTCCATCAGTGGCACCCAGCAATGTTGAACAGGTGCAGACACCAACAAGTGACATTATTTCAGTAGAAGCAGTTCCATCTGTGGCACCCAGCAATGTTGAACAGGTACACACAGTAACAAGTCACATTATTTCAGTAGAAGCAGTTCATCAGTGGCACCCAGCAAAGATGAGCAGGTCCAGAGAGCAGTCCATAATATTCCCTATCACTGATCACACTGTTCATCAGAGTTTATAAGCAGAAATTAAACATGTCCTAGTGGCACCAATCATGTAGAAAAAGTGCAAGTAACAGTCCATAATATTCACTATCTTAATCACACAGTTCATCAGCAGAAATTAATCATTTCTAAGTGGCACCCATTATGTTGAAAAAGTGCAGGTAACAGTTCATAATATTCACCATCACTAATCAGACAGTTCAGGCATGAACAATAGTTTGAATCCACATACAAATGCTTTTACACTAAACATACAAATCATAACAAACACACAAATGATGTCACATAATTGTCATATTAACTATTACAAATACACAAATACCAGTAAACCTATAATATTTATGGGTGTCAGTGCAAGCCACTACAAACAAATAAAATAATTTTTAGGAGATAGGTGGGTAGGATTAGGAAAGGAAAACACACAAAACACACTTACTCATCTTTCATCCACATTAAGTACTACTGTGTAATTGAATAGTGTTAACTGTGTAAATGCAATTCTGTCAAAATTTCATGTTCATCATGTGTATCAAGTAGTAGTGGCAGCAATGTATAACAGTCAATAATAGTTAAGTCAACGTCATAGTCATCATGTCACGACCAATGTTTGCCAAGCCAGATCAAATGTACTGTTGCTGAACAACTGTCAGTGAGCCAAGATATGCAAATACTTCCTCTCTCCAAAAAAAAAAAAAGTATATACTGCTTAGTGATTTAACAAAGTGTGTGTAGACAATCTTCCTTCCACTTTAGTGTTCTAGTCTGTTATCTTCATCCTCCTTGTTCCATATAGACCAACAAAAGAAATATGCTCCTCACTTACTTTACCTCTTATACACCAAAACTCCAATAATCTTCAGCATCACATAATCTCAATACTTCAATAATACCTCTTACGTCGATACATATAAACCTTATCATTAATAGCATTTACCTTACCTCTTGTCCACCAAAACTCCAATAATCATCAACTTCATATAATCTCAATACCTCAATAATACCTCTTCAATACGTCGACACGTATAAACCTTATTACCAATATCATTTCACTTCCATAACAACTCTTTCCTCTAGTCAGTCTCCTCGAACAAGTACAGATAAAATCCTAATGCAAACCTCATCATCCCATACAATCCGAAGACACACTGTCAACACACAACCTCTGTGTAATCCATCTGACCCAAATCTTCTACTCATTATGAATTATAAACAAAAGAAATGCATACATGACCTCTAACAGACTTAGTTCGAATAACTCTCAGTAATTAAGTACGATTACGGAGTGTGAATGATCATAATATTTCACAGTGTGTACACCACTTCAAGATTTATGGCAAACAGAAGCAAACATGTGGAGTATTTCTTGTGTCAAGTGTCACTTCCTATTTCAATCGCTCACGAAAAATGCAGTGTAATAACTGTCAATGGTCTAAACCTAGTTTTGGTATGTCATGTCGTTAGCTTCCTTCCTATTAGCATACATTTATACAGCTTTCATAAAACCTCCAGCTCATGTGACTTCTATGAAGTTTCTTGTACTAATGTCGTTCGTCGAATTATAGCAGTTCATTTTCTTATCTTAAAAATATAAGGCACTGAGCGTAAGCAAAACATGCAATAGCGAGTAAATATACCAGTAGAGAACAGAATGTCAACAAGTGGATGCAGCACAATTCTTACAACGAGGCTCTGCCAAGCGAACAATCTATAATTAATACCATAATGTGACCTAAACTCTATGTTCATTCACAGTATATCAGCATTTCTATATACCAAATTAAAGAGTAGTTATGACAACAAACAGAAATGTATAAATATGCAATACATACGCATAGCAGCAAACATATATCTTACGTAATAAACAGGTCATTAGCATCATATCAGCATAAGCAAATAAATGTTCATATGTCATCTTAATAAGTAAACATGAAGGCGCAAGTAGATAAATCACAAAGTATAACTTACATACATAATCACAGTCAGCACAATTAATCAGGTTACAATTATAATTTAAATAAATAAGCACAGCAGGCACATAATTAAAAATATATGACATCAGTGAAAAAGCAGTGCAGTCAAGCGATGCATAATATACACAAGTTACAACCCAGTTCATTAATAATCATTGTCAAAATCAGTTAACGTACGCAAGCACGTCGCTTCACAAGTAATTTCATAGAACATGAAATTAGCACAAAGTATGAATCACGTAATTGCGAGCAGCAAATTACGTCTAAAGTACGTACCTAAGTGGAAATATGTTACCTGAAAAATAAACTCAATTAATAGTTACCTTTTTAGTTTGTTAGTTTCTTCTTGGAAATTACATTCTTTCTGAAATTTTCTCGATAGCAAGTCCTCTTAACGTTGGAGACACACTGAATTTACCTGAAGTTCTTTAAATATTTTATAGAACCGTATCCTGAAAAATACTGAACGTTAATAACATAATTCATCAAGTCACTATAGCTTTATACTGAATTTAATCGGAGAAATTAGACTGTGTATTTGTTTACGGCTGTCAGTGCATTCGCACTGAGCTCTCGATCAGCTGTAGGCGCGTGACGTAGGAAGTAATTGTTTGCGGTCAACGACTGCTTTGTGCGGCGCGCAGACTTGACTGTTGCTTTGAGTATATGCCGCCGCCAAAAACACAGCGCGGTATCCTTGTATTCTCTGCATGTTTACATGTAGCTGTTAGTTTCTCACAAGTATGTCAGTCCACAAAAATTTTTCAAAAGTATATCATTCCACAAAAATTTTAACGTTAGATATATGATGTATTCCCTTAGAGCGTCGTGATTTAAGAGTTTCTACTTCAACAGTGTTATCATGTATAATTTTGCGAATTCTATATGGACCGTTATAAAGCAGAAAAAATTTGCGACGGAAGCCTTTTCCTTTGTGAGACAAACGATGAGACTTAATTAACACTTTTTGACCAACTGACAAGATTTTTAAACGACCAGGATATTTAGCAGATTTCTCTCTTCTAGCAGCCGCCGATTCAATATTTTGCAGAGTCATGTTCACAACTTCAGAATGCCGCAGTTTCCGTGAAGGCGGAAAAGGAACGATTTCAGAAATGCGATTTGTCGGTGCTTTGTTTTTTAATATCAGTAAAGGCGGTAAAGAAGTTGAATCATTAGGGAGTTCATTCAGAATGTTTTGAAAAATATGAAGATACTGATCCCAAGTTCTGTGATTCTGATGACAATAAAGACGACACAATTTATTGATTTCCTTCATCCATCTCTCTGAAGCGTTAGATTGAGGGTGAAAAAGTGAAATGAAAATTGGTTTAATTTTACGACGACGTAGAGTACGAAGCCAAATTTTAGAACGAAACTGTGATCCATTATCTGATATAACCTTATCAACATGACCAACTTCTTTAAGAAAATGGTTAATGAAAGCATTAGATACTGAACGAGCTGTTGCTTTGCGTAAAGGTGTAAGACACACATATTTTGATGTCAACTCCACTGCTACGAAAATGTACGCAAAACCATTAGTAGAACGAACAACTGGACCGAACAAATCGACTGCAGCCATGTCCTTTAATGTCGCTGGAACGACAGGAAACAACAGTGCTCTGTGAGAAATTGTTGGCGGCTTAGCCTTTTGACATAATTTGCATTTGGCCAGAACAGATCGAATACGTTTTTCCATATTACTGAAGTAGCAATTTTCCCGTAATTTATGAAAGCATTTTCTGGGACCAAAGTGTGCATAACTGAAATGCGTATACCAAATCAGCTTATTAACCCACCCATCAGGAATACAAACTAACCAAACAGAGTTGTCGACCGATTTTCGTTTAAAAAGAACTTTCCAGATAGATCGCAAAAACGAGGTGTGGCCAAATTGTCCAATCTAACAAAGCGTCTAAGAAAATTACAGACACCAAGGAAACTACGAACATCACGTTTTGTGGTAGGAACAGCATAGTTACGAATAGCGTCTAATTTCTCTGGATCAGGAAGAATACCTTCTGTAGAAATAATGTGACCGAGAAATTTCACCTGAGAACGACCAAATTCAGATTTTTCCAAGTTCACTGTAATGCCAACTCGCGCAAAAATACGTAATAATGAATCCAAAATTTTGTTGTGCTCACTCCAAGAACGTTTAGCAATAAGAATATCGTCAACATATGAAGTAATATTGTCACGAAGATAAACAGATAAAATTTCGTTTAAACTAGGAATGAATGCTGCTGAAGGTACAGTAAGTCCAAACGGTAATTTCCGAAATCACATTTAGGTAAAATAGTCATATCAGGTTATTCTTTACCGATTCTCTAGATAGATTAATAGTCGAAGAGTTGTTTTGACAGATGCAAAGAATAGTAAAAGAGTAGGCAGCGGTGCAGAAAACTAAAAGGGAAATAGCACCACTACAGCTCGGGGCCCTATGCACGCTACGGCACATATTCACTTAGAGTAGTGAATCCCCTGAGGACATTAATAGCCGCACATAATTTCCAGTTTGTGACTTAGTGGCAAATTTGGCGGAAGTGCGTACGCAAATTGACCTGACCACGAACATGGATGTATGTCGTTCTTAGAATTGCGAAATATCTTAAACTTCCGAACAGTTAAGAAGTGTTTATAGTCAAAGTTTTTCCTCGTGGCGACAAAGACATACCGCGACTGTTCCAGTCTGAATGTCGATTATTGTCAAGTTCACGCGCCTGGCGCTCTCTTGTTGCATCCCGTAAATGAAACAAATTACTTTCTTCAAACCCCTCTGCTATCTCTGATTCTAAATTTCTTCTACTGTCTTTTCCTACAATTTCGCCTTCGATTTGTTTGACTTGCTTTCGTAATGCCTCAACTTCCCTTTTAACGCGTTCATTAAATTTTCCCTGATTTTCAACATGTTTATTTATGTTCTGATACTCTTCGGTTTCTGCAAATGGCAATGGTGCTGTATCATCTGAATCTCTGTCCCCATTTAAACTAAGATTTCTCAATTTATCTGAAATCTCCTCAACTCTTTCCGATAAGTCACCTGTTTTTTCTTTCTGTTTATTTACGTCTTCCGGAAGTGTCGCGACTCGGGTTTCAGTATTGACACATTTGGTAGTTAACTGTTCATATTGTTGTGTTAGATTATTTATTCTGTCATTTGGTACGGATTCCTCGATTCTCTCAAATATTTCTTCCTTCTCGTGTGCACGTTGTAAATTTAATTCTGAAAATTTTTGTACTATCACGCGATCTCTTTCTTCCTGTTCTCTATCCTGTTCCCTTTGTCTAATCTCTACTGCAGTTAATCTATTATTGTGAGAAATTAAAATCGGTTGTAATTCTTCTCTGATTTCTTTCTTTAACTCATCTTTCATATTTTTGAAACATGTCCCTATTCGTGAGTCCAACCGTGTTTCCATTGTTCCCATATCAGTTTTTAATTCAGATCCCAAAGTTCCCATCCCGGTTTTAATTGTTCCTATTTGTGATCCCAGTGAGTCTAACCGTGTTGTCACTGTTTTTAATTCAGATCCCAAATTTAATATTACACCCATCAACTGCTCCATATTAACTGTTTCAAAATTCTTTTCACCCCCAACATTTCCCGCGAAACCAGTTTCCTTCGTCATAGCTGTAAAGCTATCTGAGTTCGATACTATTCCAGAATCTTCTGTCGTTAATCTCGGATTCTGAAAATTTTTTGATTGTGAAAAATTTTGAAATGGTTCCGGACTATTTTCCCGACTTATTGCATTGTTTTCCACTTCATTATTCAACATACTGTTCTCCTGTGTTGGCGAGCTCGCCATGTCAACAATTTCGTCATTCTGACTATCCATCATTTTTGCCTTTTTCATTGATCGCGTAATCATTTACAAAACATACAAAACTCGTCACTGTAAGAAAATTACACACAATGACTCATTTTCTCCAACAATACCATTTACACGAAATATTTCCCTCAAACACGATTAATCGAACAATTGAAATAATTGCACTAAATTGTCAAACCCGTAGACAAGACAACACAAATTAAATTTTGAAAAATACCATTAGAAGAATGACAATTACCAAATCTACACATGCAAAATAGATTACAATTACTAAACTACAAATTACTACAACAATACTACTGTCTACTATTTTTACAATCAGAAGATTTCCAAGGGATGACCCGAAGCAACGGTCGCCACGTGCATGGGGGCTTAATTATATAAAATGCAAATATTTTTAGTTAAACCGTATGTCCGATTACGCTGTGTCTCGTAAACGGTTGGCCCTGACTAGTATTATTACGCAATCTGACTGCATAGAACAACAACAAAGAATGAAATGAAAATTTTCGTTAATACAATTAATTAATTAAGTCCCCAGCAACTATAAAACCTACGAATCCAACAAAGCACAAGTGTAGCTGTTCTGTGTGTGGAAGTGTGATTCAACGTACACATCTGGCACGGTTCTTCTTCACTAAGACAAGAAATTTTAAATATCATTTATACTGAAGTAATTAAAAAAAATAGAAATACTATAATTGCGTAAGGAAAGCAGAATTACACTCTAATACAAGAACACAAGCCAGATGCTTTGTTGACTGAACCTGTAATGCTGCATTATTTAAGACATTGAGATAATAAAAAGAAAAGGAAATATTTTTTTCTTTTACCTTCATATATTGACCAAAATCACTCTAATCATTACAATATATCTCCACACCGACTCTCTACTACCACATCTCAACAAGAACTCTCCACCACGACCTCTCGACAAGCACTCTCCACTACCACATCTCAGCAAGCACTGACTCCCACGAGTTCTCAACAAGCACTTTTCACTAGCACATCTCAACAAGCACTGACTACTACGAGTTCTCCCCAAGCACTTACTACTACGAGTTCTCCCCAAGCACTGCCAGTGGAGGCGGCTGAATAATACTCTTTGGCGCAATCTCTGGCGCTGTGGCTCAGTGTAGCCACCTTTCAACTGCTACACCACGAAGATGACGTGCTACAGATGCGAAATTTAACCGACAGGAAGAAGATGCTGTGATATGCAAATGATTATCTGTTCAGAGCATTCACGCAAATTGGCGTCGGTGGCAACACCTACAACGTGATGACATGAGCAAAGTTTCCAACCGATTTCTCGTACACAAACAGCAGTTGACCGGCGTGGTCTGGTGAAACGTTGTTGTGATGCCTCGTGTAAAGAGGAGAAATGCGTACCATCACGTTTCCGACTTTGATAAAGGTCGGATTGTAGCCTCTCGCGATTGCGGTTTATCGTATCGCGACATTGCTGCTCGCGTTGGTAGAGATCCAATGACTGAATACGGAACGCCTTGCTGGATCCCAACGGCCTCGTATCACTAGCAGTCGAGATGAAAGGTATCTTATCCATATGGCTGCAACGGATCATGCAACTACGTCTCGATGCCTGAGTCAACAGATGGGGACGTTTGCAAGACAACAACCATCTCCACGAACAGTTCGACGACGTTTGCAGCAGCATGGACTATCAGCTCGGAGACCATGTCTGCGGTTACCCTTGACGCTGCATCACAGACAGGAGCGACTGCGATGGTGTATTCAACGACGAACCTGGGTGCACGAATGGCAAAACGTCATTTTTGCGGATGAATCCAGGTTCTGTTTAAGCATCATGATGGTCGCATCCGTGTTTGGCGACATCGCGGTGAACGCACACTGGAAGCGTGTATTCGTCATCGACATACTAGCGTATCACCCGTCGTGATGGTATGGAGTGCCATTGGTTAGACTTATCGGTCACGTCTTGTTCGCATTTACGGCACTTTGAACAATGGACGTTACATTTCAGATGTGTTAGGACCCGTGGCTCTACCCTTCATTCGATCCCTACGAAACCCTACATTTCAGCAGGATAATGCACGACCGCATGTTGCAGATCCTGTACGGGCGTTTCTGGATACAGAAAATGTTCGATTGCTGCCCTGGCTAGCACATTCTCCAGATCTCTCACCAATTGAAAACGTCTGGGTAATGGTGGCCGAGCAACTGGCTCGTCACAATACACCAGTCATTTCTCTTGATGAACTGTGGTATCGTGTTGAAGCTGCATGGGCAGCTGTACCTGTACACGCCATCCAAGCTCTGTTTGACTCAATGCCCAAGCGTATCAAGGCCGTTATTACGGTCAGAGGTGGTCGTTCTGGGTACTGATTTCTCAGGATCTATGCACTCAAATTGCGTGAAAATGTGATCACATGTCAGTTCTATTATATTATATTTGACCGATGAATACCTGTTCATCATTTGCACTTCTTCTTTCTTTTTAATGGCCAGTAGTGTATTTACAAGGTGTACGTGACACTGTCAGTCTCCTTTTACATACTCATATATACGATGTAAAACCTGTCACATGATACCAAATTGTGTTTTTAGATCGGATCACGGCAAACTACGTGGATGAGTCCATGTAAGGTGCGAAATTATAGGCACCTTACAAAGGGAATAGCGCAGGAACACACTGGGCTTCCACTCCATTCCACCTGCAACAATAAAATCTTTAATACTGCGAGCCGTCATAATACACACGAGACTGACAGGCATTTGGTATGAGGACAAGTACTTTTTTTTTTTTTTGTACGGGAGTGAATTTGACTCGTAATATAAACTCCATTTTCTCCTGAGGGCAGACACACGTAAACGACGATAAGCGATATTTTTCGCAATCTCAACATTTTACCATAATTCTTAACATTACTGAACATCAGAATTATTTCCGATGCGTCTACATCTACATCTACATCCATACTCCGCAAGCCACCCTACGGTGTGTGGCGGAGGGTACCTTGAGTACCCCTATAGGTTCTCCCTTCTGTTCCAAATGATGCAATGATTAGCTGCCGCTTTTAAGCGAATAACTGGCGTGTTCTCGAACAACAGTACAGGTCAGATCAGTTAAACCCACTTACAGTCATCCAGGCTAGATAAGGCGCATTAGAGGTGGCGCAGTGGTTAGACACTGGACTCGCATTCGGAAGGACGACGGTTCAATCCCGCGTCCGGCCATCCTGATTTAGGTTTTCAGTGATTTCCCTAAATCGTTCCAGGCAAATGCCGGGATGGTTCCTTTCAAAGGGCACGGCCGACTTCCTTCCCCGCCCTTCCCTAATCCGATGAGAACGATGACCTCGCTGTCTGGTCTCCTTCCCCAAACCAACCAACCAACCTAAGGCGCATTAGCGGTACATCCAGTCGACACTGAAAAAAAGGAAAAGAAGAGCAAAAATTCAATTAAAATTCCGCATCATGCTAGCGAATCGGACGAACACGACGATTCTCATTAGAGTTGTCCCTGTAGCTTCCTCATTTTGTGTAAATCGATTGTCAGTAATTACACAAACCGCTCATTTGTTCGTTAATGGAGTGAATTTCAAATTAATTTTCTCACTTCAAAACCAGACAAATTTAATAAATCAACGGCCTTTCGAAAATAACGTTACACAGATTAAAGACTGTTGTTTTATCGCTACTGTTCATCTGTCCTGCCTGACAGCACTGCTGGCACGTCTATTCGGTTAACAGATTCATTCTATACTGTGGCGTTATTTTTCACAGATTAAAAACTAAAACAGAATATTCCTTTTTTCGGGATAATAGCAACATCAACTCAGCAATTTTTACTCTACTGTCAGGTATAACGTGCCTTGACGGGAACTAGACGCTGTTCAACATCAATTGGAAATTCAGAAAGGATCACACAGACTGAGTTGCGTCATTGTGCCTTTCAGTGCATCTGCAAACAGTATTTTCCACAGGTCTCGCTCTTAGTAAAAAGGAAACAGAATTTTCACTTCTGTTCATCTGAAGACTTAATATTGTGATACATTTAATGTGTAATCTAAAAGTAAGCCAGGAACTTCAAAAACGTTCAGTGCACGTATTAAGAATTTAAGCGGAAGAAAGAACGATCACCTTGGAGCTTCTTAGATAACTCAGTTCTATCGCTCCTTAACGTTCAGAGATGATTTATGCTTTAATGGAGTTTCATTGCACAAAAGCTTGCTCAATTACGATTGCCTTGTGGAAAATAATTAACTACATTTCATCATGTATACTCCCTGACAAAATTTGATATAAACAATCCATTAGAACACAGAGAGAGTGAGAATATACGTAGAAGGCAAAATTAACATAATTACTTCTCATTAAGAGAATAACTATTGCCGATATAAAATACCTACATCATTTAATATGAAATGGTTCAAATGGCTCTGAGCACTATGGGACTTAAATATCTGAGGTCATCAGTTCCCTAGAACTTAGAACTACTTAAACCTAACTAACCTAAGGACATCACACACAGCCATGCCCGAGGCAGGATTCGAACCTGCGACCGTAGTGGTCGCCCGGTTCCAGACTGAAGCGCCTAGAACCGCTCGGTCACACCGGCCGGCTAATATGAAATAATTAGATACATCTCTTGTGGTAATAATTATACATATAAACAAATATATACATTATTTTGGGATGTTACTGCAGCAGTTTCAGTTTAAACCAAACTACGTACACATACGACACACTAACTTAAGAACAATATCGCTGTGAGATGGAGGTCGAGAGGGACGGGTGGGGGGTAGGAATGGAGGTATGGTGGTAGGAGAGACATGGAAAAATTAACGTACCTCTGGAACCCTGCAGAAACAACAACCAAACGAGGCACACACTTCCCTTACAATCTGAAATCAGCCATAACGGCTAGACTGGCATTGAAGTGGATGAAAAGTAAAACACATAGCGAGAAACATACACTTTTTTATGAACAAAATGTTTTCAATGGTTGTTAGTGTGATTGTTGACAGTTGTAATGAAATTTACGCCCATGTTTCTTAGAGAAGATTTAAAAATACCTTTTACAGAGTTCAGTTTCTTTTAGATTTTTGAGAACTTTGTAAAGGAACTAAACGTTGAAAGCCCATCGGCGTTTTGCAGACTTAAGCTAACCGTTCAATTACAATTATGAAACAACTTTTATCCTAATTTTCACCCAATTTTCAAGCATGATTTCCTGTTAACGCAATATCACTCGGAAGTGTTAATGGCAACTGTAAGATTTCCGCAAACGTACCAGGAATTTTATTGAACTCCTTCTGAAGGAAACAGAGTAACAAATCTCAATTAGAAATTCTGTTACATTAACGGCTAGATGGTTGTGTAATGACCGTCTCGTAGACGAAAACCTGGCAACACAAATGTATTAGTAGTCTGTTCGATCTGAAACTAAACACCCAGGGGAAGAACTTTTAAGTCCTAATAAACTGTTAAGAAATTGACGTAGTGAGGCTCCTGTGTGATGACGTCACTGCTCCGAACTGCGTAAATCAGCAAACTGCATCACGTTGCTTTCCTGATAGTTGTAAATATTATGAAACATTGCAGAAGAGTTCATGACGAAGTAAAGCATGTACATTTCTTATCGAAGCGGAACTGTTAAAACGGCACAGGTACCATGAGGTTCGAATAAAGGAAACTTTTTAATTCAATGAAAATATGAACGCAGACTGTGGTAGAAACAGATCCTAACGAAAGATATTCTGATGTTCAAAAAGATCAATTACAGAATACACGACCGCATGCGGGCGATTACGATTCGTCTCAAGACCCGTACAAATTCATGCATAGTTGAAACTTCCTGGCAGATTAAAACTGTGTGCCCGACCGAGACTCGAACTCGGGACCTTTGCGTTTCGCGCGCAAGTGCTCTACCATCTGAGCTACCGAAGCACGACTCACGACCGGTACTCACAGCTTTACTTCTGCCAGTATCTCGTCTCCTACCTTCCAAACTTTACAGAAGCTCTCCTGCGAACCTTGCAGAACTAGCACTCCTGAAAGAAAGGATATAGCGGAGACACGGCTTAGCCACAGCCTGGGGGATGTTTCCAGAATGAGATTTTCACTCTGCAGCGGAGTGTGCGCTGATATGAAACTTCCTGGCAGATTAAAACTGTGTGCCCGACCGAGACTCGAACTCGGGACCTTTGCCTAGTTATTTGCATAGTTATTTAACACGACAGAAAATTTAATCGATGAAAGTGTTCTTTCTACTTTCATTTGAGAGAGCGAGGGAAAAGCTGGTGGTCGTGGGGCGGGGGGGGGGGGGGGGGGGTAGGGGGAGGAATAGTACCAGCGCTCACGCATGTGTTAATCACAACTAGATACCTTCATCTACTTTGGCATATGATTCTGAACTAATAACAAAGGAATGATGATTTTCACTACCATCTGAAAACACGGGACACGAGAACTTACTCTATACAAATGACTCGAAATCAGTATAATCAACAAAAATCGGAATTGATACAAACGTGAAATGCACGCATTAAACCAAGAGTATGCAACGATCTCACCTAAATATATGTAGCAACATGCCAAAGCTGTGTGTCTGTACCATCTGTCCATTCAATACGGTAAATAACATCAGGGTGCCTTTCTCCCGTTCGAGGGCTAGGCAAACGATACTCGCGCTCGAACGGGCTCGAGATATCCGGACACGCCGCAACTTGCGATACAGTATCGAGCTTGTTCGAACAGTCACCAAACACACGACTCGCGCGGCGCTAGTGCAGGTAATACCCAACAAACTACGAACTAACCACAACAATAAGCTATGCTTCTGTATAAATTTCACAGTTCCATGGAATACATGAAGAAACAGAATTAAAACTCCCATTGTATTTGAACAAACTTACAACAGTCCGTATGTACCGATGCATAAACATTTATGGTGACTGAAATAAATGTAACAGACAAAGACGAAAATGTTGTCCCCCAAAAAGTGTTATTTGACTGAACCCAGTATAATGTTTTAACGAATATTAGAGGCGATAATGATTTACCAAGTAGGTTGAAAATGAGCAATTCAAACTCTGTCCACATATTTGAGTAACAGATAAAAACTTTGCTTGTAATCAGTTTGAATACAAGATGGCAACATTCAGATGAAACGATCGAGGCAACTAATCAAAAATTAAATGTCGAAAACACGAAATTGTCATAATGAAGTATTTGTTATTCTTATCTAAAGAGTAAATTACAGCGAAATGACCCGTCTTGGAGATAGTACCATGCGACTTCGCCAGATCGCGGGACGGACGGAAGCTCAAGAACTACATAGAATCATGTTTCAATCTTTTATTTATTGATTAGTTGTCGTTGTAAAAGCGTGAGCTGCACCCTAAAAGCTATTTCGGTCGCTGTTACACAGCTATTTTTATTGATAAAATCCTTAGTGCCTTAAAAACGCTAAGACAGGTCCTTGTGGTAGAACTTATCAAAATCACTAGCGCGCAGGCCGATCAGAAGCTCGAACACAACCCGATATTTCCCGAGCTGTGACGTAAGCTGTTCGAACAGTTCGAGTCGTGTTGAAACACCACCCAATATCAAATTGAAATTGTCGCGGTGAGCACCGTGATTTGCTTCCATAGGCCAAAGTCCTTGAGCTCTGCGAGACATACCACGCTAGGCGTTTCGGAGAGAGTTGTGGCAGACAGCCAGACATAGCAGCCTATGATTCTTTGGGAAAATAGCCGACTCGCGAGCTGCGCACTTGCGTAATTACGAAACAGAGATGCGTGGGAATAAACGACGTGTTTCAACGGCCAAATAATATTTTTCCCATACCTTATATTCTGAGGAAGTAAGTAACCGGCGACTCCAAGTTACGTGTAGTTTATACGTACAAATTACGTTAGGGGGTCTGTAAAGTGAAGCTCTCCACTTTTTTGCAATATCATACTAATGACTTAGAGAACATGCAACTAACGAAAGCAAACTTAATTCTTGGCTCAGTGGTGACTCTGTTCGAGTCCTCAACAGCGAGCGATAAAAAGGAGAATTCACACTCGTACCCTAGCCTTTCTTTCAATTATGTACGGTATCAAATAGTTGCAGACCTCCCTCAAAGAAGTCTGAAAAATTACATTTTTGGTTATGTTGAATTTTCACTGGGTTAAAGTGGTACATAAAACAAGTTATGTTACCATAGCAACGGGTATCTTTTTTTCTGCTTACAAGTTCAGCTATCTGTAGTTGTAAAGCTGGAAGAACATCGTGCATATGAATGAAAATGGCAGACATGGCTGATGTTAAGTTTCAGTTCAAAGAATGGTTCAAATGGATCTGAGCACTATGCGACTTAACGTCTGAGGTCATCAGTCGCCTAGAACTTAGAACGAATTAAATCTAACTAACCTAAGGACATCACACACAACCATGCCAGAGGCAGGATTCGAACCTGCGACCGTTTCAGTTCAAAGAATGTTGTATTTGTTAAATAAAAGCATAGAAAGGAAAGTAAATCCATCAAATTGGAAGCAGAATGTCAAGAAACGTAGGAGGAACAGTAGTAAATCTTGTATTTCCATAGTTGGTAAAGACGTGCCTGAAAAAACTACATAAGAAGGGTTATGCAGAAGAACGTCGTATATCATTATCAAGTAAAAATTGTACTCTACAGTAATTTGCTTGGTATGACCGTTAGTTTGGGCAAGAAAACAACTGGACAGTGATACTTTTGTACAACTACCTTGTTTTGACAGGATGTTTTATAACAGTAGAGTAAAAGTTTGTTTTTGGACTTAACTTTCTACCCTGGAACCATAATTCTCCAGCAGACGGGAGGAATAGAAGAGTAATGGATGTCAGGATTAGCTATGAATGGAAGTATGTGATATCTGAACCTTGTTTAAGTACACCATAATTGTAAATTAAATGAGCCAGAATGTGTTTGTTGCTGTCAATTTTCGTGAACGAATTATGAAGTGTGACCCAAACTTGAAAATTACTAATTACGTGGTTGAATATCACCGCAGACGATCCAAATGTAGCGTATCAGCGTCTTGGTCATAATGGCATTCAACATTAGGTACGTCATTCTCTGCTAGAAACAAAACAGAGAATCAACCTTAAGTTAACACCCCTAACCTGTTATGAGTTTGCTTTGTCGTATAAGAACTTCTTCCTCTATCGGCAATGACAATGGACTTGTTGGATACAGTAGAACCTCGCTAATCCGACTCGGATGATCCGGTGCGCAGCTTGTGGTCTAGTGGCTAGCGTTGCAGCTTCTGGTTCACGGGGTCTCGGATTCGATTCTCAGCCGGATCGGGGATTTTCTCCGCCCGGGGACTTGGGTGGTTGTGTTCTCCTCACCGTTTTATCATCATTCGAGAAAGTGACGAGACTGTACAGTGAATTTATTGGGAGTTCGTACAGGCGCTGATAACCACGTTGATGAGCGTCCCACAAACCAAATATCATTATCATCATCATAATCGGATGACGATCCGACTTACCGCTTAGCACAATATCTCATTTGCCGTGTTTTTTTGGACTTTTCCACGACTCATCGTCTGCGATATGGATCAGTTGACCATTTTTAGGTGCTGTTATTCGATAAGTTTTCGTAGGAAGTACTTTGTTTCCATCTTATATCAATAAGTGTTGTTCTACACTCATTTCAAATGGTTCAAATGGCTCTAAGCACTATGGGACTTAACATCTGAGGTCATCAGTCCCCTAGACCTAGAACTACTTAACCCTAACTAACCTAAGGACATCACGCTCATCCATGCCAGAGGCAGGATTCGAACCGACGACCGTAGCAGCAGCGCGGTTCCGGACTGAAGCGCCTAGAACCGCTCGGCCACAGCGGGCGGCACATTCATTTCAGTTATAAATTAGTACCAGTGTTCTTCTTTCATAAAACTAAATAATGGCATTAGCTAAACGTAAACAATTTACACTGTCTTCAGCGGAGGAACTGAAAGTACATGAATGGGTAGACAAAGGTGAGTGATAGAAAATGTGACAGCAAATTAGTATTTTTTTGGTATAAAACGTTATTTCACAATGTACTTAGGATATGCAACATTCTTACACGGAAACCTACATAAAAATGAGATACCTTTGTAATTATTATAAAATACGGTAAAAACATTTTCCTGTTCTATAATACATACTGTATCACATGATCATACATAATACAACGTATATAAAGGAAAACAATTATTTTACTTCACGAAAAAAATGTAATTGTGATATACAACCGTGTTTGATGGAGGTCTTAAATTTTCGTCAGAGTGCATACTTCACCTCGAATGAATCTACAGAGCAAGGGTTAAGATACTGGACAAGTGTTGAGATGAGCGGGCTTCAAATCCTTGTAGAGCCATCAAGATTTAAATTTCTACTGGTTTCCCTACATCATGCGAAGTGCATGAGGAATGATGCCTTTGAAAGGACCATATTTAGGTTCTTCAGCATATCTTTTTCCAGTACGAGCTTATACTCAATCTCTGATGCCATACTGCCTCTAATGACGTTGTCGACAGGACCTTAAACCCTAAACTTGCATAAAACATTCTCGGACTTCTTCCTCAGTTCAGCATAAAACCTCCAGCTTTCGACGATTTCCTGCATCGTTTTCGTCAGGAGCAACTGACTGTCAGAACTATTGCTGCAGTGGCCTTATATAGCCCAAGGACGGATTCTGATTGGTTGATAATTGCATCATACTGTCACAAATGGCATCAATGTCTACCTTGGTGGCGCGACCGCTCCCGCCATAGAGCAAACATTGCGACGAATATCTCTGGCTCTTCTCTGCATCGAGAGCTCGTTTCCAAGCACCGCTAAGACTACATCCGCCGTCCCAGTTGAAGATTTTCTCGCAAATTCTTATTTCCACAGTCTCTTTAACTACAGAGTCGCAGTGGGTGGGAGCCTATGACAAAACTTTTATTTCGTCAAAGAGCATTTTATGTTTGTTTGTGTGGCTGTGCTCGGCAACTGCGGATTTCTCCACTTCTCGATTTTTAATATGCCGTTGGTGTTCTGCACACAGGTCGGGAACGGTGCGGATGGACTGAGCAATGTAATTGCTTCCGCACTCATACGGGATGTTTTAAATCGCAAAATGCTGACTCTGCGAGCAGAGTTGCCAACCGTACCGTGTCAGGCGGAACGTCCCGTCCTGCGATATGTGTCTGCTGGACGCTAATTGTCCCGCTTTATGGTGAACCTGGCCTTGGTTAGACAGAAACACCATTCAAGTGAAGAACGGGTGGCGCTTAGCGTACATGCAACGGTGTCCAGCGCGGAAACAGTGATAGGGGGCGCTCACGCCAGCGCCGAACCAGGAAAGAGACAAATGACTGTCGCACGCGTTCGGTGGCTCGTTCGCTCTGCTCCCCTCCGCCGCTGCTTCGCTGACTCGCGTTACGCCGGCGTCGTGCAGTTATTACTCACTACTTGTCAAAGAGTTTCGAATGCGATTCATAAAATAAACAGTGTTTAGTGTGTTGTTGACATTTTACTATTATCATTTTTTGAACAGACTGATTGGATTTGAGTCATATCTGATTCAAAAACAATGGACAACGGCCGTGAAAAAGTAAATACAAGAAGTGTAAATGGAAGTGTTCCTACCGGCAAGAATGGGAGAAATCGTATTCTTTTTTGAAAGAAGTTGATACAAACGTGCTTAAAGCTTTTTGCGTTGTATGTATGAAATCATTTATGATATAACTGAAACTGGTACATCTGTGTAATACCGTGTAGGGCCCCGCGAGCACGCAGAAGTGCCGCAACACAACGTGGTATGGACTCGACTAACGTCTGAAGCAGTGCTTTGTGGGAATTGACACCAAGAATTCTGCAGGGCTGTCCATAAATCCGTAAGAATACGAAGGGGTGGAGATCTCTTCTAAACAGCACGTGCAACGCATCCCAGATATGCTCAAAATGGTTATGTCTGGGGAGTTTAGTGGCAAGCCAAAGTGTTTAAACTTAGAAGAGTGTTCCTGGAAGCACTCTGTAGCAATCCTGGACATGTGGGATGTCACATTGTCCTGCTGGAATTCTCCAAGTCCGTAGGAATGCGCAATGGAAACTAATAGACGCAGGTGATCAGACAAGACGCTTACGTACATGTCACCTGTCTGAGTCGTATCTGGACGTATTAGGGATCCCATATCACTCCAACTGCTCACGCCCCACCAACTTGAACAGTTCCCTGCTGACATGCAGTTTCCATGGATTCATGAGATTGTCTGCATACCCGTTCACGTCCATCCGCTCAATAGAATTTGAAACGAGACTAGTCCGACCAGCAACATGTTTTCAGTCATCAACAGTTCAATGTCGGTGCCGACGGGCCCAGGAGCGGAGTAAAGCTTTGTGTCGTGCAGTCATTAAGGGTACACGAGTGGGTCTTCGGCTCCGAAAGCCCCTATCAACGATGTTTCGTTGAATGCCTCACACGCTGACAATTGTTGAAGGCCCAGCGTTGAGCTCTGCAGCAATTTGCAGAAGGGTTACACTTCTGTCACGTTGAATGATTCTCTTCCGTTGTCGTTGGTCCTGTTCTTGCAGGATCTTTATCCGGCAGCAACGATGTCGGAGATTTGATGTTTTACAGGATTCCTGATACTCACGGTACACTCGTGAAATGGTCGTACGAGAAAATCTCCAGTTCATCGCTACCTCGGAGATACTGTGTCCCATCCCTCATGCGCCGACTATAACACCACGTTCAAACTCACTTAAATCTTGATAACCTGCCATTGTAGCAGCATTAACCGATATAACAATTACGTCAGACACTTGTTGTCTTATATAGCGGTTGCTGACCGCATCGCCGTATTCTGGCTATATACATAGACTATATCTGTATTTGAATACGCATGTCCAAGCCGGTTTCTTTAGCGCTTCAGTGTAGCACGAAGGTTTGAATAATGTTAAACGGCATGTTAGGGACCCGGATCACGAACGGCGTGAAAGAACTCGAAAGAGTACTCAGACCTTACAACTGTTTTTAAAGCGCGATGTTTTGACGACAGATGAGGAAAAAGTGATAGCTGCAGAATTGAGAAAATCTTATCATGACATAAACCATAACATATCGTACAGTTCTACTGATTAAGATTCAAAGTTATGCCCCGTGATACTAAATGATTTCCAAATCGTATCAAACAATACGCTCAGCGGAACTACGGCATGGAAAAACTAGGGTCAGGCATGTCATACAGCGTTTCGACAGTTGCGTCAAACAGCAGACATATAAAATTATTTCCAATAATTGTCAGATTTTAGTCCCCGGAGAATGGTATCGGCATCTGGGTGCTTGATTTTTATTCGCATCTAGATGAAAAAGCGACCGATGTTTATAATAATATAAAAATAGACTCAAATGTATCTGCATCCTAGGCCGACAACATCAGTCTTAATTTTGACGAAAATAATTCAGTTTACAAACTAATTTCTCAACATAACGCCAACATCTTGCCAGCGCGGTGTGCAGCGCGCATGGCGCACAATGTCGTCCGTCATCCAATGGACTTTGGTACTTAAAGTGTGTGGACACTTATCCTATCACGCCCAGAGAGTTCAAAACAAGCTGGCCGTGGTTGCATCCTGCTATTGGGAAAATTCTTTGCGGGTTTCCAGCGCTGAGTTCATATTTTACAACTCTTGGAAATAACTGTCCACTTGTACTAGGAAAATATTTTGATGACAACGATGCAAAGAAACAGAAAACTTTCTTTGATTTCTAGACAATGCTTTAAAATTTTTTCAGAGCGCCATCATGTTTTTGGAAAAATGTAATCCTTTATCTTATGATATCTACAACATCCAGACAAATTTACGCCTAAAAATATATCAAAGAATTAACGACAAATTCTTTGGATTAAATCTGCTCTAATGCCCTCCCAGTTTCGCAATTGATGAACAAGAGTCTATCTAAAACTGTTTTGATTACATGGCACAAAAATACATTCAAATACCTGGACAATAACTTTGCTTTTTAAGAGGATAATAATTTGGCAAAAATAGGATTGTTTGCTTTGCAAAGTACATTTATTTACAAGGATCTGTCTATGTGCTGTGAAAAATTATCAGTCACCAAACTCATAGATACGAACTTTGTAATGTGTTCAACAGTGTTAAGGAAATTGTAAATAAAATTACTGAGGAGCGTAAACTAACACCACAGCCAAATGAAACAGAAAATCGATCTATGAAACTTGGCATGAACTATTTCAGCATTCAAATACACCGAAGTTATTAAAGACTTTCCAGTTTATAGTGTTCGTTCTATGTTCTAACGCTGCTGCTGAGAGGCCATTTTCACTTTGTGGGAACGCCTGGACTGATTCAAGAAGTAGACTGTGTGTTGAACATGTAAAGGTGGAACTGCAAGTAAAAATTAACTTTCAGTACAATTGTAAAAAATTTTTTAATTACGTTTTGAAGAATAAAAAACTGCTCAAATGTGCCAATTTACAAGACAAGAACTTCTTCAAAAAGAAAACTAATTAACTAAGCAAAGAACTTTATTTACTGGTCTGTGTTTAAGTTTTGTTTGATGATTACTTTGCAATAACGAAGAGTTTATTTCGTTAATTTTGTTTCAGATTTTAAAATAAGACTGATAAAAAATGGATTCCGTTGTTTTTCTCTAGTTTCCGTACATTTGTAGACAGGTCACGCTTCTTTTTTCAAGTCCCGCATAAAACTTTATGGTTTCCTGCATATCTGTCAATAATAGTTCGCTACCCTAGCCGAGACTGTCCTTAACAAAGTGTATGTAACATCTGCTTTATCTTCATAGGAGGTCGAAAAATAGATCCGATGCCTCGTCTTTCCAGAACTGTTCCTATTTTGCTGGATGTAGCGCCGAAGAAACGAAGAAATAAAATCGGTGCCTCATCTCGTAAATGTTGGATATTTTCATGTTTCCTTTACTTGGAGAACGATGACTTGATACCGTGTGATCCATGGCCGTTATTTCGGAACACTTTCTTTAGGTGATTAATTTCTGAATCCAAGTGGTCCTCATCAGAAACGGTTATTGCTCTGTACCACAGTGTATTTAAAGCTGCTCTCTTATGGACTGGATGGTGAAAACTCTGGGCACTGAGATATAAACGACTGTGCGTCGGCTTGCAATACTCTGAATGGCCGAGACGTTCATCCGACCTTCGTTGTACAAGAACATCTTACAGAGGCAATCTTCCCGTGTCTCGACGGTGAACTGGGTGTTTAGAGGTACGCTGTTCATATGTTCTTGGGAGCGCTCAGGAGCGTCTATGCCGTGTAGCCACGCCATAAACATGTCGCCAACATAACGATAAAATGAAGATGGATGAAGGGGAGCCGAATTGAATGCACGTTACTCAAAATGTTCCATAAAGAAGTTGGCCATTGCTGGAGACAACGGAGAACCTATAGTAGCCATGTCGTCCATTTCAGAAAATTTACTGCCGCACAAGAAGCAGCTGGTCGTCATAACATGTCGGAGTAACTTTATCATTTCAGGAGGAAAAAGCTCTGCCAACAGTTTCAGTGTGTCCCACACAGTAACTTTCGTAAACAGCTGAGACCATATCCAGGCTGACTAAAATGACATTTGGGCCAACTCTAATTTGTCTAATTTTCTCAATGATTATCTTATAATTTCTGATGTGATGTTCACAAAGGCCAACTACCGAGAGTCACCAACTTAGTTAAATATGGCCAACCTGTAGATAGGGGCACCAATGGCGCTAACAATTGGCCTTCCTTGAGGACTTCAGGTAATCCATGCAGCCTAGGAGGTCTAGGAAATCGTTCTCTAAGATTTTTTACGACATCTTCTGGTAGACCAGAATTCTTCAAAAGCTGCACCGCTTTTCTGCTTTATGTTAGGTCCCGGTATAGGAATTTGTACATTCTATCTTCCAACGACGATGACACTTTTCTGTGATGTTCAGTGCTATTAGATCAATTGTGGCAATATCCATGTCGGCAGGAAGTACCACAGGATCTTCATCTTCACATAATGCACGGAGGCCCTCTCTCTCCGCTCTGTTCATGTTATATTTGAGCGGCTTGGCTGAGTCTAAAATGCGGAGTCAATGAGCTCTGACATGCATGCTCTACGGGAGGCCTTGGGATGGACAGTGTCTAAGTACTCGTCGTCGGGTCTTCTTTTACGTGACGAAGGACGTCCTCTTCAACGTCTAGAGTGGAGCACCACAGTTGCGAACGTACCAGTTCCCCGCAGCTGTGGCTGTAGTCCGGCGAAAATAGTATGTGACTTCATAATTACAACAGAGGCTGATGACAGCACCCCTTCTCACTTTGTTTGAGTGTGCCGCGAAGCATGAGATTTGAACGTGATTCAAACTTCAAACTAACTTTATATCCAAACGGTACATTTCCGTACAGGGGTTTCTTTTCAAAATTTTATGTACTAAGTTCCCTCTAATGCCCCTAGATGCCGGTGACAGAAATATGAAAGACCCTGTATAGGTAAAGGCTATGACGAACCATGAAACAATATATACAAAAGGTCCAAAGAAACTGGTATAGGCATGCATATTCAAATACAGAGATACGTACAGAGGCAGAATACAACGCTGCCGTCAGAAACGCCTATATAAGACAACAAGTGTCTGTCGGAGTTGTTAGATTGGTTACTGCTGCTACAATGGCAGCAATCGCTGCACATTTCAATGCTGGACCATCAACAAGTGTCAGAATGTGAAGCATTCAACGGAACAACATCGATATGGACTTTCGTAGCCAAACGCTCACTCGTGTACCCTTAATGACTGCACGTCACAAAGCTTTACGCCTCGCCTGGGCCCGTCAACACCGACATTGAACTGTTGATGACTGGAAACATGTCGCCTGGTCGGACGAATCTCCTTTAAAACTGTATCGAGCGGACAGACGTGAACGGGTATGCAGACAAACTCATGAATCCATGGACCCTGCATGTCATCAGGGGACTGTTCAAGCTGGTAGAGGCTCTGTAATTGAGTGGTGCGTGTGCGGTTGGAGTAATATTGCACCCCCGATACGTCTAGATACGACTCTGACAGGTGACACGTACGTAAGCATCCTGTCTGATCACGTGTCCATTATCCATTCCGACGGACTTTGGCTATTCCAGCAGGACAATGTGATATCCCACACGTCCAGGATTGCTACAGAGTGGTTCCAGAAAAGCTCTTCTACATTTGAACACTTTGTCTGGCCTCTAAACTCCCCAGACATTAACATTATTGAGCATATCTGGGATGCGTTGCAACGGGCTGTTCAGAAAAGATCTCCACCCGCTCGTATTCTTATGGATTTATGGACAGCCTGTCAGGATTCATAGTGTCAGCTCCCTCCAGCACTACTTCAGACATTAGTCGAGTCCATTCCACGTCGTGTTGCATCACTTCTGCGTGTTCGCGGAGGCCCAACACGATATTAGGCAGGTGTACTTTTTCTTTAGCTTTTCAGTGCAGTTTGATATACACCTAGTTTCTAAAACTACTGTGAGCCTAATTTTAGAAAGAGCGTAAATAACAGATGTGTGACATTTTATGTTAAAACATATAATGTGTCACACACATTAGCTGTAATGTATAATATACCGAATTTATGTGAAGTTATCGCTCTTCTTTACATAGAAATATTTTTAATTAGAATCCATTAGGAACAAGCTGTATCGTCACAACAAGAATGTTACCCAGAGAATGATACGAAAAGTCATGGACGATATACACCAAGTACTGAAACATGTATTGGCGTAAAATAAATGAATTTCCTTGCACAAAACTGAAATTTCCTCGAGCAGCCCGTACACTTAACACTTAACGCACCAGACTCAAAACTGGAGAAACTGTATTAAACATAAGCGCCTTAGTGATTTCGTACACGAATCCGCGACACTTCACTGATTATCCTAATATGTGACCAACAGACGCCTTGTGCTGCACTACTTAGTGAGACGTCCAGTCGCACTTCTCAACACACATACCCAGCTGTCGTTAAACTCTTCACTTCTTTGCACACTTGGCATTTATCCAAACACTTCCACCGTTAACCGCGGCTATATCGCGGTGGTGAGCACGTACCTCTTTAAAGACCTGAGCTTGCGCGAAACGAAAACTATAGTACATGCTTTCTGCCTGCCTAGCGGAATTAATCTACCACAATTTTAGAGTACCAGTATTACATATGTTGTAAGATTTAGGTTACCATACGAAGTCTAAACCCATCTATCACTCAGAGGACGTTACATATCATTTTATTGAGAATCTGTGTTAAATGATTGTACACAACTGGCCATTAAAATTGCTACACCACGACGATGACGTGCTATAGACGCGAAATTTAACCGACAGGAAGAAGATGCTGTGATTTGCAAATGATTAGCTTTTCAGAGCATTCACACAAGGTTGGCGCCGGTGGCGGCACCTACAACGTGCTGACATGAGGAAAGTTTCCAACCGATTTCTCATACACGAACAGCAGTTGACCGGCGTTGCCTGGTGAAACGTTGTTGTGATGCCTCGTGTAAGGAAGAGAAGTCCGCAACCATCACGTTTCCGACTTTGATGAAGGTCGGATTGTAGCCTATCGCGATTGCGGTTTATCGTATCGCGACATTGCTGCTCGCGTTGGACGAGATCCAATGACTGTTAGCAGAATGTGGAATCGATGGGTTCAGGAGGGTAATACGGAACGCCATGCTGGATCCCAACGGCCTCGTATCACTAGCAGTCGAGATGACAGGCATCTTATCCGCATGGCTGTAACGGATCGTGCAGCCACGTCTCGATCGCTGAGTCAACAGATGGGGACGTTTGCAAGACAACAACCATCTGCACGAACAGTTCGATGACGTTTGCAGCAGCATGGACTATCAGCTCGGAGACTATGGCTGCGGTTACCCTTGACGCTGCATCACAGACAGGAGCGCCTGCGATGGTGCACTCAACGACGAACCTGGGTGCACGAATGGCAAAACGTCATTTTTGCGGATGAAGCCAGGTTCTGTTTAAGCATCATGATGGTCGCATCCGTGTTTGGCGACATCGCGGTGAACGCACATTGGAAGCGTGTATTCGTCATCGCCATACTGGCGTATCACCCGGCGTGATGGTATGGGGCGCCATTGGTTACACGTCTCGATCACCTGTTGTTCGCATTGATGGCACTTTGAACAGTGGACGTTACATTTCAGATGTATTACGACCCGTGGATCTACCTTTCATTCGATCCCTGCGAAACCCTACATTTCAGCTGGATAATGCACGACCGCATGTTGCAGGTCCTGTACGGGCCTTTCTGGATATAGAAAATGTTCGACTGCTGCCCTGGCCAGCACATTCTCCAGATCTCTCACCAATTGAAAACGTCTGGTCAATGGTGGTCCAGCAACTGGCTCGTCACAATACGCCAGTGCACCCAAATTGCGTTAAAATGTAATCACATGTCAGTTCTAGTACAATATATTTGTCGAATGAATACCTGTTTATCATCTGCATATCTTCTTGGTGTAGCAATTTTAAGCGATCACGCACTCTTCTGTGCAAAGTAGACCACTAAGGCTGAATGGTTTTGGGACCTTGTGACTGTGATGGCCAGGGAAGATGCGACAGTTCATTCTCGTGCTCACAAGACCAATCCTGGGCGATACGGGCTGTGTGATCAGGACACTTGTCGCCTTGGAATACAGCATCACCTTTGTGGAACAAAGATTGTACCATGGGATGGACATGATCATCCAAAATAGTCACATCATTCTTAGTAGCAACGCGACCTTCCACAGTAACCATGGGGCCCATGGAATACCACGATATGGCTGTGCAAGTCGTCATCGGAACCCCGCCACGTTTCGCTGTTCAGGCATAAACTCGGCCACAAGTTGGAAACAGTGTGAAACATGATTCTGATGAACAAATGACTTTCTTCCATTGCTCCTGTGAGGTAACAGGCGAGTTGTGCCGACCTGAAAATATTCTAAGTTCGGAATTAGAGGAGCCACATGGGCCGCTCGGCAAGCCGAGGCTTGTCAGCAACTGCATGGTGCCGAACATTAGCCGGAGCAAGAGTGGTAGCCCCATTGCATGGTCCAGTCTGGCCGCGTGGCTTGGAATTCCATGTTGACGCTGTGCCGAGGAATGGGCTTTGTGTCGATGAAGGAGATTTGTATGCCGGGAGTGCCAAAGGTGGTGAACTTTGTGAAACCATAATGGCAAACATTTCATAGTTCATATAGAAATTAATAATACCCAGAGGAATCATGATACCTTAAAAAGAAACAGGTATGTTACCATTATTTGCAGGACGATTCTGATGGTGTAATCAGATTTTCAATATGTTTATTAGTTTAAAGTTTAGTATCTGACGGTAAATTATAGAAGTAACACCCAGCAACGAATTTCCAAAATCTAAACGATTCCGTCGATCCATGTGTCTTTAGAAAGCTATTATCGTAAACCTAAATTGGTATAAGTTACAGGTATGTATCTACATCTACATCTACGTCCATACTCCGCAAGCCACCTGACGGTGTGTGGCGGAGGGTACCTTCAGTACCTCTATCGGTTCTCCCTTCTATTCCAGTCTCGTATTGTTCGTGGAAAGAAGGAGTGTCAGTATGCCTCTGTGTGGGCTCTAATCTCTCTGGTTTTATCCTCATGGTCTCTTCGCGAGATATACGTAGGAGGGAGCAATATACTGCTTGACTCTTCGGTGAAGGTATGTAGCTTGAATAGTACATGAGTTATTGGAAGTCAAAGTGGCCAATTACTATCGATCATGTCAGGCCATAGGTACTCCACAGTTACACGAAAAAACGGTAGCAGCATGCTTATAAATATATTTATTCATCTATGTCTTTGTTTATATCCGATATATACTATTCATGAAAAAATTGGTTAAGTATTTACTGTGTTTTAGAAAGCACAGAGACATTAGGCTACTGGCCTACCTTTTGTTCTGTTTCTTTGATATATGTTTATTTCAATTGTTTATGTATTTCATAATGTGTGTTAGAGCGTGTTTATGGTCCAGCCGTAGGAATATTTATTTAATTGTATGTTATTTAAATATAAATCCAGTATTTCGAATATGTTTCATTATAATTGTGAGTATGCGTTGGCTTGGAGAGAAGGCGGGAGCCCTCTAGCCAATCACAGTGCTTGTTACTGCGGTAGGCGACTACCGAAGTCAAATGGTTCAAATGGCTCTGGGCACTACGCGACTTAACTTCTGAGGTCATCAGTCGCCTAGAACTTAGAACTAATTAAACCTAACTAACCTAAGGACATCACATGCCCGAGTCAGGATTCGAACCTGCGACCGTAGCTCCGGCCGGCCTACCGAAGTCAATGGAGACACTGGATGGAAGTGGGTGAGGAGCATCGGGTCGCGCAGGACATGAGAGGGTTCTGGACGGGAAGGCTTGACGGATGGTTGTAGGAAGTACTTGGAGAGTGTTGATCTGTTTGTGCGTGGTCGCGGGAGATCGAAATATTTTGTAGTGCTGACTTGTGCACTTGTGAGACTTCCGTGACTTCTGCAGTGAAGACGTAGTATGCGTTTATAAGTGAATATCTCGCGAGCTATGTTGTTGCTCATAACTATTTACGTGAAGTAGGAACCTATTGTTTCCCTGTTATTCAACTTATATTTTATTGAACTGCTGGACGATCGACACCAATAAGTGTTTTGCAGAAGTAAATGGCTTCTTGAGAGTACTTCTGCTATCGTACTCATCATTTAAAGTCGTTAAAATAGGACATGCAGATTTTATTTAATTGCAATATTTCATTAATAAATTTCTATGTTACATTCAAAATCCGCAACTGCCAAGTGATAGGAACCTTTGACCATTCTATTCATGTGTATATTCTTATTGTATACTGTAGACTTAGGAGTATTTAGCTTGTAATGCGGCAACTACGTATCCCAGCCCCTAGACAACGAAACCAGCCAAAACTTTTAATATTTGTGTCTGAGGGTACGTAGTTGAGGGTCACAATTTTTTTCTGAAAGCCCACACTTCATATTCTAGATTTTATGGCTTTTGTACCACTTTTTCATGTTACGGGCATTTGCATCATGGTTGAGTGGTTTAGGAGTTCCAGCTCGCCTTGCAATTATCTGGTTCTGAAAGTACCTTCATTTGTTTTGGTGCTGAAATCATTCGCGAATGTGACATTCAGTTTTGCGGGGTCTTTTGCAGCAATCCGTTCTCGTAATTTTCGTCACAATCTTCTTCAGTGACTGTCGCTCACGATCACTCAAAACACACTTTCGTCTGCTTTGTGATTTAGATGATAATTTTTTTCCACTTTCGCTGTATGCGGTATAAATCTTCGGTACGGTGGCTCTCATAACACCAAATACTTCAGCTTCATTAGCTAAGGAAGCACGAACCAAACCAGCAGCAACAATTTGCCCAGGGTCTTATTCGCTTACCTCCGTTATAATAAACTGAAAGCTACACAGAATACTGTTCTGAGCAAGACTGACAGTTGCAAAGTATTGAAGACATCGCAAAAGTGCAGTTCGTGGTCTAGTACAACAGTGCAACCTGTACACTTGGCTAGCATCTGCATTTATGTTCAACCAAGCGTTTCTTGCGGAATTTTTGTCCAACCACTCCCCATTCAGCTTTAACACCAGAATCAGTTTTGACCTAATAGTATGCAAACACGTTTGAAAACTCCACTTGTCGAAACCAATTCGCAAATTATCAAGCGACTAGAATCTAACCAGAACATTATGACGGCCTGCTTCATTACTTGTTGATTCATTTTTGGAATGCAGTATAATAGCTACTCTGCGTGGTATGCATTCGACAGGTCCTTGGTATGTTTCCGGAGGTATTTTATACCAGAACAGGTTGGGCAATTCAGGTAAATTACTGGCTCGATAGCGTCCTAAATGTATTCCACCCGTGGCCAACATATCAACGTGAGTTCATCATCAGGCTCCTCAAACACAGTAGTACGATTTTGGCCTTCTGACACGGACACTGGCTGGAAGGTACTCTTGCCGTCAGGGAAAACGTGGCGTGAAGAGATGCAGGTAGTCAGCGATAATGTTCACGCATTACTCAGCTGTCATGCTGCTTTTGGCGCCACGAAGGAAGTGGCACATAAGGCGCTTGTTCGCCCGATTCTTGAGTATTGTTCATGCATCTGGTTTCCCTACCAGGTAGGACTGATAAGAGGAGATAGAAAATATCCAACGAAGAGCGGCGCGTTTCGTCTCGGGATCGCTTAGCTGGCGACAGGGCGTTACAGAGACGCTAAACAAACTCCACTGGCAGACGTTACAAGAGAGGCGTTGTGCATGACGCAGAGATTTACTACTGAAATTTCGGGACAGCATTTTTCAGGAGTCGGGCAACATATTATTTCCCCCCCACATACATCTCGCGTATTGACGACGAGGAGAAAATTCGAGAAATTAGAGCCAATACAGAGGCTTACTGACAATCATTCTTCCTACGCACTATTCGCGACTGGAACGTGGTTGGAGGGATCAGATAAGGGTACCGAATGTACCCTCCACCACACACCATTATCTGGCTTCCGGAGTATGATGTAGATTAGATGTAGTGCCACAGGTCCGAAGGAAAACCAGGCGATTGTCCTCCATAGCATGATACTGCTCCCAACCTGCCTGAGCCAACCTCGACCTCGTGTAACAGGATACGTGATTTATCCGACCAAGCCATACGACTCCATTGGTCTGAGGTCCAATCTCGATGACGTCGTGACCACTGCTATCGTATCTGATAATGTTGTTGGTTTTTCTTCTTCCTTCCGTTTTATTTGCTCTGTACACACATCTCTGATAGTGTATAATATTTCTTGTTTTCTTCTATCGTACGAAATACAATTGCTTACTGCTTTATTAATTTTGATATGTGAGCTTCCTTTAATTAAGCACCCAAAAGTGTCTATGTATACTTAATATTCTTTGTCATGCTTTTGTGAAACGCGCTGTGTGAAAACAAATGTATTGAGCAGTACTGCTGTCTGAATTGTGATATGATATCGATAGTTGGTTGTCGAACAGTCACACTGAGTGTGTGTGTGTGTGTGTGTGTGTGTGTGTTTAGTGTGGTGTCCTGGCGTTCGTGCGTATAAGGGTGCTAGACAGAAGCACGCGAATTTCTTATTTCTTTGGTCACGGTATAAACTAAATGACTGGGTGTTGTGTGATGTCCTTAGGTTAGTTAGGTTTAAGTAGTTCTAAGTTCTAGGGGACTGATGACCATAGATGTTAAGTCCCATAGAGCTCAGAGCCATTTATAAACTAAATTTCGACATGGACATTATGAAGTGAAATGTTAGACTGTGAATACCGTGAGCTTAATTGAGTATGAAGCATTACCTGAGGAATGCAATCTCTTTATAAGTATAAAATTATTTCAAAATAATTTCCTTGCAGGTATGTGCGCTCTTTTACTAACGAAATTTTTGAATTTGGCTGAGAAAAATGTAATGAAACGCGTATGAACTGTAAATTCAGACCAAAGATATCAAAGGAATCAAGATATGGCTATGTTTTCACTTATAACTAAACGTTCTCCCTGCAGTTACTAAGTCGTAAGTGAAATACAAGATTTTGTAATTTTTATATCGGAAAATTTAGCTGAAAGCGCGAGCTCAGCAAATCATACAATGTGCCGAATACAATTTGCGTTCATTAACTGATCTCATTCTGCTGTAAACAAAGAGCGCCCCTGAGGTTATTTGCGGATCATTTAACAGTGACTTGCGATAGTTCTGTGCAAGAGCAACTTACGTATGATCTGCCGATCGCCCCAAACTGCGGATCTGATGCTGTCGCTTTTCTCACATAAAGGCCTCACGGAACTGACGGTGGTGTTAAATTATTATGGCTAGAAAACGGTAAAAACTTCAGGAAGCAGTTTTATTCTCAAATCATTGGAGTTTTTAAGATACGTATTAGATGCAGTAGAAGAATGCGCACCAACATCACAAGGACGGCTGCTCTGTTGCTCGATAAGAGACCAATTAAATTAATTTGACAACTTCATTTTTACAAATTTTGCTACTTTATTCAAATACCGGTGTGAAAGGCTCAAGTGCTCTAAATGCACTCATGTCCTGAAGAAAAATAATACCTTGAATGACTAGAGATAGGACATTCATACTCACAGGAGATGTACATTGTAAGTAGGCTGTTTAGGTATTTTATTGGTAACGCCACCTCTGTATGAAAATCACTGGCTGTGCTGTGTGCAGTCTGTGGCTGCTTTGCATTGTTGTAATACTCGCCATTGTAGTGTTAGGCAGCTGGCTGTGAACAGCGTGTAGCGTTGCGCAGTTGGAGGTGAGCCGCCAGCAGTGGTGGATGTGGGGAGAGAGATGGCGGAGATTTGTAATTTGTCATGAACTGCTATATTTATATATGATGATATCAAGGTAAATACATTGTTTGTTCTCTATTAATATCTTTCATTTGCTAACTATCCCTATCAGTAGTTAGTGCCTTCCATAGTTTGAATCTTTTATTTAGCTGGCAGTAGTGGCGCTCGCTGTATTGCAGTAGCTTGAGCAGCGAAGATTTTTGTGAGGTAAGTGATTTGTGAAAGGTATAGTTTAATGTTAGTCAGGGCCATTCTTTTGTAGGGAATTTTGAAAGTCAGATTGCGTTGCGCTAACAAAATATTGTGTGTCAGTTTAAGCACAGTCGTGTATAATTGTTCTAAGGGGAAGTCTCGTGTATAAATACTTCTAAGGGGACGTTTCATATGTCGACCCTTAGCCGAGGATACCTCACTGGAATCTTCTGATTTTTTCTGGTAGTTTGTGTAATTAGTGTAGATTTTGTTTATTGCCAGCGCGTAACTGTAGAGAGAATCTCCTTTGTAGTTGCAGTCTTTCATTGTTGTACAGTAAATCAGTTGTGGCATGCATGTAGATTTGCAGCAAGTATTTCGCAGCTGCAATTAACTAGATATTATTTTCAGTGCTATTTTAATGTGTTCTCTTATTTTTGATCTTCAAATTGTGTTTTTCTGTGTTGTCGTGTGAAATACTGTGACAATAATGGCGTGTGAAAAACGTAATACTAGGCTCCAAAGTAAACTGAGAAATGACAGTGAAAATGAAAGCAGTATGTTAGCGCCACCGAGTAATGAATTAACTGATGTTCAAAGTAGTAATTTGGTAATTGTGCATAGGGAAATGGAGCGGGCGGCAAACAATGGTGTAGACAGTGAAACAGGTAGTGAACAGGGAAGCGTTATCGATCGATTGGTCGGCAACAGCTCGCCTCAGGAATCGGGAATGACAGAACACAATATTGCAAATACTGCAGATTCAGGTTTTGGGTCATCACCGCTTTCTCAAATAAGTCAAGACACATTTTCCACTTGTCAAAATGTGAATGTTGCCGGTGCAAATTCACTGCCGAAAAGCACTGAGGAACATGTTTCAGACACCAGTGCATTGTTATTACAATTAATGCAACAAATGGGACAAAAGCTTGAAAAGTTAGACACAATGGAACAACGTCAGAGACAAACACAGCAACAGTTAGACACAATGGGACAAAATCAGAGACAAACACAGCAAAAGCTTCAAAAGTTAGACACAATGTAACAAAATCAGAGACAAACACAGCAACAGCTTCAAAAGTTAGACTCATTGGAACAAATTCTTGAACAAACGCGTGAAGATTTAACTACTGAGTTACATAACATTGAATCGAAATGTCAAAAAGTCTGTAATGACGTAAAAACACAAATTTGTGAGCATTTTCAACCTATTTTTTCGCGGCATGAAAATGCATTACAGAATCACGAAGCAGCCATAAAAGAACTGCAAATTATTGTTCATGAAAATCATGAGACCTTGCAAGCTAAAATTGACTCAGTTGCATCTACCGATTCGGTTACGCAACTTGCAAAAACTCAGGAAAACTTCAAGGACACAGTAGATACTCTGAAACTTGGTTCAGAAAAACACACTGAAGAAATAAGTACACTATCGGAGAAAGTAGCCGAACTTTTGGATCAGTTCACTAATTTATCTACGAAGGTAGATGATAATCTGATTGACGCAAGACCGGTAGTCTTTAATGACACGGAAGAGTACGAACAAATTAGGAAATTCAAACAAAATCAGAATCAAATTAATACACAACACCAAAGAGAAATCCGGGGAGTACAAGATCAGCTGACACAGGTAATACAAGATTTACGTATTTCAGAGGACACTCGCGCTCCAACACGGGAAGAGAGACTTAGAAATACGGAAAAGCCACAAAATAATAACACAGGGCATTTCGGAAGTTATGAAAGAAATTGGCAATGTGCACCGAATTTTGAGATGGAACGGCCGACACGACCTAACAATGACCAATATGCGACTCGCCGACATGATGATTTTGACTATAAGCTGTTCATTACTACACGTAAATTCAAAACATTTAAGAATTCTGGCAACGACATTCATCCACAAGCATGGCTCCATCAATTCTCTCATTGTTTTCCTCCCAACTGGTCGTTGGAACACAGATTAGAATTTATGTGTGGCTACTTAGAGAATGAACCAGCTGTAAGAATGCGATCGGTCATTCACGATTGCCACAGTGAAGGAGAATTTTACCATGCCTTCCTCTCAGCATATTGGTCTCAAGCCACACAAGACCGTGTAAAACATAGCATCATAATGATGAAACATTTCGAACAATCTGAATTTTCCAGTCTTGTCAAATATTTTGAAGACATGTTGCATAAGAATGAATATCTTTCAAACCCATACAGCCCTTCAGAACTCATCCGCATTTGCTTAATCAAATTGCCTGAACATTTACGACACATTATTTTAGCAGGACGTTGCAAAGACGACATTGAAACCTTTCAGGGATTGTTACAAGAATTGGAAATTGACACTGACAATCGCGGAATGCGGAAACAGGAACACAACAATCACTACAGGTCACATCCGTCACAATTCCGTGACGACAGAAGTAATAACTGGACACAACAAGCCTATTGTTACAACGCAAATCGTGACCAAAACAGACACCACCCGTACGACAACCGTTGGCAGAGTAGTAATAATTACAGGGAAAGATCACCTCTCTGCGGTAGTGACTATCACAGAGACAATCAGAGAAACAGACAATATGGGAACCAAAATAAATACTATCAAGGGAGACAGAATAACTTTAGACGCAACGGACCAGCGCGCAGTTACGATTTAGGGAGAAATTCTCCACCACTTAACCGACAAGAAAGAAACTACAGGAACTACCGACATGACGACAGACGATATATTCGTAACGACAGACCTGAATTGCATCAGAACTGGCGGGATTCAAACAGAGCAGGGCCCTCTCGAGGAGGTGAATTTGAATCCCAATAACGACGCGCGCCAACAAAGAGACAATAGGCAATGACTCACACCGCTGGCAGCCACAAAACGTTCTTATGACACTAACGACGCAGCTGCCATAGCTAGTAATTACATAAAAATGGAAGACATTAGGGACATCTTACTCCAGGAACACGACGTAAAACATAACAACATTGCATATCCTGTGATTCACATTACTGTAAATGACGTAAAATTTACGGCAGTACTTGACTCTGGCAGTCCCATTTCAGTAATCAGTGAAACAGCCTTTAGCAAATGCAACAAATCGAATGATTTCCCCACACTTCCGTTACGTAAGATTAAATTACAAGGTGCAATCTTTGGAAAAAGTGTAGATGTACGCCAACAAACCAATTTAGAATTCTTTTGTCAAAGCCACAGCTTCTCTATGAACTTTCTCATTGTTCCATTATTGTCGACGGAAATTATATTGGGAGTAGACTTTTTGAATGAATACAAGGCAATCTTAAACTTTCACGATGCTGAAATAAGTTTAGAGAAAGAAGGTAAGTCAATAGCTTTGAAATTTGAAGACTGGCTCTCAAACCATGATGAGGAAATTAATCGGCTTTACGTTCTGTTAGACAACAGTTCGGAATTTTCTACGGAACTAGACACTAACAATCACTCTGCAAGTACTGACAGGGATGATATCGACGGCGCATTTGACACTAATAAGTTAATTCAGAATAAAATTCAAACAATTGAGAATTGTAATGACACTGATAGGCAGGACCTTTTTGAGATTTTACAAGCACATTCCACAGTTTTTACTCATAAAACAGGAACAATCAAGGGATTTCAATACCAGTTTCGTGTTCGTGAGCATACTAAATTTTGTGTTAGACCATACGTAATTCCGGCGCATTATAGGGACCGTGTTAGAACAGAAATACAATCTATGCTTAATGAGGGCATTATTGAGCCTGCAGTAAGCTCATACAACAATCCATTACATGTTGTTGAGAAGAAAAATGGATCGATCAGGCTTGTCTTAGATTCGAGACAAACCAATACTATCATCATTCCTGAAACAGACAGGCCGCAGACGATGGAAGAACTTCTTCAAAATTTTAATGGTGTAAAAGTGTTGTCTTCCATTGATCTCAGATCCAGCTTTTATCAGATCGAACTTCATCCAGAATGTAGAAAATACACAGCTTTCCTTTGTTTTGGCGTTTGTTATCAGTTTCGGAAACTTCCTTTTGGTTTGAACATTTCTTCGGCAGCTTTCATTCGTGGGTTAAATTCCATATTACCTGAGTTCTTAAAACGTCACATCATCTTATATGTGGACGATATTCTGATAGCAGAAGCTTCATGGGAACAACATAATCGCATCCTCAACAGTTTGTTACGTATTTTTGCAGAATCTGGAATTACAGTTAACTTGGAAAAGTCTGAATTCGGTAGGACAAAGGTGAAGTTTTTGGGACATATTATTTCTTCTGAAGGGATTCAGCCGGATCCTGAAAAGTTAGAAGCAATCAGAGCCATTCCAGTTCCATCCACAAAAAGACAAGTCCGCAGTTTTCTAGGTCTCGTAAATTTTTACCGTCGTTTTCTGAATATGCAAATTCTTGTTACACCAAAACTTTGTTCTCTCACTGGAAAAAATACTATTTGGAACTGGGACGAACAAGCATTGTTGGAATTCAATTCTTTGAAAGAAGCGTTACTTCACGCGCCAATCTTAGCTCATCCAGATCTGTCACAAGATTTCTGCCTTAGCACGGATTCTTCTAAAGTCGGTCTTGGTGCCCATTTATTTCAAGAAGCCATAGAAAATGGCTCTACCATTCAGAAAACCATTGCTTTTGCTAGCTGAGTGCTAACAAAATCTGAAAAAAATTATTCCGTTACTGAATAGCTTTAGCTATCGTTTGGGCATTTAACAAATTCCGTTTCTTTCTTTCTGGTAAGCACGTAAAAGTATACAGTGATCATCGTGCATTACAATTTCTTATGTCTTCAAAATTAAATCATGACAGGTTAAAACGTTGGGCATTGTTTCTGCAAGAATTCCGCTTCACAGTAGTCTACATTCCCGGCAAGGAGAACATCGTTGCGGACGCACTGTCACGCGCACCGGCTGGGCTTCAGAAAAGTAACACAGAAGGCAACCTCGAGAAAAATTTCAGTATTCTTTACATTCAGAAAGTCGCCTTTGAAAACTTCATCACCACATCTTTAAAGGACATTGCTCATGAACAAGATAAAGATCCGATTTGGAAAGACATCAAGAGCAAATGGCATGAAAAGACACACACACAGATTCGGCATTATTATCTGGTTAGAAACAACATACTGTTCAAACGCTGCACTGTTGATGACAAGCTATGGGTACTTTGCATTCCTGACGATTTTGTTAATAAGCTCATTTGGTACATTCATTTCAGCTACGCACATTTTGGTCCACGAAAATGTTATCATATTCTTCGAACGACTCGTTATTTTAACAATATGGAAAAGAGAATTCGAAGAGTCTTGTCTATTTGTAAACTTTGTCAAAAGGCGAAACCATCTACTATCTCACATCGTGCTCCGTTGTTTCCTATTATTCCTTCTAAATTAAAAGAATTTGCTGCTGTTGATCTCTTGGGACCCCTTGTCAGAACATCCAATGGATTTTCGTACGTTCTAGTCGCTGTTGAACTAACTTCAAAATTTGTTTCTTTCACTCCGTTACGTAAAGCCACTGGACGGTCTGTATCCAACGCCTTTGTTAAAAATTTCTTACGTGAAGTTGGCCACGTTGCTAAAGTCATGTCAGATAACGGACCGCAATTTAGATCTGCTGTTTGGTCACGCACGCTTCGGAATCATAAAATCAAACCTGTTTTTATTTCATTGTACTCACCACATTGTAACCCCTCCGAACGGATTATGAAAGAAATCAATAAGCTTTGCAGACTTTATTGTCACAGAAAGCATCAGCATTGGGACAGATATTTACACTTATTTCAAAATGTGCTGAATGAAATGCCTCATGATTCCACTGCTTTACCACCTACTCTTGTACTGAAGAATGAAGAACCACCGAACAGAATCAGAGAGCTTGTACCTTTCCCGAATACACGTAAACTTCGACACAAAGACATAATTGATTTGGCTCTTAAAAATATAAAATCTGCAGCAGACAAAAGGAGAAAACTACACGGTAAAGCAAATGCAAAGAAATTGTATATTGGTCAGAAAGTTCTCATTAAAGCTCATTCATTGTCACATAAGAAGAAACACTTGAGTCACAAATTCTTTCTAGTTTACAATGGACCTTACAGAATCCGACGTATACCACATGATAATTGCGTTGAAGTTGAAACTCTGCGTACTAGGAAGAGTAAAGGATTTCACCACACTTCACATATAAAACCGTTTATTGAAAGATAATCTGCTTTTTAACTTTGTCTTTGCCATAAAACTTTTCAATTGACGCTACTAGTACGCTTTGTCAGACTTAGAATCTGTTAACATACAACAATGTTTGAAGTTAAACATCCAATAAAGAACCAAGAGAACTTATTTCAACAGAAATTATGAATGCATTGTTATAGTGAACAGACGACACAATGTTGTTATTTGTACATTCTTGCTTGTTTGTTGCACGATTACGTAACGACTATAAGGCTCACATACTTAGAACATTTACCAGTACTGCTAATGAGATTTTAATGCAACATTTTGGTTTATTTGAAAATACATTCTGAATTTAAAGTGCTTTCTGAGAGATACCAGATGACACAGAGGTTAGTTTATGTGACAGCTACACGATTTTTATCACGACGCTACTAATGAGTGACAATTTACAATGTTGCTTTTGCGGTGTATCTGTTTTATATCTGCACAGTTTTCTGAATTCTTCTGGAAAGAAAAACATATTTTAGTAGTAACTTTTGTGGTATAGCAACAATGAGACAGCCTTTTTCGTAGCACAACATTACGTTACAGTACAGTACTTTCTTCATCACGGCAATAAGCGTAATAACTAAGACATTTATACGCAAAGCATTTCACTTTTGTGTATTATGAGGTAAGTACATTGACTACTGCAGAACTTAGCTTTCGGAGGACGATAACTACGACACTTCCACAGAGATTATGTTGCAACAAGACGCACATTTAGCGCTACAGGACACGCATTTGAGTGATTAATTTTGTACTTTAAAAATTTATTTTTTAAGATATTTGCAGTACAATGATACGAAGTTTTTCCATGATACATTTCATTCCATTGCTGTAATCTGTAACACCTGAGGGTATAATTACATTTATCCTCAGGGGGGTACACGCTTACTTTGTGTACCATGTGTGTGGCAACCACAAGGAACCCTAGCTAATATGGTATTTGCTTATACAACTTTACACATCGGTACCATATTTCTCTAACACACAAATTACACAGCTATCTGATCATGTAACTGAGAGATAAACTTATTTTACTATATCAGTGACAGATGTTTACGTAATTACACCGTTGGATAACTTCACACTTACGAAATTGTATTTTGTCTGTACTGTGTGAACTCTTCATATTTTTTTTTCGGAATCATTGTGATACTATGAGAGCTTTGAATGATGTATTTGGTATGGATTCATGATTTTTAAAGTACATTTGAGGCAGATGACACTTTTGACATGAGCAGAGAATTTTTTTAATTATTGGAGGAAGCTACGACGATTTTGAGATTTGACTGGGGTGTTATGATGTTATTTTTACGACGACGATGTGTATTATGCTGCTGAGGTATGTTTATGATTAATAGGCTGAGGCTATATGAGTTATTTGATTATGCTTCATATTTATAATGAAGAAATATTGACGAGTGTCGATGGATATGTATATGTGTAATAAGGTAAGGAGTAATGAATAGTGGGTAGGGACTCTTGACTTGTGAAACAGAATGTTGGAAACCAAGAATCATACTTTAAGAGTTATGAAATGTGCGTAAATGCGTGACTGTATCACAATGCTGACGAATATTTTATTTGGACACTTATATTTATAGGATTTTGTTTCTACAGATTTGCAACGCTAATTCTTGACCTGTGAAATATTTTTATATGAGACTGCCACTGTAGCGGAAACTGTTGTCGTAAATATTTCCGTAAGAAAATTAAGTGACCACCTGCACGTAATGCGTCGTGGGCACCCAGCTGTGTCAGACGCCTGGAGAAAAAGCCATTAGCGCGTGCCTTTCAGAGCACAGAAAAAAAAAGGGAGGCCATTATCCTGGCCATTGTCATTCCTTTAGAGAAAGCATTGCAAATCCGACACACTGATTACTTGGAAACATATCGTACTTTCTGATATTTACTGAAATGCCTAATGAAATGACAAGAAATAGTTTGTCTACACACCTGACTATGACTACTGTCTTTCTAGATGAGAGATTTTTTTACTACTTATGAAATGCCACATGACTATTGAACGATGTTCTTATGCTTTCCTTTGTACATAGTTGCTTATTTCATTTGATATCTAGTTTCTAGCTGCACTGCAGCATTGGTTAAAATAAAATTTTATAGATGTACTAATATAAATATTTTCTGTCTACAGATCGAGTAAATAATAATTTTTTTTAAAAAAAATGAGGGAGCACAAAATGACATTTACCTTCACAGGAACTGCATTCATAATTTTCTTTTCAAGTAATTGGTAACTTTTTGGTAGAATAACTTCTTGTGGTGCACCACTTTAATTACATAGATATTAAGATGTGAATATACATTTCCCTTATCTGCATTGTTGTTTTTACTGTAATATTTTTTCTGCTTGAGCTTTGTCATGTATAGATATAAGTTTTATATTTTTTATATTTTTTATATTTGCTGCTGCTGTTTGCCAGGCATAGTGCTACTGAATTTTAAATTGTGTTACTCTGTTAAGCTAATTTTACTACTGACTTATTTTTCTTGCTACTGTACATTGGCTCATATTAGTTGTAATGTTGCATTGCTTGGTAATTTAGATTTACTGTAGCTTGGTTTACGATTTTCCATTTTTTTTTTCATTGCTGTTTATATTAATTGTTCTATGTGATGCTGCATTGCCTCGTCCCTTAGTTTAGCATCTGAGCTCAGTAGATTTAAGTTAGCTTAAGAGGGGGTAGCCTATAAGAGAATGAGTTGCGATGAATTTGAAGAAATGCACTGAGAGGCTATACGAGAAAAGTAAAGAAAGCAGGTATAGATAGGACTTTTGGAAATAATGAGGAATGAAGGGAGATCTCCGAGAAGTAAAGAAAGTTTTGTTTGCAAAATACTGCAGTAAAACAAACCCTGTCCTTTCCCTTTTGTGTTATCCCACTATATGTTTGTGTACCCTTGTGTATTTACGTTTTTCCTGTATTTATATGTTTATCTAATAAGATTTATGTTGTAGAATTTTTCTAATACTAAGCTACATTCACTATGATGAGGAATACTGTTATCCTCAAATATAATTGGCAATAATAATATGTTATGTACCTTGTAAATATGCTTAGACATTATTTATTCTGTTTTGTTTTAATGCTCATGTGTGAAATTGATGTTTCAATAACTATTCTGATCTTTTATGTATGTACTTATCTCATAATTCCTGTAACACTGATGTATATGTTATTTCGATTCTTTTGTAAAGCCCATATTACTACAAATGTTATCTGTATTATTATGTTTTTAATGATGTATTTTGTACTTTTGTTATTGTATTCTTATGTTATAAAATTGTAATTGTCACCAGTTCATGATATTATTAACATGTAAGTTACATTTCACTGCACACGTTTCTGTTGGTCATAGTATATGGACAATATGTGAGAAGTAGGGACTGATAGTGTTTGCACGTGTGTTAATGATTCAGCAAGGGACTGGACAACAGCATTGCTGGTTCTAAGGACAATTCCAGAA
Source organism: Schistocerca piceifrons (assembly GCF_021461385.2). Lineage (NCBI taxonomy): Eukaryota > Metazoa > Arthropoda > Insecta > Orthoptera > Acrididae > Schistocerca > Schistocerca piceifrons. Next base: position 814,492,574 of record NC_060140.1, on the reverse strand, counting down.
ACTTTGTGAGTGCACAAGTGGTGGTTATGGACTTGCTATATTATCCGCAAGACTCTTCAATGGTGATTGTGCACCTGCACAGTCACAACAGATGGCTGCTGGCTATCTCTACAAGGACTACAGTGGGTCTACATCTTTGATGATCCATCAATACCATTATTTCTACAAGGACTACAGTGGGTCTGCTCTGTGATGACCTACCTACCAATCTTCTTCAAAACTTCGAATGACTCTGCTGTGGGTTTGCTCCATTGTGGCCCATTACCTGTCAGCATGTCAAGAGTCAGCACTGTCTTTCCGTTGGAAGGACAACACTACTTCTTCAAGACTGCATGGAAATCCACTACTTCTGTGTGCAATTTATTTTACTAATGAGACTTTGTGAAAAAAAAACCTGTAATTACTGTTATAATGAATGATCAGGACTATCTTTATGGACTGTGAGAAAATTTTAGCTTTTGACCAACATTGTATCAATAAGTGTGTGCATTTGATTTCTTTGTTATTGTAATTATGAAAAATTTTATCAAATCATTATTGGCCACTGCCCAAAAAAAATTTTGTAAAATTTTTTGTGGGGAGCATGGGGGCTATGTAAGTAGGCTGTTTAGGTATTTTATTGGTAACGCCACCTCTGTATGAAAATCACTGGCTGTGCTGTGTGCAGTCTGTGGCTGCTTTGCATTGTTGTAATACTCGCCATTGTAGTGTTAGGCAGCTGGCTGTGAACAGCGTGTAGCGTTGCACAGTTGGAGGTGAGCCGCCAGCAGTGGTGGATGTGGGGAGAGAGATGGCGGAGATTTGTAATTTGTCATGAACTGCTATATTTATATATGATGATATCAAGGTAAATACATTGTTTGTTCTCTATTAATATCTTTCAATTGCTAACTATCCCTATCAGTAGTTAGTGCCTTCCATAGTTTGAATCTTTTATTTAGCTGGCAGTAGTGGCGCTCGCTGTATTGCAGTAGCTTGAGCAGCGAAGATTTTTGTGAGGTAAGTGATTTGTGAAAGGTATAGTTTAATGTTAGTCAGGGCCATTCTTTTGTAGGGAATTTTGAAAGTCAGATTGCGTTGCGCTGTTCTAAGGGGAAGTCTCGTGTATAAATAGTTCTAAGGGGACGTTTCAACATTAGTATGTTCTGAAGGAATGATTAGCATTTGAACCACGCCGGCCCGCCTTCAAGGTCAACACTGATATCGCGGCGCAACACCGCCTATCGGCAACATACACCTGTGGCTCTCGTTGTTGCTGTAATCCGAAAGTAATGGATGGCTCAAAATGGTTTAAATGGCTCTGAGTACTACGGGACTTAACATCTGAGGTCATCAGTTCCCTAGAACTTAGAACTACTTAAACCTAACTAACCTAAGGACATCACACACATCCATGGCCAAGGCAGGATTCGAACCTGCGACCGTAGCGGTCGCGCGGTTCCAGACTGAAAGTAATGGATCAGTGTGGCTTGAGCAGACGTACAGGATGTCTCGCAGAAGTATGCGCAAGCCGTACCGCCAAATCAGTGATTTTGAAAGTGGGCGCATTATTGGCATGAGAGAATGTGATGCATCCATCTGGGAAATTGCTGCTCGTGTGGGACGAAGTGTTTCTGCAGTTCAACGGGTGCGTGCAGAATCGTTCACGGAAGGCCGCAGAAAACGTCGAGATGGATCAGGTCGCACCACCCAAAGGCCCCCCGAGAACATTGACACCTAATCCGAATGGCATTGCAGAACAGGTCTGCGCTCTCTCGGGTCTGGGGCAACGGTTGAACAGTGTAACACATCGTACACTACCAGGAGTGACAGTCCGTCGCCGTTTATTACGGCATAGGTTACGTACGCGTCGTCTACTTCTCCACCTACCTTTGACGAATATGCAGAAACATGCTAGGCGGCAATGGTGTATGGAACCACGTCACTGGGGACAGGAATGGCATCAGATGGTGTTTCCGGACGAATCCAGGCTCTGAATGTTTGAAATGATGGCCCTATTTTGGTTCACTGCAGACAGGGGGAGCGGCTTCACAGTGACTGCATTCGCGCAAGACATACAGCGCCAACCCAAGGCCTTATAGTATGGGGTGCTATTGCGTACAAACATAAATCACAGTTGGTGCGTGTCCAGGGCACTATAACCGGTGTGACCTACGTAAATGACATCATGCGACTCGTAGCCATACCCTTTCTGCACAACAAAAATGTTCTAATGTGTGTCAATTCGTAAGGGACCAAACTGCAGTGGTCATCGATCCCTATACTTACGCACTACTTAAACTAACTTATGCTAAGAACAACATACAAACCCATGCCCAAGTGAGGACTCGAACCTCCGGCGGGATGGGCCGCGCAATCCGTGACATGGCGCCCCAAACCGCGCGGCCACTCCGCGCGCCTCTGCACAATACCCCAGGCGCCATTTTACAGTAAGACAATGCACGACCACATGTTGCTGCACGAGCTCGTGCCTTCTTGATGGTAAAGGTTGTTAATCTTTTGCCTTGGCCCGCCAGATCACCCGACTTATTGCCAATCGAAAATGTGTAGGCTATGGTGGAACGACGTATGCGGTGCTGTAACCCAGTACGAAACAAGACAGATGAACGCTGGAACCAGGTAAATGCAGCATGGATGGCTATACTACAGGACGCCATTCGCGCTTTGTACGTGTCAATGATAATGATATTTGGTTCGTGGGGCGCTCAACTGCGCGGTCATCAGCACCCGTAGAGATTCTCAATCTGTACACAGTCCAATCTAGCCACTTTCACGAATGATGATGGAATGAGGAGTACAACACAAACACCCACTCCCCTGGCACAGAAAATCCCCAACCCGGCCGGGAATCGAACCCGGGACCCCGTGATCCAGCGGTAGCAACGCTAGCCTCTAGACCACGAGCTGCGGACTTATACGTGTCGATGTCATCACGCGTGGAACAAATTATCAGGTCCCATGGTGGACGCACTGCCTGCTAGGCAACAGGATACATGCTGAACTGTTGTGACTGAAACGCTTATCATTTCATCAGGAGATGCTAATTTACATGTCCAATGAATATAAACACCTATCTCTAATATTTCAAGGTGTTCTGATTTCTTCTGAACATGAATGCTGCATTGACAATGCCTGTCTGTTTACGCGAATGGACCGTGATTGTCGTGGTTAGAACCGAACTGTTCTGCACGTAACTGAGTTGTACGAACTAATGTACTTTGAATTTATTGTCTTGTGCGAAACTTAATGACCTTTGGCGCACGTTAAAAAAATTGCGAGGAGACTTTTTAACTGACGTATGGCACTGTTTTCGACAAACTGTGTATTTGCTATTGTGATTGCTAAAAGCGGACGGACTGTAACTTCGTGATCGGCGGCTAAAAGTGCGCAGTATACTGTTCTGAAGCTTTGTATGGGACGATAGAACAGAAACGTGTGCGTGTGAAGAACGTTGTAATAGTGCACATACGAACGTGGATTTACACAGCATCAACTACGTTCATTGGCCCGTAACCGAAGGAATGATACGGATGATCGTGTTACCGCCTGGAGACTCATAATCCAAGAAAGAGGACGAATCCATTGCAATTTCATGGCTGATGAACCTACAGTAATTACGCCGCCAGCATCACCCAGCCGCCGCTGACGTCACAACGCACCGTTTACTAAGAGATAACCTGCAACGACAAGCACTTAAAGCATCTCACGTTGTTCCAGTTTTAATTTCTTTGCCTTTTTTGACGAACTTTTCGCAGTGTTTGCTTTCTTTAAAATAAATGTAATTTCTGTAAAGTGCGTTCAGAATCAGTGTTTAAATTGTAGATTTCACCCGTAGTAGCAATTTCCACTATTTACGTTCTCTGTATTAGTCATTTATTTTATTGTAGTTGTTATTTCACTTGTTTTACGTATTCTTTTGGAGGGATGAATGAGAAGAGTGTTTACTGTTTTTTAACAGGCGCATTTGCGTTTTGTGTGTGTGTGTGTGTGTGTGTGTGTGTGTGTGTACCAGCCCGAGTAAGCTGTGGCACCCGCCATTAAATTCTGAGCGCTGACCAATCACAATTATGCGGCTCGTCCGCCATTGATGCAATGTACTCTATAGGTGGAAATTTAGACTCTGACAGCTGCCAACTACGTAAACTGTGGTTATATACAATATGACGACTGTCACGACATACTCACGAGCAAGTGCAAGTTTATTTGCTTCTTATAGTTATAGCTGAACAGTATTATCGCCATTTACTAATTTATTTATTAATTCATTTACGGGAATTTTTGTGTTTCGTGTTCTTTTGATGTTTGGTGCCAAACTTTGATGTAATTACTTTCCTTAAGTTAGGAAGTAAAACGAGTTCTTTGGAGTTTAAATAATCTAAATACATGCTGAAAATTACGCAAAGTAGATCTCTGAGAACCGATTTCTTTACATATGGCTCAGTTTGTGACAGGACTAGGTAACACAGCATGTTGTGCCCTAATTTCTTAGCACTACTAAGTCATTTTCTTCATATCCGGAATACTTTATCCTGCACGGGCATTGTAATCTGTCACAGATCACTTGCTGTTCTGCTTTTAGTGGGAGGACAAGCCTCCGATCTCCACGTTCGGTCGTTCGGTGATCAGGCATGGTTGTCCAACACCTTGTCACCGACTCGTAATTCCACCGTCCTCCAACCACTTTCCTACAAATTTCACGACCAGCTTCACTTTTCCGAGATGTTCGTTCTCAGAAGGTGGGCTATAAGTATCTTGTATCAGTGGATCTCCCCATTTGCAGCCCGTATCATCGCTAGAATGTTTTCCCATTTGTCTCTGCTCCGCTTATACGAGGGCTATCCACAAAGTACATTACGTTTTGGAATTAAAAATAAATAAAGTATTGGAAATTTTTTTATTGTATACAGATGAAAGCCACACTTCAGTACTGCTTTTCTACATAGTTGCCATTTAAATTAAGGCACTTATCGTAGCGATGGACGAGCTTGGAAATTCCTTCGTCGTAAAATTCGGCCGCCTGCGCCTTCAACCACGTGATTACCTCTTTTGGGACAGAAAAGGTGTGATTTTTGTGGATTTCCTGGAAAGAGGCACTACAATAAACTCTCAAAGGTATTGCCAAACTCTGCACAACCTCAGAAGAGCAATACAAAATAAGCGCAGGTGGAAAGTTGGGCTCAAAGATCTTGCTGATTCACGACAACGCCCGGGCCCACACGGCAAATGCCACTCGTGAAGTTCTCGAATCTTTTAAGTGGGAGTTGTTTCCTCATCCGCCGTACAGTCCCGACCTGGCACCGAGCGACTTCCACTTATTCCCAGCAATGACGGAGTGGTTGGCTATGCAGCGTTTTGATGACGACGCACAGCTTCAAGAAGAGGTAACCACGTGGTTGAAGGCGCAGGCGGCCGAATTTTACGACGAAGGAATTTCCAAGCTACGATAAGTGTCTTAATTGAAATGGCAACTATATAGAAAAGTAGTATTTAAGTGTGGCTTTCATCTGTATATAATAAAAAAATTCCAATCCTTTATCTATTTTTAATTCCAAAACGTAATGTACTTTGTGGATAGCCCTCGTATATCTTGAACAATCGTGACCGAAATGAATTTTGTTTTTACCGTCGCGCTAGAAAGTCAATGAATGTTAGCGGCGTTAACTTAGAAGGACCGTGCAAGCTGATTTCAAAATTTACTGTTGTTGTTGTTAGATTTTAATGTACCGACACCGATGCCCAACACCCATGGTAGCAGTGTAACAAGTGTTAACTACGAAGAACGTACCTGTAATTCTATAGGCCTACCACCGTGGGGCGTGTGGCGAGTTGCCAGGTTTGGAAGAATAGCCGTGTGAGGATTGCGGGTAACACCGCCTGCGTTTAACACCGCAAGTATCAAGTCAACAGTAACACTACAGCAGCTGACCTTTCAACTTAATACTTTGCACTGGAGCAAGACAGGATGTTTTCGAAGACGGTCGGTGAGAGAGCTGTAAGCCAGTCAATGACAGTTCATGGCTCTATAATTAGGCGGCCGTGCAGACAGCTGCCAAATTTTCCACGTGTGTCAGCATCTCGCTGTCAGACGCACCGTCCATGCCTCGTCTGAAAACTTCTGTACCACGTTACGGAAAACTCGGTTCCTCTAATTGCAGTTGCTGTCATACTATTGGCTTTAAAAATCTTAGTGGCTGAAAATAATATTCATTTCCTCGCTGTGGATAACTGTTTTCTTTATTTACATACGAAGCGTGTTTTACAGAGGACGTCATTACTAACGTCCACAACACATATAGTCGGGCTTATCAGAACTCACATGCCACTATTGAGACGGCACATCAGCGGATATTCTCCATTAATGGTTTAGCAGCTGTCAGTGATCGGTTGATAGGGCTCCTTTTCCTACCTGGCCGGTTTACCGATCATATTTACCTTTATTTCCTGCGATACAAGCTAATCGATTATTTAGATGATGTTACTTATTATGAAACGATGCGTATGCTTTAGGGAAAATGGGGCCAGCACTGGGTAAGGGGACACAACAGGACTATGCTATTTTCTAGACTGAAGCAAGCTGTAACCTATTGTAATGACATGTACATTATGTGATCAAAAGTATCCGGACACCCCAAAAAACATACTTTTTTCCTATTAGGTGCGTTGTGATGCCACCTACTGCCAGGTACTCCATGTCAGCGACCTCAGTAGTCATTAGACATCGTGAGAAAGTAGAATGAGGCGATCCGCGGAACTCACCGAATGTGGTCAGGTGATTGGGTGTCATTTGTGTCACATTTCTTTACGCGACATTTCCACACTCCTAAACATCCCTAGGTCCATTGTTTCCGATGTGATAGTGAAGTGGAAACGTGAAGGGATACGTACAGCACTAACGCATACAGGCCAACCTCGTCTGTTGACTGACAGAAACCACCGACAGATGAAGATGGACTTAATGGGTAACAGGCAGACTTCTAACAAGACCATCACACAGGAATTCCAAACTGCATCAGGATCCACTGCAAGTACTATGACAAGTAGGCGGGAGGTGAGAAAACTTGGATTTCATGGCAGAGCTCATGAGCCACACATCACAGCGGTAAATACCAAAACGAAGCCCCGCTTTGTGTACGAAGCGTAAACATTGGACGATTGAACAGTGGAGAAACGTTGTGCGGAGTGACGAATCACGGTACAGTATGTGGCGATCCGATGGCAGGGTGTGGGTATGGTGAATGCCCGGTGAACGTCATCTACCAGCGTGTGTAGTGCCAACAGTAAAATTCGGAGGCAGTGGTGTTATGGTGTGGTAGTGTTTTTCATGGAGGGGGCTTGCACCCTTTGTGGTTTTGCGTGGCACTATGACAGCACAGGCCTACATTGATGTTTTAAGAACCTTCTTGCTTCCCACTGCTGAAGAGCAATTCGGGGATGGCGACTGCATCTTTCAACACTATCGAGCACTGTTCATAATGCACGGCCAGTGGCGGAGTGGTTAACGACAATAGCATCCCTGTAATGGACTGGCCTGCACAGAGTCCTGACCTGAATCCTGTAGAACACATTTGGGACGTTTAGGAACGCCGACTTCGTGCCAGGCCTCACCGACCGACATCGATACCTCTCCTCGTTGCAGCGTTCCGTGAAGAATAGGCTGCCATTGCCCAAGAAACTTTCCAGCACCTGATTGAACGTATGCCTGAGAGAGTGGAAGCTGTCTTCAAGGTTAACGATAGGCCAACACGATAATGTATTCCACCATTACCGATAGAGGGCGCCACGAACTTGTAAGTCGTTTTCAGCCAGCTGTCCGGATACTATTGATCACATACTGTAGCTATGTTTCTGAATGGAAGGTAATGTGCGGCAACCACTTCGACTTGGTCTGGAATACGACTTGCAAATGAACAGTTATCCTTCACGTTTCCACTTGTATTTCTATAGCTTTTGGTGAATTTAAACGCAAGATAAATCGTTAATTCTTAATTTACGACATGTAATCTTAAAGTGCACGCGTTTCGCTATACGTTAATTATGTAATACGTTTAAATCTGTCAGTTATCATGTTCCTTAAAAGTTGTTAACCTGAAATGTGGTCTTGGGGCGAAACGGGATGCGGCATAATGGGATAGTGCGCAAGTGGACTTCAAACCATCTATTTCTTTTTCTTCCTTGGGTTTCCAGATGGTGTGAACTTACATTAGGAAAAATAATAGACAGCAGTCGGAAATTAAATCAATGGAAATTGCAGTTTCAGACTTTGTATCTTCTAAAATGAAAGTTTTAAAAGCATATCAGGATTTAAACTATCCAAATCAACGTTGGAATGATATGTTCGTAAAGCTAAGAATAATGCTAACTACAGAGTTGAAAAGATGGTAAATTAAAAAAAAATGAACGCTGCAGAACAAAACGACGAGCTAGTAGCATACCTGAAACCATTGGAGAGCAGACTTTTTTGTCCAACGACGAAACATCTCATTATCTCAACTAGCAGAAAGAAATTTCTTATCACACAAATTTGACAAATAAATTTCTCCATCTGGGCAGGACTAGGCTATATTATTTATTACTGTGCATCCTGTTGTCTATTCTCAAGCCAGAAAATACATCTGGTGCACGAGCGATGGGATTCAACAAAGTAACAGTAGTAGTAACACGGTATTAAGTATTAAAAATAATTGTACATTTTTCAAAATGACATTGAAATATTTTCTTATTGTTAACGATTTTTTTGAAGATTCCATGTGTATACTGTTCATTAAACAACTTTGTCTTAGTTTTAAGATTTTTATAATTTCAATATTTGTGCAGCTATTTCATAAAAAATTACGTTTCCCCATTCTGTCCCTTGGGTATTGTAGAACGGGAAATATGTAAGCATTTCTTTGAAAAATGTAAAAAACACATAATATACAGTTTTAATGAGTTTAAATCAAGTACATTATGTTATACTACAAGGTGATTTTTTATACATTTAAGAAGTGTTTCCTTGTGCTCCTTTATTGCACAAAAGTTATTAAACATTAAGTATCCCTTTCCACCCGAGTTCCCTTACGTTCATGATGGTTCGCAGGCACACATTCATGTCGCTATTCTCTACGGTCGCAGGTTCGAATCCTGCCTCGGGCATGGATGTGTGTGATGTCCTTAGGTTAGTTAGGTTTAAGTAGTTCTAAGTTCTAGGGGACTGATGACCTCAGAAGTTAAGTCCCATGGTGCTCAGAGCCATTTGAGCCATGTCGCTATTCAGGAATACGTAGTAACCATCTTCGGCAAGTGTATGGCTCGTGGTTCGCCAATACCATGGCCTCCCAACATCCCCGGCTTGAACCCATCGGATTTTTATAAGTGATACTATTTAAAAACAATGCCGTATTCCTGCCCTCTTGTTGGCGCCGATGAACTCCGGGAACACACTGCAGATGGTTGTCGGTGCGCACTTGGGATCTCTGAACAAGTACGGACATCGATAAGGAGACCAGATGAATCCTGCCTTCACATGAACGATGGTCATGCGGAACGGTTGTTGCAGTGTGTGTGTTCCTAAGCGCATATCTGCAGTCGGGATCCTCGGGGACACTGTTATAAGGTGTTCACGTATTCAGACCTCACAAAAAAATGATTCAAATGGCTCTAAGCACTCTGGGACTTAACATCTGAGGTCATCAGTCCCCTAGACTTAGAAACTACTTAAACCTAACTAACCAAAGGACATCACACACATCCATGCCCGAGGCAGGAATCGAACCTTTTACCGTAGTAGGCGCGCGGTTCCTGACTGAAGTGCCTAGAACCGCTCGGCCACAGCGGCCGGCTCAGACTTCACTCGTCGTATAGAGAAAGCAGTATTATTGTTATGATTATTTGCATGTTCCGTTGTCATCTACCTGTCAGTTTCGTTTGTACTTATAACAGCTAAACACCATGTATATGCAGAAGAAAATTTAATAAAATCTTACAGATGTTGTTTACGATGATGATGACGATGGTAATGAAGGCTGAAGTAACGAAGACGACGACGACAATAACGATAGGATTGTTTGGACTCTTGACACCTGTGTCTTCAGTACCCATGCAAAAGCTTAACGAGATAAATAAGGTTAAAAAACCAGATAAATCTCATCATCGTCGAAAACAGACGACATATCCACATTTATTTTTGCGGCTGCCTTCTTGTCAGAATGTAATGTGCATTCTGTTAAAATACGACATACGGTAATTCCTACACCACAAGCACCACAGACTTATTCCGCCAGTGTGTAAATCCGTAGGCTGACTTACTTTCCGATTCGAGGGCGGGTCAAGGTAATTTCGCCCGTTCGGATGTAAGGGTCGGACTCTTTGTGACAGTGTGACCCGAACCGGCAGTTTAACGCGTTTTGAATCCTTTAATAACGCCTGACCGGTTGGTCTATAAGTTGTTACGCTTTCAAAATGGAGGAGGTACACCTGTATACGAACTAAATTAATGCTAACAACAAACTACTAGAAATCATTCAGGCCAGTTTTTTATAATAGAAGACTCCAACAGTATTTAAATAGTCAACTCAGACTAATTTAATTAGATTCGATTTGTTATCCTATTTATTTGTTTCGTTAGTGTACTATTTTGCGGTAAGACATATTAATGAACCGTCTTGTGAGGTTTCGGAATGACTAGACATACAGACTAGGACTTCGACATATACTGTTGAGGAAAAGCAGTTTACTGTCCCATTGATATCATGCTCATTTAGACTACAAGATGCGCTGCCCGTCCCGCTGGAGGTTCGAGTCCTCCCTCGGGCATGATTGTGTGTGTGTGTGTGTGTGTGTGTGTGTGTGTGTGTGTGTGTGTGTGTTTTGTTCTTAGCATAAGTTAGTTTAGTTTAAAGTAGTGTGTAAGTCTAAGGACCGATGACCTTAGCAGTTTGGTCCCTTAGGAATTCACACACATTTGAACATTTTAGAGATATTCGTAGCCTTCGATTTGATTCGGAAGAAGAGTTACGCGCCTGGGAACAATCATGTTTTCACACGTAACCGAAGATTTTATCCACGAAGGCAGTCACCATCTCGTCCCAAAGTGGGATAAATGTATTAACAGTTGCAGCGACTGCTTTTGAAACATTAAACAGTTCACTTACTTTTTTCCACGTGTCTCATTTTCATTTGACTGTCCCTTATATGTAAGCGGAGTAGGAATCATTCCAGCGACGATTCGGGCCGCAGCCCACCAACGTGAGCGACTTCAAACAGGAGGGAAGATTAAACGGTCCGTCGACAGGGAGATGATCAGAGAGGAAAGTTGAGACTCTGATTACGAAATGATAGTGAAGGAAACTGGTTATGCCGTTTTCAAAAGGAAAGATCCTGGAATTGTCAAGGGTGATATAGGCAAATCACGAAGTACTTAAATCTCGATGGCCGGACAGGGACTCTAACCGACGTGCTCCAGCATGCGAGTCCATTGTGCTAGCCGTTGCGCCACCGCGCCGCGTTCGATAAAAGCGACTTTAGCAAATAAGAGTATTTTATGGCCCGAAGCCTGCAAAAGAGCATCTCTGAAACGGCGAACCTGTCGGCTGGTCGCGTGCTGTTATCGTGAGCATCCGTGGGTAGTGGTTGAAGGTCAGTGAAACCACGAATAGGCGACAAGTTGTTGGACACCCAAGCCGCATCACAGAACTTGAAGGTCGGGAGATTGCCCACTCTCTCAAGCAGGATAGACGGCGATGTGTGGCACATCTGACGACATGGTACGTACGGCACTGGTACAGGCACAAGTGTTTCGGAGCATACCGTTCAGCAAACATTCTTGCATATGGGGCTTCGCAACAATATCTACGCATCGCCATGATGACACAATGACATCACCAGTTACAACAGCTACGGGATAAAAGAAATTGGATCTTGGATCAATGGCAACGTGTCGTCTGGACGGATAAATCCCCGTTCTTGATCCAGCTGGACGATGGTCGTCTCTGGATACACTGTCATCCAGGAGAACGGCTGTACCTCGCTACGGAAGCTGGCGGTTGGGGGAAGGGGTAGTATTATGCTATGAGGTACGTTCACTTGGGCTGTTATGGGACTTGCGGTAGTAACCGAAGGCGCCATAAGATTTGTGGACTACCTGAGCATTGTTGCGGACACCTGCATGGCTTATGTCTTCCCCGGCGGCAATGGCTTTTTCCAGCAGGATAACGGTCGGTGCAACAAGGCGAGAATCGCGCTGAATTGGTTTGACGAGCGTGATAATAAACTCACTTTGATATCTTGGACTCTAAACTTGCCTGATCTGAACCCTATGGAATGTAGAAACGCTGCTTTATTGTGTTCCAAAGGTGGACTATCATGCTTTCAAGATGCTGGTCGTTGTGTTTTGGCGCATCGTTGTAAGCAGACATAAATAGCTGAAACTGTATATCTTCACAGACTTACCAATATATGCGGCAAAACCGAAACACCGCACAGCCAAAAGTCAATCAAGTAAAACATGATACAGCAAATATTGGTATATTACACACAGTAAAAGACGATGGTATTGCCCACGAGGTATTTATCATACTTTCATAATTATTAAACAGTGCCTTAAATCAAACGAATGTAATTTACTCTCTAAGGCAATAAAAACGACGCATCGCAAGGGAATTATCCGAATGAGAAGGAAATCGGTAGACGTGATGTACACGTACAAACGAAAGGTTTCAAAAAAAAAATGAATGATTTCTTCAAGACTACGAGTTTCACAATTTGGGCAAGTCAATAACCCACTGGTCCATCTCTGGCCCTTAAGGAAGCTCTTATTCTGTTTGGAATTGGTTGATAGAGTAGTTGGATATCCTCGTGCGAGATATCATACCAAATTCTGTGCAGCTGGTGCGTTAGATTGTCAAAATCCCAAGCTGGTTGCAGGGCCCTGCCAATAATGCTCGAAACTTTCTCAGTGGGGCAGAGATCCGGTGACCTTGCTGGCCAGTACGATTTAGCAAGCACGAAGACAAACAGCGGAAACTCTGTGTCCAGGCAGGAATTATCTAGCTCGAAATGTAAGCCCAGGATGGCTTGCCATAAAGGGAAACACAACGGGGCGTAGAATATCGCCGACGTTCCGCTGTGCTGTAAGGGTACTGCGGATGACAACCAAAGGGACCCTGCTACGAAAAGAAATGGCATCCCAGACCATGATTGTCAGGCCGTATGTTGGAAGACTGTCAGTTGGTATCCGACTGATGTTCGGGACCTCTCCAGAGAGGTCTTCGCTGGTCATTGGGGCTTAGTTAGAAGCTGGACGTATCACTGAATACAATTCTACTCCAGTCAGTGAGATTCCAGGCCAAAGACGTATCTGGAGACACCCCAGAGAGTGATGTGATACCAAGCTGACTGTCATCCAACATACGACCTGACCACAGGGACTTATGGTCTGGTGTGCCATTTCATTTCAAGCAGGACTTTTTTCGTTGTCATCCGTATCAACTTTGCACAACAGTCATATGTTGAAGATATTCTGTTCTGCGTTTTGTTTCCCTTCATGAAACCCGTCATAGGCGTTTATTTCATCAGGATAGTATCACCCCGCACACGGAAAGAGTTTCTACGCTTGTCTTCGCACTTGCCAAACCCTGCCTTGTCCAGCAAAGTCAACGGACCTCTCCCCAACTGAGAACTTCTGGAGCTTTATGGACAGGTACCTCCAACGAGTTCGAGATTTTGACGATCTAACGCCCCAGCTAGACAGGACTGGCACGATATGCGTCAGGAGAACATCCAGACTCTCTCAATCAATGCCAAGCCAAATACTTGCTTGCATAAGGGCGACAACGCGTTATTGAGTTGCTCAATTTTTGGAGCTCTATCTGTAGTGTATTTGCATATTCTAAAAAGTACAGGCGTTAAGACTTCCCACAACGGAAAAGTACAAGGAGAGCAATACTTATGGTATGAGCGCTATTAGGTATAAAACAAAAGGTCAGAAGGAAAATCAGTTTCCCACGTATCCCAGGCGGCAACCAGCAACTGTGTTGCACGTGGCCTGCTCATTACACAAATTGCGTGTTCTTTGCAGGGAGAGTTCTTTGCGTTACCTGCACCAGTAAAACTTTCAGTGGGCGACCGTAAACGCTTCGGCCCAGAAACGAGTTGGGGATAGCATAGCAGGCGGCGGACGCTTTCCGTCGGCCTTTACGGCCTCCGTTCGCATGACCGGCGGTTGTTATCCCGCATCCAGGCCAACACTTGCTACGTTTCTCGGACCGGCGGCGCAACTGGAGCCGCTTACGAATTTACGCTCTCCCAGGAAGAACAGCGAAGTGCTTGTTCTTATTCTTTAAGTTCCACATTAATGGCGTCATATACTTTAATGTGGAAACTTTCATAGCAACCCTCCTCTACTGAAACGCTGCACTTCTCAAAATATATACCAGCTATAACAGCCCCTCTTGCTACCAGCAGCTGGGAGTCTTCATGGCGGAGGGCGCACGCTCTGTGCCTCTAACGAACTTCCTCAAAATCACCCAGTGCTGTATTTTGTTCCAGTTCAGTGGTCTACGGTTCGTCAAAGCCCCACAGACCAAAAAGAATGAAGCCGTAATACGGCTCCAAAAGCAGGAAGGTACGAGAGGCGTTCATTAAACAATGCAACTTATTTTTTTCTGGGAGCACGTTAGTTTTATTCAGAATTCCACTACACCATATTAGTCTCATTCTTTTGGCTGCAAAACTCTATTTTCCAACATAAGCTCCATTCAATTCGACGGTCTTACGCCACTTTACTGCAAGTGTCTACCGAGAGGGTTAATGGAGCAGCTAGGCACTGGACTTGGATTCGGGAGGACGACGGTTCAAACCCGAGTCCGGCCATCCTAATTTTAGTTTTCCGTGATTTCCCTAAATCGCTTCAGGCAAATGCCGGGATGGTTCCTTCGAATATGACACTGTTTTGTATGCCGCCTGGACAGGCGGTGCGTGGGCCTGCTCCTGTGAACTTTTTCGGTAATATAGCCCGAGAATGGAGGAAGCGAGTAGGAGCAGGAGAGGTGAAGTACTTCGGTACTGCAGGTAACTTTAACACTTTTAATAGTGTCAAAAACCACAACTAAATATCAAATGCATACATAACTTTGGCTAGGATGAGGACGTAGGTGTGAAGCCGTAGTCCATGTTTAATCCTGTGAAGTTAGGATGGCTTTTATATATAATTTCAAAACTAATAAATACTGGTTGCTGTCCAAACTTTAACTGAACGTAACTAATACAAAGTCTCAATAGCAAGCTTGCCCACTCGGTAGTAGAAGCGATATGGTTCAAATGGCTTTGAGCACTATGGGACTTAACATCTGGGGTCATCAGTCCCCTAGAACTTAGAACTACTTAAACCTAACTAATCAAAGGTCATCACACACATCTATGCCCGAGGCAGGATTCGAACCTGCACTCGCGCGGTTCCGGACTGAAGAGCCTAGAACCGCTCGGTCACAACGGCCGGCCAGAAGCGATATTGCCAGGCCGTCTGCTCTTGACGAAATGGGCAGAAATCAAGACGGCATCGCGGTTCTAGGCGCGCAGTCCGGAACCGCGCGACTGCTACGGTCGCAGGTTCGAATCCTGCCTCGGGCATGGCTGTGTGTGACGTCCTTAGGTTAGTTAGGTTTAAGTAGTTCTAAGTTCTAGGGGACTGATGACCACAGCTGTTAAGTCCCATAGTGCTCAGAGCCATTTCAAGACGGCACTCGCTGAGCTCCACAGCGTCGGCCAGGGGGCGCTGTGGTCGGCGTAGTTAGTCTTCTCTCGTAGTGCCAACTTACGAGAGCGTGCACTACGTTGTGGCATCGTAACTATCGACGGTACACACTGCCACTTGCCTTCTCGATTCCCTAATCAGGGTTTGTGCTCCGTCTCTAATGACCTTGTTGTCGACGGGCCGTTAAACACTAATCTCGTCCTCCTCCTCCTCCTCCTCTTTTTCCTCCTCCTGGGAGAACATATATGTTCGCAGGGTACCTCTCTACTGGTCGACGTATGATCCAACGTCTTGTTGCATCAATTACCGCCCCATCATTCACGTACTGCTTCATTGGACCAAACAGATGGAAATCAGAAGGTGCGTCATCCGGGCTGTAGGTTAGGTGAGGAAGCCAGTGGGAACACTCCTTTTAGTATACAACTGGTGGAAGAACGTCTCAGCGCTACCAACATTTGCGTCCAGTTGTGCAGCGAGGTGTTTGGCTGTGATCTGTCGATCGTCACTAATGAGAGTGTCCGCACGTTCCAACATTGCAGGAGTCTGACAGCTTTGCACGAGATTGTTGCGATGACGACGACGCCTCGCCCAACGATTCATCTTTCATTTGTTCACTGCCAAATCTCTGTAGACATTCTGCAAGCGTCTGTAATTATCTGCCGTAATCTGGTGTTCCATCAAAAGAAACTCGACGCCAGTTCTCTACTTGGAACTCACCTCCGTTACAGACGCCATTTTGAAGGGTACGTATAGCGCCGCCACCGATGGGAACTTTGTAAAACTATAGGGGTTGAAGCAGGAATTATACACGTTGTCCCACAACAAATTCCGCACCTTTTCAACCGAAATTTCCCGAGAAAAAAAAACTGTTACTTTAGTTATTGAATACCGCCCGTAGAATGACGATAACGAGATTATGTGAGAAATAACGCCATAATAAGTTGTTCACTGGTTGTTTGGGCTATGCTGGCGGCTTATGAAGAAGATATTAGAAAGTCAATGAAAAGAAAGTAAATGCGTTTAGTAGCCTTTCTGGACAAAGAAGTGTCTAGTTGATATGGAACACAAGATACACTGGGGAACTAGGTACTTCAGAAAGTAAGTTACACATGTCGTCCAGTGCTAAGACCACTGCGCAAGAAGATTGGCGTATTGTCGGAACGGATTAAATGTACCGTGTGTTCTGCATACACAGTTCGGCTCCACTGCGGATAACAAGTGCATCACAAATGGTTCAAATGGCTCTGAGCACTATGGGACTTACCTGCTGATATCATCAGTCCCCTAGAACTTAGAAACACTTAAACCTAACTAACCTAAGGACAACACACACATCCATGCCGGAGGCAGGATTCGAACCTGCGGCCGCGAACTGAAGCGCCTAGAACCGCTCGGTCACAGCGGGCGGCCACCTCAACGTATTTCTGTGCTTAATATGCGATGTCTACCATAAAATCAGACGTAATTTAGCAGTTTCTGTGTGTGAACCGTGAATGCTCGGCGAGTCTAATACTCATGCCCAAATATTATGTTTCTGGCCCAGAAAACCAGCCAAGAAAAGACAATTTCAGCCGATAACGACAGAGATTTCGGATTTCCATCCGTTCCGTAAGTCACAGCAGGCCGCACGCTCAGCCATAATTCAACAACCGACGACTTACGTCTGATGTCATCTTATATGGGAAAGAAAATTGAATTTTAGAATACTTCCTGTGCAATGAAACAAAGGAATAGTTATTATGAGCCTTTTTTTGTAATCGATATTCATCCTACTTCCGTTATTTCACAAAGCGTTAATCGACATCGATGGCCAAAAAAGTCGCAACACCAAGAAGAACTTATGCAAGATAGACGAAATTTAGTAGACGTGTTTCTATATCTGAAACATGAGTTCTATTCAAATTTCGTACCAGTCGCATAACGATGGCGCTAGTAGCCCCACTATGAGGATGTAAATCAGGTTTGCTTTAAATACCCGCGGTAACGGTCGTGCCGCGCGCGATTAACCGAGCGGTCTGGGACGCTGTAGTCATTGACTGCGCGGCTGGTCCCGGCGGATGTTCAAGTCCTCCCTCGGGCATGGATGAATGTGTTTGTCCTTAGGAGAATTTAGGTTAAGTAGTGTGTAAGTTTAGGGACTGATGACCTTAGCAGTTAAGTCTCATCAGATTTCACACACATTTGAACATTTTTTTGTAACGGTCGTGAGCGTTGAGATAGGACGTGGTGAATTGATGTTAGTCAAGAACGATTCTACGCTAGACGCCATTATCATCACCTCCCTGAGTTTGAACGAGGTCATGTACTAGTGCCAGGAGAAGCTGGATGTTCCTTCTGCGACACTGCGGAAAGACTTGGCAGGAATGTAGCCACTGCACGTGATTGCTGGCGCCGGTGGCCACGAAAACGCACGGCCGCAAGAAGACTGGTATCCGGACGGCCACGTGGCAGAGGGAAGATAATCGTGTTCGAAGTGTGACTTGGCACATCGTACTGTATCTTCACTAGCAATCTGGCTCCACAGTAACACAGTGAACGGTTACAAATCGGTTACTTCAAGCACAACCCCGAGCCAAACGCCATGTAGCGTCCATTCCACTGACCACAAACCACCGCCACTTGCTTCTTCAGTGCTTTCAAGTGAGAACTCATTGGAGCGCAGGGTGAAGGTCTGTTGTGTTTTTTGATGAAAGCCGGTTCTATCTCGGTGCCAGTGACGGCCATGTGTTGTTTAGGGAGAGCCCAGTTGAGGGCCTGCAGCGAACCTCTCTGGGTGCTAGACACACTGGACTTACACCTGGAGTTATGGTCTGAGGTGCGATTTCGTATGAAAACTGAAGCCCTTCCGTGGCTATCCCACGCACCCTGACCGCAGTTTGGTGATTCAACCTACTGTGCTGCTATTCATGAACAGTGTTCCACGGCGTGTCTTCCAATAGGATAACGCTCGCCCACATACCGCTGTTATCCAACGTGCTCTAAAGGATGCCGACGTGTTGCCTTGGCCTGCTTGATCGCCAGGTCTCTCTCCACTCGAGCAGACATGGGAGATGACATCCACAAACAGCATTAACCGCCTTTGTATTGACCGACGAAGTGCAACAGTCATGAAACACCATCTCACAAACGGACATCCGGCACCTGTACAACAGAATTCATTTACGTTTGCGCGCTTTCATTGAACGTTCAGGCGGTTACATTAGTCATTAATGTACCAGCATTTCTGGGAGGCCGACGGTTCAATCCCACGTCCGGCCATTCTGATTTAGGTTTTCCGTGGGTTCCCTAAATCGCTCCAGGCAAATGCCGAGATGGTTCCTTTGAAAGGGCACGGCCGACGTCGCAGTTTGGTCTTTTCCCACAAAACAACCCAACCAGCATTCCATCTTCTGTCTCTAAGCTGGTCGTAGCTTGTGTTCCAAATATGAACAGCATAGAGACAGAACTGATTACGCTTTCTGCAGGACCTGACCATCATTTTTCAGCACAATGCTGAAGCACGTACGGTGCAAGCAGTTACTCATTTGTTCGACTGATGGGGCTGCTAAGTGCTATACCACCTACTACACTCCCCTCACTTAAGCCCTCGTGAGTTCAGCTCCATTTCTCAACTGAAGGAAACACTTCACAGCATTCGCTTCAGAACTGCTACAAATTCGTCGGGCAATAGACAGCGCCGCTCGAACTGTCAACACAACTGGCACTGCTAAGGGTGTCCTACGACTTCTACATCGCTGGCAACGGGTTATACACAATGCTGGTGACTACTTTAAAGGTCAGTAAAACTTTGAAATGCGTACCTACAGTACTGGGCATTAAAATTGCTACACCAAGAAGTGCAGATGATAAACGGATATTCATTGGACAAGTATATCGTACTAGAACAGACATGTGATTACATTTTCACGCAATTTTGCTGCATAGATCCTGAGAAATAAGTACCCAGAACAACCACCTCTGGCCGTAATAACGGGCTTGATACGCCTGCGCATTGAGTCAAACAGAGCTTGGATGGCGTGTACAGGTACAGCTGCCCATACATCTCAACCCGATACCACAGTTCATCAAGAGTAGTGACAGGCGTATTGTGACGAGCCAGTTGTTCGGCCACCATAGACCAGACGTTTTCAATTGGTGAGAGATCTGGAGAATGTGCTGGTCAGGGCAGCAGTCGAGCATTTTCTGTATCCAGAAAGGCCCGTGCAGGACATGCAACATGCGCTCGTGCATTATCCTGCTGAAATGTAGGGTTTCGCAGGGATCGAATGAAGTGTAGAGCCACGGGTCGTAACACATCTGAAATGTAACGTCCACTGTTCAAAGTGCCGTCAATGCGAACAACAGGTGACCGAGACGTGTAACCAATTGCACCCCATACCATCACGCCGGGTGATACGCCAGTATGGCGATGACGAATACACGCTTCCATTGTGCGTTCACCGTGATGTCGCCAAACACGGATACGACCATCATGATGCTGTAAACGCAACCTGGATTCATCCGAAAACATGACGTTTTGCCATTCGTACGACCAGGTTCGTCGTTGAGTACACCTTCGCAGGCGCTTCTGTCTGTGATGCAGCGTCAAGGGTAACCGCAGCCATAGTCTCCGAGCTGATAGTCCATGCATCTGCAAACGTCGTCGTACTGTTCGTGCAGATGGTTGTTGTCTTGCAAACGTCCCGATCTGTTGACTCAGGAATCGAGACGTGGTTGCACGATCTGTTACAGCCACGCGGATAAGATGCCTGTCATCTCGACTGCTAGTGATACGAGGCCGTTGGGATCCAGCACGGCGTTCCGTATTACCCTCCCGAACCCACCGATTCCATATTCTGCTAACAGTCTTTGGATCTCGACCAACGCGAGCAGCAACGTCGCGATACGATAAACCGCAATCGCGATAGGCTACAGTCCGACCTCTATCAAAGTCGGAAACGTACGCATTTCTCCTCCGTACACGAGGCATCATAATAACGTTTCACCAGGCAACGCCGGTCAACTGCTGTTTGTGTATGAGAAATCGGTTGGAAACTTTCCTCATGTCAGCACGTTGTTCTGAAAAGCTAATCATTTGCATATCACAGTATCTTCTTCTTCCTGTCGGTTAAATTTCGCGGCTGTTGCACGTCATCTTCGTGGTGTAGCCATTTTAATGGCCAGTAGTGTATGCTGTACTAGCTGTAAATAAATAGTTGCCACTATTAAAGTTCAAACCCTCGTAATTCCTTTTGTCAGAGCTACGTTGCATTATTTAGTAGCACCGGAATTCTTTTCCAAGACCTTAGCTGTACTTATTTATTAAGTCCAGAATCCACAGGGTGCCGAATAACGTACGACCGGCTTAACTGAAGGTAAGGGCAGGTAAGATTACAGGTCGAGAAAGTGCGGAGGCTGACTACGCTGCCAGCGCGCAGGTAAGTCACAAACAGGACCTGCCACGCACCCCTGTGAATCTACCCCTTACCGTACCAGACAGTCCAAGGGATCCAGTACGTTACAAGCTAGGGTTTGTCATTCCGCAGAGGGGATGTTACAGTGCCGCTGGTGTCTACTTTTACGATGGTGAGAGTTGGAATACTTGTAAAATGAATCTCATACTGTGTGCTATAGTGAGAGGTGAGAGATATAATACTGCTTTAATGTCTCCAGAAGGTGCAACCTGTTTTAAGCAGTAAGTGTGGTGCAGTTGTAACATTAACACATTTTGTCACAAGTAAGCTACTCTGACATGTTTGTGTATGTATTATGTGTACTCGAATACTGTTTTGCTCATTGAAATGACTGATCCGAATGTAGGATCGATTTGTACTAAATGGTTTGTAACGTTAATTAAGAAAACGCAGGAGGGAAGTACCTGTCCCGTAGTGAGGAACAAAGGTACCAAAAGGAACTGTGGCTAATTTCTTCTTGTTGTTGTTGTTCTTGTCTTCTTCAGTCCGAGGACTGTCCTGAGTCAGCTTTCCACGTTCATTCTCCACAGTCACCTCCAATACCAAATTGACGATTCCTCGATGTCTCAGGATGTGTCCGATCAACCAATCCCTTCTTTTAGTTAAGGTGTCCTTTAAATATCTTTTCTCTCCATTTCTCTTCAGTACCTCCTCACTACAACCTGATCTACGCATCTGATCTTCAGCATTCTTCTGTAGCATTTCATTTCAAACGCTTCTATTATCTTCCTGTCTGAACTGTTTATCTTGCACCTCAGACAAATACCTTCAGAAAAGACCCCCTCCCTAACATTTGAATTCACATTCGATGCTAACAGATTTATCTTTTTCGCAGATGCCTACATTGCAGCTCGCCGTCTACATTTTATATCTTTTGCACTTTGGCTATCATTAATTATTCTGCTGCCCAATTAGCAACACTCATGTACTACTTTAAGTGTCTCATTTTCTAATTCTCTCAACTTCGTAAGATTTAATTAGACTGCATTACACTCCCATGTTTGAATTTCGTTGTTGTTCGTAGTATAATCTCTTTTCAAGACACTGCCCACTTCATTTAAGCGCTGTTCCTAATCGTCAGCCATCTCTGATGGAGTTACAGTATCATCAGCAAACTTCACATATAATTTTTTTTCCCTGAGCTTTAATTTCCTTTCCAAATTTCTCCTTGGTTTCCCTTATAACTTGCTCAGTGAACAGACTGAATAACTTCGGGGATCAACTACAGTCCTGTCTCGTTCCGTTCCCAATTATCTCTTCGCTTTCGTGTTCTTAGAGTCTTGTAACTGCTGTTTTGTTTTTGTACAAATTGTGCATAAACTTTCGGACTCAGAATTCTAAAGATTGTGGTCTAGTAAACACTCTCAAAAGCTTTCCCTAAATCTGCAAATGCTGTAAACGTAGGTTTACCTTTCACTTGTCTTCTTTGATACGACGTTGGGTCAGTAGTGCCTCGCTTGTTCCTATAACTTTCCTGAACCCAAACTTGTCTTGGTTTTACCTTTATGGAATGTACCATGAACATGTTCCATAGATCACTTGAACAATTCTTCTGCCTGGTCAGCCTCTCCAGTTTTTCCACTCTTCGTAAACAATTAGTGACAGTATTTTGCATCCATTACTTACCAAACTGTTAGTTCGGTAATATTCACAACAAACAGTCGGCAACTGCGTTTTTCTAGAATTGGAGTTACTGCAATCTCCTTAAAGCCTTTACTGCAATCTTCTTAAAGGCTGAGGGCTTTCGCCTCATACAGATTCCCGTTGTTACATAATTTAATTTAATTGTAAATCGATTACAGATTTCAGGCTCATAATCTATTTTCATTTATGCGTACACCTGAAAGTTAGTTTACAACGGAATAGTGTTAATGTCCATCTACGTAGTGTGTTGTCGAGATGTGAAGTGCTTATATAGAAATTTCTTTTAAAAGTTTAATTCGAATGGAATTAAGATAAAAGAAATCATTTCTGTACAGTCTGAGCACCTCCTTAACTTGGTGTTAATCATTATTACGGAACGTATAATGTTATACAGAAGAAATAACGAAGCCATTAGGCCTAAGGGAGGCCAATCTTTAGACCTTGTCGTTTCCATTTGGTGAACACCTTCTCTACAAGGGAAAAGACGAAGTAGGAACACCCGGCTGACAGTATTGTGATGGGGATAAATAGTGACAATGTTGCGTTCCGTTTTGAGGAACACCTTTTATACGGAAAAAAAGTTTACAGCAGACAGACTAAGCATTGGTGAGTAGCCAGTCAACAGTGATAGTGAGAGGTCGTGTTTTGGTTCCCAATGCAAGACACTACTATTGCGCTACGTGAAATGTATGCGTAGTTGCGGATATGGACAACCATCATCGGTATAATGGAGCACTACAATAAAAATTTGTGCCGAACCGGGTCTCGAACCCTTATTTCCCGCTTATTGCGGGCGGTCGCTTACCATTAGGCTATCTGCACACACTTCACGGCCAAATGTAAATTTCCATACATCGTCAGCCATGTCACTATAACCTGCACTCGTGCTGGCATGTCGGAAGGAACACTGCATCGTTCTTTTGAACAAATCAGGCACTGGAATACGTAATTACTATTGTTTTCTGACATGGGTACACATTGTCGGAAGGCTACGTTTATTAATGCTCCTGCATTGAGGAGTCGTCTATGATAGTTATTAGCCGTGGCTGCAGGTCTTAAAAGACTAGATTATGGTGTTGCAATTTTTGTGCAACTCGGCTTCAACCGGGTTTAATAAGGGCAGCTATTACGACGCGTTTGTTATATCATTTTAACCAGAGACGTGAGGAATTTGTAAAAGTGTTTTTGGCACTAAATCCTACACCTAACAAGGCAAATTTTTTGAGCTTGTAAAAGGACAGCCAGACTTAATTCAGCACGTGCTGTGAACAAGTGTGTTTTTGATCATATAAAAGATTTAATTTTTGTAGGTTGTGACTTTTTAATTTCAAGTACCCGTTTCAGTTTTCTTAAACCCTACATTACATTTTATCACTGCTGAGTGTGGCAGTAATGTCTATGTTACAGACAATTCACTGAGACAGATTACTACACATCTTCGATAAGTCACTTTATTGCAATACTTGAGAAAATTTTATCTTCATTGAGTCCATTTCTAAATGTTTCAAGAGTATATTAGCATTATTCAAATGACAAATATTAACTTTAAACGTTTTTGAAAGACGTAAAGTAACAAAAGGAGGTAGATAAATATCTTGTCAGTTTTAGTTTAATACTAAAAGAAAGCCTAAGTTTATTAAAACACAAATTAAATAACTGTTCCATGTTCAATGAACACATTTAACCTCTAAAATTCTTTCTTTCAGAACGTGGCGATCGTATATATCGGGTGACAATTATTGAACTATACGAAAAAAACGTAAATTAGTTACAAATTACAGCGTGCACACACAGCATGTCCGAACAACATCTCTTTGGCTCACTCCGAGACGCCTGGTCACTTCCCTTGTTGATAGCCCTTCCTTGCACAAAGTAACAAAGCGGACGAAATCGAACCACGGTATTGACCGTCTAAGCATGGCTGAACTACAGACAACACGAGTCGTGTTCCTCCTTCCTGGTGGAATGACTGGAACGTACCGGCTATCCGACCCCCTCCGTATAACGGGCGTTGCTCATGCATAGTTGCTTACATCTGTGGGCGGGTTTAGTGACATCTCTGAACAGCCTAAGGGACTGTGTCTTTGATACAATACCCACAGTCAACGTCTATCTTTAGGAGTTCTGTGAGCAGCGGTGATGCAAAACTTTTTTGATGTGTGTACGTGTAGTGGAAGAGGATGAGCCAAAATACCTATCCCTTCAATGAACTGCCACTCAATAGAGAACTACATATCTGAGGTAAGTATGTTACTCTAATTAATCAAACTGATGTGGCATTTGCAAGGTGACAATTATTGAACCATATGAAAAAAAACGTTAATTACTTACAAACTACGGCGTGCACACACTTTATTCAAAATATAAACGTCACTACAGATATTCGCATTTAGGTTATGACATGTTCGATATGCCTGGCGTCATTGGCGATCACGTGGTGCAGACAAATACCAAAATTCTGCATGATCCGCCGAAGTGTTGGAACATCGATTCCATCGATGACCTGCTGAATGGCCGTTTTCAGCTCAGCAATGGTTTTGGGGTTATTGCTGTACATTTTGTCTTTAATATAGCCCTACAAGAAGGAGTCGCTTGTGTTCAGATCCGGAGAGTATGGTGGCCAATCGAGGCCACTGCTGAGACCCCAGAGCCAGAATTTGGTTCCCAAAGTGCTCCTCCAGTACATCAAATACTCTTCTACTTCGGTGGGGTCGAGCTCCGTCTTGCATGAACCACATCTCGTCGAAATCAGGATCACTTTGTATAAAATGGGGATGGAATCATCTCCCAAAACATTCACGTTCCCTTCGGTAGTCACAGTGCCATCAAGGGATATCGCACCGATTATTCCGTCACTGAACATCGCACAGCACAGGGTGGGGTGAAGAGCCTTCTCGATCGCGAAATGCGGATTCTCAGTTCCCCGAATACGCCAGTTTTGCTTATTGACGAACCCATCCAAATGAAAGTGGGCTTCCTCACGAAACCAAACCATACTAATTCCCATCATGCCCAGCTGCCAACCGTGCAGTTTGAACGTTCTAAACCAAACCGTTCAGACGTTACGACGATTTAATTTCATATAGTTCAATAACTGTCACTCACAAGGGAACCTCCCCATCGCACCCCCTTCAGATTTAGTTATTAGTTGGCACAGTGGATAGGCCTTGAAAAACTGGACACAGATCAATCGAGAAAACAGGAAGAAGTTGTGTGGGACTATGAAAAAAATTAGTAAAAATATACAAACTGAGTAGTCCATGCGCAACATATGCAACATCAAGGAGAGTATAGCAGAAGGAGCGCCGTGGTCCCGTGGTTAGCGTGAGTAGCTGCGGACTGAGAGGTCCTTGGTTCAAGTCATGCCTCGAGCGAAAATTTTACTTTCCTTATTTTCGCAAAGTTATGATCTGTCCGTTCGTTCATTGACGTCTCTGTTCACTGCAAGAAGTTTAGTATCTGTGTTTTGCGACCGCACCGCAAAACCGTGCGATTAGTAGACGAAAGGACGTGCCTCTCCAACGGGAACCGAAAACATTTGATCGCAAGGTCATAGTTCAACCGATTCCTCCACAGGAAAACATCTGATATATTCTATACGACACTGGTGACGGCATGTGCGTCACATGACAGGAATATGTTTTCGACCTACCTAACTTGTACACTTGGCGAATGGGTAAAAAGATTCTTCTACCTTGCCCGGTTTAGGTTTTCTTGTGGATGTGGTAATCACTCCGAAAAAAGTGATGAAAACATAAGAGTTTGTCACATAAACTGAAAAAAAAATTTAAACTTTTCGCTCGAGGGAAGACTTGAACCTAGGGCCTCTCAATCGGTACCTGCTCTCGCTAACCACGGGACCACGGCGCTCCATGACACCAATTGTCCTTTATGTCGCATATCTTCGCATGGACTACTCAGTTTGTATATTTTACTAATTTTTTTCATAGTTCCACACCACTTCTTCCTGTTTTCTCGATTGATCTGTGTTCAGTTTTTCAAGGCCTATCCACTGTGCCAACTTATAATTAAATCTGAGGGGGGTGCGATGGGGAGGTTCCCTTGTCAGTATCAATTAGTAGAGTTGAATTTCAGGAAGAATGGCTCAAGGCGAGTGTAGTCACTGTTCCTGTCCCAGTGATTAATGCAGTCACTATGATTACCACTAAACATAAATTATCAAAAAGATTATTCAAGGTGAGCAGGGAAGTGCGACGAACTCTTTGTTGCTAAATACAACGACTCAAGAGTTTGTCTACTGAAGGCTTCAGTGGAAGTTTGATGGCCAAATCAAAATTCAGTCCCGTATAAATGCTATCAAGATCGATCATAGAGTGCATTATCGCCTAACATAGTGTTCAGTGTGTTAATATTGTTGCTTGGACTCGCGAGTGTTAATTTAGAAGACAAACCAAGTCGTATCAGGTACGCTGTTTCACAGTCGAGACCAGACTATCGAAAAAGCAGACGTAAAGGGAACACTATGTTTAAAAACGAGATAGATTCATAACTCCACTAACAGAGACGTGAGTAGTAAAACATGGGATAGCTCACCTTCACGAGACCTTCACACTGGGGTAGACGGCTTGGTAGCTCTTTCTTGATTCGGTGGGTCATGGTGGATGGTCGTCCTTACTTGGCGGAGAAAATTGTCTAGTTAATTCCAATAACTAACTAAACTCTAGCTGCTAACTAGATACGCGACATCCTTTGTGGTACTGGCCGTGCGGGGAACGTGACCAAACTGTTATTTAGAGGAACTGCAAGTTCTAACAGTGAGCTCTAGGGACCGATGACCTCAGCAGTTTGGTCCCATAGGAACTTACCGCAAATTGCCAAATTTTCCTTTGTGGTACCACCGATTTCTTTCATTCTTTGGAAAGCCTCTTCTAGCCACACGAGATTGAGAAACAAGCCTGTGTCGCCCTTAGACGTTCTGGGCAGCACGGTGGCTGCACTGAAGTATATGATCGTGTCTTTCTAAGCCGAAAAGTCGGGGTAACCTACCGACACCCCTGCGTGCTAGGGAGTGATGGTTGCAACTGTTCGCCATAAACGAGGAATTTCAAAGCTCGCGTTGATTACATAAAAGCCCTTTGTACACACCGGCGGTCGCTAGTGGTGAGTGAATGATTAAGTGAGGTCTTCGGTCTAGTGCGTGGAATCGACTCCGTCGTTGGCGGTGCTACGGGAAACGTGACCAATCTGTTATTTAGAGGAACTGCAAGTCGTCACAGTGAGCTCTTTAGTTTCGTGTTTAAATTTTTATGCATCGCAGTTTCGTCCAAGAGATTCAAGAGGAGTTAAAGCTGAAAGCCTTTTGTTAGAAACGTCTTTCATACAATGTATTATTCCGAGAGTTTCGAGTCACATGCATGATGTGAAGACTACATTATCCATGTATCCGCCTACTAGCACAGTGGGTTCTTTGATTATGCAGCATATCTTCTAGCAATAACTGGAAGGCGGAGCCTCGTCAACCAATCAGGTTGCTAGGCGGTTAGATTCGAGTTTCGAGTTCCGTTGGTCATCATGTATGTCGACAAAAGCACTCTTAGTATTTCATCCTTTCTTCCTCGCTACACCTGGACTTAGCAAAATTTCATACATACTTTCTCGTGAATGATTTGAGATGTGCATTACTCGACTGCCGCTTCCAGATACTTTAGTGAGAATACTGCTTGCGCTGCATTGGCGTGATAAAACTTTGTATCGTTTTTCTGGTGTTGCGTAAGTTCAGTTCCTTTTCCCATATCGAGACTGTCTCATTATGCAAGAATCAATACCGATCTTTCTTTAAGATATATGTGGATAAAGGTCGAATTTCACGTTACTTTCCCATTCATCTGACAGCATTCTCGGGACCTGATAGTATATTGTGTTCTTTCCTGCTTTCGTGAATGTACAGTATTCGTATTCGTATACCCACGTGCTCCGACTGCGGACATTTGAACATAAAGTTCACGAATTTCTGTGCTTATTTAGAATCATAATTGAAATTAAATTAATATCTTTAATGCATTATTTTCTCCTGAAATCATCTTTCAAGTTTACGAACCATTAGGGGCAGCGGCACATGCGATCGAACAGCCTTCGTTCTGAATAGTAGCACATACGACAAAGGATCTGCCACCAGCAGAATACGTGCCATCATAAACTGCCGTCAGCAGATGAAATATTCAGCAGTTTTCTAGACGAGTTCCAGCCTACTTAAGGTAAATCGCTGGCTTCAGAGAACTTCGGGACACTTGGTGCGGCCATGAAGATTTCTTGGCTTTAAGTTTCATGATTTGAATAAACAAGACCGCTGCGACTCTTAGAGTTCTTTGTTGGAGAACACAGCCTGTTTTGCAAATGAAATTTGCATCTTCAGGTGCTTCACTGTATACAAAGGAATAAAAGAACTTGTCAGAAATTTAGCTATACCAAGAAATGGACAAATAAAAGCGAAAAGGTCTGTGTCGGCTTGCAGTCAAAAGATTAAAAGCTCTGTTTAAACCGGATAAAGCTATTCCCAACATTTATATCAAGGTATTTGAAACTTCTGACTCACGAATATGCGAGCGTCTATGATAAAATGATTGGGGGCTAAGGCCGTCCCTAATCTACAAAAGAACCCCGTTATAACGTCGAAGTAAGAACGTAGTAGCTATTAAAAAAATGTATAATAAAAAATAGTTAAAATACTTAGCAAAACGCTGCGTTTGTAACATTAAAAGACAAACAGTTGTCAAAAGTGTAACACTTTATCTCATTGTCGACGGCCTGGGGAGGAAGCGTTGCTGTTTTTTTATTCCTTTGTATACAGTGAAGCATCTGAAGATGCAAATTTAATTTGAGAAACCAGCGTGTTCTCCAATAAAGAATTATAACTGTCGCAGTAGTCTTGTTTATTCAAATCATGGAATATTTTGGCTGTGGTTGCTCTGTATATGAAGTAGCCTTCACATTTCAGTAATTCACTCGTTTTGTTATTAGCCATTAGGTCCCATTAGAAATTACACATTCACACTTTTAGACTGTATCAGGATGGTCGAGGAAATCTGGTATAATTTTGTCTTACTTTAACTCAATTAAAGGCCTCGATATGTATCCTGTTGTGCTATGAAAGTTTGCTCGCTACCACATATTTTGTTAACAGTATATCAGATCGTATTGTTTCTTCATTAATGGGTCACTTTTCATAAAAAGGGGAATATTTTCAAGGTATTAACATCTGGGTCAAAACTCATATTCACTCGTAGATAACTAACTGGTAGTTGTGAAGACTTTCAAAATGAAACTAATACCAGTTTTGAGGTTTGTAGTTGGTAGAACCTAATATAGGACAGAGTTAGAAGCATTGTTAAATGTAATAAAATAACAGGTCTTAGATAAAAGAGATAAGCATTACACAACAGAATCAGTAAAGGAACAAGAAGTCTGCTACCTAAAAGCGAGATTGCATGATTGAAGCGATGAATATATCAAAAACAGACTGACGAGTATTATATTGATATCAGTATTATCAAAGGACTGATGAAGAAGTTACTGAAATTAGCGAATAGCATAGGATATAAGAGGTAACAAAAAGATGAGGAAAAAAAAAGAATCAAGCGGTAGGTGTTTATTAGAAGAAGGAACAGAGTAATGAGATGAATGCACAAAGCTATCCTGAAATACTGAAGTTGATGTAATAAGTTGTAGCAGAGGGACGAAATTGGATAGACAGACAACCACTAGAAAATAGTAGGCTTATCGAAAAGGACGATAGACGTAGTAGATAAGCGGTGGCAGAAATTCAGCATTCTGATTCTGCCAATTTTTGTGGATCAGCCTCCGCAGAATGTAAATCCCAACTTTCCTGTGCATCACATTTTTTTGTTCGTGAAATGCGTTCGGATGACTATCGATCAACCACTATGATATCAGATTCTTTTATGGTGAACGGTTCTCTTCTGAAGTGACGGCGAGAGAAAAGTGCGAATATGACTCTCAGACAGGATCGATTCAGCGACTCTGCCCCCCCTGACAATAGCTGCTCAGGCAATCTACTTTTATGATTCCGAGAAAGAGCTTCGGATCTAGAATTCCCCCTCCCCCTCCTTGATAGCTCTGTCAGCACTTGAGTGCAAAACTCAGCAGTAAACTCACTTTTTATGCAGGGCGCGACTCCCGTGCTTCACCCCCCCCCCCCCCCCCCCCCCCCCCCGCCTGCGAGGCGCCCTTCTTGTTCGACCCCAAACCATTACAACCATTACAAAGTGAGAAAAGCATCCTTCCCTCAAAAGCCTTTCCTCAGCTCACAGTATGAGATATAGAAGCAGACATTTTTCACTGGGAAAAAGACACGCCTTAATAAATAACAGTACGGAGAGTTTACCGTGCGAGGTGGTTAGTTAGTTAGTTAGTTAGCTGCATGTTCCGCGGACCATTTTGCACGACAGATCGTAACGATGTGAAACGAATCATTTCACATTCGCATCGCAAATTAATTATACACACACTGAAGCACCAAAGAAACTGGTATAGGCATGTTTATTCAGATGCACAGATCCGTGAACACGCTGAATATGGGGCTGCGGTTGGCAACGCCGATATAAGATAAAAAGTGTTTGATGCAGTTGTTAGAACGGCTACTGCTGCTACAATGGCAAGTTATCAAGATTTAAGTGAGTTTGAACGCGATGCTATAGTCGGCGCACGAGCGATTGGACACAGCATCTCCGAGGTAGCGATGAAGCGGAAATTTTCCAGTACGACAATTTCACCAGTGTACCGTGAATATCAGGAATCCGGTAAAACATCAGATCTCTGACATCGCTGAGGCCGGAAAAAGATCCTGCAAGAACGGGACCAACGGCGACTGAAGAGAATCGTTCAACATGACAGAAGTAAAACCCTACCGTACCTTGCTGCAGATTTCAGTTCTAAGCCATCAACAAGTGACCGCGTGCGAATCATTCAACGAAACATCATTGATATGAGCTTTCGGAGCCGATGGTCCACTCGTGTACCCTTGATGACTGCGCGTCTAAAAGCTTTACGTCTCGCCTGGGCCCGTCAGCACCGACATTGGACTGTTGGTGACTGGAAACATGTTGACTGGTCGGACGAGTCTCGTTTCAAATTGTATCGAGCAGATGGACGTGCACGGGTATGGAGACGACCTCATGAATCCATGGACCCTGCATGTCAGCAGGGGACTGTTCAAGCTGGTGGAGGCTCTGTAATGGTGTGGGGTGTGTGCAGCTGGAGTTATATGGGGCCCCTGATACGTCTAGATACGACTCTGACAGATGAAACGTACGTAAACATCCTGTTTGATCACCTGCATCCATGCATGTTCATTGTGCTTTTCGACGGACTTGAGCAGTTCCAGCAGGACAATGTGACACCCAACAAGTCCAGAATTTGCTACAGTGTGGTTTCAGGTACACTCTTCTGAGTTTGCGGCCCTACACGATATTAGGCAGGTTATCAGTTTATTTGGCTCTTTAGTATACGCTGGGTGAATCACTAACTATTGCCACATAGAATAACTCCGAAGGTATGATAGGAGCTGAAACGTTTGTGGGATAAATGTTGCACGGGGCAACGGGGGACGCAATATGACGTTGGTTTTTTGTCAGACATATGAAGGTCAATTTTTTTATGGGGTGCTATAGTTTGGTACTTATTTTCTGATAGTGGCTATCGAGACGAATCCAACGATGTGTAACAGTAAGGTCTTAGAAGGACAACGATGGTCAAAAAGGTGGCATGAACATCCATTTACAGAAGGTGTTCGAAGTGATGAGCATTGCTATCAATACAATACTGCAATCTTCTTATCAAGGATTTAGTGGTATTCCTTACCACTTCGGCACTTATCGAAGCACAAGCTCTGACGATTCTCTCTCATATATCGTGCAAATAGTAAATATTCACCGAATATGGCGTATCTATCTAACGTGTCATTCGCATGTAAATACCATTCTACGGTTTCGCAATATAACACCAAAAGGAAATGTAAGACTAGAATCGTCGAAAGAAGCGAATGTGAACGATGTATTCCTTCAAAGAATAAGTCGATATGCTTCTCATTTACGGAAAATGCCCACGAAATTCAGTGAGAGCTATCTCAAAAGTGTCCTCAACGTACCCACTCTACACATCGTACATTTAAATAAGTGTATGATAAATTGAGAACAACTGGATCTTCAACGCATCGGAAACATATCCGGCAAAGGAAAATTACTAACGAGGAAAAGTAGATTGGTACTCTTGCCACTGTGGTTCGAGGTCCTTGTGTTAGTTCTCGTCAAATCGCAAGGGAATCTGGCATCAGCCAGAGTAGTGTTGTTCGCCATATACACTCCTGGAAATGGAAAAAAGAACACATTGACACCGGTGTGTCAGACCCACCATACTTGCTCCGGACACTGCGAGAGGGCTGTACAAGCAACGATCACACGCACGGCACAGCGGACACACCAGGAACCGCGGTGTTGGCCGTCGAATGGCGCTAGCTGCGCAGCATTTGTGCACCGCCGCCGTCAGTGTCAGCCAGTTTGCCGTGGCATGCGGAGCTCCATCGCAGTCTTTAACACTAGTAGCATGCCGCGACAGCGTGGACGTGAACCGTATGTGCAGTTGACGGACTTTGAGCGAGGGCGTATAGTGGGCATGCGGGAGGCCGGGTGGACGTACCGCCGAATTGCTCAACACGTGGGGCGTGAGGTCTCCACAGTACATCGATGTTGTCGCCAGTGGTCGGCGGAAGGTGCACGTGCCCGTCGACCTGGGACCGGACCGCAGCGACGCACGGATGCACGCCAAGACCGTAGGATCCTACGCAGTGCCGTAGGGGACCGCACCGCCACTTCCCAGCAAATTAGGGACACTGTTGCTCCTGGGGTATCGGCGAGGACCATTCGCAACCGTCTTCATGAAGCTGGGCTACGGTCCCGCACACCGTTAGGCCGTCTTCCGCTCACGCCCCAACATCGTGCAGCCCGCCTCCAGTGGTGTCGCGACAGGCGTGAATGGAGGGACGAATGGAGACGTGTCGTCTTCAGCGATGAGAGTCGCTTCTGCCTTGGTGCCAATGATGGTCGTATGCGTGTTTGGCGCCGTGCAGGTGAGCGCCACAATCAGGACTGCATACGACCGAGGCACACAGGGCCAACACCCGGCATCATGGTGTGGGGAGCGATCTCCTACACTGGCCGTACACCACTGGTGATCGTCGAGGGGACACTGAATAGTGCACGGTACATCCAAACCGTCTTCGAACCCATCGTTCTACCATTCCTAGACCGGCAAGGGAACTTGCTGTTCCAACAGGACAATGCACGTCCGCATGTATCCCGTGCCACACAACGTGCTCTAGAAGGTGTAAGTCAACTACCCTGGCCAGCAAGATCTCCGGATCTGTCCCCCATTGAGCATGTTTGGGACTGGATGAAGCGTCGTCTCACGCGGTCTGCACGTCCAGCACGAACGCTGGTCCAACTGAGGCACCAGGTGGAAATGGCATGGCAAGACGTTCCACAGGACTACATCCAGCATCTTTACGATCGTCTCCATGGGAGAATAGCAGCCTGCATTGCTGCGAAAGGTGGATATACACTGTACTAGTGCCGACATTGTGCATGCTCTGTTGCCTGTGTCTATGTGCCTGTGGTTCTGTCAGTGTGATCATGTGATGTATCTGACCCCAGGAATGTGTCAATAAAGTTTCCCCTTCCTGGGACAATGAATTCACGGTGTTCTTATTTCAATTTCCAGGAGTGTATATCATTCTTGCTATATCAGTCTCCACCAAGAATTAACTGGTACGGATTGTATGCGTCGCATTGAATTCTGCCGATGGGCTCAACTTCAGATTCAGAGGGATGTCACACATATTAATCTGATTTTATTTACTGACGAGACTACATTCACGAACCATGGAAATGTTAATTTGCATAACATGAATTATTGGCCAACTGAAAATCCATGATAGCTGCGGCATGTTGAACACAAAAAACCGTGGTCGGTGAATGTATGGTATGGAATTCTGGAGGACAGAATTATAGGCCCCTATTTCATCGAGGGAAATCTTAACGGTAGGAAGTAACCACGTTCCTGTAAGAATCATGAGGTCTGCTGTTGGAAGAAATGCCGTTAGGAACAAGGAAAAGAAGATGGTGTCAACACGATGGGTGTCCTGCAAATTTTTCGCTGATGGCTAGAAATCATTTGCAGAGACAATTCCCAAATCATTGGATTGGAAGTGGAGATGTGTCGTGGCCGGCTCGTTGGCCAGACTTGACGACTCTGGATTTTTTTTGTGGGGATTCGTAAAAGACATTGTTTGTAAAGACGTTCCAAATACATCTCAAGATATTCAAGAGAGAATTGTCAGTACATGTGCTTCGATAAGTGCCGATGTGATACGGAATACCACTGAATCCGTGATAAGAGGATTGCAGCACTGCATTGATACCAATGGTCATCGCTTCGAACACTTTCTGTAAATGGACGTTCATAGCACCTTTACTGTTACACAAAATGGATTCGTCTCGATAGCCGCTATCAGAAAATGAGTACCAAACTATACCATCCCACTTAAAAAAAAAAGTCATTTTGTGATTGTAGTAGACGTGACTCAAGAAGGACGTATTTTCAAAGGAGGTGTACTTCTATTAAAAAAAGTAATGGCAGCCGACATTGCTACGAAATATCAAAAACTTTAATTTTTGTCAATACAAGCTCTTGTAAGAAACTGAATATGTACTGTAATACTTGAACACTGAGAAGAACGTTTCTATGAAATAATTATTGTTATCTTGAAAAGTAAAATTTTTCTCATTGCTGAAGTGAATATTATGCTCATATTTCCTTTCAAAGTAATTACGACACAAAGTGCAAGCAAACAGAAGACTTAGGATTTTGAATGCTAGGTAGTACTGTGCGGTCCTGTTTAATAACACGGTCTTTTGGAATGAACAGATTCTCTTTTGTGAAAAGGGGAAATTTGTGGAACTTGAACTACCGACATAAACTATCATAGTTATGTATGAAGGTAGTATCTGTACTCGAAAGAACAGATACCATTGATGACCGTGCAGCTTTTATAGAAAGAGATGATAATTAAATCGACACCCTAGCTGAAAAGAAGCGTTGATATACATCATTGAGGACATGTTGAAAATGTGTGCCCCGACAGGGACTCGAACCCGGGATCTCCTGCTTATATGGCAGACGCTCTATCCATGTGAGCCACCGAGGGCACAGAAGATAGTGCGCGTGCAAGAACTTATCCCTTGCACGCTCCCCGTGAGACCCACACTCCCAACATGTCCACACCACTACATTCGTAGTGCTTCTAATAGATGTTTGCCAATTGTGATATTATTGGATTTCTGACATTTTGCATATGAGAAAAGGACAGCCGTCGAGCTGTAGTTTGTAATGATACTAAGCATGACAATGCGAGAATAAAGAAACGAAATCTGTTTATAACGTGCTCTTATACCAAGACGCGCGGCCAGCGTTTAAAAGGTACTTTTAAACACTATGACTCGCTGGGCGCAGATATTTAAAATCATTGCCGCAGCGCTTGATAGCAAGAAGCTGCGAAACAGAAGAAAGAACAATTCATCATTTGTTAGGAAAATTCTAGAGTCTTTATAGTTAGTTGTACTTCTGGTCGCCGATATGTTAATATGTACTTCATTACTTTTGATGTTTGGTCGCCGACTTGTTAAGACGTGTTGTGTAGCACCGCTACAAGTTATATTTATTTTAGTGTTAAAAACCACGTTATAACCAAGAAAAACAAAAACGCTTTTGTAAACTTTGTGACGATAAAAAATACTTACGCGCACGCCAGGACATACAATGTTTACAAAATATCACATATACAAAAGCAGCGATTGTTGGACTGCTCCATGTATGAGAAAAACATAAAAAATGTAAGTTTTGTATTCACTGTAAATTTTTTTAATGTTTATAGTTTAACGCCTTTGTTCTTTGAGAATATATTGATGCTTCACTATACAGAAACTCTATGCTTATTCTTTTCTTAAAATTAACCACAAATAATGTATTTGTTTAAATGAACTTTGTTACAGGTTCGCTCTTTATCGCGGTGTCTCGATTGTATTTGGGAGACCATTAATGTGTTCAATCTCCGATCTGACAACTTGTTTTACAAAATTTCACTGTTTTGCATTTATTTCCAGTTTTCTTTATTATTCAGATAGGTCCCTTAGGTAATTTCAATGAAGAGTCTGATTGCGTGAAAACAATCCGGGTTAAGAGGTCATTTGAGAAACTATTTTCGCGCAATCAATCTGTACGTCTTCTGAACACAATCGAGAACCGACGCATCAGCGATCATTCATTAATTTTTCTCTCTTTCCAAGTCGTACCAAAAAATGGGCAAGGAGAACTGCCGTGAGTACACAATCTAGTGTTAAAGGTTGCATTCCTTATCTTGTCGGCAAACATTGCCATAAATTATCATCATCAATGTTATATTTGGTTAAATACGAAAAGCAAAAAACCTTTTAACGCTAGATGTGGCGCCCGAACAGGGACTTGACTAAAAAACTAATTTGTTCTCTTTATTTTTTATTTTCATGCTACCATTTGGAGAAAAGTGGAAGCCAAAACCAGTGATAAAAAAAAGGACGCATATGCAGAAAATCGCAGTAAGAATCCACAACAGCAATAAATAGCAGCGCGCAAGACAACTAATCCGAGTACGATTTTTCATTACGTTTGAAGCTTTGCGTACCGAGCATTCAGTCGGCTCGTGGCATTCGCTCTCTACGCTTTTTTCCTTTTCCTCAAGCATTTTAATTTCCAAATTTCAGTTTCCTTTTGCTATTAGATCCGCCTCTATCATATCATTTCGCTTAGTTAGTAAGAATTTCTATTGTTGTGCATTTTAGTGAATCACAATGGCCGCTATCTGTGCCAGTTTCAGTGCTCTGTAAGTGTTTTTCATTTATTTTATCACTCCCGTTGCCACATTGGCATATTCGTGTGTCAGAGTTTCAAATGTTTATAACGCGCAAGCAGTATCTGAGAAGTCAGGACGCGAAATCCTTGGCGCACCTGACAAGTGAAAATTAATAAAAAAAAAATATTTTCTAGCTCGTGCAGTGTAACTACTTTAAATTTACGATGGCTGATGAGCAAGCAAGTCAACTTAGACCGCGCGCGGGTGTAAACAAACCTGAATCTCGTAGTGGGGGAACAGACGACGAAGCGACACATGAGCTGTCGGCGCCACAGACCGCGTCGCAGTCACGTGAATGCTCGCTGTCAGATATACTAAAATTGTTTGCTGATGTGAAAACCAGTTTTGAAGCAAACATGGCACAGCTTACAAACAAGAGTGATAACATTGAAGCTCACATGGGTAATCTTGACACTCGAATGGCACAGTTAACAAAGCAAAGTGACAATATTGAAACGCAAATCAGTCAGTTAACAAACCAAAGTGACAATATTGAAACGCAAATCAGTCAGTTAGCAAATCAAAGTGACAGCAGGTTCAACAGTTTAGAATCAAGAATAGAGGACACTCAAGTGCGAATGAACAATATAAATTCTGTTATTACCGACATCCACGCACAAATCAAAAATTCGAATGACACCATGGAGGAAAAAATTAAAGCCATTACCACTGCTTACGCAAGCGAGCTAAACGCAAGCGTACACGCAAAAACTGATAGTGTTCTTTCGATGGTGGAATCCGCCGAGACCAATATTGGTAGCAAGTTCGCAGATATGCAGGCCCAAATAGATGTGTGTAAATCAACTGCGAGTGACTCTTTGAAACATTACTGTGATGTTTCAAAGAGAGTAAGCCAATTGACAGAAAGTGTCAACCATGTTGGCGAGCGAGTTGAAGACCTTGCTCAGCAAATATCCGATGTCAATATTGACAAAAAGATCGCAGATGTCAACACCGGTATAAGCAATACACTTAATAGGGAATTTGAAGAGTGGATGCAATCCAAAGAACAGTACATTATCAGCAAGGTACACGCTGAACTAAAGGGTACGGTTAAATCTGCTGCAGCAGAAATCTTAACCGCTCCCGGTACTTCTGGTGACACTTTAACCAGTGAATTAGGTGAAATCAGACGAGCATTTAGCCGCGATCTTCCGGAATGGAAACGTCAGCTAAGCAGTGATATAGATCAACTGAAACGACAATTTACGGAATTGCAAGGTGACAATCAAAGTGAGTATTCGCTACCATCAGAACACGATAATCGTCAATATCCCGCGTGTCAGGTACAATTCTCACCAACAGTAAATAATACGCGTGACGAAACTTCCACATCACGTAGTCATGCCGATCAACTAACTGTCGTTGAATTAATGCGCGACGAGAGTGTGCTAAAACACAGAGTTTTTCAGCCTTTTATACCTGAAAAACGAGATATACATCCCATGGTATTTCTAAAATCATTCACAGGTGCTTTCCCAGAATCATGGAACGACAGGCAGCGGATACAGTTCATCTTAGGCTATGTACACGGTGAAGGATCAATCTGGGGTACAGAAATAATAGACAAATGTCACACCTATGCAGATTTTGAAAAGCATTTTTTGAATAAATTCTGGAGTTCAGGTATACAACAAAGACTCTGAAAGGAGGTTTACAATGCCGAACCTTTCAACACCAAAGGAGGAGGTTTGAGACGTTATTTTGAAAAATATCTACGTAAAATTCAGTATTGGGACACGCCCATTTCAACCAAAGATGTAATCATGATCTTAAAGTCAAAACTTCCTGTGTCAATAAGAGAAAAACTAGTTAATGTGAGTGAAGAAGACCTAGAAGCATTTCTTTCTGTTCTTGACAATTTGGATATGATCTATGAGGATGTGCGTGCGAGCGCGCGGAACAATTATAATAATGGACCGCCCGCTCCGCAGCAGCACATAACAAATTGCGTCAATGGAATGTCGTGCCAACATAACACGGGACAACCAAACGCTCAGCCTTACGGAAATCATAACAGTTTCAACGGCCGTAATGGAAAACAATATAACAAATATCCACACCAGAATAGATACAATCCGATTTATCAAAACACACAGCAACAATACGATAATTCACCGATAAATCACAACGGTAATTACAAGTACCAGAACAACAAGACGAATAATGGAAATCGTCACAAGGGAAAGAAATGGAACAATTACAACAGACCACAGCAGTACAGTCAGCCGAGTCACTTCACTCCCTCTCAGCAAATAAATTTTTCACAGCCGAAAAATGCGACATTTTCTCACCAACCCAACCAACAGTTCAGGAACAATAGTCAGGACAATTCGTCGCATGGTTTTCCTGACACCGCCGGTCATAATAGCTAAGGAAATCCGACTATTTTCTACACACAGGCGAACCAAGCACCAAACGCGATGTCAAATAACACGCAATCAAGAGATGCACAAGTCGTATGGGCTACGAACGCAAATTTTCGACCTGGTAGGTCGCAACATACTAGTCAAGTAAAAATAACTGACATTTCAGCTCCACCTCAGTCGGAAAACCATTAGCAGCTTCTTTAGGCCTCCACGGGGAAGCTGCGGAACCAGTGAGGGGCAACTTCATTAAAAGACATATCGACGTAATTAGATACGAAGACGACAGAGACTTACAGGACGAACTATTAGACGAAAGACGACAAGTTAAGACAAGCTCTCATATCTTTAACCACTCATGCCAACCTAAGAAAAAAGGCGCATGACAAACACAGTAGCAAAGTCTTATCGTATCGTATAAATGAACGAGTGCTATTAAAGACCCACTTCAAACCATCTTTGATTCATCATAAGAATCGCAAGTGGCAGCACTTGTATGAAGGACCATATATTATATTAAGAAAGCCGCACATTGGTTGCTATCTACTAGCTGACCCTGTATCTGGACGAATAAAAGGGTTGTTTCATCACGCAGACTTGAAGAAATACCGAGTCAACCATTGAAAATATCTGTTAAGCTGCTAAAATAAAATATACACACACTGTAAGTTGTCATACTATGTGTGAAGCACCAACGTATGTAAGAGTAATGCACAGGACTAACACCCTGTCGACCTGCCACAACAAGATAAGTAATTTATATGAGCATCTTAAGTAAAATACATTTATTGTAGGAAAGCAAGATTTGCCTTAGATGTAAGTTAGTTTTAAGTTAATTGAGCCATGAACGGCCACAGCCGAAAGAGCTGACAAATATTATAGTAGGGACGTGCTAAGTGCCACCTACTACCACTAGTTTTAAGTATAGCAAAGCTCTCTGCTCTTGAATGAAATAAACTAAAATGATCATTCAGACCAGAATGATTGCTCGTAGGTATAAAAAAAATATTTATTAAGGTCGCTTACTCTAATGAGGTAAATGTTATGTTATGCATAAGGAGTGTGTGACAACAAATTTTATGAGACCACCTATGAAAAGCAGCAGGCAAAAAGCAGCAGCTTAGCATATAAGAATCAAGTAAGTCAATAACGATCCAGGTAGCAGGAAAGAAGTGCGCAACTCAATTATTTTATTATAATACGGAGAAAACCGTATACGCTCATAACAATTTTACGGCACAGTGCAGCTGAAATACTTATAAAGATCAATTATAAATAAACTAATTTAGTACTAGAAATATCTACTTCAGGTCCTCGAGATACGACGATTTTTTTTTTAAACCAATTTTACGATACATGGAGCAGGAGATAGTCAACAGACACAGTTCACTGCTCATGCATGGTTTAAGTAATTTTAGATATGCATAGAAAATTCTTTAGAGAGCTGGATCAGACGACACTGAAACTACTGTATCGATTTAATTATACTATTTGTCATGAAAAACTAAGGTGATAATAATTTATGTTAAGCTCATCATATCATACGTCATTAACACTTTGTCTTCAAATCTCTTCACTCCATAAAAGTCTTTTGTGTTTTCCACTAACCAGTATCCTTACCATCCTACCTTATC
Organism: Schistocerca piceifrons; assembly: GCF_021461385.2. NCBI lineage: Eukaryota > Metazoa > Arthropoda > Insecta > Orthoptera > Acrididae > Schistocerca > Schistocerca piceifrons. The sequence continues at coordinate 814,450,773 of NC_060140.1, read as the reverse complement.
CAGTAGAGAAGTGAATTTTACGGGCTGGTTGCATGATTGATACATACAGGCTATACGAATGGATAGTCGTGACACATTGGTTGTCGACGGGCTATGCTTATTCTCCGCAAATTGCGAGTTCAATTAAGATTTGTTATGTGCAATTGCACGACAGGGAACACCAAGCTTCCTAATTTCCCTAATGGTAGTTTGAACACGAACTGTTCATCACGTAAACGAAGCCACATTGACTATGTCTTCAAACTAACGACGTAATAGAGAGAAAATAAAAGAGATGAACTTGAGAAAAGAGTAACTATTCTAAAAAGAAAAGAATAACAAGATTTCGAACAAAGTGTAACCCGTAGTCACACAGACTAAATATTTCTTTGTAAATAATTTTTAGACATGATATGTATACTAAATGTTAACTGTACTTTGTAGTAATAATGCAGTCAGTAATAAATGGACACGTATATGCTGCTGCGTGTGAACCGACTATAGACAAGTAATTAATGGACACGTATAAAAGTGGTGCGTGTGAACCTTAACATGACGACCAAATAAATGTGAACACGAATTAATAATAACGTGTGAACTGAAAAGGTGATAACTCCAAGGACACGTGTGAAATACCGCGTGTAAAGTAATGTTATTAAGTACTTGTACCACGAAACCACGATGTAGAAAGCCGAAGACTGAAAGTGAATAAGTGTTGTACTTACCACAAACGGTACTGTACGCCTTTCCACGGACACATTCTTCGAAACAGCTGCGGGAGTCGCCGCATCTGGCTGCTTTCGAAATCCAGAGTCGATGAAAAACTGTGTGAAAACTCACGCCACGGCTAGTAGACACCAACCGCTCTGCTTCTCGCAGAATACTGCTGCTAGCGTTGTGGAACTGTCAAGTTATTATCACGTGATTGTGACCAACGGACGTAACACTGTGTACGCTGAGCGCTCAACATCAATTTTTCTTTGCACAACGAGCGCGGATCCCAAATGTGTTTGAAATGCATTCGAAATAAAATATGATAAAGCAATGAATTAAGCACTCATGTACCTTGTGAAATTATAAAGACACTAGTCGGAAGAGTCATAAGCTCGATTTTGACAATTGCTACCGAAATTACTGACCAGGCCGATGTAGTGGGACGAAATTGAAGTGTCACCCATCCACCAGTGTCAGCCCAGTTTGCAGGTGAATATAAGTTTAATTTAGTTTTGTTTATGTATTTTTCTTAATATCTGTAATAGCTGTCAATTATCTAAAAGTTTTGTATTTTTTTATGTTTCATTTACGGAGAGGGCGGCGCAACGAACGGAGACAGCATCTTCGCTGCCGCGACCAGAGAGGAAATTGCTGGCCGCTATACGTCGCGGGTCGACAGCCAAGGAGCAACAGAAGATCCTGGAACCGAGTTGTTGCGTCGTGCTTCTAAAAATTAAAAATGAATTTTTTGTACTCTTTTTGTACAACAATGACGTCATATAGAGCTTAATCTTATTGAAAAGTCAGTCCTAGTTTGTCAACGGTCAAGTTCACATCTGTATGTGTAGGAAGCTAATAAAATAGTGGATGCTACTAAAGTTGAAACACGTGTTCTGAGGATTTATTTATGAAGAATTATGTGAACGGATTAATAATATATTTGACAAGATTATTGAATTCTGACAGCGTTCATCGAAACTTTGAATCTCAAAGGTTTATTCAAGGTGTGATTCTGATATCGATTAAATCAAGATAACGTGTCTCAATATAATTTCTGAGGAGAAACAAACGAAATTTAAATCGAAAAAGTTTACGAAAACCAATTGGCCCAAGTGATGTAATTCTTTGCATACGACTCAACTGATGTTTTACAGTTTCGTTCAAGAACCATTCTATGACAATTTAAAAAGAATATACATCATTTTGAAGTGGGTTGTAACTGATGTAGGTGACGAAGTCTGCACATAGTCATATATCAAACGAAAATCGGTTATAAAAAACTTACGTCGTTACACAACACCGTGGCGACCGTGACAGCACACTGATCATCGAGAATTACAAATTACAATATTAGTGTCCGGTGAGTTTGTTTCAAGATGGAAGTGGAGTGTTGTACATAGGGAGTGTGCTTTTACAGGATTGTTGATTACAAGTCTGCGTGTGTAACTAGTTAATATCTTACAATAATGTCGGGAAGTGAAATGTCAGACGAAGAGCAATCTATGTCCGATAGGAGCATGAGATCCCTTTTTAGGGCGATCGCTAAATTAATACAATCTAACGGGGATTTTCTAGCTGAATGAAAACAGTCTAACGAAGAATCTGCTGCTAGATTAAAAGAGGAACTAAAACAGGAATTAAAACAGTCTAATGAAGAATCTATTACTAGATTAAAAGAGGAATTAAAACAATCTAATGAAGAATCTACTGCTAGATTGAAAGAGGAATTAAAACAGTCTAATGCTAGATTAAAAGGGGAGCTAACAAAATCTACAGACAGGTTACAGGAACATCTTAATGAAACCAGCTGAGAATTAAGTGATAAAATAGAGGCTTCTAAAATTGAAATGCAGGAAAAATTAGTAGGACGTAGTAATAAGATTGCGGATAATTGTAAAAGGTTAGAAGAACATATCCAGGAATCGCGTGAGGAAAAAGCTCGCATGCGAAATGATATTACTGACTTAACCGAGAGACTAGATAGTGTCAATATCTTAGTTGTAAATGAAATACAGAAAAATAACGATATGTTACGAGATGAATTTTCAATGCAAACAGAAACTGTTCGTAGAGAATTATTGGAATCTATTAAAGAGGTCTCTACCAAACCTGTAGAGATTTCTTCAATAGATAATGTAGAATTAGAGACATTAACTCATCAAGTAGAAAAAGATCATACTGAAATCGAAAACATGAAATTTTTAATTACTGAAATATGCAGTAACCTAGAGACTGCCAAAGATAATAACATTGACGAAGGTACAGAGCGTTCACATCGGGAACACAGTGAAGAATCGATATTAGCTAATCGCGTATCCAATACAGAAATGCGAATACAGAAAATTACTAAACGGTTATCGGAATTAGATAATAATGAAAACATTTCAAGTAGTAGAAGCAATAACGTAATCAGAGACAACAGTCGCATCGAATTTGCTAGCTCGGACGACAACAATACGAATAAAGAAATCACGGCAAGCCAATCCGATGCAACTCCGTCTCTGCAATCTAAACAAAATCCAACTATTTCTCTCGCAGAATGTTTGGATGATATAACGACAAATTCAAATGTAGCAAGTCGATTTCCTGTATTCAAACCAGGAGGCGAACTTCACCCTATAATCTTTATAAAAGCTTTTGAAACATCATTATCTCCTAAATGGAGTAATGAAAAACAGATTTAATTTGTAATAGGACATTTAGAAGCAGAAGCTGCGGAATGGGCAGTACTGCATAGAACTGAATTTAGGGACTGGGATGATTTTGTTAAGCAGTTTAAACAAAATTATTGGTCAAGAGGAAAACAACAACACTTAACTTTAGAGTTGTTAGACCCTCCTCCATATTCTAAACGGTGGGGAGGTTATAGGAATTATTTTGAATGGCATTTAAACCATGCTAAATTAATTGAAGAACCAACTATTGAAAGTCATTTAATACGAGCCCTAATTAGTAGGTTACCGTATTATGTAAAGGAAAGAATGATAGAAAGAGAATGGTCACAGCCGTGCGAATTATTAGGATATTTAGAACAGTTAGATATACTTAATAGAGAAAGGGAAGACGAGAAATTTAGATTTGGTAGAAATGACAATCCTCGAAATAATAATAATTCAGAACCACGAAAATTTAACAACAACAATCATAGCCGGTTTTGTTATATAAAACGTTCAATCTAAAGATAAAGAGAGCCAACAAAATCGTGGTAATAACTCTAAAATGCGGAAATTACACAATAACGATCATGAGATAAATCATCCTCAAGTAATTAATGAAGGTCAAGTGGTAGGTGACGTTATCATAGAAAGTTCGGAAAACTAGTAAAGTCCTTTAGTACGGGTCAACTAAAGGGAACCGTTAGTCAAGATTATACAAGACCCAATTGCAATTTATCATTAAGCTGCCAAAAGGACGGTGATTGGCAACAAGATTTACTTCAGGAAGACAATCAGATAAGGGAGAATATAACTTATAAACCCGTTATTAAAGGTTATATTAAAGATACCGAAGTAAATATTATAATTGATTTGGGTAGCGAAGTAAGTATTTTATCTAAAGAATTATTTCAGCTTAAAAGAAAATATTGGAATTTCCCAACCTTACCTGTAACTGGGGTGAAAATTATAGGAGTTACTGGTAAAAGAAGTCAAAATATTACTGAGGAAGTTTATTTAACTTTTGAAATTGCTAAACAATTAATTGCTCACTCTGTACTCGTCGTAGCCAACTTAAATGTAGCCATAATTTTAGGTATAGATTGGCTGTGTGAATATAAAGCTATATTAGATGTTAAAGACTCTTCCTTAACCATCCATAAGGAGGCATGTGCTTTTAAAGTGAGGTTTTCTAATAATCAAGTACCTGAAAATTGCTACGAATCCTTACAGATTAAGTACGCACCGACCATGAACCTATTAACAGATTTTAGTGATCTTGAATATGCAGTATACCAATGTCAGGCTAGTAATAGTATTGAAACCGAAGTGAAAGAAAAATGTTATTCTACGAATTGTCTATCCGAACAAGAAAAGGAAGAGTTGGAATCTTTGTTGTTAGAATTTAGAGCCGTCTTCTCAGATGAACCGGGGAGAATTAAAGATTACGTTTGTAAACTTAAGATTAAAGATCAAAAACCATTCTTTAAGAAACCTTATCCTATTCCAGTACAATTCAAAGAACCGGCTAGTAGAGAAATAAGTAAGATGCTAGAACAAAACATTATCGAACGATCATGTAGCGCTTTTAACAGTCAGTTGTGGGTCGTTAAGAAAGCTACTGGTGGGGTACGACTGGTTCTGGATGCCCGTGAATTAAATAAAATTATAGAGATGGAAAGAGACAGACCTATTCCTATGGAGGACGTACTTCTTAAGATTGCTGGTTCTCGTTATATGAGTACAATGGATCTAACCGCTGGCTACCATCAAGTAACATTACATACGGATTCACGGCAATATACGGCTTTTCTTTTTGAAGGCAGATCATATCAGTTCCAAGTTTTACCTTTTGGACTTAATATATCAGTGTCAACTTTCATTAGGGCATTAGATTCTGCTTTGGGTCATCAATTGTTACAAAAGATTATTTTATATGTAGATGATATTTTGGTAGCTACTAAAACGTGGGAAGAACACGTAACGATATTACGGGAATTGTTTAATCGTTTAATTGACAGAGGAATCACTTTAAAATTATCTAAGTCTTACTTCGGAAAGGAGGAAGTGAGATTTTTGGGGCATATAGTGGACAGTAAAGGTATTAGGCCAGACCCAGCACGTATTGAAGCTATTGCTCGATGCCCGAGTCCTAGAAATCGGAAACAATTGAAATCATTCTTAGGAATGGTAGGATTCCTGAGAAGATTTCTTCCAGGGCAGAATATTGTTAATCCTAAATTACTAGATTTATTAAAAGAGAAGTCAGTATGGCTCTGGGGACAAGAGGAAGAGGAAGTTTTTAATAAGATAAAAGGAGCGTTAACCGAAGCCAAAATGTTATACCAGCCAGATTTCATTCAGGACTTTTGTATGTGTACGGATGCCTCTGATTATGGTGTGTCTTGTGTAATATTCCAAGGTGATCTGACCAATGAAAAGGGATTATATCGGCCTATTGGATTCGCTAGTAGAACTTTAAATAAACATGAAAGAAATTATTTTGTATCCGAGAAGGAAGCTCTCGCAGTAGTATGGGGTTTTCAACGATTTAGAGGATTATTAATGGGAAGAAAGACAATTGTATATACTGATCATCAGGCTTTAACCTTTTTGAACAATTGCCGGTTACTTCACCGTAGGCTATTACGTTGGGTATTATGCTTGCAAGAATTTCAGTACGAAATTAGGTATATAAAAGGATCTCAGAATGTAGTTTCGGATGCTTTGTCGAGGCTTCCCGTGGGAATGGAGAATATTAACATTGCAGAAGAACCAGGAACAGATTACCATGTTTATTTCCTTTTAACTCAGGAGAACGAACGTAAGGTTAAACGGATAGTAACTGCTATTAGATGCAATCAAAGAAATGATGATCAATATAGGGACCTTATACAAACCCTTAATAATGGGGACGAAACAGTTAACACCCGGGGCGTGTGGTTATATTTTAACGACTTGTTGTATTGGAAAGCACAGAGGGAACACCAGAGATGGAAAATCTGCATTCCGAAAACTGTTGTGTACGAGTTAATCACTTATATTCATGAAGGTTACGGGCATTTTGGAATTCATAAATGTATTAAACATCTAATGAAGTATTATTATTTCAAAAATATGTCCCGTATTGTGAGAAGTATTATTAGGGCTTGTGAAACCTGTCAAAAGGTTAAAGTTAATAACAAATCTAAGCGTTATAAATTATATGCTGTAATTCCTCGAGGTCTGTGGGATCTACTGTCATTAGATTTTTTCGGCCCTCTGCCTCGTAGTTCAGGAGGATTAACTGCCGTGTTTGTTGTAATGGAATGTTGGTCCAAACATATGAAGTTATACACTTTGAAACGAGCGAATACAGCAAGCGTTATACGCTGCCTCACCCGAAATTACTTTGTTAACTGGGGCATTCCTAAACGACTTATGTCTGACAACGGTAGTGCCTTTATTAGTCAAAGATTTCAAGATATGATAAAACAATATGGAATCAAACATATCTTAATTTCGAAATATCACCCTCAAAGTAATTTAGTAGAAAGAGTCATGAAAGAATTAGGACGATTATGTAGAACTTATTGTGCACATAAACATACTCGGTGGGCCAAACTAATGCCTGAATTCGAAAAGATATTAAATGAATTGCCTCACCTAACGACGGGATTATCACCTATAGAAATTTTAGGCAAACGAATTATAGGTGAGCCTTTACTAGCTGCTCCACCTTGGCCACCAGTAAATGAGATCCTACAATGCATCCCAGACGAAAAAGTTTGTGAACAGATTGTTAAAAATGCCGAACGGAGAATTAAAAGTTATAATGAACATGCTATAGAACCCTCATTTCAGGTAGGAGATCTTGTGTTAGTACGATCTCATCCTAAAAGTTCTAAGATCGGTAAGGAATGTAGAAAATTCTTCTTTATCTTTGAAGGTCCATATGTTGTACATAAGATTGTACATCCCAAAGCGTTACTTCTTATGGAACCTTCATCAGGTGTAATTAAAGGATTATATAGTGTTGATCAAATGAAACCCTTCATTCCTAAATAAGTTAAGATTTAGTATATGTTACACACGGAAGAGCGTTCATAGTTTATTCATGTGAAGTTTTCGTGATAGTTACGTATTATTTTAAAGAATTAAACAGAAAGCTTAAACAAGTGTTCTACAATAATCTACTGGTACTTCAAAAAGAGAAAGATAACCAAAAGGGGGATTTATATGGAAGAAATTTTGCCATTAGGTCAAAAGGAATTTTGTATATTATAAATTTACTCGGATAGTAGGAACCACAGGGGATGGTTAATAATTTTAGGGACCATGGGCGTCCAGAGCTATATGGCTCACGAGAACATAGCAGAGCGCCTTTAATAGAGGTTTGTAATAGTGTTCATATAGAACACACCAAACGGGGCTCTCTCGCTTGTTTCTCCTAAATAAATTGCCATTACCCAACAAGGTGTCCGAAGGTAAAGAAAGCCGTGCCGAGATTTTAAAGAAAGTTTTGCTTGATTTCTTCTTGACCTCAGGCATAAATAAGGCATTAGGGAAAAGAATGACGTAAAGTAAATAGTACTATTAGTTATTGTGAGAAACTTATTAGTAATATACATTTTTGGAAAGAATAACTCTAGTAAGTGAATAAAACTGAAACTAATTTATCACAATTTGAACGCTCTGTCCTAATGTAACAACGTTAAAGAACGTACTAAATTAGTATTTATTAGCAACTATTAAATGAAGAGGAGTAATCTCCATATATTCGGTTATGAATTATCATAATAGCATAATTAAGAGTAAATGACAAATAGTCACAACAATATCGTATTAAAAGGATTAAATCTATCTAAGAGCAAGGACTCTAGAGTACGTAAAATGTGAGGAAAATGTATTAACAGTTAAATATTGTATATTGAAAAGTTTTATTTTCGGTTAAAACCTGACAAACTGAGCTTGTGGGTGGGGTATGTAGTGGGACGAAATTAAGCGTCACCCATCCACCAGGGTCAGCCCAGTTTGCAGGTGAATATAAGTTTAATTTAGTTTTGTTTATGTATTTTTCTTAATATTTGTAATAGCTGTAAATTATCTAAAAGTTTTGTATTTTTTTGTGTTTCATTTACGGAGAGGGCGGCGCAACGAACGGAGACAGCATCTTCGCTGCCGAGACCAGAGAGGAAATTGCTGGCCGCTATACGTCGCGGGTCGACAGCCAAGGAGCAACAGAAGATCCTAGAACCGAGTTGTTGCGTCGTGCTTCTAAACATTAAAAATGAATTTTTTGTACTCTTTTTGTACAACAATGACGTCATATAGAGCTTAATCTTATTGAAAAGTCAGTCCTAGTTTGTCAACGGTCAAGTTCACATCTGTATGTGTAGGAAGCCAATAAAATAGTGGATGCTACTAAAGTTGAAACACGTGTTCTGAGGATTTATTTATGAAGAATTATGTGAACGGACTAATAATATATTTGACAAGATTATTGAATTCTGACAGCGTTCATCGAAACTTTGAATCTCAAAGGTTTATTCAATGTGTGATTCTGATATCGATTAAATCAAGATAACGTGTCTCAATATAATTTCTGAGGAGAAACAAACGAAATTTAAATCGAAAAAGTTTACGAAAACCAATTGGCCCAAGTGATGTAATTCTTTGCATACGACTCAACTGATGTTTTAAAGTTTCGTTCAAGAACCATTCTATGACAGTTTAAAAAGAATATAAATCATTTTGAAGTGGGTTGTAACTGACGTAGGTGACGAAGTCTGCACATGGTCATATATCATACGAAAATCGGTTATAAAAAACTTACGTCGTTACACAACACCGAGTAATGACGAAAACGTGTCGAACCAAATAAAACCAGAAAAATAGATAAATATGAGAACTAAGCATTCCTAAGAGAATGAGACCTTATGTACATAAACAATTGTTATCCTTACCTAATTCAGTTTTCTTTTAGACTAAGTTATTAGTAAGTAAGCACATTCTAATACAGATTTTTTTTCTGTATTTTTCATGTACGAAAACATAAATGGAAGCACGGACATGTGTCAAGTGAAATAGAGACCGCCACCATACGGCTCAACATATTGCAGAACCAGTCTTCCAGTTCCTGACCCACGACGTATTTCCAACGCAACATCGCACCCCGACAACTACTCCAGCTTCCACAGTGAAAGTGATGCCCTACTTTTCCTCCACTGTGAAAATGTAATCAATTTCCCCACTCAAGTGCAGTGCTATAATTTATACCACTCCCAGTGCAACTCATACCTATCCAAGTGTAGTGAAACATCTTTTTTGCAGGCCATGAAAGCCATAAATAAGTAAAGTGCTATGTATTTACTGCAAGAAATCTTCGACGAAACAACGACAAAAATATTCCTGTAATATTTCATTGTAAAACAAGAATGTCAATTTTTTGTAACATATTTTTGCCACGAGTGCACACAGCACCCAGACTTCCTGCGAGTCAAGTAATTTATTTCTTTGTTATTTATTATGCCATGTATAATGTATCTATGTATGTGTATTTTTATCTTAATTTCATTATCTTTTACCCAGAAATGAACGTTTGTTATCATTGTACAATACATTAGAAAGAGCACAATTCAATTGTCATGTAGTTACACTATGGACAAATTACTATCAATTTCAGTCGTACGAATATACTTACCTGATACTCTGTATGTTGACCACTTTGCCTGATGTAGTGTGTAAAATCTATTGTAAAGAATTTTTGCAAGTAATACTAACTTGTTTCACGAAAGCAATAATATCATGACTACGCGTGAGTCGCGATGATCCTGACGGAGTCATCGCTCCTCACGCGGGAAGCAATGTGATATTATTGGATTTCAGACATTTTGCATATGAGAAAAGGACAGCCGTCGAGCTGTAGTTTGTAATGATACTAAGCATGACAACGCGAGAGTAAAGAAACGAAATCTGTTTATAACGTGCGCTTATACCAAGACGCGCGGCCAGCGTTTATAAGGTACTTTTAAACACTATGACTCGCTGGGCGCAGATATTTAAAATCATTGCCGCAGCGCTTGATAGCAAGAAGCTGCGAAACAGAAGAAAGAACAATTCATCATTTGTTAGGAAAATTCTAGAGTCTTTACAGTTAGTTGTACTTCTTGTCACCGATATGTTAACATGTACTTCATTACTTTTGATGTTTGGTCGCCGACTTGTTAAGACGTGTTGTGTAGCACCGCTACGAGTTATATTTATTTTAGTGTTAAAAACCACGTTATCACCAAGAAAAACAAAAACGCTTTTGTAAACTTTGTGACGATAAAAAGTACTTACGCGCACGCCAGGACATTTAATTTTTACAAAATATCACATATACAAAAGCAGCGATTGTTGGACTGCTCCATGTATGAGAAAAACATAAAAAATGTAAGTTTTGTATTCACTGTAAATTTTTTTAATGTTTATAGTTTAACGCCTTTGTTCTTTGAGAATATATTGATGCTTCACTGTACAGAAACTCTATGCTTATTCTTTTCTTCAAATTAACCACAAATAATGAATTTCTTTAAATGAACTTTGTTACAGGTTCGCTCTTTATCGCGGTGTCTCGATTGTATTTGGGAGACCATTAATGTGTTCAATCTCCGATCTGACAACTTGTTTTACAAAATTTCACTGTTTTGCATTCATTTCCATTTTCTTTATTATTCAAATAGGTCCCCTTTCAATGAAGAGTCTGATTGCGTGAAAGCAATCCGGGTTAAGAGGTCATTTGAGAAACTATTTTCGCGCAATCAATCTGTACGTCTCCTGAACACAATCGAGAACCGACGCATCAGCGATCATTCATTAATTTTTCTCTCTTTCCAAGTCGTACCAAAAAATGGGCAAGGAGAACTGCCGTGAGTACGCAATCTAGTGTTAAAGGTTGCATTCTTTATCTTGTCGGCAAACATTGCCATAAATTATCATCTTCAATGTTATATTTGGTTAAATACGAAAAGCAAAAACCTTTTAACGCTAGACAATCACACTCATTACTCGTGGTAGATTAATCTACCAAGTCCCGTAGGAGTTGGGGCGTAGTGTGTGCGTTCGCACAAGAAGGTCAGTGGCTGGGTAGCCATATTTTAACTATACATAAAGGTAGTATCTGTTCCCAAAAGAACAGATACAATTGATGACCGTGTAGCTTCTCTAGAATAAGATGATAATTAAATCGACATCCTAGCTGCAAACGGGAGTTGATATACATCATTGGGGACATGCTGAAAATGTGTGCCCCGACAGGGACTCGAACCCGGGATCTCCTGCTTACATGAGTGTTTGCAGCTATGGTGTCAATTCAATTAGCATCTCACTATCATAGTTGTTCAGAATCGCATTCGTCTGACTTGCTCTTCAATAACAGCGTCAAGAATTTTTCAGAGATACATTACGACGCAGATCTTGAATAGCTCTTTCTTACGCTTACTGTTAAGAAGAACTTTAACGTTGGGTGCCCTCGATTGCACTTCGGAGACGCCACGCATTAGAGTAAAATTAATAATTTAGTCTTTTTCAGCCAATAAGACAGTAATTAAGATCCACAGCACTAAATATTTTATTTTTGATGAAAAGCTCAGTTTCAGTTTTCGTATTCAAAAGTAACACCAAAGGGCAGATTTATTTCAATCATTTAATACTAGGAAAGAAAGAGGGCCTGGTAAGAGCAGAGAACAGTAGCTACAATTAATTTTACAGCAGAAAGTTTCGAGGCTGCCTGTCTGTTCTTTTTGTTCTCATCAGGAATACTTAATAATTTTCCTAGTGGCCAAGGGAGGGTCCTTAGACGGTAAAGCAGTTACAGTATCGAGTAAGTGGTGTGATAGTGTAAATGAAATCTGCTTTCCATAGCCCTGGTGAGAACATCAGTTTTGAGCAGTCAACGTAGGATGAAGTAATTATACAGGGTGTTTCCGTAAGAGCTGCCACAAAATAGAGAACTACATATCTGAGGTAAATATGTTACTCAAATTAATCAAATTGATCTGGAACTTTCGAGGCGTGTGCATTGCAGTGACGAATATGACAAATTTCTTGATCTCTCTCTCTCTCTCTCTCTCTCTCTCTCTCTCTCTGTCGGGAGCAACTAACAAGAGATCACACTGTTATCAGGCACTTTCTGCTAAGACTGGTAACATATGATCATCCGGCCGACGAAATCATCTTTGATTTTCGCCTGAAGATGGCATGTAGGAAACTTGTCTTAACTTTGCAACAACACGACAGCACGACTGGGTCATAAGCCGAGATTTCATCAAAAAACTGGTTCAAATGGCTCTGAGCACTATGGGACTTAACATCTATGGTCATCAATCCCCTAGAACTTAGAACTACTTAAACCTAACTAACCTAAGGACATCACACAACACGCCGTCATCACGAGGCAGAGAAAATCCCTGACCCCGCCGAGAGATTTTATCATGTACATATTTATGTGAGTGGTGTTTGTTCTTTTCGGACATATCCGAAGACACGTCAGTTGTATGATTCAGCAGCCACATATACCAGTGTAGAATGAAAGAGAAATTGTCAGAGCTCAGCTGCATATGGGCATTGCACTAGATGCAATGGCGACGTGTGAAAATTTGTGTAGGACCGGGAATCGAACGTGGATGCTCCGCTTCCCTGAAACGGTTGCCTATATGCGCCTTGACGGCGTAATGATATCTTCTGTGCGGATGCACTCACTCGTCCGAACCGCTGAAAGACGCAGCTGAATAACTCGGAGCATTTAGGGGACAATCAACAAAGGACACTGCGTCTGTATTGCACGGCATGTGGGAATTTGGTCTGGACGGGGAGCGAACTGGGATGGCTACAGCGGTTAAGGCAACCATTCTAGGCAAGCGGGGAATCAGGGTTCGAGTCCCTACGCGGCACAAATCTTCACGTGTCACCGTTGCATTTAATGCAATGCCCGTATGCAGTTGAGATCTGGAAATTTCTCTTTCAAGATTTCATCAGCGTAATTCACCGATAATACCTGTATTCCCAGACTATCACAACTTTACACTTGTCCGATATAGCCACAACGACGTTGCTGGTGACATTCATTAGTTAATTTACATTTCGTATTCAGTATCTCATCATGAAAGATGACTGTCGGGAAAGAACGTTGAGTCAAAATATAAATTAGCAGGTAGAACTGGTTTTCAAAAACTACTGTGGCAAAATAGTCACAATAATTGCCTGCATCATTAACCTACCAATCGTTTGATTCTGCTTTCTTGCTTAATTCATCATTATCTAGATTGGTTTGACGTCTTCAAGAAAATTTCTCGGTTATCACATCAACATCAGGTGGTGTGATGTCTTAAGGTGATACAGCGTTGTTCACAGTCACGTGGTTCAATGTCGTCGTCCATCTTTCCATGTCTTCTACGAACACTACCCTTTATAATGTCTTTCGTATATTATATCCTTTGTCGCCCCTTACATTTTCCGCCGTCTGCTCTTTCTATCAGCGCCAAGTTACCTATTGCTGGAACATCCTGGCAGATTAAAATTGTGTGCGTAGGTGAGACTCGAAGTCGGGACCTTCGCCTTTCGTGGGCAAGTGCTCTACCGACTGAAGTACCCAAACACTATCCACGACGCTTCATCATAGCTTCGCTTCCACCAGTACCTCGTCTCCTACCTTCCAAACTTCACGGAAGTTCTCCTGCGAAACTTGTAAGACTAGCACTCCTGGAAGAAAGGATATTGCACAGACACGGCTTAGCCATAGTCTCGGTGATATTCCCAGAATGAAATTTTCACTCTGCAGTGGAGTGTGCACTACTTGCTGTAGTAGGTGTCCCTTCTTGTGCTAAGAGGTTCCCATGGGTCTTATTCGTCGTCTATTGTTTCTGTTATCTCCCAACATTGTACTTCACGTCTAACCAATTCATAAAATTTTTTGTTTTATCCGTTTCTTCCTTGGTTCAAATTACACTTCCGTACTGCAGTGTACCCTAGATGTAACGACTCCTTTCTCAGTCCCAGTTCAAGGTCTGATAGCAGCAAATACTTTAGTTGAAGAAATCTTCCTTCGCGTGTGCCATTGTTCACTGACGAGCCAAAACATTATGACCAGCTGCCCAGTAGTGTGTTGGTGCACTTTTGGAATGTAAATATAGTAGTGATTCTGCGTGACATGAAATTCGAGAAGCCCTGGGTAGGTTACCAGAGGTATGTGCCACCAGATTGTTTGCGTGCCCTCAACCGACACCCTATGGCGTCCCAGATGTGCTCCATCGGATTCAGATCAGGTATGTCTGGTGGCCGAGACATCACTATCATGCTCCTCAAACCACTGTAGCACGGTTTTTGATTTGTGACAAGGACAATTATCCTGATGGAAGATTTCATCAGCGTCAGGAAAGACATCAAGCATAATATGATCAGATGGTCCGCAGTGACTTTCAGGAAGTACACAGTTGTCATGATTCGCTCGATTACTGCTACCATTCCAGTGGAAGCCGGAATGAATGTCCCTCGCAGCAAAATACTGCTCCCATCGACCTGCATATCTTCCGACCATGCGACTCGTTTCTATTGATCCACTGTCCAATCTGGATGATCCCGTTCCCAGCGCACAAGTAATTGATGATGTTGTACCGACATTGTACTCTTCTAGCAGACCTGCTGCAGGTCACCGCCTACCATGCTGCAAAGACCAGGCAAGCCCACGACCTCCACCTACTGTGATGAAGCGTGTAGATCCAACACCTTGACGCACACTCGTGCTGTTACCGTCCTCCACCCAGTGCTCATGAGAGTGACACGTGAACAGCCGACCAGCTTCGCCGTTTCCGAGATGTTCTCTCCAAGGCGCCGAGCTATAACAATGTGCCCTTTATCGAAGTGTCTTATGTAAATGGATTTCACCATTTGCTAGAACGATTTACCATTCGTCTCTCCTCCGTTTCTATATGTTCCATACCGTGTCACTCGGCCGCAGCGCAATTCAATCTCACAGTAGGCTTTAGTCAGAATGTTAAGATCACCAGTGTACTGACGTAACAACCGCTTGGCCCAGTCTGCATAATGTGGTGTTCGTATTCTCTCACCTGTCGCAGCATTTGCCTTAACCGATATAGGAAAAATAATTCTCTGCACTCCAACATGGATTTGAGCTACCGTCGTCCTGGATGTAAGTTCAAGCTGCTCTGTGATAATCCAGAAACAATGAAAGTGATCTACATAGTACAAGACAAGAAGCCTGCTTCGCTATTTTTTGTACACACGAAAATTTTTCACCCTCTGATCTAGATAATGTGATAATTTGTTGAAAGGAGTCAAATAGGATTCTAATTTCCTTTGTAACCTACACATACACAATTTCATTCCTAATGTCAACAAAGATGAACACTTAGTCTTTGACATCATCAGCGTCATCGTCATCATCAATCAACATGATCAGTTTCATTCCATATGTCAAAAAAAAGAACACCTAGCATTTGATCTGATCGTCATCATCATCATTGTCATCATCGTCATAATCATCGTCGGATGATCGTCGTCACATTCTCCTCATCATCGTCTTCATTGTCATCATCATCATCATCATCATTACATCGATCATCATGATCTTCCTCACGATCACCATGAGCATCATCCTCGTCATCGTCGTCATAATCATCGTCAGCGTCATCATTATCATGGTAGTGGCACCAATGATAACGATGATGGTAATTACCATGACAGGGATGACTATGATGACGATATGATGATGATGACAAAGACGCCATGATGTTGACGATGACATAATGATAACCATGATGAATCAGACTAGAACGACGGCTACGTAATGACGACGACGAGGATGAGATGATGATTACGATGACGATTTTTATTTAATCGTATGGGTAGAGCCCCCAGTCAGGCAGACAGTTCGCCGGGTGCCGGTCTTTCAAGGTGACGCCACTTTGGCGACCTGCAGTCGATGAGGATGATAAAATGATGATGAGGACAGCACAACACCCAGTCCCTTGGCGGAGAAAATTCCCCGACCCAGCCGGGAATAGAACCCGTGCCCAGAGGACTGACAATCCGTCACGCTAACCACTCAGCTACCGGGGGCGGACTATGATGACGATCTACATCTAGATCTACATTTACATCCATACTCCGCAAGCCACCTGACGGTGTGTGGCGGAGGGTACCCTGAGTACCTCTATCGGTTCTCCCTTCTATTCCAGTCTCGTATTGTTCGTGGAAAGAAAGATTGTCGGTATGCTTCTGTGTGGGCTCTAATCTCTCTGATTTTATCCTCATGGTCTCTTCGCGAGATATACGTAGGAGGGAGCAATATACTGCTCGACTCTTCGGTGAAGGTATGTTCTCGAAACTTTAACAAAAGCCCGTACCGAGCTACTGAGCGTCTCTCCTGCAGAGTCTTCCACTGGAGTTTATCTATCATCTCCGTAACGCTTTCGCGATTACTAAATGATCCTGTACCGAAGCGCGCTGCTCTCCGTTGGATCTTCTCTATCTCCTTTATCAACCCTATCTGGTACGGATCCCACACTACTGAGCAGTATTCAAGCATTGGGCGAACAAGCGTAGCCGGCCGGTGTGGCCGTGCGGTTAAAGGCGCTTCAGTCTGGAACCGCGTGACCGCTACGGTCGCAGGTTCGAATCCTGCCTCGGGCATGGATGTGTGTGATGTCCTTAGGTTAGTTTGGTTTAATTAGTTCTAAGTTCTAGGCGACTGTTGACCTCAGAAGTTAAGTCGCATAGTGCTCAGAGCCATTTGAACAAGCGCACTGTAACCTACTTCCTACGATAACGATGGCCGTATGCCTGCAGGGTGCTCTGCATTCCTATGTTATGGCAACCACAAGCAGCATCCTCAGATATATTAATTCCTCTGATACAAAACAAAAGGTTGCTGGTTCCTTACGTCACAGTATCTCAAACAATAAATATAACAAATTATTACGAGCAGTTTGTCTTAATTGTGCAGTATTTATACAGTGTTGAGAGTTATGAAGCCCAAATTATTTTCTGTTTTAGTTTCCACTTGTTTTCCCCTGCTGTTCACGTAACTCATCATAGCTGTTCGCTCCAAACTGGTGTAACTTATATAATGCATCATATTACGGAGAATTAGAGGCCAAAACGTATCAAGAAAAGATCAAAGTACCGATGGAGGGAACCTTGATTAATTCGTGTTTCTTCGCAAATAGGTGATTTTTGCTCTTGCAACGGCTTCGCGCATAGACTCCATGCGTCACCATTGGAGATGGTTTACGTGTGGCTGAAGCTGGTCACCATACCATACAAATAAACAGTATTTCCGATATGGACTGACGCTGTTTTGTTTAGACGACATATTGGAGCACGTATCAGGTGACAATCTAATAATGATCTATAGTTGTAAGTAACATTGATTTACGGTACTACAATTAGCCGTATAAATTAACTTTAGCGTTCCTAATGAGAGCCACCAGTTCATTAACTTTGTTTTTATTTCGTTTTTATATTACCGTTTTTGTTTTTATGTCGCTTCCATGTTAGGGAAGTTAAAATCTCTGTACTGTCTGATTCGGTATAATGCTTTCTCACATATTAATTCGATATCCACATAATTTTCACGCTCAACAAAATAACGTAATTTACAATTAAAAAGATAAGAATTGCAGGATCAGGATTGATGGAGACATAGCATGGATCCACAGGAATTTTTGACTAGTTCCTAAAGTATATTTTTCAAGTCCTCAATAACATCAGTCTCCGTATGTGAAGCGGTTGTGGACTGTGCTTACCTGGCGTAGCATGCGGTACGAGATCTCATGTACCTACATTTTGACATAAGGGGCAGTCAAATGTAAAGGAAACAGATGGAAAAATTAAGTAAACTGTGTATTTCACTGTCACTGTTAATACATTAATGCCACTGTGAGACAAGAGGGTCAATGCGTTTTGCTTACGAAACCGTGATTGTACCCAGGCGTGCACCTCTTCATCCGAAGCAAATGGGCGGCCACGAATGTCTTTCTTCAGGGCTCGAAACTAAAATAAATCGCATGGGAAGTGATCGCTACTCTATGGTGGATGTGTAAGGGCCACTCAGCGAAACACCTGCAGCGTACTTGAAACAAACATGGCAACATGTAGGTGGGTCCGCATGTTGCCATCACACAAATAGAAATTTTAACTAACAATAAGTCATCCTGTACGCTTCTGACATCACTCAATGACCCTTTCTCGTAAGCAACAGTGTCATAAGGTCGCAGTCGCAGACCGCATCCACTATCGGGGAGAATCTAGCGATAGCACCCATCTCATACTCTTACCTTGTTGCATTTTATGCTCTTAATAGACTGGGTGGGAATATCGTCCATATCACGGGTGAAGCGACAAATTTCGTGGGACAGGACACCACAGCTAGTCGCAAGATCGGGTTCTTACCCATTCACACATTCAAAGCACCAATTCAGGTGTCTGCATGCCAACAGTCTATCACGATATTTGTGCAAGCATTATTCGTGCAACCATTTGGTGTTTCACTTTGCATACTGTTCATTAGAAACACGGCGGTTGTCAGTCTCGACGCTGATTCACATCATGTCAAAGAAAGTAACACATCCGTCTCATTACAAAACTCGTGAATATACGACCGCGTCATATTATGAAATATTAAAATGAGGCCACCGACGTCAATATTCTAGTCTTTTCTTCGCCCTAAAACGTCACTGGTCCTTTGTTGAGCATGTAGGGAGGAGTTTAACTTTGCTACCGTTTTCTGTCATTGCCCCTTCGCTATATACAACAGCAACATTTACGAACAATTCACGCTACCCATCAGATTTTTGATGTTTATATGCTACATGATTCAAAGTATTCGGAAGCGGCTATGTAATACAGAACACTAGGTGTGACGTAAGACGACCCTCCGGTGTAGCTGCGGGGGAGTATTCAGTTACCAGTAGAGAAGCAGAAACAGCTGAATGGGTCGCTCAGAAGAATGTAGCGTTTCTCAACAAAAATAATAATAATAAATTAGATGAGATAGTTTATATTATTATTATTATTATGGATATCAATTAATTAATTAAAATGAAACGTTGATGGATTTTATCTCTGCTAGTAAACATGATTTTTAAGAAAGCACTGAATAATTTGTAAGTACTGGTTGAGAACACGAAATGAAAGTTTCTTGCTTTTTCGAAGGAAATTCTATTGACATTATAAAACATGGAACAGGAAACTTTTACTCCGTTTTCTAATTTAGCTGAATTCCTCCTTCCAGCATCGTCATTACATCGGACCGGCGTGTGTGTTGGTAGACGGCATTGTTTGGATGCCAATGACCGATCTGAATGTTACTCGGTTCGCGTAGTAACGATGCCCGGATTTTGAGAGAAAAGGGTCGGTAAAAATGGTCTCGAGGACGTATGGATTATAGTCTCATGGATTAAAAGGCGAATGAACAGTAACAGTGTTCGGCCGTGGCCACCTAACAATGCGCCAGCAACTTCTCTGAAACTGAACTAAAAAAAAGTGGATAATAAAACAACAGGTAACATGAATAGCAAGGAAAAGGAACTCCAAATGAAACAAGGCTACTTAATATCAAATTAACATAATCATTCAACAAAAGCGCACAAGTGACACTTACACAGCTGATCTCGATAGCGGAGGAGAAGAGAGAGAGAGAGAGAGAGAGAGAGAGAGAGAGAGCGAGAGAGAGAGAGAGCTAGTCACGTTCCGCTTTCTTATGCAGCTAGACAAACGAAGGTACTTACTACGTTTTGTCTCACAGGTTTTTCTTCACAAATTTTAACTCATACATAATTTTTTACAGAATAAATCATGGATAATTAAAAACAGATACTCGCATTAGTACATATGTAGTTTTTTTCAAACGATATAGAAATTTATTTATGTATGTAAAATTATTTATAATATTTTCAGGCGTTAATTAAAATTGGGTCTCCTTCTTATTCATTTCTAAAGTACGACTAACATTTCAAGAGCGACTTCGAAAGTGAACTAGTCACTGGATGGCATCTGAGCAACGAATACGCTACTGGCCATTAAAATCGCTACACCAAGAAGTAATGCAGATGATAAACAGATATTCATTGGAAAAAATATATTATACTAGAACTGACATGTGATTAAATTTTCACGCAATTTGGGTGCATAGATCCTGAGAAATCAGTACCCAGAACAACCACCTCTGGCCGTAATAACGGCCTTGATACGCCTGAGCATTGAGTCAAACAGAGATTGGATAGCGTTTACAGGTAGGCTGCCCATGCAGCTTCAAAACGATACCACAGTTAATCAAGAGTAGTGACTGGCGTATGTGTGACGAGCCAGTTCCTTGGCCACCATTGACCAGACGTTTTCAGTCGGTGAGAGATCTGGAGAATGTGCTGGCCAGGGCAACAGACGATAATTTTCTGTATCCAGAAAGGCCCCTACAGGACCTGCAACATGCGGTCGCGCATTATCCTGCTGAAATGTAGGGTTTTGCAGGGATCGAATGAAGGGTAGAGCCATGGGTCTTAAAACATCTGAAATGTAACGTCCACTGTTCAAATTGCCGTCAATGCGAACAAGAGGTGACCGAGACGTGTAACCAGTGGCACCCCTACCACCACGCCGGGTGATGCGCCAGTATGGAGATGACGAATACACGCTTCCAATGTGCGTTCACCGCGATGTCGCCAAACACGGATGCGACCATCATGATGCTTAAACAGAACCTGGATCCATCCGAAAAATGACGTTTTGCCATTCGTGCACCCAGGTTCGTCGCTGAGTACACCATCGCAGGCACTCCTGTCTGTGATGCAGCGTCAAGGGTAACCGCAGCCACGGTCTCCGAGCTGATAGTCCATGCTGCTGCAAACGTCGTCGAACTGTTCGTGCAGATGGTTGTTGTCTTGCAAACGTCCCCATCTGTTGACTCAGGGATCGAGACGTGGCGCCACGATCCGTTACAGCCATGCGGATGAGATGCCTGTCATCTCGACTGCTAATGATACGAGGCCGTTGGGATCCAGCACGGCGTTCCGTATTACCCTGCTGAACCCACCGATTCCATATTCTGCTAACAGTCATTGGATCTCGACCAACACGAGCAGCAATGTCGCGATACGATAAACCGCAATCGCGATAGGCTACAATCCGACCTTTATCAAAGTCGGAAACGTGATGGTACGCATTCCTCCTCCTTACACGAGGCATCACAACAACGTTTCACCAGGCAACGCCAGTCAACTGCTGTTTGTGTATGAGAAATCGGTTGGAAACTTTCCTAATGTCAGCACGTCGTAGGTGTCGCCACCGGAGCTAACCTTGTGTGAATGCTCTGAAAAGCTAATCATTTGCATATCACAGTATCTTCTTCCTGTCGGTTACATTTCGCGTCTGTAGCACGCCATCTTCGTGGTGTAGCAATTTTAATGGCCAGTAGTGTAGTACTCGGAGTTTGACAAGAACCAAACCGAAACAAACAACACTGAACATTTCCGAGAGGCTTCTTCGGTAAACTCTCCGCAGAGGCACAGTACAATCATTCCCAAATCCAAACGTCGGCTTCGTAAGTGCTTAGATCGTCACAGATGCAGTTACCACATATTCCACCGAGCCTTGATACTTCCGCAGTAACACTGGCGAGTCGGACACCAAAGACACCAGTTGCTTCCGGCCAGTTCTCTAATGTAGGTCAACCAGCCACGC
The DNA here is from genome assembly GCF_021461385.2 of Schistocerca piceifrons. Classification (NCBI taxonomy): domain Eukaryota; kingdom Metazoa; phylum Arthropoda; class Insecta; order Orthoptera; family Acrididae; genus Schistocerca; species Schistocerca piceifrons. The sequence continues at coordinate 814,428,709 of NC_060140.1, read as the reverse complement.
GCCGCCCGACATGCTTTCGTCCCGCCCCAGTGCCAGTACATAACCATCTCACTGCCAGACCACCACCGCACCATGGAACTTCCAGGGCTTCGCAGACCGAAGGGAGGTCACTACCGATAAGTGCCGACATGACACCGTGTACGCAGATATTTATGAAAACACTTGAGGATGAAAGAAAAATGTTAATAATTATCTGATTACAGAACAAAGATCCAACTCCTCGAACTTCATTAGGGTTAACTTGTCTCTGTTGCTTGGTAAATGACTTCGCCCAGATACCCGGCACAAACTTCTCGCCGTACTTAGCGAAGAATGGAAGAAAATCAGTCTTTAAGGTATTGCAGGCGAACATTATAGCTGCAGTATTAGCATAACGAGGTTCTAAATGCTGTGCGTGTGGTGTCACCGCCAGACACCACAATTGCTAGGTGGTAGCTTTTAAATCGGCCGCGGTCCGGTAGTATACCCGCGTGTCGCCACTGTCAGTGATAGCAGACCGAGCGCCGCCACATGGCAGGTCTAGAGAGACTTACTAGAACTCGCCCCAGTTGTACAGCCTACTTTGCCAGAGACGGCTCACTGACAATTACGCTCTCATTTGCCGAGACGATAGTTAGCATAGCCTTCAGCTACGTCATTTGCTACGACCTAGCAAGGCGCCATAGCCTTTGATAATTAATATTGTGAAGCATGTATCATCAAGAGCGATGTTCTACAATTATGGATTAAAGTTAAGTATTACAAGAATTTCGTACTTCATTGCAATTCTCAAGAGATAGTCCTGTTCCAGACCTCACGCTGGTCTGCGTGTATTTAGACGCGTGCATTTCGGCCTCCAGTAGCGACACGGTGCTGGCTCTTGAGCCAACACTACAGTGCGCACAAGTGCCAGAAAAATATAAAATATAAATAGAAGAACCTTGGCCACTTATAGTAGGTTCCTGTGAACAGTCACCTTAAAAAAATAAAAGGGCTTAAATGATTACTTGTTGTATATGCAAGACACCAGATGATGATATTAATAAGTATGCGTTACGAGTAAAATAATATAAATTGGAACGGACTGAGGTGCTTCAACCTCGATACCAACTAGTTTAAGGAACAAAGTAGCACCCGACAAAGAACGCAGTGTGCAGTTCCAGAGAAATATCAGATTGCTTGGCTTTGGATCAAGTGACCTGCTTCTGAAGGCAAATGGGCCCGTATCCAAGAGTTTGTGCTACAAGGGTCCATCGCTCGACCACCCGCAAGCCTATGATGGCAAACGATTGCAGTTATTCAGGACTGCGATGATTGTATAAACATAAGATCGTGTCTTGTTCGATTTGTTAGTTCACTCCCGGATGATTCTTTTACGCGGTGGTCAATTCCACGATTCACAGAGTATATTTGGAATATTCCAACTCTACGTCAGTTATTTAAATGTTAACTAAATACATGCATGTGCGTGCAACAGCTGCAGTTAATTCTCTCAAAGGTAAATAAATGTGCTGCTTGTGTGAAGTTCTAATTTGTGCGAAAAGTTACAGTTCACTGCCAAAAAAGCAAGCTTCTTTCTTTTTATTTGAAATAAACTGAAACAACGAGAAAAAACAGCAACAGGAACAGTGGTATACCGGTACGAGAAAATTTTTCGTCTGCATTTGTGCTTTAATTGAAGACGTTCTCCGAGAACGAAGAATTCATTTTGGAAACAATCATCTAACAGTGGCTAAGCCATGTCTTCGCGGTATCCTGTCTTCCAGGAGTGCTAGTCCCGTCTGTGAAGTTTGGAAGGTAGCAGATTAGGCAGTGGCGGAGGTACTGCTACGAGGTCCGGTCGTGAGCCGTGCTTGGATAGCTTAGTTGACAGAGCACTTGCGGGCGAAAGGCCCAGGCCACAGTTGTAATGTACTAGAAGGTTTCGAAGACGTTCTAATTCGGAAAAGAAGTCTCATAAGATATCTAGCATGTAAAATTTTATTTTATACTTCATACACAGCTGCCGGCCGCGGTGGCCGAGCGGTTCTAGGTGCTTCTGTCCGGAACCGCGCGACTGCTACGGTCGCAGGTTCGAATACTGCCTCGGGCATCGGTGTCTGTGATGTCCTTAGGGTAGTTAGGTTTAAGTAGTTCTAAGTTCTAGGGGACTGATTACCTCAAATGTTAAGTCCTATAGTGCTCAAAGCCATTTGAACCAATTACCATACACAGTTGATGCTACGTCACCTTTTAATTCTTCTTCACATGTGTCAGTCTTTGCTATTCTTTTTTATCCTCTGTGGTAGTTTATTTTACCAATTCAACGTGTATCGAATACAATGCGATGACGAAAATCGTGGAATAGCTCCTAATATCGTGTCCGACCACCTTTTGCTCGGCATATTGCAACAACTCGACGGGGTATGGACTCAACAAGTACTTGGAAGTCCCCTGCAGAAATATTGAGCCACGTTGCCTCTACACCCTTCCACAATTGCGGAAGTCGCCCCAGTCCAGGATTATGTGCACGAAATAACCTGTCGAATATGTCCCATAAACATTCGATGGAATTCCTGCCAGGTGATCCGGGTGGTCAAGCCATTCGCATGAAATTGGCCAGAAGGTTATTCAAACTAATCGCGAACAACTGTGCCCCGGTGAAATGGTGCATTGTCAGCCATAAAAATTCCGTCGTTGTTTGGAACATTAAGTTCGTCATTGGCTGCAAATGGTCTCCGAGTAGCCGAACATAACTAGGACCCACCCATTCCATGTAACCACCCCACAGCATTATGGAGCAACCACCAGCTTGCACAGAGTGTCTTGTTGACAATTCGGGTCCATGGCTTCGTGGGGCCTGCACCGCACTCGAACTCTCCATCTGCTCTTACCAACTGAAATCGTAACTCATCTGAGCAGGCCACGGTTTTCGAGTCGTCTGTGGCCCAACCGATATGGTCACAAGCCGAGGGGAGGCGCTGCAGGCGATGTGCTCTTATCAAGGACACTCGAATCGGTCGTCTGCTGCCATAGTGCTTAAAGCTAAATATCGCCTCACTGTCATAGCAAATATGTTCGTCGTACGTTCCACGTTAATTTCTGTGGCTATTTCACGCAAAGTTGCTTGTCTGTTACCACTGACAACTGTACGCAAACGCCACTGCTCGCGTTCGTTAAGTGAAGACTGTCTGATACTTGGGAGAGGTTACGCCTGAAATTTGGTATTCTCGGTACGCTCTTACCACTGCGGATCGCGGAATATTTAATTCCCAAGCGATTTCCGAAATGGGATGCCCTGTACGTATAGCTCAAACTACCATTCCGCGTTCAGAGTCTGTTAATTCCCGTCGTGGGGCCATAATCACGTCGGATACATTTTCACATCACCCGAGTACAAATGACAGCTCCGTCAACACACTCCCCGTTTATACCTTGCTCCCGCCTGCATATTTTTTTATCGCTATCCATGACTTTTGTCATCTCGGTGTATTTACTCTCATTTCAGTTTTTGATGTTTTACTTCTAAACTCGTGGCCGAGTGGTTAAGGCGTCTGACTCGAAATCAGATTCCCTGTGGGAGCGTAAGTTCGAATCCTACCGGCTGCGTGCGATTTAAGTCTTCCGAAGTAAGAGTGATTTCAGGTGTGCCGCAGGGGAGTGTCGTGGGACCGTTGCTATTCACAATATATATAAATGACCTTATGGATAACATTGGAAGTTCACTGAGGCTTTTTGAGGGTGATGCTGTAGTATATGGAGAGGTTGTAACAATGGAAAATTGTATTGAAATGCAGGAGGATCTGCAATGAATTGACGCATGGTGCAGGGATTGACAACTGAATCTCAATGTAGACAGGTGTAACGTGCTGCGAATACATAGAAAGATAGATCCTTTATCATTTACCTACAATATAGCAGGTCAGCAACTGGAAGCAGTTAATTCCATAAATTATCTGGGAGTAGGCATTAGGAGTGATTTAAAATGGAATGACCATATAAAATTAATCGTCGGTAAAGCAGATGCCAGACTGAGATTCATTGGAAGATTCCTAAGGACATGCAGTCCGAAAACGAAGAAAGTAGGTTACAGTACACTTGTTCGCCCACTGCTTGAATACTGCTCACCAGTATGGGACCCATACCAGATAGGGTTGATAAAGGAGATAGAGAAGATCCAACGGAGAGCAGCGCGCTTCGTCACAGGATCATTTAGTAATGGCGAAAGCGTTACGGAGATGATAGATAAACTCCAGTAGAAGACTCTGCAAGAGAGACGCTCAGTAGCTCGGTAAAGGCTTTTGCTGAAGTTTCGAGAACATACCATCACCGAGGAGTCAAGCAGTATGTTGCTCCCTCCTACGTATATCTCGCGAAGAGACCATGAGGATAAAATCAGAGAGATTACAGCCCGTACAGAGGCATACCGACAATCTTTCTTTCCACGAACAATACCAGACTGGAATAGAAGGGAGAACCGATAGAGGTTCTCAAGGTACCCTCCGCCACACACCGTCATGTAGATGTAGACAATGACAACACACTCCTAAAGAGAGAGCTCTTATCTTCACATAAGATCTAGTATTACAGATCATATTTCTGTTAAATCAATAAGAAAAATCCCTGAACTTTCCAGAAACGCAAAGGTAAGTAATATAAATTTTGCTTCTGGCAGAATACGAATCACAACTTTGTTTTGTAACTCCACGTTTACACCCGCTACACCACACTGATGATGTACAAATTTTGATTTTCTCTTATGTCATACGTCACCTGATACCTGTAATTGCCAATAACTGCAATGGTATGTAATTGCAAAAATTGTACCATTACAGACGACTTTTCGATATATCCTCATATATATATATATATATATATATATATATATATATATATATATATTCTATGTGCTGGTATTTTGAAACAGCATTTATTCATAGCACATCAGTTACAATGTGAAGCACATCAAATATGTGCTTGATGCGGTCCAATACGGCGTCTCGTAGGTTCTTCAGCTGAAGTACACCTGTGGAAGAAGTGTGTCATATTACCTCTCGTGACTTATACAAGGTGCTTCAGCTGCCCCCACTTCGGGTTTTATGTAACCCGCAATGCCTTCAAATACCACTCGCAAATTTTCATGTTCTCCCACTCGCTATGCGCGAACTATTAGTCTAACAGAAAAAATGAGTAGGACATTTTGCGGCAGATTTAATGCAGTTAAATTTTGTACTGGCCTCGCTGGGTAGCCGCGTGCTCTTAGGCGCCTTGCCATGGTTCGCGCGGCTCCCCCCGGCGGAGGTTTCGAGTCCTCCCTCGGATATGGGTGTGTGTGTTCAAAAATGGCTCTCAGCACTATGGGACTTAACATCTTAGGTCATCAGTCCCCTAGAACTTAGAACTACTTAAACCTAACTAACCTAAGGACATCAACACAGCCATGCCCGAGGCAGGATTCGAACCTCCGACCCTAGCAGTCCCGCGGTTCCGGACTACAGCGCCTAGAACCGCACGGCCACCGCGGCCGGCGTGTGTGTGTTGTCCTTAACGTAAATTAGTTTAAGTTAGATAAAGTAGTGTGTAAGCCTCAGGATCGATGACCTCAGCAGTTTGGCCCCATAGGAACTTACCACAAATTTCAAAATTTTTTGTGCTGGGACATGTTCTCGCTGCATTCCACGATATTCAAGAAAAACGCGTTTGAAGATCACTTTTGTACGTTTTTATTGAATAATTCGACAACTTCGGCATCCTGTGAAATTATATCCTAGTACAGAATTTAACTACATCAAATTTTCTACTAAAAGGTTCTGCTCATATTTACTGTAGACTAATAGTTTGTGCGTAGCTAGCGAGAGAATATGAAAATTTGCGCCTTGTACTTGAAGGCGTTGCGGGTTGCATAACACCCCTACGTAAGGGCAGCTGAATCACAGTGTATGTAAATAAACACACGTCGGTGTGGGAACCTGAGCGGAAGCAGTGGGTGGAGAGGGACACTTCCGGCAACAGGAAGAGGAGGACGCTTGGCAGCTGGAGGCTTAGCGGAAGGCGAGTGAGCAACGGGACAGCGCAGTGGCCGTCCAGTTGGGAGCACAACAGCATAGGGACAGGGGTAGCAGCCCCGGCGGAAGCGTGCCCGTCGCTTTGGTCGCTGGTGCCTGCACAGTCTTATTGTTGGTGTGCACGGGCATTGCCTGTTCCGTGTACTGTGTGTCCTGCACTTGGTTCCCAAAGTGTTACATTCACCAGCTTCACTGAAGTTCGATTAAATTGTCTGAATGTGGCATCCGGCAGTGCAAGTGGAACGTTATGTACCTTAATTCACTTACTATAGTGCACTTCTGGTGTAGTGTTTATTTTCTGTTGAAATTACTGAAATCACTGCTTCCATTTGTTTTTCGCGTTTAAATAATGTTTTATTGGCTGAAATTTTGCCTTTGCGTATGCCTTATTCTTTTTGTGATTTCCTTATACAGTTTCTTGAGTATAGGCCTTTGAGGATATTTTCTTTTTAGGACATAATACAGGGTGAAACTTCCTGGCAGATTAAAATTGTGTGCCAGACCGAGACTCGAACTCGGGAACTTTGCCTTTCGTGGGCAATGCTTGGTACGGCCTGTATTATAGAATGAGATTTTCACTCTGCGGCGGAGTGTGCGCTGATATGAAACTTTCCTGGCAGATTAAAAGCTGTGAGAACGGGGCGTAAGTCGTGCTTGGGTAGCTCAGTTGGTAGAGCACTGGCCTGCGGAAGGCAAAGGTCCCGAGTTCGAGTCTCGGTCCGGCACACAGTTTTAATCTGTCAGGAAGTTTCATATCAGCGCACACTCCGCTGTAGAGTGAAAATCTCATTCTATAATAGAGGGTGTTTGTAAATGAATATCGGGGTTTTAACGCTTTATAATATTTATTACATTAAACTTACAGCTATAAATGATATGCGAAATGAAAGAGCAATGCAAACAGTTTTACCAAGGGCTATATAAATTTTCAATGTGAGCACCATTTGTCACACGCCACACACAAAGTCTATAGCCGAGCGCTGGATAGGCCGCAAGGGGCCCAATGACAGGGCTTGCTTTGCAGGGCCTCCACGTTCACCCGACCTAACGCCATGCGATTTTTTCTTTTGAGGCTTCATCAAGGATCATGTGTACGTGCCTCCGCTATCAGCAGACCTCCCTGAATTAAGAAACCGGACTGAAGCAGCTGTTGCTACAATCACTGAAGATACACTTATCAACGTTTGGGAAGAACTCGGCTGTAGACTTGATGTGTGCCGTGTGACAAATGGTGCTCACATTTAACATTTATAAGGTTCTTGGTAAAACTGTTTGAGTTCATTTGACATATCATTTATAACTGTAAGTTTAATATTATAAATATTATAAAGCGTTAAAACCCCGATATTCATTTATAAACACCTTGTATATTTCTATGTAACCAGCTACGACGCTCTGAATATTATCTTTATTTGAACTACAGACCTGTTTCGGTTACAAAGTCATCGTCAGATTACCTGTAATAGAACAAATGTACAAAAAGAAGGAGGCGAGCAATGGACAAAAAAACGAGCAAATTTTCCCAACAAGCACTGGTCCAGAAACAGTTTTCCCAATATGACACATGCAAATGCAGACATGCCAATGTTGTAACACTGTTAATGTGTAACACTACGTTTATATCGAAACATTACAAGTTAGGTGTAAATTACAAAGTAATAAACTGCCTCTGCTTGATTTCATCACTTCATTTATCTAAGTATTGGTAAACAGCGGTTCCGAAACAAGTATACTGGTCATATTGGTCATCGCCCACCAATACCATAGTTTCCCAGGTTCCGCAACTTGAACTTGTTGGACATTTTTTTGCTTGGAGATATTTAAAAGCTCTGGCGTGCACCATCGCCGTTGATAGTGCCGTTGAACTCGGGGAACGAAAGTGCATGGTCGTCAGTGCGTTCAGAACACCCTGGGATTTCTGAATGTGTACAGGCACCGGTGAGAACATGTATTGAGTCCTGCCTTAACTTGTACGGTGGTTACGTGGAACACTTGTTTCAGTGTGTTTCTCATCAGGTGCATATTTGCAATTTGGATCCTTCGGAACTCTGTTATATAGTGTTGACGTAGTGAGTCATATATATATATATATATATATATATATATATATATATATATATATATATATATATAGGGTGAGTCACCTAACATTACCGCTGGATATACACTCCTGGAAATTGAAATAAGAACACCGTGAATTCATTGTCCCAGGAAGGGGAAACTTTATTGACACATTCCTGGGGTCAGATGCATCACATGATCACACTGACAGAACCACAGGCACATAGACACAGGCAACAGAGCATGCACAATGTCGGCACTAGTACAGTGTATATCCACCTTTCGCAGCAATGCAGGCTGCTATTCTCCCATGGAGACGATCGTAGAGATGCTGGATGTAGTCCTGTGGAACGGCTTGCCATGCCATTTCCACCTGGCGCCTCAGTTGGACCAGCGTTCGTGCTGGACATGCAGACCGCGTGAGACGACGCCTCATCCAGTCCCAAACATGCTCAATGGGGGACAGATCCGGAGATCTTGCTGGCCAGGGTAGTTGACTTACACCTTCTAGAGCACGTGGGTGGCACGGGATACATGCGGACGTGCATTGTCCTGTTGGAACAGCAAGTTCCCTTGCCGGTCTAGGAATGGTAGAACGATGGGTTCGATGACGGTTTGGATGTACCGTGCACTATTCAGTGTCCCCTCGACGATCACCAGTGGTGTACGGCCAGTGTAGGAGATCGCTCCCCACACCATGATGCCGGGTGTTGGCCCTGTGTGCCTCGGTCGTATGCAGTCCTGATTGTGGCGCTCACCTGCACGGCGCCAAACACGCATACAACCATCATTGGCACCAAGGCAGAAGCGACTCTCATCGCTGAAGACGACACGTCTCCATTCGTCCCTCCATTCACGCCTGTCGCGACACCACTGGAGGCGGGCTGCACGATGTTGGGGCGTGAGCGGAAGACGGCCTAACGGTGTGCGGGACCGTAGCCCAGCTTCATGGAGACGGTTGCGAATGGTCCTCGCCGATACCCCAGGAGCAACAGTGTCCCTAATTTGCTGGGAAGTGGCGGTGCAGTCCCCTACGGCACTGCGTAGGATCCTACGGTCTTGGCGTGCATCCGTGCGTCGCTGCGGTCCGGTCCCAGGTCGACGGGCACGTGCACCTTCCGCCGACCACTGGCGACAACATCGATGTACTGTGGAGACCTCACGCCCCACGTGTTGAGCAATTCGGCGGTACGTCCACCCGGCCTCCCGCATGCCCACTATACGCCCTCGCTCAAAGTCCGTCAACTGCACATACGGTTCACGTCCACGCTGTCGCGGCATGCTACCAGCGTTAAAGACTGCGATGGAGCTCCGTATGCCACGGCAAACTGGCTGACACTGACGGCGGCGGTGCACAAATGCTGCGCAGCTAGCGCCATTCGACGGCCAACACCGCGGTTCCTGGTGTGTCCGCTGTGCCGTGCGTGTGATCACTGCTTGTACAGCCCTCTCGCAGTGTCCGGAGCAAGTATGGTGGGTCCGACACACCGGTGTCAATATGTTCTTTTTTCCATTTCCAGGAGTGTATTTCGTAAACCACATCAAATACTGACGAATCGATTCCACAGACCGAACGTGAGGAGAGGGGCTAGTGTGATTGGTTAATACAAACCATAAAAAAATGCACGGAAGTATGTTTTTTAACACAAACCTGCGGTTTTTAAATGGAACCCCGTTAGTTTTGTTAGCGCATCTGAACATGTAAACAAATATGTAATCAGTCCCGTTTGTTGCATTGTAAAATGTTAATTACATCCGGAGATATTGTAACCTGAAAGCCCGCATCTCGTGGTCGTGCGGTAGCGTTCTCGCTTCCCACGCCCGGGTTCCCGGGTTCGATTCCCGGCGGGGTCAGGGATTTTCTCTGCCTCGTGATGGCTGGGTGTTGTGTGCTGTCCTTAGGTTAGTTAGGTTTAAGTCGTTCTAAGTTCTAGGGGACTGATGACCATAGATGTTAAGTCCCATAGTGCTCAGAGCCATTTGAACCATTTTTTGTAACCTGAAGTTGACACTTGAGTACCACTCCTCCGCTGTTCGATCGTGTGTATCAGAGACCACCGAATTACGTAGGGATCCAAAGGGAACGGTGATGGACCTTAGGTACAGAAGAGACTGGAACAGCGCATTACGTCCACATGCTAACACCTTTTTATTGGTCTTTTTCACTGACGCACATGTAAATTACCATGAGGGGTGAGGTACACGTACACACGTGGTTTTCGTTTTCAATTACGGAGTGGAATTGAGTGTGTCCCGACATGTCAGGCCAATAGATGTTCAATGTGGTGGCCAACATTTGCTGCACACAATTACAATCTCTGGCGTAATGAATGTCGTACACGCCGCAGTACATCTGGTGTAATGTCGCTGCAGGCTGCCACAATACGTTGTTTCATATCCTCTGGGGTTGTAGGCACATCACGGTACACATTCTCCTTAAACGTACCCCACAGAAAGAAGTCCAGAGGTGTAAGATCAGGAGAACGGGCTGGCCAATTTATGCGTCCTCCACGTCCTATGAAACGCCCGTCGAACATCCTGTCAAGGATCAGCCTAGTGTTAATTGCAGAATGTGCAGGTACACCATCATGCTGATACCACATACGTCGACGCGTTTCCAGTGGGACATTTTCGAGCAACGTTGGCAGATCATTCTGTAGAAACGCGATGTATGTTGCAGCTGTTTGGGCCCCTGCAATGAAGTGAGGACCAATGAGGTGGTCGCCAATGATTCCGCACCATACATTTACAATCCACGGTCGCTGTCGCTCTACCTGTCTGAGCCAGCGAGGATTGTCCACGGACCAGTAATGCATGTTCCGTAGATTCACTGCCCCGTGGTTTGTGAATCCCGCTTCATCGGTAAACAGGTAGAACTGCAACGCATTCTCTGTTAATGCGCATTGACAGAATTACACTCGATGATTAAAGTCATCACCATGTAATTGCTGATGCAGCGACACATGAAACGGGTGAAAGCGGTGACAATGCAGTATGCGCATGACACTACTTTGACTCAGTCCACCGGCTCTCGCAATGTCCCGTGTACTCATGTGTGGGTTCATGGCAACAGCAGCTAACACACCAACTGCACCCGTTTCTCCTGTGACGGGCCTGTTGCGGACCCGTTTGCGTGCTACGACCATACCTGTTGCATACAGTTGGCGGTAGATGTTTTGCAATGTGCGTGTTCCACTGTGGTGCCCTCACACTAAATGCAGGCCAAGAGGTGCACGCCGCCACAGCTTATGGCACGATGGTGCAGAGACCTCTAGGGGTCCTCGACGTCCATGACGTCTGGCAGGATACAAATTCCGCGGCGCACGGTATCAGAGTATCGAAGCAACTCAGAGTCGGGCTGTTAGATTTGCTACAGGCAGGTTTGAACAACACATAAGTGTTACGGAGGTGCTTCGGGATCTCAAATGGGAATCGCTGAGGGGAAGGCGACGTTCTTTTCGAGGAACGCTAGTGAGAAAATTTAGAGGACCGGCATTTGAAGCTGACTGCCAAACGATTCTACTGCCGCCAACATATATTGCGCGTAAGGACCATGAAAATAAGATGCGAGAAATTAGTGCTCATACGGAGGCATATGGACAATAGTTTTTCCATCGCTCTATTTACGACTGGAACAGGAAAGGAAATTACTAGTAATGGTACAGGGGTACCCTCCGCCACGCACCGTACGGTGGCTTGCGGTGTATGTATGTACATGTCGATGTAGATGATACAAGCGGTCAGGGAAGGAAGCAAGTGTCAACCGATGATCTTCTTCGGCGAGACAATTTGACAAAATCGTCTACGGAGGGCAATTCAGAACAAGCGAAGGGGAATGTGGTCATCAGGCATTGTCCTCCTTCATGGCAATGCTCGACCGCACACTGCAGCTGCGACGACGACACTCCTGTGGCGTTTTCGATGGGAAGTGTTTGATCACCCACCGTACACGCCAGATTTGGCTCAATCTGATTTTCATCTCTTCGCTCATATGAATCACTGGCTATAAGAACAGCATTTTGGCACAGACACGGAGCTGTAGACCAGCATGGAGGATTGGCGAAAAGCACCGAATATGTATTGACAGAAATTGCTTCAGCCGTCACAGACTGTAAATCGAATGGGCTGTCGCAGATTCCTTCTGCAGCAAGTAATTTACGCACGTTGCGACAGCAGGGGCTGTGACGCAGTCTGCTAAGCACATACATCGTGGAGGAACTCCAATGGGACAAGGGGTACTCTACTTCCTTGGCATTCCGTTTTCACCCCCACCCCGTCCCCTATTGGTTCTTACCTCCACACAATGACGTCCATTTACGAGGTATGTTTAAAATTTGAAGTCCCTAGCTCATCAGAATGCTAGTTTAAAATCAGTTGCAAAATATGTACTGAACAGGCACGAGAAAGCGACTTAATAAAAACGTGTTAAAAGGTTTACATTTAACGAGACATTGCAGAACCGCAAGACGTGATATTCCATCACAGATGCATTGCATGATAAACAAAAATCCTGCTTTTTAGCAGACTGCACTGATAAAATACAGAGGAAAAACTCATCTCATCTTACAGTACTGGTAATTGTGTGAGAAATTGTTTCTGGCATTCGGATTTACAAAAATTAATAGTTTGCAACTTTCTCATAATACAGTGGTACTTAATCACATTATCATCCCTGCTAACAATCTCAAGGTGGATACTTCCTGACAGATTAAATCTGTGTGCCGGACCAGGACTTGAACTCAGAATGTTGCCTTTCAGAGGCAATGGTCTTACCGACGGAATGATCCAGGCAAGACTCAAGACCTGCCTTCTATTCTGCCAGTGCCAGTCACCTAATTTCCGAATTTCAGAAAAGTGAGTTCAAGGTCTTGGGTTCGATTCTCGACAGCACTCTACACCGCTGTCTCCACTGCGGAGGGAAAGATTTATTACATTATCTCAGGATTATTTTGGTAGGTCTGAAATCATTGCAGCTTAATCACGGGTTTATATTACTGTCGGAAATGTGGCTTTATTGATATGAGGAAGGTATGAAGGGGATTAGAGCAGTTGTTGAAAGCAAAGACTGTTATTGTTGTAGCAAGTGATGGAGGTAACGCTGACTCGGTAGCCACTGTGTGCTCGACGAGTGTACGGCGTCCAGAAGCGGCCAGACTGCGCCTCCACACAGACCACGTCTGCACACAGGCTTGGACGCGCTTCAGGGGAAGGAAGGCGTACGCGATAAGACCTGGTTGACAGCGCAGCGGCCGAGCGGGCTACCTGCGAGTCTGACGCCTACACGTCTCTCTCTCTCTCTCTCTCTCTCTCTCTCTCTCTCTCTCTCTCTCCCTCCCCTCTCCCCTCATTCCACCCAACCCGTGCCCCACTCTTCTCAATGGCACTGGCACTCCACCAGAGTCCAGTGGACGTTGGACAACAAAGCAGGCCCGCGCAGCTGAATGGCCAGTGCTCTACCTCGCGGAGCATGTTCGCTTTGCATTATCACTCAGAAAGCGACATTTGACCAACTTAGGGAACGAACTACTACTGCACAGTCGACGTTCCGCTATCTAGTAGCCAGTAGCATCAAGCTGGAGCACAGCTGCAGGGCCAGTACGAGTTTGCACACGTTGAGCGGCACGTGTCAAGGAAGCCTCGTTCTGTATGATAAGATTCCGTTGCAGGAAGCCTCAGTCTACGCGATTAGGTTTAGTTGAGTATCGTTTTCCTGAAGAGCCTAGCAGCGATTGAAGGAGGCTTCTCGCTTGAACTTCCTCTGTTGTTGGTTGGCAATCTACTTTTATACCACATTCCTCATTTACGAGTTTTAAGCGCACGCGCTTGAGATGATTAAAAACTTTCCCTCTTTGAAATAATTTACTTTAAAAGCGAATATTTTAGGTTAGGCTTTACCGTGACTGTTATCGACATTAAATGAAACAACAAGTTTAGTGTTACCAGGCACTGTTTATCTCCACAACGTGTTTCAAAGGCTTAAACTTCCATCATCAGGTGAATTTACACTTGTTAGTGTGACATGTGTGTTTGTGTTGTGTTACGATTTTTTGGAGGAACCTGGGGCACTGTCTGACGCACACACACACACACGCACGCGCGCGCGCGCATCTTTCTAGTAAAAGTAAATCCACATGATGATGGAGGTTTGAACCTTTGAAACGTGTCGTGGAATAAATAAACAGTGACAGGTAACAGTAAAAGTATTGTTTCATTTAATGAAATAATTAAATCGGTGTATCGTTTCTATTGTCTCACATTACGCCCGTAACGTATGAACGTATGGATGGTGACCCGCCAGGGTAGCCGAGCGCTCTAACGCGCTGCTTCCTGGACTCGGGTAGGCGCGCCGGCCCTGGATGGAATCCGCCCGGCGGATTAACGACGAAGGCCAGTTTGCCGGCCAGCCTGGATGTGGTCTTTAGGCGGTTTTCCACATCCCGCTAGGTGAATACTGGGCTGGACCCCACGTTCCGCCTCAGTTACACGCGTCGCAGACATTTGAAACACGTCCCCACTATTTCCCGATTTACAATAGACGCAGACAGCTGGGGTACACTGATTTCGACGTGGAGCGTATGGGTTGGCGGCAGGAAGGGCATCCGGCCATCCCTAACACTAAAACTGCCAAATCCGTTGTAACCACTTAGAAACTAAGTAATAATGCGATATGCGGGAATGCGATACAAATCTGTGAAGAGTAGAGGTTGACCATCCTATAAGATTTGTTACATACGTAAATACACTGTGTGATGAAAAGTATCTGGACACCTGGCTGAAAAGACTTGCAAGTTCTTGGCGCCCTCTATTGGTGATGCTGGAATTCAATATGATATTGGCCCACCCTTAACCTTCATGACAGCTTCCAATCTCGCATGCATACGTTCAATCAGGTACTGGAAGGTTTCTTGGGGAATGGCGGCCCATACTTCACGGAGTGCTTCACTGAGGAGAGGCATCGACGTCTGTTGGTGAGGCCTGGCACGAAGTCGGCCTTCCAAAACATCCCAAAGGTGTTCTACAGGGTTTAGGTCACGACTCTGTGCAGGCCAGTCCATTAAACGGATGCTATTGTCGTGTAACCACTCAGCCACAGGCCGTGCATTATGAACAGGTGCTCGATCGCGTTGAAAGATCCAATCACCATCCTTGAATTGCTCTTCAACAGTGGGAAGCAAGAGGGTGCTTGAAACATCAAAGTAGGCCTGGACTGTGATAGCTCCACACAAAATAACAAGAGGTGCAAGACCCCTCCATGAAAAACACGACTATACCATAACACCGCAGCCTCCGAATTTTACTGTTGGCACTACTCACGCTGGCAGATGACGTTCACCGGGCATTCGCCATACGCACAGCCTGCCATCGGATCGCCACATGGTGTACCGTGATTCGTCACTCCATATAACGTTTTTCCACTGTTCAATTGTCCAATGTTTACGCTTCGTACACAAAGCGGAGCTTCATTTGGCGTTTACCGGCGTGATTTGTGGCTTATGAGCAGCCGCTCGACCATGATATCCAAGTTTTCTCACCTCCCGCCTAAATGTCATAGTATTTGTCCCCCTAAGTGTCATAGTACTTGCAATGGATCCTGATGCTGTTTGGAATTCCTGTGTGATGGTTTGGATATATGTATGCCTATTACACATTACGACCCTCTTTAACTGTCGGCGGTCTCCGTCAGTCAACATACGTGGTCAGCCTGTACGCTTTCGTGCTGCACATGTCCCTTCAAGTTTCCACTTCACTGTCACATCGGAAACTGTGGACCTAGGGAGGTTTAGGGGTGCAGAAATCTCGCGTATAGACGTATGGCACAAGTGACACCCAATCGCCTGACCACGTTCGAAGTCCGTGTTCCGTGGAGCGCCCCATTCTGATCTCTCACGATGTCTAATGATTACTGAGGTCACTGATATGGAGTACCTGGCAGTAGGTGGTAGCACAAGCAACGTAATATGAAAAACGTATGTTTTGGGGTGTCCGGTTACTTTTTATCACATAGATACATATACTGAATCAGAGATACCTGATAAGTACTGCATGATACCCATTTCTTCTGTGACTTTTAATATGGCTCGTGGCATCGATTCCACGAAACACTGAAAGCACGGCATTTTAGGCCTTGAATGTTTAACTACCGTCCAAAACTCTAGAATGCTGGTCTGGCGTAGGTCCTCAAATTAGGCACACGTATCACTTGCAACCAGGAAAAAAAATATACTGTGACATTAAGACCCCTTTAGCACCCCTTCGGCTGAGGGTGGGGGTGAAAAGAAGTGATATAAAAACATAACTCAGTGAATGCATAGAGCAGCTTCAACCAAATTTGGTATATACGTGACTCATTTTATTACATTCTTATAAACTCGCTCTCGTATCCGTCTTTCTGTTCGGTTCAAATTCTGCAATTGATTTTAAACTAACTTTCTGACGAGCTAGTGACTTGAAACTTGCACCACAGCTCAGAACTGGACGGCAATGTGATCTTAACTCACTTTGTTTCCTGGTGTGCGGCGGAGGGCGCTTTATGTACCACTGCCATTTCCTCCCTTCTCCTGTTCCAGTCACTAATGGTTCTCGAGAAGAGCGGTTTTTGATAAGCTTCCGTGTGTACTAAAAATCTCTAATTTTTTCCCCTGTGTCATCTTTTCGGAAGATATACGTCAGAAGAAGAAACATATTGGTTGATTCAATTAAAGAAAAACATAAATAAAACTGAAATTTACCACATGTCACTGTTTTACTATGATCAGGCTGCTAGAAATCTATTGAAAACTATCACACGTACAATGCTAAAAATTATAAAATAATTATTTACCTCAAAATAAATTTTTAATATAACACATTTCTAAAACGAACTAAAAAGTATAAAATAATTTCTCTTTGCACCGTATGGAGTCCTTATCATCTGCAGACAGTTCTGAAAATTCTTGATTCAGAATTTTTAATAGCTATGAAAATAGTTGTAAGATTTATAACGAGAAAGTGGGATGCATGCAATACACAATTGATGCATGAATAGTTCACCTAACTATTGGCTGGCTCTGAGCACTATGGGACTTAACATCTATGGTCATCAGTCCCCTAGAACTTAGAACTACTTAAACCTAACTAACCTAAGGACAGCACACCTAACTATTACGATTTTCGTTACCAAACGTACAAGTATTTTGACAGCTATTAAAAATTCACAACCACAGATTTTCAGAACTTCCTGTATGGGTTTAGGAATCCGTATGGGGCTATATACTTTTTAGTCCGATATAAAAACGTGTTACATCAAAAATTTATTTTCTGTCTAAATAATTATTTTCTTTAATTTTGTAAACAGAGAGTTCAGAAAATAAAAATTGTAACAAAGCTTCTAGAGTTTTTGTGCCCAGCAGCATGTGGTCTACGGAAAAATTTTCGTTATTTATGAGTCGCCATACATGTTTATCCGTACCCTCCACACTCAGTGCACCTCACGTTCGTCGTCGGATGATTCTAGTACCACGAGCATTCAGTTTTTTCACTGTATTTCCTTTACTGCATCGCAGTTCAGGTGTGAATACACATTTGATGCCTCAGCAGACTAATTCTGGGATGAAACTTGCGGCCACACAGGCTGCACATAGCAGAGAGTGGAGGGCGTGTCTGAGCCTGGCGGAGTTTGCTTCTCTGACGTTTCTCATTTTCCAGTTTTCTACGTCGCTGCACAGAATGTAAAATAGCAGCTGAAGTAGTTTTGCACCCCAGAGAGAACGACTTTGTGCCGTGGTGCTTCAGTTAGCCGAGTCAGTGTTTAGACTCTTTAGGTTCTCACGAAGTGATCCTTAGAGCGCGTCATAAACACACCATGGCCTCTTCTGTCTCCACTCATTTCAAGGTAAAAAATGTTTCAGAGGGGTCTGCGTTCCTCATCCGATGGACATGCCCAAGACATCTCAGTTGATGACCAATGACGGCAGTCTCTCTACCGTAAATCTTCGGCTTCTCACGAACAGGTGCGTTTCATATGAAGGCTTCCCATTTGATGTTCTCATGTATCTAAGCTTGTGCTGGTTGAAGCGGTGTCGTTTCTAAAGCCCACGGCGATACAGCGTCCAGGTTTCGCAAACACAGAGCAGTGTAAAAACAACTGCCCGACACACCATTAGTTTGGTGCGTACTGTCACATCATTATTCATGAAGACTCGATTTGTGAGATGTCCAAAAGCAACACGGGTAGTATAAATTCTCTTCTCGACGCCCTTTTCCGATGAGCAACCAGTTGATAATATACTGTATGTTATACAGGGTGGTCCATTGGTCATGACCGGGCCAAATATCTCACGAAATAAGCGTCAAACGAAAAAACTGCAAAGAACGAAACTTGTCTAGCTTGAAAGGGGAAACCAGATGGCGCTATGGCTGGCCCGCTAGATGGAGCTGCCATAGATCAAACTGATATCAACTGCGTTTTTTAAATAGGAACCCCACCTTTTCATTACATATTCGTGTATTACGTAAAGAAATATGAATGTTTTAGTTGGACTACTTTTTTCGCTTTGTGATAGATGGCGCTGTAATAGTCTCAAACATAGGGCTCACAATTTTAGACAAACAGTTGGTAACAGGTAGGTTTTTTTAAAATTAAAATACAGAACGTATTTCGGTTGTTACAATGTGATACATGTACCTTTGTGAACTTATCATTTCTGAGAACGCATGCTGTTACAGCGTGAATACCTGTAAATACCACATTAATGCGATAAATGCTCAAAATTATGTCCGTCAACCTCAATGCATTTGGCAATACGTGTAACGACATTCCTCTCAACAGCGAGTAGCTTGCCTTCCGTAATGTTCGCACATGCGTTGACAATGCGCTGACGCATTGTCAGGCGTTGTCGGAGGATCACATTAGCAAATATCCTTCAACTTTTCCCACAGAAAGAAATCCGGGGACGTCAGACCCGGTGAACGTGCGGGCCATGGTATGGTGCTTCGAGGACCAATCCACCTGTCATGAAATATGCTATTTAATACCGCTTCAACGGCACGCAAGCTATGTGCCGGACATCCATCATGCTGGAAGTACATCGCCATTCTGTCATGCAGTCGAACATCTTGTAGCAACATCGGTAGAACATTACGTGGGAAATCAGCATACACTGCACCATTTAGATTGCCATCGATAAAATGGGGGCCAATTATCCTTCCTCCCATAATACTGCACCTTACATTAACCCGCCAAGGTCGCTGATGTTCCACTTGTCGCTGTCATCGTGGATTTTCCGTTGCCCTGTAGTGCATATTATGCCGGTTTACGTTACCGCTGTTGTTGAATGACGCTTCGTCGCTAAGTAGAAGCGTGCAAAAAGTCTGTCATAGTCCCGTAATTTCTCAAAGTCGTCGCCATGCAATTCCTGGTGCATAGAAATGTGGTACAGGTGCAATTGATGTTGATGTAGCATTCTCAACACCGACGTTTTTGAGATTCCCGATTCTCGCGCAATTTGCCTGCTACTGATGTGCGGATTAGCCGCGACAGCAGCTAAAACACCTACTTGGGCATCATCATTTGTTGCAGGTCTTGTTTGAAGTTTCACATGTGGCTGAACACTTCCTGTTTCCTTAAGTAACGTAACTATCCGGCGAACGGTCCGGACCCTTGGATGATGTCGTCCATGATACCGAGCAGCATACATATCACACACCCGTTGGGCATTTTCATCACAATAGCCATACATCCACATGATTTCGACCTTTTCCGCAATTGGTAAACGGTCCATTTTAACACGGGTAATGCATCACGATGCAAATATCGTCCGCTCTGGCGGAATGTTACGTGATACCACGTACTTATACGTTTGTGACTATTACAGCACCGTCTATCACAAAACGAAAAATGTGGTCCAACTAAAACATTAATATTTCCTGACGTGTTACACGAATATGTAATAAAAAATGGGGGCTCCTATTTTAAAAAAACGCAGTTGATATCCGTTTGACCTATGACAGCGCCATCTAGCGGGCCAACCGTAGCGCCATCTGGTTTCCCCCTTCAAGCTAGACGAATTTCGTTCTTTGTAGTTTTTTCGTTTGATGTTTATTTCGTGAGATATTTAGCCCGGTCACTATCAATGGACCACCCTGCATATCTATTTAATTAAGAATTAATTAATTAACATGGAGTATGAATATTCCAAGTATACTGTGTGAGTCGCAGGATTGACCACCACATAAATATATCATTTAATCATGATGAAACAAATCGATCAGGATACAGTGTCGTCATTATATCAACTCCCCAGCCCTAGCACGAGCAGCTGTCTACAATCATAGTCTTTCGGGCAGTTCAAAGCGAGGTGACGCAGTAAGGAGAACCTGGACTAGTTTCCAGCAGGCCTACAGTTCAAGTCCCCGTCCTGCTAGCAGTATTAAGACCTTCTGTGATCACTCTAAATCAGTTAATACGAACAGTAATGAATTAAAGAGTGCCCCCTTCCTGCAAGACCAGAAGTTTTTTCTTTTGTTTAATCCCCAAACACATTTCACCACAGCTGCAGCAGTTTCAGAGGGTTTTTTTCTTTCATTATTATGTGTGGTAGCCAACAGGAGTCAGCCACAAGTGTAAATTAATACAGCATGTCATTATTTTTGTAGCTGATCCATACTGAGCTTTACTAGGCGTTTTGTTTATTTGCCTGTAAAACGTGTTGTTGTTATTGTTTTTATGTTTAAAATGAAGTTTTCTTGTGTTCATTGCTTCATCACTCACTGATGTGCTACGAGCACCCTACCGTGAACGTCTTTGCTGAAGCTGAACAGCTGTGTGGATAACGATATTTTCTCTCTGCAGCAGAGTGTACGCTGATGTGAAACTTCCTGGCAGATTAAAAGTGAGTACCAGATCGTGACGCGAACTCGGCACCTTTGCCTTTCGGAGGCAAGCGCTCTACCAACTGAGCTATCCAAACAGAATTGGAATATCGATTGGCGAGGCCGGAAAAATTTTCGTGAATCACCAACCGCATAAATCATAAAATACTCAAGATGGCGTAAATCTGCATAAGTTGCAGTGGCCGTTACTTTCAAATTATCGCCAAGATAGCGGCTGAGAGGAGGCACACCAACCTTTCCCACAGACAGAGAGCACCATCACCAAGGACTACCAATAGGCGCGTGGCGGGACCGAACTGTCCCTCAACAGAAAGACTAACCGACCATCGGCACGTCCATTCCCAGTATTTTCTCTCCGAAAAAGCACATAGCTGTGCGTTATCTGAGGTAACAAAACTACTGAGAGACGCCATCTCGGTCTCGGTCCGTTGTTGTTCTCGGTAGGTATTGCTTCGTGACTACGACTAGTGTGGTAGTTACAGACTTTTTCGTGACGCATATATTGGTTTCCATCACCTTGGAAGCAACCATGCACAGTGTGCTGGCGGTAGTGAAACTGTCAAGACAGGTCGTGAGTCGTGCTTGGGCAGCAAACAGTGGTAATCTACTAGAAACTGTCATATCAGCACACACTCCACTGCCGAGAGAATATTTCACTCTGCACACATCCATGAGGCTGTCTCTAAGATACGTCTCCACAATCTCCTTTCTTCTAGGAGTGCTACTAGAGCAAGTTTCGCAGGAGAACTTCTGTAAAGTTTGAAAGGCTGTAGATGAGCCACTGGCAGAATTTGAGGATTGATCATCAATCGTGATCGGGTAGCTCAGTTGGCAGAGCACACGCCTGTGAAACGCAAAGGCGCTGAGTTCGTGTCACGGTCTGGTACACAGTTTTAATCTGTCGGGAAGTTTCAAATCAGAACACATTCCGCTGCAGAGTGAAAATATCATCATCCGTATTGTCGTTCAGCTTAAGTCAAGAAGTTCACAGTAGAACGGTCGTAGCACATCAGTCCGTTATGAAGCTGCAGTTTCGTGATTTGCACCGCGAGGAATACTGGAACGGTAATCTTCATCACGCCGCCTCTGTCTGCGCCTCGCAGTTCGTGACTACTCATGGCTCATTACTTTCGTTTTTGATTCCAAATTCTCGATGTTCTTCTCTGAATTTCTGAGCAATAATCTGTCTAGGGACTGGACAAGTGACCATTATTTCTAAATGGTTTCTATTTCTTTTCATGTACATTTGGCTTAGCCCAGAGCATGCCTGCAGATTGTTGTACACTCCAAAATGGCGGGCTGCCGAACTACCACGTTAATAATACATCAAATTTAATTGCGATTGTCTGTCTGTTCCTGGTCTGTAGTCTCCTCTGGCTCCCTTCACTAATCAATTTATTCACCTCGGCAGTTCAGATGCCTGCAGTAAGAGAAGAGAGCCAATATCTCCACGGTGCAGGGAAGAGAAGTTTATCAGGTGAGATTAATTTAATTAACAATAGCGAAATCAGTGACAGGTAGAACCCCTTTATTTCTTGCAATTCGGTTCCGCCAAGTTCTGAACATCTACAATACACCTAGAACCTAAACAAACATATTTGACGTTCCCCCATCGCGTTTTTCTGTCTGTATGTGAAGACTAATCTCAGGAACAACAACAGGGAATTTGACAGGGTTCTAGCTAATAGACAGGCTTACTCACGAGGAAGGTTTGCTGCAGCAAGGTGTGTGAGGAAAGTAATGAGATTCACTTTTTATATGCCAAAGTTTTTATTTTTTCAAATAACAATATCGTCCGCGTCAAAGTAGTTCCCTTTGGCAGAGTCGTTGTGCCCAATCTTGGTAGAAGCGCTGAAAGGCTTCAACTGGTAGTTCCTTCAGCATGTCGATCAATCACAATCTTTCGAATGTTCTCCAGTTTCCCAGAATGACGTCTTTTTATGGTTTTTTCAATTTTGGAAAAGGTAACAATCATAAGGACTCATATCAGGTGAACAGTACGCCTGAGGAACAACAGAAATTCCTTTTGAGGGGAAAAATTCCGTGATCGAAGTGGCCGTATTACATGGGGCGTTGTAGCGTTGCAGCATCCACTTCTCTGCAGTGTCCGGTCTCAATCAATTTACCCCTTTCCTGAGCCTTTCGAGGACATCTTTGTAAAACACTTGGTTGACAGTTTGTCCTGGAGGGACAAATTCTTCATTGAGCCATTCAAGGACATCTTTGTGAAACACATGGTTGACAGTTTGTTCTGGAGGGACAAATTCTTCATGCACGACACCCATACTGCCAAAAATGCAAATCGCTTCTAGCTTTGCCACTTTCTCTGAGGCTTGTACTAAAAAATCCGGCATTTATCTCTCCTGTGATCACAGGATTGAACCATTCGAAGACATTGGCAATCCTTTCAAGAGGATCAACGCACACGTTTCTTCGAGTGTCGTTCTGCTCACTTGTTATCCTTCTCGGCATCACTTCAACACAAACCTTTCACATATGCAAATCTTTGGTCAAAATTTGATGTACAGTGAAATTGTTCGGGTTTAATAGGTCTCACATCATTTTTATTGATAAACGTCGGTCTGAGGTTACAAGAGCAAACACACGTACGATGTTTTCGTCTGGTTTTGAAGTGGAAGGTCTCTCTCAGCGAGATTCATCTTCGAAGTGTTCTCATCCTTCCAAAAATGGTATGTGCTAGCGAAAATCTTGTGCTCTAGATAAGGAATTCGCGCTGCTGCTACGGTTGCAGGTTCGAATCCTGCCTCGGGCATGGATGTGTGCGATGTCCTTAGGTTAGTTAGGTTTAAGTAGTTCTAAGTCTAGGGGACTGATGACCTCAGATGATTAGCCCCTCAATTCTTAGAGCCATTTGAACCATTTTTGATAAGGAATGTTCCCCATTGGCGTGTTTAAACTTTTCAAAGGTCGCACTCGCGGATTCCCCAAATTTAACTCATAACTTGATCGCATAACGTTACTCTTAATCCCACTGTTCCATTTTCGTAACACGCAAGAACACAGCTTCACTGATGCCGCTCTCCCAATTCACATGATGGCTGTACGGAGCTGAAACTCGGACTGAACATCAGGAAGGGATGAACCCACCGGTTTACACAAGTAGAACAAACAGTGTTGCCAGAACACTCACAGTGTTGTCAATTTCACACACCTCGCATAATTTATTATCGCTACAACACTCAAGTTGTCTGGTCGTAGATACTTATTGCTATCTGTGTGAATCTGGGGGTAGGTCGCTAGATAACTCTAGAATCCAAATATAGTTTTTAAAAATATATCACAAAGTCAGAGTTCATGGCTTTATATGAGATCTATAAAAATTGAAATACACAGCGCTAATGAGTGAGAATAACCTGCATAACTCGCGACCCATTATTCTCATACACTGACATAAGCACAAGCAAACAGGATAATCAGGACTACATTTTGCTGTAGCATACAAGTTTAACGAGTTCATGGGCTACATATCCGGTCCTCTTTCATTAATGTTACGTGTTTCCATTTTTATGCAGATCTTGTGTACAGCTACGAAAATTGACAATCTCAGATAAGTTTCCAAACTGCGGCTCGAGTTTAGATTACGGCATGTGCTAAGGCGCTTCGAGTACGTTTAATATGGTTGATTGGATATGAATTTTATTTTAAGTATTCATGCATTAATATGTCACAGTATTGCAGAACCACTTGACTCAATCACAGAATAAATTGTACATCATATCCCTTACAAATGTTCTAAGAAAATGTTGTCGTTTTGCAGTGAATAGACTTCGGAAAAGATCGGACAGGTTATATCGCAAAAGTGAGTAAACTGTATAACACCGTGCAATGTAATCTGGGACGAATATCTAGAGCGTGAATCGGGAAAAAAATGTGGCGTAAACTCTGGTAAATGCTTGAAGGCTGTCTATGGTCGCTTTGCATTTCCACCATCAAAGCGCGCTCTCATGTTCTCGACGACGGAAGCTGTTGTGTAACCTCTGCGATGTTCTCTTCCCAGGAATGGTGTGGCAGAGGAAAAAAAATCCTGGCGCCTTGAATCTATGGCCCAGCTCGAGAGTAGCGAGAGAGCAGGGAAAAGGCGTACTCTTCCGTACCCTGTACCCACTTATCTCGTCAGCGAGCGAATACCGTAGGTGCTTGGGTGTGGAAGATTTTGACTAGTAGTCAGTCGTCCGCCTGGTTCAAAGAGGTTGCAGACTCGCTCAGAGACGACGTAAATTCGATAAGAGTAAAATATCCTAATCATACGTTGGTAGTAGGAGGTAGTTAAAATGTCTAAAGCACAGACAGTGGAAGCTGCTCATATGTTACCGACTATAAAATCAGAGAGGCTTTTATAGATGGAAAGCACAGTATTGTGAATTTTGTACTGCATTAATTTATTGCGTTAACCGATTTGCGGCTTACAGGGCAATCTTCGAATTAACTGACAATCGTCAACACGGTACAAGAGCCCTGAAAAACATTGCAAAAAATGTTACACAATGTAAGTGAGGTACGAACACAGAGTAAAAGTCGTCTTTCACAATTCTGTGGCAATGGAATTAAAAACTTTAAGGTTTAGTGGTAAATGAACATAAACAGATCAAACTAGAAAAAGATTAACACTAAGCTCTAGGAATTGTAACATATTTTTCAGGGCTGTTCAAGAATATAGTACCGTTCTTGAAGATGACAGCCATTTAAAGTCTGATGATGGAATCGTAAGCTGAAAACCGGTTGACAAAATAAATTAATTCTGTAGGACATTCACAATACTGTAATAATTTTTGAAGCCATAACTGTAACAAGAGCGATTTTGTATCATAATTTAACAAAGCAACAATCAGTGTAGATCGCAAATGGTGTTTATTTTTCTGAACATAGGTTTCAGTCAGAGAGATACCACCTTCAGGCCAGTATGTATCTCCATTAGTGACACGTAGAGTCGATGCGAGGAGTCGCTGTACGTGCGTTGACTCCATGTGTTACTAATGAGGGTGCGTACTTGTTTGAAGATGACTAAAACCGGTTGCCAGAAAAATAAACACCATTAGAAATCTAGACTGGGTTTTTTCTTAAACCACAGTATTGTGCTTTTCCTTGATAATTATGAGGTTTTTCTACCAAGAAGTGACGGAAGAATTGTTACAAACTAATCAAAAGACAAATCGAACAAAATATTTTTATTCAAGACACCTAGTTTCAACAGCCTCAACTGTCATCTTCAGGTGTTAAACCTTTTTGTAGTACAACATGTTCATTTTACGCTGACCTTACGCATATTTTACTAAAAAAATGTTTATGACCTGAAGATGGCAGTTAAGACTGTTGAAACCGGTTGTCTTGAATAACAAATATTTTGTGCAATCTTGGCTTTTGAATGGCTTTCAACAATTAAAATAGGTCGCCATTCAATATTCTCACAGTGAAGAAATTCAATCAGACGGAAGAGAAAGATAAAGAGTCTTCTGTCACCAGACAACTGTTTCGAACTACTATCTGACTTGATGGGAAACTGTCAAATGTATGTTGGCATCCCAAACGAAAAATTGTGAACGCCAAAGGGAGAGAGAGAGAGAAAGGGAGAGACAGGTAGATAAGTATGGAATCTTGTAGGACGTCAAAACTTAGATGGAAAGTTGAAGTTCGAAGCGAAAAGATACTAGGAAGAACAGACGAGGAAAGAAATATATCTAGAACTCTTGTGAAAAGAACAAGCAAGTAAGTGGAACGTAGAGAATCCAAGAACAGTCACTCTACCCGAAAGAACAGTAGAGAGTAATAATCGTGGGAGCAAGTTGTTTGATATAACAAGTGTGCAAATATGAAAAACAGTCGAAAGATTAGTGACAGGAAACGTAATGGCGCCCAAGAGATGGTGGTGTCTAACTAAGAACCTGCTTCCATGTCAAGAAAGCGCAGAGGATATTAGAGACACACAGCTTGGGCGACCATGAAAGAAAAAGGGAAAAAAATCATCAGCGCTCTGGGTGTCGGTCAGACCGGCTTAGTGCAGTTCTTAATCTGGTGTCTGCGGACCCATAGAAACTCATACCAATTTTGTAATTGGTCTGAACTTCATATTCAATAAATATCACGCTTAAGCTGAGATTGCATCGACAAGTTATGTAGTAAATATTTTCATATGTTTGTTTTTTAATCATGCTGGCAATGTAGCTTGTAATATTTGACGGTGGAAAAGTTTCTTATACACCTTTACGTCCATCTCGATGTTTTATTTGCATCATAAATTCGGTAGAAAGGTTCACAAAACAGAAGGTCATGAAGTAAAATGAACGCGACGTTACATTTTCTGAGACCGAAACATGGCAGATACTTTACGATCGTTGTCTGGACTAAAACAGGAGTCATTATCTGTCACAATATTTGAAGATACTTTACGATCGTAGTCTGGACTAAAACCGGAGTCATTATCTGTTACAATATTTGAAGTGTAAGAAAAAAACTGAAGCTCTCCTCAACAATTTAAAACTATGAGGACCACGAATCATTTTCTAGCTTCCAGAATATACACATATCGCAGAGGATAGCATAGAAAGCATTTGCGTGATTTACACTACTGGCCATTAAAATTGCTACGTCGCGAAGATGACGTGCTACAGACGCGAAATTTAACAGACAGGAAGAAGATGCTTTGATATGCAAATTATTAGCTTTTCACAGCATTCACACATGGTTGGCGCCGGTGGCGACATCTACAACGTCCTGACATGAGGAAAGTTTACAACCGATTTCTCATACACAAACAGCAGTTGACCGGCATTGCCTAGTGAAACGTTGTTGTGATACCTCATGTAAGGAGGAGAAATGCGTACAATCACTTTTCCGACTTTGATAAAGGTCGGATTGTAGCCTATCGCGATTGCGGTTTATCGTATCGCGACATTGCTGATCGCGTTGGTCGAGATCCAATGACTGTTAGCAGAATATGGAATCGTTGGGTTCAGGAGGGTAATACGGAACGCCGTGCTGGATCCCAACGGCCTCGTATCACTAGCAGTCGAGATGACAGGCATCTTATCCGCATGGCTGTAACGGATCGTGCAGCCACGTCTCGATCCCTGAGTCAATAGATGGGGACGTTTGCAAGACAACAACCATCTGCACGAACAGCATTTACTATCAGCTCGGAGACCATGGCTGCGGTTACCCTTGACGCTGCATCACACACAGGAGCGCCTGTGATGGTGTACTCAGAGACGAACCTGGGTGCACGAATGGCAAAACGTCATTTTTTCGGATGAATCCAGATTCTGTTTACAGCATCATGATGGTCGCATCCGCGTTTGGCAACATCGCGGTGAACGCACATTGGAAGCATGTATTCGTCATCGCCATACTGGCATATCACCCGGCGTGATGGTATGGGGTGCCAATGGTTACACGTCTCGGTCACCTCTTGTTCGCATTGACGGCAATTTTAACAGTGGACGTTACATTTCAGATGTGTTACGACCCGTGGCTCTACCCTTCGTTCGATCCCTGGGAAACCTGCATCTCAGCAGGATAATGCACGACCGCATGTTGCAGATCCTGTACGGGCCTTTCTGGATACAGAAAATGTTCGACTGCTGCGCTGGCCAGCACATTCTCCAGATCTCTCACCAATTGAAAACGTCTGGTTAATGGTGGCCGAGCAACTGGCTCGTCACAATACGCCAGTCACTACTCTTGATGAACTGTGGTATCGTGTTGAAGCTGCATGGGCAGCTGTACCTTTACACACCATCCAAGCTGTGTTTGACTCAATGCGCAGGCGTATCATGGCCGTTATTACGGCCAGAGGTGGTTGTTGTGGGTACTGATTTTTCAGGATCTATGCACCCAAATTGCGTGAAAATGTTATCACATGTCAGTTCTAGTATAATATATTTGTCCAATGAATACCCGTTTATCATCTGCATTTCTTCTTGGTGTAGCAATTTTAATGGCCAGTAGTGTACTACAGACGTTTATATGCAAGTTGGTTTACGAATACATTTTTGTCAATGTGAGTGTAGTACATGAGTTGACCTGCACGGAACAGGACGGCATGAGAGTATCATCTGCGGATGGAGCTGTAAAACAAACGTGCATCATCTGTTTTGGCAGTGCAATGAATGATCAATTAGATTTCAGGTGTGCACCGCAGAAATCTGATTTCTTCAACTTATACCTCGGCCGAATGTATGTCAGCCATCTCCAGAGTGAGTCGACAGCACTCGCACCGACGTTTTGAGCCAGCGCTTCACGTCGCTGTGCGTGCGGTCACAGACACACAAGCGACAGAGATGTTGATCGGCGGCGAAGAAGTATGCAAAAAGTGAATATATGGTTAAGCGGTCGAGCCATGCTGGGACATCAGTGTATCATTATGAACTCCACTGTAGCGACATCTGCGCGAGTTTACTACGAGAAGCGCCGGATTCCACGATTTGCCCAGTTTGAAACCGCTATCTCAGTTAATTAAATTTTCGCCCAGTGAATTCGATCTACTTCTTTCATCACTGAGTTCGAATAAGATGAAACTTGAATTTCGATATTTTCGTGCCGCCAAGACTGATCATCGTCGATGAAGTGCTCTGCCAAAGACGATTTATTGGGCTGTAAGGGCCGGGTGCTCCTACGGCGTTCTCCGCATCTTTCAAGGATTGTACGAGTCACCTGCCTGATGTACAAAACGCCACACTCGCAGCGAGCAACCCAAAAGTACTGAAGATGCCGAAATCTGGTACATTAAGAGTTACGACACTATTTGTTACTGCGTACTTATTATGCGGTGGCGACTGAGCTGTTTAGCACACCCCTAAGTTGCTATAGATACGATCCTCGCTGACTTACAGGGATGGGAAGCTCTCCATTAAATCATACAGCTTCAAAAGAAACAACGTCGTACAATGGATAACATCTTATTAAGTGAAAATTACTAGTGGTGACCCAATTCAGCAAGAAATATGGGTACCACACAGAGAGACACATATTAAGGGGGGTAGGACGTCAAACGGGCCGACTTGGAGCAGGAGAGGCATCTCAGGACATTTTAATTTCCAGTGTCTATATTTTTACAAATAAATTCATAAAACTTTGTCAACATCTCCACGAAGGATTCAGGATTCACATCCATCGCAGTGGAAGTTCGAAAACATAACAAAATTAATTTTTTTATGTGCGAAATTTCATCATTTTTTCACTTACTAATGGCTGCATTTGTTGCTATAGTAACACTTTTCTGCATAAGTTACAGAGATTCTTCGATGAATTTTGCACAGCATACACACCATACTCACAGGTGTATGAAACTCTAGAATTTATTTAATTTATGAAAAAACGAATGAACTGTTATATTTTAAATTTCATGTTTAGAAAAAACACAAATTTTATAGTTAATTACCTCAATTTTTACCATCGTTTTTAATAGATTTGGAAAATTCTAGAGTTTCATACACCTTTAAGTATTGCCAAGTATTGCCAAAAGACATCAACAACATGTTTTACCTATTGAATCAGGAATGTGAACATTTAATAAGCGGACAATGAATTGCACATACAAGCTATAGCCTTCACACCTAGTGGATACATATAAAAGAATGGTATAAAACAATGTCGCAGATACAGCCAACGGTTGTGTAAAAAGGTTAATAATTTACAGAAATCGTCCTGGAAAATTATAAACGAACACCAATACCTTTAGTCGGTGAATGACGCAACCAGTCCCAAATACTTTTTCAATGTTTCATTTTAGTATCATAACTGGTTACAGGCAAGCATGCTCATCTTCAGATGATTAATATTTTCGTTACATAGCTGGAGCAGACAACATGCTGTTGATCAAAATATCTATGTAATGAAAATATTAGACGTATGAAGATGGGCGTGGTAGCCCGAAGCCGGTTATGGCACTAAAATAAAACTTTTAAGGAGTATTCGTGGCTGGTTGCATCATACACCAATCATCATAATGGCCGTGGAGTTCACAAGATCCAACATGGATAAAATAACCAATACTTTTGCTAGAGCGCACGATGGGTGCAGTTGATTGGCTGTGAGGATTATATCTGCGAAATGAAACCCTGAAGCAAATTAACTGACTTCGTTGCCGCCTCGCTTCTGTAGCGATGATGCACGTTTACTAATCTTAAGCTGTGAGAGGGTAGAAGATGGCTGTAGTAGTGGCTGAAAATTTCAAGTTCA
This sequence comes from Schistocerca piceifrons, assembly GCF_021461385.2. Taxonomy (NCBI): domain Eukaryota; kingdom Metazoa; phylum Arthropoda; class Insecta; order Orthoptera; family Acrididae; genus Schistocerca; species Schistocerca piceifrons. The sequence continues at coordinate 814,397,561 of NC_060140.1, read as the reverse complement.
TCTCGGCCTCTGTACTTTCCTCCAAGTTGAAGACATCTCTCTGAGCAGCCCTAAGCAATGGCCGGAAGCAAGTATCTTCTACTGTGTCTTCAGATGAGTCTGTTCTCACTTTTACTCTACAAAACGTAGCTAGTTCTGCCAGCCTCAGAATCTCGCCGGCCGACTGATGCAGAACTTGCGATTTCTGACCAATGATAATTTCATAAACAAGTTTAATAATTTCCTATTCTTGTGGATATTGTGGTTAACTAATAAGAGATGGCATGCAGAAGAAGGGAGCAAATATCTCCCACTACATGACAGAGTTTAACTAATGGCCAGCCCAAAGTCTTGCATGTAAGTCCACACAGAAACTCGCCATTTCTACCAAAATAATTTCTTCGACCCAAACAGAGAACCCCTTACTAGATTTCAACAAACATTCCAGCAGGCCACGTCATGGCTTAGATGATGCTCCCTCCCTATGAAGGATTTCTGTTTTCACATGGTCTTCAGATTCTGGTTCTAGCTGCACTACTGGCCATTAAAATTGCTACACCAAGAAGAAATGCAGATGATAAACGGGTATTCATTGGACAAATATATTATACTAGAACTGACATGTGAGATTACGTCTTCACGCAATTTGGGTGCATAGATCCTGAGAAATCTGTACCCAGATTAACCATCTGTGGCCGTAATAACGGCCTTGATACGCCACGGCATTGAGTCAAACAGAGCTTGGATGGTGTGTAAAGGTACAGCTGCCCATGCAGTTTCAGCACGATACCACAGTTAATCAAGAGTAGTGACTGGCGTATTGTGACAAGCCAGTTGCTCGGTCACTATTGACCACACGTTTACAGTTGGTGAGAGATCTGGAGAATGTGCTGGTCAGGGCAGCAGTCGAACATTTTCTGTATCCAGAAAGGCCTGTACAGGACTTGCAACATGCGGTCGTGCATTATCCTGCTGAAATGTAGGGTTTCGCAGGGATCGAATAAAGGGTAGAGCCACGGGTCGTAACACATCTGAAATGTAACGTCCACTGTGCAAAGTGCCGTCAATGCGAACAAGAGGTGACCGAGACGTGTAACCATTGGCACCCCATACCATCACGCCGGGTAATATGCCAGTATGGCGATGACGAATACACGCTTCCAATGTGCGTCCACCGCGATGTCCCCAAACACGGATGCGACCATCATGATGCTGTAAACAGAACCTGGATTCATCCGAAAAAATGACGTTTTGCCATTTGTGCACCCAAGTTCGTCGCTGAGTACACCATCGCAGGCGCTCCTGTGTGTGATGCAGCGTCAAGGGTAACCGCAGACATGGTCTCCGAGCTGATAGTCCATGCTGCTGCTAACGTCTTCGAACTGTTCGTGCAGATGGTTGTTGTCTTGCAAACGTCCCCATCTGTTGACTCAGGGATCGAGACGTGGTTGCACGATCCTGTACAGTCATGCGAATAAGATGCCTGTCATCTCGACTGCTAGTGATACGGGGCCGTTGGGATCCAGCACGGCGTTCCGTATTACCCTCCTGAACCCACCGATTCCATATTTTGCTTACAGTCATTGGATCTCGACCAACGCGAGCAGCAGTGTCGCGATACGATAAACCGCAATCGCGATGGGCTACAATCCGACCTTTATCAAAGTCGAAAACGTGATGGTACGCAATTGTCCTCCTTACACGAGGCATCACAACAACGTTTCTCCAGGCAACGCCAGTCAACTGCTGTTTGTGTATGAGAAATCGGTTGGAAACTTTCCTCATATCAGCACGTTGTAGGTGTCGCCACCGGCACCAACCTTGTGTGAATGCTCTGAAAAGCTAATCATTTGCATATCAAAGCATCTTCTTCCTGTCGGTTAAATTTCGCGTCTGTAGCACGTCATCTTCTTGGTATACCAATTTTAATGGCCAGTAGTGTAAAAAGTAGCATTAATTATCTGTGCAGATTAAATTTTAAGGTAGGTTAAGAGGAGTTTGGGAATAAACTGCCATGTAACATTGTGTAGTAAGACTACTGAGCGCTAGGTTGCAACAGGTAGACTCTGCAACATCAAACATGATATCAGGACAGAATTGTCAAGTATCCAGCCACAACGTTCTCTGCTTTCCTCGTGTAATTGTATTCAATGTCAATAAAAACCGTTTTTGTGAAAGAGATAATGCTTATTTAGATAGTCGATTTGCCATTTTTTTTCGTGTAATCCTGCACATTCTGGAAGTTGGGCTTGATGTTCCGTATCTCTCTCCTGTACATTGTTATGAAGTAATTATATTATTATGATTAGTTTAAGAAATCACTCTATTTGAAGACAAGTTACAACGCTGAAGAAATTGTAATGTTTATTTTTTTAAGTGTCTGGCATTTCCAAAGTCATAAAGTAGCCACCATTAAAAAATTACAGGAACTGTTCCCTATAAGACACTGAGAGACTGGCCTCTTACGGTATATTACCTCGTTCACAATAACGCAAGAATCTGTCAGGTTTCTGACAATGCACATCTGTAACGGTGTACTCTGTGGTAGCGAATCATGGACAGTGGGAAAATCGGAAGAGGATTGAATCGAAGACTTTGCTGTTTCATGTTACAGGAATATGCTGAAAAATGAATGGGCTGACAATTTAAAAAATAAGGAGGTTCTCCGAAGAATCGCCGAGCAAAACAATATGTGGTAAAAATTTAATTAAAAGAAGGAACTGAGTGGGTTAAAACGCCAGCGAACAACTTCCATACTTACGGCAGATAATGTAGAACGTCAAGTGAATTGCTTCTCTGAGGTGAAGACATTTGTATATCGCAAGTAGTCACAATGTGCCGGATAAATCAGACAGAAGCCGGTTTGAAAAGAGAAGGAAACGGGTTGCAGAAACACTTTTTAACCTGGGAAGAGACGAATGCAGACATGCGTGGGGTCGGATGGGTTCTTCTTGGGATGATATTTGTTAAATACACAAATTTGCCACATAAACCTCATCTTTTTGTGGAAGTTTAAAACACATTTTCTGATGGAACAGAACATCACTGTTTAACAGCTCCGCCACTGACGCTGAATAATCGTGTTGGTGAAACATGCCGCAGTCCAAGAGGACAGGTCAAGGCCCAGAAATCGACCCACACCAAACACGTGATGGCAGATAATTTTAAATAGGAAACACTTTCCTAGTGTCCTGCAAAATCATTTTTATTTGCTCATCAACCTCATTTCTGCTCCTTAGGCCATTCTGAGGTGACAACTCACTGTCACAACCATAGACGAAATGACACGCGACTTGCGAAGATACTATTTATGCAGTAACTACAGAAATGATGAAACGTACAGGGTTTACAAAGAAAAGTATTATATTTTTATGTCAAGCAGAAACAGATTTAACTAAAAACCAAAACTACAGTTTTTATGTGAAGTTATATTTAACAACAGATGAAAATTAAAGTTTAATTCACAATAGTGAACCAACCTTTCTGTAACTAAAACTCACTTTAATAATTTGGAAAATGTATTTTGAGTTTAGTCATCTAATACTAAGATGGCGTTCCGTGTCATATGTTTATTGTTTTCCAGTGTTTCCAATAGGGACATATTTCTGCTTTTCTTAACAGAACATGAAACTTCACACCCTACATCATATGGGTGGTTTTCTGTTAAAAGACGTTCGCCAATGGTTGGCCAGTCACACAGAGCTGTCGCAGTTAGTATACGAGTGTGGGAGAAGCTGGAGGTTAAGAAACAGTCAATAAATTGCTACAAATCTGTTCGATTGACGAACCCTTGCCAAACGGCTTTTAACAGAAAAGAATCTGTACGCTATAGAATGTAAAGTCTTACAATCTGTTAGAAAAGCACAAAGGTGATCTTATTAGAAAAACTGGAAATCAAGACGCACAGAGTGCCGACTTAATATTATATGGCCAAACTCGACATCCTTTTTCCCATCTGTTAAATAAACTTTTAGCTATACTAATATTAGATTCTTGTTGTAAATTCATCTTTAATTTTCATCTATCGTTAAAAGTAACTCCACATAGAAAACTTTATTTTTTGTTTTTAGTTAAATATAACCGTTTCTGCGAGATATAGAAATGTAATACTTTCCTTTTTAAATACTCTAGATATCACCAATTTTGTATAGTTTCTATAAATAATATCTGTGTGAGTCGCACGCCATTTTATCCGTGTCTGCGACATTCAGTTGTCACCTATGGCCTAAGAAGCAAAAAGCCGGTATTTGACAAAATATAATTTTATAGAACGCTAGAAAAGTGTTTCCTATTTAATATTACTGTCATGTTCTGCCAAGCAAGGACGAAACATTATGTGAATGACGACAAATAGTTCATCTGAAATGCCAACATCTCGTTTTGCGTTGGATTACAAATTATGTAACGCAGATGTGCCTTAACCTATGACAAGAATATGGCGCATTCAAATTTATGAAAACAGCGATTAATTTTTTTTTCGTACAAAAATGTTACGAAAGCTTTTTCGATTAACTTTGGAAAACCTCGCTAGGATAGATAGAATCAATGAAACTTGATTACTTTCTAAGCAGTCCCACTTGCTAAACTCATAGACATTGCGAAAGTAAAACAGGAAACGTATCAGTAAATCTTATTCGGCTTCCAACAACTCGATGCTATCTTTCGTCGGACCTCAAACCGCTGCTACAGGAGTATAATCTGGCAGAAATGGCGCCGCCACGGCTATTTTCAAAGGCATTGAGGAGCTTTCACGCAACAAACCCCGCGAGAACTAAAGCGGCCTCGAGCTAACAGACATGCAAAGTAACGTGTTGCGGAATACTTTCCGTTTTCCTTTGCTGGGAGACCAGGTGTCATAACTGTAGGGAAAGTTGTTGCTAAGTTTAGTGGCACTACCCTCGGGGTTCAATGAACATACGCATCATGTAGCCTACTACTGAAAGCTAGTTATCTGATTCAGCGCATTAAAATTGTTGCATTAGTCTGTAAAAAACATCATGGTTTTCTAGCACGTTCTACACCTTGGTAAGTTGTCTTGAACCAGGAACCTTTCCGTCCGCCTCCGACTGTTTAAAGGATCGAATTCCTTTGTATAAAACAATTTCAAACGTCTTATTATTTTATATATAAATTAATGTGTTAATTACTTTACATTAAGGGTGTAAAATGTTTATGGTTGAAGATGCTATCAAAACCGAGACTTGGTGAATATAGAGCAGGTAATTTGCCCTCCATTTAAAGAAATGCTAGTTTTCCACGTGTCTCATTGTTTGCAACATCATGTACCATTAATTATGTGTCGCGCAGTGATATAATTCGGCAAGTACATTCAGTGATATATGATATTGCGTGCAAAATACGTTACCAATAGATTTCTTACTAAACAATGTATAAATTAAAATGCCATGTCTGATGCTGAAGTTTTACTGCATTAAGAGCGAAAATGTAGGAAACGATAAACTTAAGTCGTTTGCTTATTTTGTGGGGGTTCTCAGCGAGAAGGAGTCTCAGAAAGGTTCGAAGTTATTTGTTAAGTTTGTTGTAAACCGCTAATTGCTCTCATTCTCAAATATTAGATGAATATAGTGTGGGTAATGGGTGTTCCATGAGTTATACTGCCTGAGGACAAACACACTATTTCTGACTTTAATATTTGTCGTATTGTTTTAAACTTTGAACTTAGGGATATATCCCTTAATGAGTAAATTATGACAGTATTTTAAATTTTTTAAAATAATCTGTCTATAATTATTTTAAAAAGTCCCTAAAATCAAAAAAATCTTTTATTCTACCGATTTAGTAATACTGATATGTTCAACGGAACATACAAAAAAAATTAGACTATACTGTTTGTTGGTTGGCGTAATTGCATAGGGTCAGAGCTTTGACAGCTCTTGTGTAAACTTCATTATGTAACGTTGAAGCTGACCATCTACCTATAGCAAAACTAAAATCTGCATAATATTGTGCGGGTGTGCGACTAGTGTGCGACCCAGCATATAAATGTGTCGCTGCTCACCTCGCTAGGGGAGATACACTCTTAAAATTTGTCTCACTAATAAAGTTTACTGCCGCGGCATGATCACGAACAATAGTTAATCAAATTTCTGGCACATCATTTCACGTAAATGAAGTGTCTATTCTCTTCTTGTCTAAACTATTTATCGTCCATGTTTCACTTCCATACATGACTACACTCCACACAAATGTTTTCAGTAAAGACTTCCTGACACTTAAATCTATACTCGATGTTAGCAAATTTATCTTTTTCAGAAACGCTTTCTTTGCCATTGCCAGTCTACATTTTATATCCTCTCTGCTTCTACCATCATCAGTTATTGTGCTCGCCAAATAGCAAAACCCATCTACTACTTTAAGCGTCTCATTTCCTAATCTAATTCCCTCAGCATCACCCGATTTAAGTCGACTAGTTTCCATTATCCTCGTTTTGTTTTCGTTGATGGTCATCTTGTCTCCTCCTTTCAAGAAACTGTCCATTCCGTTCAACTGCTCTTCCAAGTCCTTTGCTGTCTCTGACAATATTACAATGTCATCGGCAAAACTCAAAGTTTTTATTTCTTCTCCATGGATTTTAATTCCTACTCCAAAGTTTTCTTTTGTTTTCTTTACTGCTTGCTCAATATACAGATTGAATAACATCGGGGATAGGCTACAACCCTGTCTCACTCCCTTCCCAACCACTGCTTCCCTTTCATGTCCCTCGACTCTTATAACTGCCATCTGGTTTCTGTACAAATTGTAAATAGCCTTTCGCTCCCTGTATTTTACCCCCGCCACCTTCAGAATTTGAAAGAGAGTATTCCAGTCAACATTGTCAAAAGCTTTCTCCAAGTCTACAAATGCTGGAAAAGTAGGTTTTCCTTTCTTTAATGTATCTTCTAAGATAAGGCGTAGGTTTAATATGGACTCGCGTGTTCCAACATTTCTACGGAATCCAAAGTGATCTTCCCGGAGGTCGACTTCTACCAGTTTTTCCATTAGGCCGTAAAGAATTCATTGTATTATTTTGCAGCCGTGACTTTTTAAACTGATAGTTCGGTAATTTTCACACCTGTCAACATCTGTTTTCTTTGGGATTGGAATTATTATATTCTTCTTGAAGTCTGAGGGTATTTCCCCTGTCTCACACATCTTGATCACCAGATGGTAGAGTTTTTTCAGGGCTGGCTCTCCCAAGTCTATCAGTAATTCTAACGGAATGTTGTCTACTCCCGGAGTCCTGTTTCGACTTAGGTCTTTCAGTGCTTTGTCAAACTCTTCACGGAGTTACCTCACCTCTCCCGTTTCATCTTCATCTACGTCCTCTTCCATTTCCATAATACTGCGTTCAAGTACATCGCACTTGTATAGACGCTCTGTATACTCCTTCTACCTTCCTGCTTCCCCTTCTTTGCTTAGCACTGGTTTCTCATTTGAGCTAAGTTACGTAATTACGTGATTATTATTTTGATTGTTTCTGTGCCGTGACCTCCTGCGATTCTCTTGTTCTTTCGCTTAGTTTTCTCTGTCCAAACGATATGCTTTGCGGCGCGCTGGTTGGCGGGCGCCCCCTTTATATGCGGGGCCCGGCGCTCTGCAGGTATCAAGTAGTACGGAGCGAGTCTGCACGGGGCATCGCAGGGGATCAGTTGACGCGTGGTGTACTTCTGTGCCGCACTGGCGTTGTCATTGTGGCGCCTGTGACTGTTGGCGAGCGGAAATGGAATTGACCAGAAAGCACAGGCTCTGTTCAAGAGTCCTTCCGCCTTTGCGCTGTAACGAGACCACCGGAGTTTGGTCTGGATTGCACATCTACGGGGGCTCCCTGGATTCATTTTCACATGGTTAGCTAATTGTCTGGTGGATCCTTTATCAAACCATGATTGCTCCGTCTGGCCACTCTGTTTGCTCAAGGGGCGTTCCCCTCAATCGCTTGAGTGTTAAGTTTGCATCAGTGTTAACTGCGATTGGAATTAACTGACTTGTGCTCAGGTCGATTTTGCTATCAGTTCTCGATTGCTGTTAGTTGTGGCCGATATTCGGCGAATTTGTATTTTATCTGAGTGAACAGCTACTTTCACGATTTGTCAGTGAATTCATCGCCTGCGTGCTAAAGGTTAACTTTCAGCTTAAATTGGGTTTTGCTGTGCCACTATCTGCCTGTGGGTGGTTGTAACTTGTTGAAAACTGTGTGCCGTCAAAGGCCGGCGTTCTCAGTAGTTAAAACTGTGTCCAGCTTTCCGTTCTTTACAAGGTCAAAGCCCTAAGTGGCTCTCAGATTATCGTTTATGAATGTTAATTTGATTCACGCTGTCTTAACGGCGGAATTGACATAAACTGTAGCTTCATTTTATTACGCAATACCGAATTTAAGAAACTCTGACTCTAGTCTTATCTCCATTTGTTTCATACCTTGATGATCCTGTATTTTACCGTTGAGGAGATACAAGGGATAGGCAAAATAATGTGAAGACCTGTACTTACTTGGGATTCGTTTATTAATAAGGGGTTGGACGCCCATTTGCCCGTAATACTGCTGCGATTCTTCTTGGAATACTGGCATATAGAACTTGCCCCTATTCCAACAGCCGTGTACTGCAAGCCTCTAGAGGAATGGAAGGTTCCAAATGATTGGAAAAGAGCACAGGTAGTTCGAGTTTTCAAGAACGGTCGTCGAGCAGATGCGCAAAACAATAGGCCTATATCTCTGACATCGATCTGTTGTAGAATTTTAGAACATGTTTTTTGCTCGCGTATCATGTCATTTCTGGAAACCCAGAATCTATTCTGTAGGAATCAACATGGATTCCGGAAACAGCGTTCGTGTGAGACCCAACTCGCTTTATTTGTTCATGAGACCCAGAAAATATTAGATTCAGGCTCCCAGATAGATGCCATTTTCCTTGATTTCCGGAAGGCGTTCGATATAGTTCCGCACTGTCGCCTGATAAACAAAGTAAGAGCCTACGGAACATCAGACCAGCTGTGTGGCTGGATTGAAGAGTTTTTAGCAAACAGAACACAGCATGTTGTTCTCAATGGAGAGACGTCTACAGACGATAAAGTAACCTCTGGAGTGCCATAAGGGAGTGTTATGGGGCCATTGCTTTTCACAATATGTATAAATGACCTAGTAGATAGTGTCGGTAGTTGCATGCGGCTTTTCGCGGATGATGCTGTAGTATACAGAGAAGTTGCAGCATTAGAAAATTGCAGCGAAATGCAGGAAGATCTGCAGCGGGTAGGCACTTGGTGCAGGGAGTGGCAACTGACCCTTAACATAGACAAATGTAATGTATTGCTAATACATAGAAATAAGGATCCTTTACTGTATGATTATATGATAGCAGAAGAAACACTGGTAGCAGTTCTTCTGTAAGATATCTGGGAGTATGCGTACTAAAAGATTTGAAGTGGAATTATCATATAAAATTAATTGTTGGTAAGGCGGGTGCCAGGTTGAGATTCACTAGGAGAGTCCTTAGAAAATGTAGTCCATCAACAAAGAAGGTGGCTTACATAACACTCGTTCGACCTATACTTGAGTATTGTTCATCAGTGTGGGATCCGTAGCAGGTCGGGTTGACAGAAGAGATACAGAAAATCCAAAGAAGAGCGGCGCGTTTCGTCACAGGGTTATTTGGAAAGCGTGATACCGTTACGGAGATGTTTAGCAAACTCAAGTGGCAGACTCTGCAAGAGAGGTGCTCTGCAACGCGGTGTAGCTTGCTGTCCAGCTTTCGAGAGGGTGCTTTTCTGGATGAGGTATCGAATATATTGCTTCCCCCTACTTATACCTCCCGAGGAGATCACGAATGTAAAATTAGAGAGATTCGAGCGCGCACGGAGGCTTTCCGGCAGTAGTTCTTACCGCGAACCATACGTGACTGGAACAGGAAAGGGAGCTAATGACAGTGGCACGTAAAGTGTCCTCCGTCACACGGCGTGGGGTGGCTTGCGGAGTATAAATGTAGATGTAGTTGTATCTGCTCCGGAGTCTCCGCTCCAATACCGCCCAAAAGGGTTACATAATGTTAAAGTCCGGGGACTATGCTGGCCAGGGAAGACGCAGCAGTTCAGTTGCATGCTCCTCATACCACGATTGTACTGTCTTGGCTGTGTGAGTGGGTACATTATAGTCCTGAAATATGGCATCACTGCTGGGGAACAACATTTGAATCATGGGGTGCACCTGATCACCGAAAATGTTCGCATAATTGTTGGCTGTAACACGACCACTGAAAGTAGTGATGTGACCTGCAGAATACCATGATAAGGCTGTCCACACCATCACACTTCAACCTCCATGCTTAACCGTTGGAATCAAGCAATCAGGATTGTAGGCTTCTTTCGGCATTCTCCAGACCTAAAGCCGTCCTGACGTTGGGAATAACGAAAACTTTGACTCGTCGGACCATATGACATGTTTCCACTGATCATACGCCCAGGATTTATGCTCCTGACACCTGTTTTACGCTTATTTGCTTTGGTTGCGGTATAGCAGCTTGCTCATGAATAGTCGCTTTAAGGAGTTCCCGGCGGACAGTGTCGATAGATACGGTGTCTCAAAGATGGCTACTGAGCTCTGCATTCACTCTAGCCGCCGTAGTTTTGTATTGTTTTGACACAATTCGTGTTAGCGTACGAGGATCTCTGTCATTTAGTTTTGATTTGCGCCCACTGTTACGTTTACACGATGATGTCTTTCCATGTTTTGTGTAGGCTGTCATGACTATTGAAACAGTTGCTCTTGAAACATTCAATAAGTTGGCTGTCTTGGTTACTGATGCTCCAGCTAATCGAGCCCCCACAATCTGCCCTCTTTGGAACTCAGATAGATCTTTCATTGCACGACGACTTCGGCCTCTGAATGCAAATATTAAATGTGCACTACTCGTAAACAACCTGCACGGACGCCTAGTCCGTACTAAACACGCACATTCCAGCGCGACACGTGCCTTACCTGCGTTGTTGACCGTCACACACAACCATCGCATTACTACCACAGTTCACATTATTTTGCCTTTCGCCTGTATGTTCAAATGAACTGTGTATTAACATTGATTTTGTGAGTGTTACAGAAACTGCTGTCAGCATACAGCCCGCGTTGGGCGTTGTTTACTGTCGTGTCTCGCTGGCGAAATTCAGACGCGCGGCCGATGTTGAACGCCAACCGCCAATAGTGTGATAATTTGTGATTACACTTTTCAAGCTACTGCATTGTGTAATGAACACTCGATACTTGCTGTTGCGCTTTTCTATGTAAGCTGCAGATTCATTGGTTATTAATCAGGCTGCTCAATTATGATAGAGACTTTTGGTATTAAGGCAATATACATTTGAATAGTTTGAAACCCTCTAGCTTGCTTTAAACCGTGCTACCGTGTTGACATCCATAAGGGATTATCAGTTTGCCTGGGTCAAAATTATTTCCGTCAGCTTACATCAGTAGGCAAGTCTTTTTTTATTTCAATTGTGAAGTTAATTCTATGAAGCAGTAATACTGTTTCAGATAAAGTTTTGGGCCGTAAGGCTGTTTACCTTGCTCGCTTTCAAGAAATGTTTGCTTAAATGAACGGAAACTTTTTAAATTTTGTTTCAATTAATTCTGTAGTCATGAATATACCACATGTTGCTTATGATATTATTATTCCGTAGCTGTGTTGTTACCAGTGTATGCGTCTTGGTTTGTCAAATAAACCTCCTTTTTTTACTGTAGCCTCAGACTGGGGTTCAGCATTCCACTCCAGCAGCCTCGATCTCTGCTAATTACCTTATCAAATGGTTCAAATGGCTCTGAGCACTATGGGACTTAACTTCTGAGGTCATCAGTCCCCTAGAACTTAGAACTACTTAAACCTAACTAACCTAGGGACATCACACACATCCATGCCCGAGGCAGGATTCGAATCTGCGACCGTAGCGGTCGCGCAGTTCCAGACAGTAGCGCCTAGAACCGCTCGGCCACTCCGGCCGGCAATTACCTTATCAGTTTCCACGAATGTGTCATACAACTAGACGGATTATTAAAGCTTATAACTTCTTAACATGATGAGCCAACATTAAGTGGACACTTGAATTTGAATGTTCAGGACATATCAACTCCACACCAAATCTTAGGGCGCTTGCCATTTCATATAACTTAATCTCTCCCTCAAACAAGAGTTGTTGATCCCAGCAATGCTGCTATAACAGTTCTATAGGTACATCGAGGCTGTTAAGCATTTCATAACTTATAGTTAAATTACAGGGATAAAAATTCAAAAAGTAACTGAGGACATTAATATCTTTTTTACGAATTACTGACTGGGAAGATGTAAACAACATGCTTGCTGTCAATGAGAGATCCTTTGTATTTTCTTTAACGTACTCTGGAGTCCCCAAGAAAAGACTTCCGAAGAAAGTTTCATAAATTTCGATTCCATCTGTTCTTTCTTTTTTCTCACACGAGTGCTATAAGATCTGTAAATCATCACTAGAAGGCACGTGTTATAAAGATTCTAAATTTGACCCACCTAACGGGAAAGATGATCCATACTGCGAAGGAGGCTTGCATGTTTAAATTCGCGTGATGTGATTTTCATCGCACTTACCTTGGCCCAACAGTATACTGCGATTTTTTTTTTACCACAGCGCATGTTTTTGTGAAATTTAGTGGAATGTTGTGGTGTTTAGAACTTACACTGGCAAATTTCGTTGTTGTCTAAATCACCTGAACCATTGTTATTGGCCTGGAAAATTCACTCCAAAATCTCGGAGAAAACCAATCAATTATTTAGTTAAGAAGGCATATAAACTGTATTTTGATTGTTCTGGTGATCAAGGCAAAAATGTCGCACCTCATATTGCCCGCATAACTTGTCGTACCAATTTAACCGAACGGTTGGAAGGAAAATGTCGAACTACGCCATGATGTGATGTGAGCCTAAAACCCGGTTTTCAGACTCTTACTTCGTCTCACAAAAACTTCAAGGCACTTAAGCAAAACAACATGTATCTTCAACGTATTTTCCTCTGCGCCGAGATGAAGGGTTGCTTGTTCCCGTCTGTAACTTGAAACAGGTTTATAGAGCGGATTCACTAAATACCACTGTTTTTTGTGCCTGTGTGACAGCCTGACAGCAAGAATCACTGCACAGTCAAGGAATCGCCTATAAAGATATCATATGTACTCGTAGATGGAACGGAAAATGTGGAAAACAGTCTACTGGTTCGATCATACAATGTAAGCTTTCACGGCCGGTATTGTCTTCACTTAAAACTTCCTGGGTTCGCCGCTTTACCTCCGAGGATGTCTCCCGCAGTCGGAGACGAAACGTCAGGAGAGGGTTTTATACTTCGACCACGGCCTATCAGTCCGGAAGTTTTAAGTGAAGATTCTACTGGTTCAGCGCAATAAAAATTCTTTTTTTCTGTTTCATCTCAAGTTGGACCCTATGAAGAGCGTCATAAAAACTTAATATATTCGTATGATGGAACAGCATTATCAAGGTCACTGGAACTGTTCAAAGTTGGATGACTGTTGCTAGGGTCTTGCTATGGGGAGCAATGAAATGGCAAACAACACAAGAGCGTTAGTCTCACACTTTTCGAATGCCAAAGAGATCAAAGTTGAAAATATGTTGTGAACTAATTTAGATCTTCAATTGGAGCCATGCACACATATACATATTAAATAGCATAGAGTTTTATAGTACTGAATGTGTATTTGTTGTTTGTTTCAATTCTATCAATGTTCACCAGTACTGTCTTTTATTTTGCTGTCTGTCTAGTAAATACCATGTAATAGAGAAAAACAGATTTTACCAGTGAATTCAGCAGCCCCAGAATTAGATAAATCCACCCATATATGAACCAAACGGACGAAAAGGTTTTAATTTGTTGACTAGCGTTAGCAGCTGTGCTGTCTCTTCCAGGATACGGAACACAAACTACACAGAAGAACGCCGAGCTGCCGACCACTCAGGCGCAGCTTGGTCGAGTTCAGACTTCAGAGAGGGCGCACACGACATGGACAATGCTACGCATCTGCCTTACATGCCACGAATACTTCCGGATTGGAGATCCGTTCGCAAGCAGATTGACGCCGTATTCCTGGACTTTAGGAAGGCATTTGATACGGTTCCGCACTTACGTTTAGTGAAAAAAATACGAGCTTACGGAATATCGGACCAGGTTTGTGATTGGATTCAGGATTTCCTAGAAGAAAGAACACAACATGTCATTCTTAACGGTTCAAAATCTGCAGATGTAGAGGTAATTTCGGGAGTACCGCAAGGAAGCGTGATAGGAACTTTATTGTTTACAATATACATAAATGACTTAGTTGACAACATCGGTAGCTCCGTGAGGCTATTTGCAGATGACACGGTTGTCTACAAGAAAGTAGCAACATCAGAAGACTCGTACGTACTCCAGGAAGACCTGCAGAGGATTAATGCATGGTGCGACAGCTGGCAGCTTTCCCTAAACGTAGATAAATGTGATATAATGCGCATACATAGGGGCAGAAATCCATTCCAGTACGATTATGCCATAGGTGGTAAATCATTGGAAGCGGTAACGACCGTAAAATACTTAGGAGTTACTATCCGGAGCGATCTGAAGTGGAATGATCACATAAAACAAATAGTGGGAAAAGCAGGCGCCAGGTTGAGATTCATAGGAAGAATTCTAAGAAAATGTGACTCATCGACGAAAGAAGTAGCTTACAAAACGCTTGTTCGTCCGATTCTTGAGTATTGCTCATCAGTATGGGACCCTTACCAGGTTGGATTAATAGAAGAGATAGACATGATCCAGCGAAAAGCAGCGCGATTCGTCATGGGGACATTTAGTCAGCGCGAGAGCGTTACGGAGATGCTGAACAAGCTCCAGTGGCGGACACTTCAAGAAAGGCGTTACGCAATACGGAGAGGTTTATTATCCAAATTACGAGAGAGCACATTCCGGGAAGAGATGGGCAACATATTACTACCGCCCACATATATCTCGCGTAATGATCACAACGAAAAGATCCGAGAAATTAGAGCAAATACGGAGACTTACAAGCAGTCGTTCTTCCCACGCACAATTCGTGAATGGAACAGGGAAGGGGGGATCAGATAGTGGTACAATAAGTACCCTCCGCCACACACCGTAAGGTGGCTCGCGGAGTATGGATGTAGATGTAGATGTAGATGTAGAAGATGTGAATATAAGCAGATACACGGCTCCCTCAGCAGTAGGCAGTATCTCAAGACAATCGTGAGAGAGTATCAGGACAGTGTTTCAGTGAGTGTATCAAGACTAATCTACAGTCGCCGCCAAGAAGACCCACACTGGACATTATACATGTGGTGTCAGTTATTGCTCAATGCACGTAGGACTGTACCATTGTGATGAAAACAGCCCAAACGAACAACGAACCACATCGCCACATATAATCTTCATATACCAGTTAAGTATTGCAAAACTTCTATAAATAACTAGTTGCAAACTGTTGCTAACTTATGTTTGGAACTACTGAATTGAATTGACGAATCTGTATCGTTGCTGCTTGCAAGCAAGCTACCTCATAACAGCGACTAATTTGGTGGCAGAGGGTTCTCTTCCTGCCACGTTTATGTGTTTGACATGAAGTGCATTTGGTGAATACAACAAAGCGATTATGGGAAAAATTGTAACATAGTTACAATCGTTTCTCCTTGACAGCAACTTTTATTCCATGGACACATTTAAATTTAAAAACTGACAACTTGGAAGAAAAACTTGTAGTTGCCCGAGTAGGACTAAAAATATCTTCATTAATGATAACACTAATCATTTATAGGCCTACATATTCTGTAAACCGATTCGTTTCACACCACTTCGATGAAACATCCGTTGAGATGATTTATGGAACATGTAACTAAGTAATAAATAATAACACCTGACGATACGCAAAGCAGTGTGGAAATATCAACAGTAATGGCGTCTGTTGTAAGAATTCAGGACAACCGCAGTAGCCATCGGTGCAACAGTTATACATTTGAAGTTCTGTATGTAGAAGGAAAGAAGTGCAATTCGTACTGGCACAATAACAAAACACACGACCTTATTCGTTTTTCGTTCAACAAACACATCTGTTATTGTTAGTCTCACACATACTGTGATCTCGCTGCATTCTTATTAGAGACATAAATAAAAGTTGGGTGAAGAGCCAGCCCACCCCTCCGTGTGGAACTGAAATACAATAAAAATGTGTAAAAAATGATGTTTCCACTTCGTCATGTTCGTGCTATAAGAGCATACAATAATTTTTGCTTGATATCTCTTGATAATGCCCAATTAGCTGACATTAGCTAATTAGAAGACATTCTTGCAAAAAAATTACTTATTTCAAGAAATTTTCTCTGATATTGTGGCGGATCCACTTCTTAAAGACGAGGCTTCAATTTAATTACATATTAATTACTCGCGAGTGCTAAATCCAGTAATACTTCAGTTCTTACGGTTTGTCCCGTGTGAACATGGCAATAAGTGGTCCAAAATAGAAGCCACCCGGTCAGTTTAATTTAACAGTACAAAAATCATAACTGGAGCATTACGTTTGCTATCTGACGGCATTCAAAAATGTTCGTCGTCAACAAAATAATACTGAAGGCAAAATGTAAAAGCAAGGAATAAATATTTGCCTCAGCTTCACGCAGTGCTTTACAAACATCACACTGTTTAAATCTACCAAAAATAAATAGGCACGCTTTCATGTAAATTCATTCTGTAAACTAAACCACAGTAATTAACAACACGGTATACCCTTCAAAAAATTTTGCAGACATTGCGTCTCATAGAAATAACTTCCTAAGAGTTTACGAAAAATATCAAGGATAACTGTAAATGTCGTGGCGCACCTACAGTTCGATCACTCCGGAATGAATACAACACATCGACTGACTATTACTGATTCATATTTTTGTTCGTTTTTTGCATTCAACTTGTAGTGATACATGTCGTTCCTCTTAGACCATTGTTCCGAGCCTCTAGCACATTCATACGAGTGGATACTACATTCCCTGGGATGCGAATCTGGCTACCAGCTAGGACGTTCTTTGCAGTATACGAAACAATAGTTTACCAAATTTTTTACTCGTTTAGCCAGAAGAGGATGACATGAAACATATCTTCTTTCTTTCTTCCTTTCTTTCTTGCAGTTTTTCATTCATTTCCTATGTTGTTCTCTTCTTTCTTCTGTCCATGTTGCGTCTGTCTTTTTCTTTATTTCCCAAAATTATTGATATAAGCATTTTTTCTCTCTTGTCAAACTTCTATCAATCAACAAAAGCTTAGTATTTATTGTACTAACTTCTCATTTGAAGTTAATATTTCGTCCGGGAATAAAGAGACTTTTCTTGGTCATTAGTGGTTCAAATTAGAATAGAAGTGTTTGTGGTAGGTGGCGACATCGAGTAGAATGTAGAAGGGACTGAAAGGCCAAGAATGTTCAATACATTTCGAGAGTTGACACTCGCTCTGTAATCGAAAAATGTGGGCGTCGCTCGTGGGCCATCTTTCTAGTGGAGGAAGTAGGTACGATGGAGGCACAATCCGAACTGTCATCTGCCGTTTCGGGTTTCGTAGGCGGACTCCGTAGTTTTAGAGTGTATTCTACGGTGGCAGCTTTGCTGTACTGGTAGCTGATCGGTACCTGCGAGCTTAAGAGTCGATTGTACGGTGATTTGGATCAAGCGATTGTTATGTTTCATAGACAGTCCTTCACTAAATGTGGAACCTTTCAGAGAGATCGCTTTCACAAAAGTGAAGTGTTCTGATTTTTGCTTGACCTTTTCTGACCTTTGTATCTCCGAAGTGTTACTTTATCTTTGTTATAATTGATAAGGACGTCGCAGAGATCCGGTTGGCTGGTAGACGGAGGATCGGAGTATTGTAATTTAGCATGTAAGATCGGAACTTTCAGTTTCCCGATGTGCAACAAGCAATCTAGCGATCGGTATTGTCCGACTTGTGATTCTTTAACATTGTCTCGTGAGTCAAAGGGAGGATATTGACTCTTATTGAAAAAAAGAAAGTATCTCATTGAATTAATAGTGTGGAGAGCTGATCCGAATCCACCGACTGACATTTTCTCCACTGTCATTGGTGCAACTACGTAGCGTAACGGGATCGCATTGCTGAGACCTGGTGTACGTCACGTCAGCAGAGACTTGACTGAGCGACATCGTGTAGTTGAAGAATAGAGAAGACGATCGTTACAACCGAACTCTGACTTTTTCAGTTCTGAAGCTTTGAAACCGGTTTGCCATGGTACGACTGCCTAATTTTCCGGGGAATACTCATTCGGCCATTATCGAATTCGGTTGCATCCTGAAAATGCACCTCATGAGTTTAGATTACATACAGGCACTTGCCTTCACGTTCCCAGTGCGTTTGGCGGCTCCTCATTCATTGAAGTTGGCTGATATTCTTTGTCTTACAAGAGAGCGTTCTGCCTAGCCTACGTGAACGTGATCTCCTTACAACAATAATTACTGCTCCGAGGTTGTATTCATTCGAGCTATTCTCTCTTGGTGCAGCGTAATTGGTAGTTGCGAGAAGTAGTTGTATAAAGAATTAACCCTCTAGGAGGTCAAATCGTGTTCTCTTTCTACTGAACTAAGCGAATATAAGAAATTTAATAGATTATTTATTAACTTCCAAACCTTTATTGAAATAGGAAGATTAAATCATCACACATTTCGTCCTAACTGATAGTAAATTCTGTGAATAAGATTCTTAATTTGCAGTACAAACGCACTTACTACAATCGCCTACATGAAACTGTTACGGATAAGACAACTAACACGCAAGCCAGTCAGCTGGCATCAATCGCACAGGCTTGCATAAAAAAAATGGCGTGTCTCTTAAATGTTAGCACTAAAGTATGCAGAAAAATGCAAACGGAAGATGCCATACGTGACCGTGGATGCTACAGCAGAACTGCAAATGAGGAAAAGTAAGCCAGCAGCAGCCACAGTGCCAAGAGATATTGGCTATGCTCAGCGTTACTTTGTGAAAAACCAACGACAACTGAGTATTATTTTAATTTCCTCGTGAAGAGTGTTACATCTTTCATTCATTTTTCGTCTGCAGGACGTGCTTTGAAGATATCTACTTGAATTATGAGAGGAATAAGAAGTTTGTCCTGAAACTACGTTTTTAATGAATTTTCTACTAGCTCTCATCACCGAAATAAGATCCCCGCTATCGACAGGGGATCTCAAGTTAATTCCGTATTTCTAGATTTCCGGAAAGCTTTTGACACCGTTCCTCACAAGTGACTTCTAATCAAGCTGCGGGCCTATGGGATATCGTCTCAGTTGTGCGACTGGATTCGTGATTTCCTGTCAAGAAGGTCGCAGTTCGTAGTAATAGACAGCAAATCATCGAGTAAAACTGAAGTGATATCAGGTGTTCCCCAGGGAAGCATCCTAGGACCTCTGCTGTTCCTGATCTATATAAATGACCTGGGTGACAATCTGAGCAATTCTCTTAGGTTGTTCGCAGATGATGCTGTAATTTACCGTCTAGTAAGGTCATCCGAAGACCTGTATCAGTTGCAAAGCGATTTAGAAAAGATTGCTGTATGGTGTGGCAGGTGGCAGTTGACGCTAAATAACGAAAAGTGTGAGGTGATCCACATGAGTTCCAAGAGAAATCCGTTGGAATTCGATTACTCGATAAATAGTACAATTCTCAAGGCTGTCAATTCAACTAAGTACCTGCATGTTAAAATTACGAACAACTTCAGTGGAAAGACCACATAGATAATATTGCGGGGAAGGCGAGCCAAAGGTTGCGTTTCATTGGCAGGACACTTAGAAGATGCAACAAGTCCACTAAAGAGACAGCTTACACTACACTCGTTCGTCCTCTGTTAGAATATTGCTGCGCGGTGTGCGATCCTTACCAGTTGGGATTGACGGAGAACATCGAAAGGGTGCAAAAAAGGGCAGCTCGTTTTGTATTATCACGTAATAGGGGAGAGAGTGTGGCAGATATGATACGCGAGTTGGGATGGAAGTCATTAAAGCAAAGACGTTTTTCGTCGCGGCGAGATCGATTTACGAAATTTCAGTCACCAACTTTCTCTTCCGAATGCGAAAATATTTTGTTGAGCCCAACCTACATAGGTAGGAATAATCATCAAAATAAAATAAGAGAAATCAGAGCTCGAACAGAAAGGTTTAGGTGTTCGTTTTTCCCGTGCGCTCTTCGAGAGTGGAATGGTAGAGAGATAGTGTGATTGTGGTTCGATGATCCCTCTGCCAAGCACTTAAATGTGAATTGCAGAGTAATCATGTAGATGTAGATGTAGAGGTAGATATAGATCACATCAGTACGATTCTCGACTCACTGACTAAAGTAAGTATGCTTTCACATGTATTTTCCTCTGTTGCTTTCCGGTGTCAAACAATCAAAATTCAATAAATTAGCGTGTCCTGTAAATATTCTGGAATACCAAGCGAAATGCGGCGACATGTATCACACACGATACTTCTTGCTGGGAAGAATAACGTTAATTTTGGTCACCGCACAGAGCTCTAGCCTCGCCTCTTGACTACGACCTAGACAGCGGGTTGTGCTAGACCAGTGAGCCCACGCTTCACTTCCCTGGCTTCCTAGATCCTAGCGCAAGCATGTCGCTTGCGTAATGTTCTACAGCCATGTCAGAGAACAGGGAAGCCTCCACCAGAAGATTAATCAGCTACAACAAGAGCAAGCATCCTGTTAAAAGCAAAAAAAGAACTAAGAAATGCTCCTGTAGACCGTCACGAAAGCATCTACTCTTAATAGATCCATTTTCTACTTTAGGTAGCGCCAATGCGCACAGTGTTCAGTGAGTGCATGCAGGACACACTATGAGAATATTGCCGTGATTTCACTTGTGCAAACCTTAAGGATAAGAGACATTGAGGAATCGGTGCGAGAACTGCTTTAAACTGTCTTCCACACTTAACTACGTAGAGATCACACTCATCAGAACTTTTTATACGAACTCCTAAATAATATTCTACGAGTGAGTGTTGCTATGGTACTTGAGTGCGTGTGTGTAAGTGTCGATCTACAAATGCGATTGGCTGGAAGTTCAGGGCTCAGACGACACTACGAACTTTTCCTGTTATTTATCGCTTCTTTTACCTCTGAAAACGATCGGTACAAGTCAAACATGAAAATTTGTTCCTTGGTTCAGAGAAATCTTAAACTATAAGTCCCTTTATAAATGGCTGGTTGGGTAAGTTAGTTCAAAAGTTGGAACAAGGGAAGAGCCATTCCATCAACTAACATATTACGCCTAACAACGAACTGTCGTGTTCAAGCCAACCTTCAGGTTGTTCTTATAATTAAACCCATTCACCACACTGTATGAAATGAACACACCGGTGATTCTGGTCATATTCGTGTTAATCCTCCTTTCTTTTTCACTCATATGGATGGAGAAATCTTGCTAAACTGGTTTTAAGAAAATGGCTCAAATGGCTCTGAACACTATGGGACTTAACTACTGAGGTCATCAGTCCCCTAGAACTACTTAAACCTAACTAACCTAAGGACATCACACACATCCATGCCCGAGGTAGGATTCGAACCTGCGACCGTAGCCGTCGCGCGGTTCCAGACTGAAGCGCCTAGAACCGTACGGCCACAACGACCGGCCTGGATTTAAGAAGCCATTATCACCCATTAATTTCGTTTGGTGACAATTATATGTTTTTATGCATTGTGTAAGTGCATTATAGTGTATATAATGGTAATCTATGTTATCATACAAATATCTGCCATTCGTTCCACTCATACAGCTGGAGAAGTTTTCACAACCTGCGTTTAAAAAAATGTCCTGTGCATCCGCCCACAATTACGTTACTACTTACCACAGTAAAATCATAGATTCCTTTTCTTACATTTACTAGTATTCAGCTTCTACTCACAGACTAAACTCCATGCTTCTGGCTAGATACTTTGCGTGTAAAAGATCTTTCCCATACACGCAATAGCACAAATGTCAAAATCACTTCTTTTCACAATGAATTTTCGGCTGGTTGGTTGGTTTAAAACACGGAGGGAGCGACCAAACTTCTAGGTCATCGGTCCCTCGTTCCGATTAAAATAATTCCACAATAGTGGGAGTAAAATAATCGAGACATACAAAACACAGCTGGAAGAAAGGAGAAAACCACAAGAATGACAGAAGGGCAACAAACTCTAAAAAGGGGAAAATTGGACAGGAAAAGCACAGAGAAGAGATAAAAACAAGAGAGCAGATTACCATGGCTGGCTGACCATGGGAATAAAAAGGAGAAGCCAGCCACTCTACAACACATTAAAAACCTACACCCTAAAAGCACTAGGCAGGAGGACACCGAGCGACAAACGTCATGCACTAAAACTTAGATCCAATGATGAAACATACCCTCACGAATAAAACGCAGAACTAAAGCTGCTGTTGAGGCATTGTCGCCCAACACCGGCGGTAGGGTGCTGGGAAAGTTAGAAATCCGCCACAGAGCGGCTAAAAGTGGGCAGTGCAGCAAGAGTTGGACAACCGTCATTTGTGAGCCAGAACGACACCGAGGTGCGTCCTCGCGACGGAGTAACTATGCGTTAGCCACATGCCATGCAGAAATCCATTCGCCGTGCGGCTGGACGGTTCAACATGCCCATGATGTCTGTCTGGCGTGTGTTGCGTCGACCTTTACACGTGAAACCATACAAAATTCAGCTACAGATAAAACGTTCTCTTCGAGAAAGTGACAAACAAACAACAACCTGTGGAGTTCTATAATTTCGTTCTTGACAAGATGGAGGATGACAGTTTTCTTCCCCGCTTAGTGTTTAGGGACGAGGCAACATTCCATTTAAATCGAAATGTGAACCGTTATAATGTGAGAGTATGGGGTACGAAAAAACCACATGAAGCTGTACAACATGAGAGGGACTCTCCAAAATTCAATGTGTTTTGTGCAGTTTCACGGGAAAAGGTGTATGGTCCATTTTCCTTTGCCAAGAACACTGTTACGGGAAGCACGTAGCTCGATATGCTTGAGAACTTCCTTTTCCCACAGTTGTAGACTGATTTGAACTTCATTTTGTAACGGGACCACCGACCACCTCAAGACGGCAATCGATGCTAACGTTATACCTCTGCGAGGAATTTTTGAGAAAGCTGTGACCGTGAGATAACCTAATGGAAGCAGAACAATTAAGCTGGGATTCGTTTCCGAAACACTCCATCAGAGTATGAACAACAGTAAATAGGTGGGTTAGGAACAGACGTTCTCCCAGCACAAAAGCAAGTTGTAACACTACATACTAAAACCGGTCGCCAGTCTAATTAGGCATTCTTGTGTCAATCAAAATGATAAAGCAGAAGGCAGTACTAAGGCTAACCTAACCTTCAATGACACACACACTAGACTCTTTTCTTGTATCTGTTCACACTACAAAACAGGAACCTAACATGGCAGATGAATGTGCTACTAACTAGTAAGTCAAATAAACAAATGGTCAATGAGATAGTAAACAGCAGCATATGCCACTCATCAACACGTACCTTAGATGAACTGGGTGCAACAGTTCATAAAACCACTTACCGACGCAAATGAAACTAGTAGCAATACTGAACAGGAAAAAGCTTGAAATGAATCTGAATTTAAATCAGCCGGTTGCTAATGATCATACTTCGTTACTTCATTGCTTAGTACAGGGTCTCTATGCCTGTGCATTAACCACCTTTGCATCAGAATAGATACCACAGTAAATACACTGCTGGCCATCAAAATTGCTACACCATGAGGATGACGTGCTGCAGGCGCGAAATTTAACCAACACGAAGAAGATGCTGTGATATGCATATGATTAGCTTTCCAGAGCATTCACACAAGGTTGGCGCCGGTGGCGACACCTACAACGTGCTGACATGAGGATTGTTTACAACCGATTTCTCATACACAAACAGCAGTTGACCGCCGTTGCCTGGTAAAACGTTGTTGTGATCCCTCGTGTAAGGAGGAGAAATGCCTACCATCACCTTTCCGACTTTGATAAAGGTCGGATTGTAGCCTATCGCGATTGCGATTTATCGTATCGCGACATTGCCGCTCGCGTTGGTCGAGATCCAGTGACTGTTAGCAGAATATGGAATCGGTGAGTTCAGGAGGGTAATACGGAACGCCGTGTTGGATCCCAACGGCCTCGTATCACTACCAGTCGAGATGTAAGGCATATTATCCGCATGACTGTAACGGATCGTGCAGCCACGTCTCGATCCCTGAGTCAACAGATGGGGACGTTTGCAAGACAACAACCATCTGCTCGATCAGTTCGACGACGTTTGCAGCAGCATGGACTATCAGCTCGGAGACCATGGCTGCGGTTACCCTTGGCGCTGCATCACAGACAGGAGCGTCTGCGATGGTGTACTCAACGACGAACCTGGGTGCACGAAGGCAAAACGTCATTTTTTCGGATGAATCCAGGTTCTGTTTACTGCATCATGATTGTCGCATCCGTGTTTGGTGACATCGCGATGAACGCACATTGGAAGTGTGTATTCGTCATCGCCATACTGGCGCATCACCCGGCGTGATGGTATGGGGTGCCATTGGTTACACGTCTCGGTCACCTCTTGTTCGCATTGACGGCACTTTGAACAGTGGACGTTACATTTCAGATGTGTTACGATCCATGGCTCTACCCTTCATTCGATCTCTGTGAAACCCTACATTTCAACAGGATAATGCACGACCGCATGTTGCAGGTCCTGTGCGGGCCTTTCTGGATAGAGAAAACGTTCGACTGCTGCCCTGGCCAGCACATTCTCCAGACCTCTCACCGATTGGAAACGTCTGGTCAATGGTGGCCGAGCAACTGGCTCGTCACAATACGCCAGTCACCACTCTTGATGAACTGTCGTATCGTGTTGAAGCTGCATGAGCAGTTGTACCTGTACATGCCATCCAAGTTCTGTTTGACTCAATTCCCAAGCGTAGCGGCCAGAGGTGGTTGTTCTGGGTACTGATTTCTCAGGATCTATGCACCCAAATTGCGTGAAAATGTAATCACATGTCAGTTCTAGTATAATATATTTGTCCAATGAATACCCGTTTATCATCTGCATTTCTTCTTGGTGTAGCAATTTTAATGGCCAGGTGTGTAGTTCTTCTTATACTCGGTTTGAAGCAACTAACGAGAATGCAAATCTAACTACAGTAGCTCTGAAGGAGCCTTTGCATTGCTTCATTAACTAACTAGCCTAGTACATGATGACCCTTAAAATTTCATGGTTTGAAGACCCATGCTCATTACCAAAACTAGACAAGTATGCATGAGAAATGGTAAGTTTTCTTATAATTAGTTATTAATTAAGTATAGCACAACGAACTATAACTCTTTAAATAACAAATGTGCTTTCATACGCCATCTTTTGACCTACTCAAAAATATAATTGGTTGTGCAAATGACAACACAACATTAAATTCAAGGTCAGCCACTTTCCTACAATAAATCGGGACACTTGGAATTAAATTCACTAGGACAGGATTCCTGTCCATCTTTATGATCTGGGATAATCACTGGTGTAAGATAGAGTTTTTCGAAACAGCACTATTATTATTAAAATCAACCAAATTTCACAAATACTTGGTCCATTTACAGAGCGCTAAATATAAACAGTTCAGTGGAAGGCTAGTGGCCCTGGTGGCGCAATTTGCAGTGGTTGTTACCATGGCGGCCATACAGCCATGGCAGTACTGTAGGCCTAGCCCTATTACTGATCTTCTTGGCATCGGAATTATAGTCATAGATCCAAGAACCATGCCTTGATAGTGGTATCATCAAATGCAGCATCCGAGATCTATAAACGCTGCCCTTAAGCTCTTCTGGCCTCAAAACTCCAGGAATATGAGCCACAATGATCCGCTCCGCTGCTGCTGGCCAGTTGTTAACCACAGCACTGCTCGACCCAGGCTCCTTGCTCGTCACAAACTACGAGTTGCCACTTGTGCGCCAACCACACTTTTTACACTCCACCTGGCTACTTCCGTAGCTGTGGGGCTTTCCTACATTTTTTACATTCAATGCTATGTTCCCTAACGATCGACCAAGTCATTTACAGTACATTGTATAACAATCATTTCAGTAGTTATTTAAATTCACAAGTATAATTTAAACAACATCGTTATAAATTTCACGTAACTGAAATATGTATACATATTCAAAGAATTTCCATTGCAGATAAAACGTTATACATAAGCTATACTACAAATTGACATAGAAATATCGATACAGATACAAAACAGGTCAAAAATAGTGTTGCAATTTACCAACAGGATGGCGCACCGCTACACTGGCACCTGGAAGTGCCGGAATTTACTAAACGATGGATCGGTCACATTGGGCCAAATGATTCAGCCTTACATTACTGGCCTCCAAGGTCATCAGTCCTGACTTTATGTGATTATTTCTTATGGCGGTTTATAAAAGTTTCTGCGTTACCAACAACAATGAATGAACTGGGACATCGCTTAACAGCAGTTGCCGAAGCTGTAACTCAAGATATGCTCCCTGCACTGTGGCAATAATTTGAATACCGCGCTGACATATGCCTTTTGAGTCTCCCGTTCATCAAAACACAAAATTCTTTGTATTTTGCTAGTTTCATAAATATAGACGTGCGAAATCGGATGATTCTTTTTTATACACCCTGCAGATTATTCCTTCATGTATGGGTAGGGATCGGTGAATACTTTAGTAACTGACCCCCGCACTTCCAACTACATGCAACTGCGTAAGTGGATCATGAAACTAGCGTGTATAAAAATTTTAGCCGTTTCACATTACCAATTTTTTAAAACCCTTTTAATTGTTTAAATTAAAAAGCATGGTAGTGAGGTGTGTTTTTGCTTGGAGGTTTCTGTTTTTGGCCACTGCACTTCGTCGTTGCCATGCATACCCTGGGCGGGAGTAAGGGTGGGGGAGGTTCTCTAAAATGTAGTAATAGGTCAAAGGTGTACACGTACAACTGATTTAAGTGCAATATAATGAAAACAAAAATGGCCGCTTTATTTTAAAGCGATATAATGAACAGTTGGTTACGTCGTATCGAGAATGAAAAATAAATATAATATCAGGAAAGCCTTTCGGATTTTTAGATCATTATTAGGCGGGACCATCATCTGCCTTTACTGAATACTGTATCAGCCACAAGAATGTTACCTAAAATTTTTGTACACAACTGTAACAATACTGCTTTTTATAGTTTAGTTCAGTTATTTGTGTGTTTTATGCATCATAATTTTGACCTTTCGCTATGACGTGGAACGAGGCAGTGAATGTTATGGCAATATGCTGACCAATTTAGGCGACTGTCTTAATCTGCCTTTTTTTATTTACAGTTAACTGTGCTCAGTCTCTCTCTCTCTCTCTCTCTCTCTCTCTCTCTCTCTCTCTCTCTCTCCCTCACTCTCTCATCCATTTTCTCTTAACACACACACACACACACACACACACACCATATTACAGCGCATACAGTAATCCTTTTATGGAGTTACAGGAATTGTCGAATGATAAATAATTATCTATTTATATGGTTTGCGCGACCCAACTATACATTTTGAAGGAAAACACGGCGATTTTATGTAGTTCATTTCCACACAACAGTCATTTGTAAATCTTAACCGACTGCATTTCGTGTATGACATAATAGGAATTGTGAGGTCACGCTTACGAAGAGAATGATTTGTAAAGTGATCAGTTCTTGAAGTCATCCAATCTGAAATTCGGTTAGGACTCCTTAAATACTCGACTGTTGTTTCACAATCTCGTACACCAAAGAGAACCATTTTTTATTTCGTCCACTGTGTACAGCAACGATAAAGAAGCCATGATTAGCTCCACACCGGACTAGCAACCTGTATCGGCTTTGCACGGCCTGCGGTACATATTTACAGCTAGAGACTTGTTTGGCGAAGCGGTAATAAATTATAACACAAACCTTCCTCATTCCTTAGTCTATATATTAATAAAAACCGTATCTAAATCCCTACAGTAGTTCCTGAAATTACTCTTTACATACAGACAGAAGCTGTGGCGGGAGACTTCAATTTACACGCTATGTTCGACGTAAACGTGCAGTAACCACTCACAGACGGAAGGTGACAAAAATAGCAGTGGAGGGTATGTGAAACGTGTCGGGAGAGAGGGATGATGGGCGCGGAATATAGTGCAGTCGTTGTCGTAACGCACAAATGGAGCGTTTTATCTGACGTCCAGTATG
This sequence comes from Schistocerca piceifrons, assembly GCF_021461385.2. Taxonomy (NCBI): domain Eukaryota; kingdom Metazoa; phylum Arthropoda; class Insecta; order Orthoptera; family Acrididae; genus Schistocerca; species Schistocerca piceifrons. The sequence continues at coordinate 814,369,294 of NC_060140.1, read as the reverse complement.
GCACGATCATTGATTTCAGGACAAGGATGGGAGCATTTACGAAACAGCAATGTTTGTAAACTGTTCACTTGTCGCCGTGATTAAAGTATACTCTGCATGACAAAATGGCACTGTCCAAAACGGAGCCACAGCAGCTGTGGTGCACCATGGGCTATACATGACAGGGGTGAACGACTGCTGCAGAGATGTGTATAGGTGAACAGACGTTCAACTGTTCAGCAACTGTCCGCCCAGATGAACCAAGGGGCTACCAACAGTGTCTCCTCGACAACCATTCAGCGAACGTAACTACATATGGACCTCTGCAGCACGCAGCTGGTTCGTACGCCCGTGGAGACTGCTGTTCATCATCGATGAAGGCTGGAAGTTGGATGCGAATACCGCAAGTGGATGTCCACTTGTAACGTAGCAAGTTATTACGAGATGACATTCGTTGCAGTACCTACGGCACGCAGGCGTTTGGTAAGGTGGCTGCAGGATGGCTATGTCTTTTTTTTTTTTTTTTGTCGCTTTACTCACAGCGCAGCTGACGCTGCCTACCGTGAGAACTGCGTTGCGTAACAGTCAATACGAAGATTCATACCCTCTACGAATCTAAATAATCCACATTAGTTATTATCCGATTTTGGTCAAATTTGGTAGACAGCCTTTTGTAATTGATGGAATGATGCTGTCAAAATTTCATTTATTTATTATAGTGCCGGAGATAAAGAAAATTACCTAAAAGTTCTAAAACCAATGCTTGTTTTTTAAAACCATGTTAGTAACAAATACAGATTGACTTGCTTTATCATTGGAAGCCATTACAAAGTTACCAGTGCATAAAAGTCAATTAATTAGAATTTTCTTTTTTAACACTTTAGTCACTGTGCATTACGTAATACAAAAATTGGTAAAAATTATTATTTGATTATATTTTGTTGTGTGAGTGCGTGAGAATGATTGAGAGAATGTGTATGTGGGACATACTTTAAAATTAATATGTCATATTTCATAAAACCTTGTACAAATAGACCGAGGGAGAGTTATGGTGCAACCATGATTCAGATGACGTATGGCGGTGTGAGCTTGCTTTTGTATAAAAGCACCCATAATGAAAGTTAGAGACGGAATAAGTTTATTTATCAATTTGGAGAATAATTCGTGCTTCACTTATTTTAATTAAACAACATAGTAGAAATTGAAGTTTTAATGACGTTCATTACTAACAGATTATTGATTGGATAAGGCAAGCTTTGCCGCAAGAATGACGTATAAGGAACATTCTGATTGTTCGTTTAGATCAACAGCCAATCAGAATTAAACTGTTCCCGCGCGAATATAATGTAATGGGCAGTGAGTAAAATAGTTCGAGAGAGTCGCTTGCTAACGGGCCTACGGATAACACCATGTTTGATAGCTCCGTAAAGATACTCTGAAAAATGAAGAAATAGTGAGTTAATTGTGGTTCTAATACCTCGTGACTGAAGCGACTGGAGTTACGAACATTTTAATGAAAGTTTGGTGCTTCTAAATTAAATAGTTTGAGAGTTATGAGCGTGTGAACTTTCTGGTCCTAGTAACAATTCCGCGTGGCATGTTTCGTGACTGTATGGAATACTTTGGCGAGCACTTCTTTTGAAGAAGACCACTAAAACGACCGAATGTTTAACTTGCGAATAGTTGTGGGTCTATGACTGTTAGAATGTGAAAATTAGTCGGATCGGACTTGCAAAAATTCTGTCTTCTTTTCGAGTGAAACTATGCTGTACAGACAGTGAACTTTTAATGACAGAGTATTACTATAGTAAATACGGACTTGATAGCAATTTCATGTGTTTCCAAATGAATAAAAAGCAGATTAAATCTAATTTTAAATGCTTCCTGCAAGTAGAATGCATGCTCTGAATGCCCGATTTTTTAAATGTGAACTTTCAGGAACTGACTTTGAACTCGAGTTACGCGGCTTCTGTCTGGCAGTAGTAGTTTCATAAACGCTGCTTTACACTGCCTAGCACGTATCTGCTACTACAGAGTGAAGGGACGTCGGAAAGAAGCATATCGAGGTAGGTGGACTTTCGATAAGTGAAGGGAAGAATGCAAACGACCGACCCCGCCAAGCCGCACACTGAGTGGCGACAGGTGGTCTTTACAGATGAATCACATTTTATGCTACATCGGACAAAGCCAACACCGTGCAACAACCGTCGGAGGTTCTAGGCTGGAAAGCATTTCCTGGATGATCTCGTCATTTTGGAAGCCACAGTCACTCGACACAAGTATCCATCTATCCCAGGTCGCCATGTCCACCTTTATATGCAGTTTGTTTTTTCTCGGCACGATGGCATCTACCAGAAGAACAATGCAAACTGTCACACAACTCTCAGTGTACTTGCCTGGTTCGAAGAGCACCAGAATGAGTTTACCCTACTGGACAGGCCACCGAACTCTCCCGATTTAAACCCGATAGAGAGTCTGTGGGACCACCTCGATCGGACTGTTCGCATCACGGATCCTCAGCCGAGAAACCTGGCGCAACTGGCCACGACAATGGCGTCGGCATGGCTCCATAACCTGCCGATACATTCCAGGACCTCATTGACTCTCTTGCTGCATGTGTCACAGCTGTCCGCGCCGTAAAAGGTGATTATTCAGGCTTCTGATATGTGGTCATATTACTGTGAATGCACTGAGTATAAAATGTATAGACGATGGGACCATGTTACCGAAACTAATAGTCAAGAATAAAATTTTCTGTTTATCACACAGGATTCTTCCCCACACTAAAGTGGCAATAAATAATTTGGTTTTTGGATTTTGGGAAGATAATAAAACAGCGATCATCCTAATGAAAATCATCCTCTGATATCAGAGCTACACTGACAGAAAAAAATCGCAACACCAAAAAAAATTAATGTACAGTAGTGAACTTTCGAGAACTCATTTGTCTGGGTAACATATACAAGGTGAGGCAGCTAAGTCATAACACCCCTTGTATCTCCCCAACCGTAATAGATACAAAGATTCCGTTTGGACAGTGAATTGCAGGGACAGGGACTTCTTGAATACATTACATTTCATGTTTTTGATACTTTTTAGTACAGAGATATGAGGCCATCTTTGGTTTTTTAAAAATGGAACCCAATGTTAAATTTTAGCGTAATATGTGTATATTATAATATTTAGGCGAATAGTTTTTGAGACACAGATATGTTCTCGTATTGTGTCCGTCCATCGAAAAGGCGTTGTCCAATGCGACCATTCCTGTTGTGTAGAGTACATGGTAAACGTCGCGAATCCATCCTTACATAAACACGCCCATTTACCCGACAATAGTAATACATACTGAGATGTTTTGCTCAAGAATTAACTGATGATGTTGCGCAAATATTATTCAGCTATTTGACAACTGTGATACCAAAATAGTAGACAAAATACGGTATTAAAATACTACAAGATATTAATACATTTTAAGTAACAGAAATACAAATGTAAATGAGGAGACCCTTATTGGTCACAATTATTTCGTACGTATTGGTTTTTTATTTGAAAATATTTACTAATGATCACAATACGAAGCAAATCCCAGCAAAGATGCAAAATACATACTGTGCATGATTCAAAACTTTACTGAAGCATGTACTCAAAATGCTTCCCCTTGGCTGCAATGCACATTTGTAGTGGCCTTTCGAATGATTTGTGAACAGCTGGGAGGGTTTCACGTGAGATATCAGCGTACGCTTCGATGATACGTTGCTTCATATCGTGTGGAGTAATTGGTATTTGAGCATACACTTTATGTTTGATTGCTCCCCACAGAAAAAAATAAAGAGGGGTCAAATCGGGAGACCGCACTGGCCACATCACTTCAGCGCGTCGTCCTAGCCAACAATACGGGAACTTTTCATTTAACAGCTCTGTAGCGACACGGGAAGAGTGAGCAGGACAGCCGTCATGTTGGAACCACATGCAGTGACGCGTAGTTAGTGGTACCTCTTCCAGCAAAATGGGCAGAACGTTTCGCAGGAACTGTGCATAGTTATTGCCATTTAGTATACCCGGAATGACGTACGGCCCCACAATGACATTTGCGACGATGCCACACCACACGTTAACACTCTACGGTTGCTGATGCTGTACCTGTCCAAGCCAATGAGCGTTCTCTATTGACCACTAATACATATTATGCAAATTCACATTACCGTGGTTGGTGAAAGTCTCTTCATCAGTAAAAAGCACCCGTTGAAAAAACGTTGGATCATATCGTAGGCTCTGCAGAGAAAACTGGCAAAATTCCTGGTGCCGTTCTAAATCCACACCGGAGAGTGCTTGATGTAACGAGAGGTGAAACGGGTGAAATCTATACCGGTGCAATGTGCGTAGAACACTTCTCTGACTTATTCCACATTCCAAGGCGGTATGTCGCAACGAAACAAAGATCGTCTCATATCTCTGTAATAAAAAAAATAGCAAAAACATGAAATGTGATGTATTCAAGTATCCCCTGTCCCTCCAATTCACTGTCCACACGGCATCTTTGTATCTATTACGGTTGGGGAGATACAAGGAGTGTTATGGTTTAGCTGCCTCACCGTGTATAAATGATTAGCACTGGAAGTACACAGGTTAATGTAAGCGCGAGATAAGGCATTGGAAACACGAAATGCTGTTACATTAATAACCAGTGTAACCACCAGAATGTTGAATGCAAGCATGGAAACGTGCATCCATTATGTTGTACAGGTGCTGGATGTCAGTCTGTGCGACGGAGTACTATGCCTCTTGCACTTGGTCGGTGAATACAGCGACGGTTAAAGGTGGTTGTCGTTCAGTGATACCCCACATGTGCACAATTGGAGCCACATCTGGTTACCAAGCAGGCCAATTTAACATGTCGACACTCTGTACAGCACATTGGGCTACAACAGCAGTATGTGGGCGAGAGTTATCCAGTTGGAAAACTGCCCTTGGAATACTGTTCATGAATGGCAGCACAACACGTCGAATCACCAGATTGGCGTGCAAATTTGTAGTCAAGGTGCGTGCGGTGACCACGAGAGTGCTCCTGCTGTTATAGTGACCACACCCCAGAACGGAACTCCAGGTGTAAGTCCAGTATATCTAGCACCCAGATACGTTAGTTGCAGGGCCCTCAACTTGTCACCTTCTAACGAACACACGGCTATCACTGGCACCGAGGCGGAACAAGCTTTCATCAGAAAAGAAAACCGATCTCCATCTTGCCCTCCAATGAGCTCAAATTGCTGCTGTAGAAGCAGTACGATGCGCCAGAGCCATATGCCGAACACGATGGCCATCCCTCTTGGCTGTGCCACGTGGCCGTCCGGAGACAGTTTTTCTTGCGATTGTAGTTTCTCGTAACCACCGCTGCCAGCAATCATATATAGTGGCTATATTCCCGCCAACTTTTTCTGCAGTTTCGCAGAAGGAAATTCCAGCTTCTCGCAGCCCTATTACACGACTTCGTTCAAACGCAGTGAGGTGCTGATAATGGCATCTCTGTTGCCTAAAGTCAGTATTAACTAACATCCAGTCACCACGTCCATTCTCAAAAGTAACTAACACATACGACCGTTACAGCGTGTATTTAAAGTAAACCTGTTCTGCATTCTCGCAGTGGCGCTAATAGCGTCACTCTTATGCTACTGGCGCGAAATTTGAATAGATATCATGTTTCAGATGTAGTAACATGCCTACCAACTTTCGTTTACGTTGCACAACTCCTCCTTGCTGTTACGATTTTTTTTCCATCGTTGTATTAATGAATCTCGTATCTGAATCCCTACAGTAATTCCTGAGATTACCCTTCACGTACCGACAGGAACCATGGTGAAAGAATTTAATTTAAATAATGTACGGAACAAGATATGTACAGATGTATAGGTTATGTTAATAATAATGTCATGTGGCTCAACTGTCTGGTGTAAGTCTTTCAATTGACGGCACTTCGGAGTGTAGCGTGTCCCTAACCTACCTCAGCTATCCAACTGGGAAAAGAGAACCTAGGTTTAATATGTAATCCGACCACTTACCTCTCTGTTGAATCTCCACATTTAGAGGTGGACGCTATGTCAAAAGGCAAACTGAAAAATCCGTAATCTGGCTAGGAGCTGATCTCGCATCCTCTAACTTTACACTTAGACCATCTTTTTTTACTTTTGTTTCCTAAATTTTTATTTCATTTTATTTCTTCTTATTTACTCGTTTCCGCTTTTAGGGCCTCCTTCCATCCCTATGTGCCACCTTGCGCTACCTGTGTGATTGCCTTCATCGGTAAAAACACGTAGCCCATGGTAAATTTTTCCTTGCAGTATTTATCCAGAGGGATCATGTGCGCTGCCTGAGCTACAGTTATTGAAGACAAGCGTCTTCTTAGCACAGATCGATGAAATGATAATAACAAAATAATTAATAATAATGAAACTCCTCTAAACAAACTCTTATCCTAGTTAAACGAAGCATGATTATAAAATAAGAACACCATATACGTCTTCATCTATGCATATAGTCCGCAAGCCACAGTACAGTGCGTGGCGGAGGGTACCCTGTGCCACTTCATTTCCACTTCTGTTCCACTCGCTAATGGAGTGAGGAAAAACCGACTGTCTATACGCTTCCGTATGAGTCCTAATTTCTCATACCTTATCTTCGTGGTCCTTACGCGAAATGTATGTTGGTGGCAGTAGAATCGTCCTGCAGTCAGCTTCTAATGACGGTTCTCTCAATTTCCTCAATAGTGCACCTCGAAAGGAAAGTTCCATTTGAGTTGCCAAAGCATCTCCGTAACATTTGAGTATTCTTCGAACCTACCAGAAACAAATCTAGCAGCCTGCCTCTGAATTGCTTGGATGTATTCCTACAGTCCAACCTGGTACGGATTCCAAACACTCGAGCAGTACTCATGAATATATTGCACTACCGTCCTATATACGTTCTCCCTTACGGGTGGACCACACTTTCCCAAAATTCTTCCAATATAATCGAAGTCGACCATTCGCCTTCGCTACCACAATCCTCATATGTTCGTTCCATTTCATTTCGCTTTACACCATTACGCCCAGATATTTAAACGACGTGACTGTGTCAAGTAGCATTTAACTAATGCTGCATTCTAACATTACGTGTTTGTTTTTCCTACTCATCTGCTTCAACTTACATTTTTCTACGTTTAGAGCTAAGTGCCATTCATCTTACCAGTTAGAAATGTTGTCTACGTCATTTTGTATCCTCTTCTCTGATCGCAACTTGCAGGACGTCCTCACTTAAGTCTCTACGGACACGACGTACTCCAGGCATTTGCAATGCGATCTCGTTACGCGACTTAATTACACCAGTATCATTAGGGAAAATGTTAGTCGGTAGATCCGGATCAATTTCGCGGGCAACTCTTTCATAAAAGTAGTTTCTTTCAAACTGAATCGACAACCTTGCTTTGACTCGCGAGACATTCTTAAAGAATTGCCACACTGTTACCATGGACGGCTACACTACATTCTGCATTCGGGAAAATTCAGAGGTCTGGCCACTGAAATAGATACATACAATGCTACCAGCCCCTCCTTACGAACCAAATGGTTCGCTGCGACCTCCTTATCAATTATAACAAAGAAAAAGTCCTGGGTAACATTTCGGAGCTGCAAACGTCAAAATCGTGAACCAAAATCACTTCACTTTTCACGAAAGCAGTCCAGTTGGCACCAAATGTAATAGAGCTCTCCTGGCCCGCTTGTTCACCTAGCACTTCCTCTTGCGCTCTGAAAGGTTCCAGTAAAGGGCCGTCGGTGAATCGTGACAATAAGTTGGAGCAAACCATCGTACACTCCACTCGTTATGTCTCAACTACTAACTATCAGTACAGCAAATCTGTCGCCGTAGAACTACGCACAACCGCTCAAAAAACAACGTAGACCGCTTGTGAAATTCCGAAGAGTACATCACACTTCGCAACGTGCTCCTGGGCTACCTGCATCCTCCCACTAAGACGATCCACAACCTACTCCCCCCCCCCCCCCTCGCCCCCTACGTTTTGCGAGTTCAGAGCAACTAGCAACTCCTAAAATTTATTAAAATGCCCCAGGCCTTTCAGCGCATTACATCTGTGTGTTTAGAATGATTGCCTGTGAGAACTCTAACTAGTGCAGTCCCATCTACAACTTACTTGATGCTGCCATCTAGCACATATTCTCTTGACCTATTCGTTTTGTAAAGAAAAACCACCTTTTTCTTGCAGCAAAAAGGCGGTTTTCCTTTATGAAACAAATAGTTCTGTGCTTGCTGCTGTAAGACGTTGTGGTCTCCTGACCTTCATTGCTTACACATTCCGCCCTCACAATGATATTCCGCACATCAAGACGTTTCATTCGAACCCAAATTCGATAAGATAAAGACAATGTTGTATGAATTCATGTAAACGATACTGAAATAACAAATGCGCACTGGGGTTGAGATACTCGAGGTTGGCATGTACACACACATTCAAGACACGACGGTCACAAGAGCTTTTAGTTCAGCGTTTGCCCGAGTGAAAGGGAGAACGACCCCATGTACGGCTTAAAAGCAAATTCCGCTACAGTGTGTGGGAGCGGCCAGCCCACGCATTCTTTACAAACATAGCACGCAGTTTCAGAGGATTTCATAGGGAGACAGCAAACGCCAAACGCCGATGTTACAGATTTCCGGATTGGTCACCTTAAACGAAATATCATTCTCCCGTTTTAGAAGAGCAATGCTGATTGGCAGACGATATTCCTGATGCCTTGAGCTGAAGGAGTATTGGAAGAGACCGAAAGATATACCCCTTCACGTCTGGCGTGGAGAGGGGCCGTTCTGTTGTCGCTCTTGGAGCGAGAACACGTAACGAGAGCGTGTGCACTCGTACGTGTACTCAAAGAGCGAGGATCAAGTCTCTCCTCAGTACTTCACTGGGAGAGCAGCTCTGTTGAGAGCGAATCGGAGTGCGACTCTATATTGAGTCCTTGTGATTAAGTGTTGTTCACTGTGTTGGCCGCCACACTTATTGTGTGGTGTGAACGGACAGAGTTATAGTGAAACGGCTGCGAGCGAATTTTTGAGTGACATCGCTGTGGATTGGTTATCTGACCGGTGTACCACGCCAATAGTTAGACTAGGGGCGAATAGGTGTCCTTGACTTCATCAAGGCGTAGGGAGAGTTTGATTGGCAAAGGTCAATCCAGATAGAATGAGAGTTATCTTATTTGTCAACAGCGAGCGGCGCAGACAGCATTCATCACAGCTTACGGTATTGTGCACTACAGCTCTTGTGAGCCCCATGTTTCCTCCACGACAGTACACTTTACTGCATTTCACAGGTGACAGCCTCGACCGTACCTAGCAACATTCTAACGGATAATTATTCAAATTGAGTAGGCGTGGCTCTGCCAAGTCAGTAACAATCTTAAACTCTGTATAGAAATTTCATTAGCGAATCCTATCCTTAAGAGGTAACTTCACATTCCGAAAAGAACCCAGAAATAACTTGTTCAGTTCATAACTAAAAGTGCCATTGTGATTTCTCAGAATTTTTGCGAAATAAATAATAATTTTCGTTAGTTTCATGTTTTTCTTACACTGACTAGCACTATTCCAGGACACAAGTATCCCACTAGTTACGTAAGAAATTTTGTGAATTTTTGTGTCATTTCCTTACAGCGGACGACTCCAGAAGATATTTATTGCTGAAAGTTTTTCAGGAATTTCTCTTTAGAACGTTAGGAGCGTCTGTCTGACTTCTGTAGTAGTGTGGGGGTGGAAATTGCATCTTGCAGGAGCCACAGGGTAAAGTGTACAGCGCAGATTAATCCGTTGCGCAGAATGACAGAATGGCACCCACACGCTCACACTGTGGATGATGGCCACGCAACTAAGAAACCTAATTGCAACCACTAATCACGAAGAAAAAAGTCTCTTAATTCCCCACTCAAATATTAATTTCAAATATGGTACTAGGATAACTTAAATTAAACTGAAGTTGGTTGATGGGAGAAGGGCTACAATTAGGAAGGAACCTCCATACAGTTTTGGAAAAGAAAGAAACAGACAGGCGTAACATGGACAGAAGAAAGAAAACAACATAGGCAGCGAATGAAAAACTACTGGTAAGAAAGAAGAAAAGAAATAAAATGTATTTCATAGCGACCTCATCTGGCTAAACGACTAAAATAATTTTGGGAAATTTATTTCGTTACACTGCAAAGAACGTCTATGTTGGCACCGAGCTTAAGGTCCCGGGGAATGCTGTACGGTGCAGCCGCGGTACAATGGTCTAAGCCACACGGCCTGTATCACTTACGATTGTTTGCAAAAAAGGCCACAGAAATCTGTTAGGATAGTGCGGCGCAGTTTGGCGTTAATGCGCTATGGCAGCAGGCGACCGATGCGTGTGCCTTTGCCAACAGCACGACATCGTCTGTAGCGCCTCTCCTGAGCTCGTGATCATATTGGTTCGACCACAGACGACTGGAAAACCGTGGCCCTGTCAAATGAGTCCCGATTTCAGTTTGTAAGAGCTAATGGTGGAGTTCGAGAATGACGGAGGCCCAACGAAGCCGTGGACCCAAGCTGGCAACAAGGCACTGCGCAAGCTGGTGATGGCACCAAAATGCTGTTGGGTGTAGTTACTTGGAGTAGACGGGGTCCACTGGTCCAACGGAACTGGTCATTGACTGGAAATAGTTATCTTCGGCTACTTGGAAACCATCTGCAACCATTCAGCGATAGAATTTTTGTAGATGACAATGCGCCATGTCACCTGGCCACAATCGTTCGCGATTGGATTGCAGAACTTTCTGGACAGTTCGAGGGAATTATTTGGCCACCTAGATCGCCCGACATGAATCCCATTGAACATTTATGGGATATAATCGAGAACTCAGATGGTGTAGAAAATCCTGCACCGGCTACGCTTTCGCAATTATGGACGGCTATAGAGGCAGCATGGCTCAATATTTCTGCAGAGGACCTCCAGCGACTTATTTTAGACCACTCCACTTCGAGTTGCTGTAATACGCCAGGAAAAAGGAGGTCCGACACGAATGAAGGAGGTATCCCATGACTTTTGTCCCCTTAGTGTATGAAACAACACGTTGAAACCAGTGATTTTCATCAGCCATCCGAAACCTAGCACCAGAGTGTCCCCACAGCACAAAATCCGAGCCAGAGTGTCTTCCTGTTGCGACCACGTTTTCTCAAACTTAAATATTCGCGGCGAGCACTTTGACTGGCTTCCGCTGCTCGAAGCTCTGAGTTCGTTGAGACGTCGCCTGCCTGGCTTACACAGAGGTAAAGCCCGACACAGTCAGGCGGTGCAGTCTCTCAGAACTACTGTACATTGACAGGAAACAGGAGAACGGCGAGCGCTTGTGCGGTTGCGCTCCTATGAAACAAGTCATTATGAATAGTAGGCTCTTTTCAGGGTACAAACATCGATACCGCTAAGATGTATCAGGTCTTACCCTTGCCCTCTCTTCTGGACAGAAGATCAAAGGTAATGCACGGAATACTCCATGGGCTTTAGAATAGGGTGAGCTTTTGCCGTCTGTTGAAAAGGCGTATGGGCAGTTAGTCACTACATGGAATGAACAAGTAGAGTCGGGGTGTTGCCCTCTTGGCGCGAATAGGGGCCGCAAAGCAGAAAAATCAGTCACTGTACTTGTTTACTGTAACATCACCATGTATTTCCGCTAAGGGCCAAGGAAGGACACGTGCAGTAATATCGTGGTCGGGGAATAGTTGGTTAATAGTTGCTTAATACTGTGCAATATGTGTGTGTTCAAATGGCTCTAAGCACTATGGGACTTAACATCTGAGGTCATCAGTCCCCTAGACGTAGAACTGCTTAAACCTAACTAACCTAAAGACATCACACGCATCCATGCCTGGGGCAGGATTCGAACCTGCGACCGTAGCAGCAGCGCGGTTCCGGACTGAAGCGCCTAGAACTGCTCGGTCACATAGACCCGCTACGTGTGTGTACTCTGTATTTTTTCCTTACGGCGTCTGTACGGAATGTTCCAGCAAAAATGCAAATAGTGCGAGCGTTCATGTACTCTGAATGGACTTTAGATCGACGTATGAATTTAAATGTTTAATTCCAAGATGTCTTTTCCATCATAGCACTTCTACAGGGGACAGGCAAATAATGTGAACAGTGTTAGCAATGGGATAGTTGTGTTCGGCGGTCACCAACACAGGTAAGGCGAATGTCGCGCTGGACTGTGAGCGTTCAGTACAGACTAGGCATCAGTGCAGGTTGGTTAGGAGTAGTGCACACTTCGTATTTGCACTCAGGGACCGAGGTTGATGTGCAGTGAAAGACCTAACAGAGTTCTAAAGAGGACAGATTGTGTGGGCCCGATTAGCTGGAGCATCAGTAACCAAGACAGCCAACTTAGTGAATGTTTCAAGAGCAACTGTTTTTCAACAGACATGACAGCCTACACAAAACATGGAAAGACATCATCGTGTAAACGTAATAGTGGACGCAAATCAAAACTACCGTCGTACGCTAACACGAATTGTGTCAAAACAACATAAAACTACAGCGGATAAAATGATCGAAGCCATTAGTAACGACAACCAAGGTAATGAAGCGTAAAACATGGTGTCAGGAGCATAAATCCTGGACGCTGATCAGTAGAAACATGTCCAACGAGTCAACGTTTTCGTTATTTCCAATGTCGGGACGGGTTTAGGTCTGCAGAAGACCAAAAGAAGCCTACAATCCTGATTGCTTGATTCCTACGGTTAAGCATGGAGGTTGAAGTGTGAAGGTGTGGGTAGCCTTATCATGGTATTCTGCTGGTCACATCACTACTCTCAAAGGCCGTGTTACAGCCAACGATTATGCGAATATTTTAGGTGATCAGGTGCACTCCATGATTCAAATGTTGTTCCCCAACAGTGATGCCATATTTCAGCACGATAATGCACCCATTCACACAGCCGGGACAGTACAACTGTGGTATAAGGAGCATGCGACTAAACTGTAGCGTCTTCCCTGGCCAGCACAGTCTCCGGACTTGAACATTATCCAAATCTTGCGGGCGATATTGGAGCGCAGACTTCGGAGTAGATTTCCGCCTCCCTCGTCACTACATGAGTAAGAAGAGTATCTGATCTAAGAGTGGCACAACATTCCACTGGATACTATTCAATCACTATATGCCAGTACACCAAGAAGGATCGCAGCTGTATTACGGGCAAACGGGGGTCCAACACCTTATTAGCAAAGCATTCCCAGGCACAGGTGTTCACATTATTTTGCCTGTCCCCTGTATGTTTATTCAGTTGCTTAAATTGAAGAGTCTCAGTTGTGGAGAGTTTGAGGACTTGTGTAACAGAGGACTCGGTTAAGGAAGTTTTATTCAGTGATAACCGTATCCAAGGAATAAATTGTTCGACTACGTTGTCTGCAAATAGCCTGGTGGCGAATCAATACTATAGCAATCAACAGACAAGACAAAAAGGCAAATGCAGAGTTTATAAAACCGTCAAATGACCGTGAATCATACATCACGCATATCGAAAGCTTAGTTTTGAAAACTTTACTTAATTTGTCTTCCTCCGTGTGACTCTTCAGCTACATATCAACTGTCCTAAATATAAAAAACATTTAACTTGTTCTACACATTCATTGCTAATTTGTGCTATTTTCTTTTCGATATGTTGATCGCATATTATTTCAAGCCTACTAAAACTGATTTTCAGGCCTCCTTTCCAACTTTTTCTATTAATTTCTTCCCTTGGGCGTAAAAATTTATCTCTTCTAGAGACAAACAGTTCAATATCATCACCAAACGAAGATTGACCTACCATGTTCCATTAATCCACATTCCTACATTAAGGATCTGAAAATGTCCTCCGTCATCACTGCGAGTGGCTTTGGCGATATGGCATCTCCTTCCCTGACGCCTCTTGCGATTCTTCGTAGTCTGGTTAAGTCCAGTGGAAGCTATATCGTTGACGTATATATTCGTATGTTTTCAGGGAATGCAGTAACAGAGCACTGCGTTACATGACTTTGTAGGAATTATTTTGATTACGTGATACGGTTCACTGACATACGTCAAGATAACGGTAGTAATCTCTCTCTGACAGCTGATGAAATGATACATGATAAACGCTATCGGAGATTAAACTGTAGTAGAACTCTGATCTTAACCAATGAGCCATCTTTGTTAACAACGATAATACGTAGCTACATTGGACATCAGTACTGGTCTTCTTTGGCGAAGAACTTCTCTCCATTGATGTTAGTCGCGTCAGGGCATTGTACGAAGCAGTGTGATTAGATAAGAATAATCATACAATTACGGTGAAGTGATCAAAACGCAGTGAAATGGAGCAGTTCGTGGCAAAGAGCTGGGCAATACGATCACTATGGCTTTTAACATTAAACTGTTGCAATGCGGGTACACCGAAAATGTTGAGACATGTCCAGCTGTTGTCGTGTACATAGTATTCCATTCCGCTGCGTTCCGATCGTTTCATTCAAACTCCACATTTGCACATCAGTGATGAATTAGAAACGTATCACAACACAACGACTACTACTTTGATAAATGTGCCGCTGTATGTACTGCTTTAAGTGAACGTATATTGTTTCAATCACGTGTTTAGCTATTCGGTTAATGATAAACTCGTTTGTGACTGTTGTGAAAGTGATGGTCGTAACCTTTTGTTCCAGGAATTGTTTATACAGCAAGTTGTACCTTTGTAGCCTTTACATTCGCCAACCAGCAAACATCGAATGTGGACGAATGCGGTGTTTTACGGATTAATGAATTTCATGCCTGGTACAACAGACAAATTACATCATATTTTAAAAATATTTTATTCGGTTTTAGCCATCATTGTTAGTATACTTATCTTATGAGACACAAGATCAATCGGGTATCCCTCCGAGAGAATAAAGCTTTTGCAGATCAGACATGTTTAATGAAGGCAGAAAATGTCCCCACACACATGAATATTTTATACTGCGGTAGCATTGTGAAAATTATGAGTGGCATAAAATCAGAACCTTCGTCAGCAACGTTCGTAAAACATCAGGAAAGTCTTTCCTTCTGAGGAATTTCATTTCGTTTCTCGTGATCAAGATAGGAAAACAAAATTTGGCTATAAAAAACTTAACTAAATAACGAACATTGGCTAATCTCGAGATACAAAATCTCAGCTTCCCGTCGTAAGAAGAAAACTGAAAGGTAAGATTTATACATTTTCTGCAAAATTACCGCGGTTGAAAACCTGGAAAGAAAAGTGGTGACAACAGAACTTTCAGAAATGCTCGTGAAATGTCTACGGAACTCTATCGCGAAGTCGTAATTTCTCGTCAAGAGGAGCGAGAAACGTGATGACGAGTGAGCAGTTTAGACTAGCGGTGCATCGAGAGAAGAGGAAGAATCTTTAGTGCTAGCACGTTAAGCTAGACAGGCAGGCAGGTCATGACGTCATAAACTGCAGGCTCATCAAATTATTTGTATAGTCTAGGTTGGCGTTTAGCTTGAAGGATATCAACAAATTGCTGTTTTGCAGTTCAATTTCATCGATATTCCAGAAATCCGTACGAACTGCTAAGCGAATGATACTTCCACTCTTAACATACATCAGTAATTCTTGTATAAAATGCTCTTGGTAAGCTTCTCGTTTCGTTTGGCTGTATCACTCGAAGCCCTCTTCAGGTGGTTGGTTGGTTTAAAAGAGGGAGGCAGGGACCAAACTGCTAGGTCATCGGTCCCTCGTTACGATTAAAATAATTCCACAATGGTGGGAGTAAAATAATCGAGACATACAAAACACACCTGGAAGATAGGAGAAAAACACGAGAATTACAGAAGGGCAACAAACACTAAAATGGACAAAATTGGACATGAAAACCACAGAGACGCAAGAAACATGCAGAAGAGATAATAACAAAAGAGCAGATTACCATGAATGGCAGACCATGAAAATAAAAATGAGAAACCAGCCACCCTGCAACACATTAAAACCTCCACTCTAAAAGCACTAGAGTGGAGAACACAGAGGGAAGAAGGACATGCACTAAAACTTAGATCAAATGATAACACCCACCCCCACGAATAAAACGCAAAACTAAAGCTGCTTTTAAGGCATTGTCGCCCAACACCGAAGGTAGGGAGCTGCGAAAGTTAAAAGTCCGCCACAGAGCGGCTAAAAGTGGGTAGTCCGGTAAGGGGTGGTCGACCGTCATTTGTGAGCCACAACGACACCGAGGTGGGTCCGCGCGACGGAGGAAGTAACCATGCGTTAGCCACGTATGGCCAATGCGGAGCCGGCAGAGGACGACTGATTCCCTGTGAGAGGACCACACGGAAGACTTCCACACATTCGTAGTCTCCTTAATGACATGCATTTTGTTGTGCCTACTGTTATGCCATTCCCTCTCCCAAAGCCGGAAAACCTTGCGGCGTAAGACAGAACGCAGGTCAGTTTCGGAGATGCCCATCTCCAGAAGCGGTTTCCGCGTAGCCTATTTGGGCAGCCTGTCTGCAAGTTGGTTGCTTGCGATTCCGACGTGTCCTGGGGTCCACACAAACCCCACTGAACGGCGGGACTGTTCCAGGGCATGGATAAACTAATGAATGGGCACCACCAAAGGATGGCGACGGTAGCACTGGTCGATAGCTTGTAGGAGGGACTCCGGCCTCCACCAGAACAATGGTCACCGGACTCATAGTAAAAGCTCCCATAGCTAAGCGAACGCCACAGTGGTGCAATGGGTCGAGTAAATGCAACGCTGAGGGCGCTGCCGAACCTTAAACAAGACTCCCATAATCAAGGCGGGATTCAACAAGGACTCTGTAGAGCTGCAGCAGCGTAGATCGATCTGCACCCCAGTTGGTGTTGCTCAGGCAGCGGAGGGCATTGAGGTGCTGCCAGCACTTAAACTTAAGGTTACGAAGGTGAGGTAACCAACTCAATCGGGCATCGAAAACCAGTCCTAAGAATTGATATGTCTCCACTTCAGTGAGTGAATCATCATTAAGTTCTGGTTCTGGACGAACGGTGTGACGTCGACAGAAATGCATGACACACGACTTTGTGGCTGGAAACTGGAAGCTGTGGGCTAGAGCCCATGACTGCGCTTTGTGAATGGCTCCCTGTAGGTGCCACTCAGCAACACCAGTACTGGAGGAGCAGTACGAAACGCAGAAGTCATCTGCATACAGGGAAGTTGAGAGCGACAGCCTTACAGCTGCTGTTAAACCGTTAATAGCCACTAAAAATAGACACTCAATACGGAGCCCTGTGGAACGCCATTCTCCTGAATACGATGGAAAGTATGGGAGGCACCGACTTGAACACGAAAAGTACGGAGCAACAGGAAATTTTGGATAAAAGTCGGGAGCGGGCCCCAGAGGCCACACTCATACAGTGTGACAAGGATATGATGTCGCCAGGTCGTGCCGTATGCTTTACGTAAGTCGAAAAAGACAGCAACCAGAAATTGGCGTCTGGAAAAGGCTTTACAGATAGGAGACTCGAGGGACACAAGATTATTGGTGGTAGAGCGACCCGGTGGAAGCCACCGTGACATGGAGCCAGTAGGCTAACATGACTCCAGGACCCAACCCAACCGCCGACACACCATACGTTCCAGCAGCTTACAAAGAAAGTTGGTGAGGCTGATGGGCTGGTAGCGACCCACATCAAGCGGGTTTTGACCGGGTTTGAGCACCGGAATTATGGTGCTCTCCCGCCATTGCGATGGAAAGACGCCATAGCACCAGATCCGGCTGAATATGATGAAGAGATGTCGCTTGTAGTCAGATGTTTAATCATCTGACGGTGGACCCGATCAATCGGTGCATCCAATACGTTCAGAGGTATACTGTACCATTTGGAGGAAGATACACATTGCAGACAGTTAATTCCTGGGTCGTCCTTATCCTGACGGCCATAGCTTCAAGAGGGGTTTGAAGGGGCACAGGTTCACTACATACTGAGTTTAGGACATAGATGCGAAGTCCACCTGACACTCTATTATAGTCGCTACAGTTTCTGTAATATCCCTTATAGGTGCGGTGGGCAGGTGTCTGCATTGCCGATAACCAGGTTTCTTGGAGGGCAATGCAAATAGCAGGAGTAAAGCTTAACAGTTGCCGTATATCAGCCAGGTAGTGAAAAAACCGCCGCAATTCCACTGGAGGATTACGTAATCCTGAGACTAGGAAGGCATGAAACACTCAATGAGGCAGTCTACGCCTCAGGGTCAACGGCTGCCACCAGATGAGTAACTGTACGATCGACATCCATTGTGTCTGAGGGCCCAGCGAGGTCTTGGTCCTCAGCGGACGCCATATTCTAAAAAATGGTTCAAATGGCTCTGAGCACTATGGGACTTAACATCTGAGGTTATTAGTCCCCTAGAACTTAGAACTACTTAAACCTCACTAACCTAAGGACATCACACACATCCATGCCCGAGGCAGGATTCGAACCTGCGACTATAGCAGTCACGCGGCTCCAGACTGAAGGGCCTAGAACCGCTCGGCCGCCATATTCTGCACCTAATCCTCATGATAAGGTAGTGGTGGTTCTTAGGAGTCTTTTTCTTCTTAGGTTTCTCTCACTGCTCTTTAAGTTTGTCTGGCTGGAACGGCTTCACTAATTCAGTCTCAGGGACTGAGGAGGACCTATGGATGTACCTGTGATTGCTTCAGCCATTGGAGGGTGACAGCTTTGCCACTGGTAGGAATCTGGGAAGGGAGTGACCCAAGGGATCGCTTCCTGGCGAAAGGAGCCAAAGAAGACTTACGCTTCTCCAGCTGAGAGGTGGGGACTGACATCCTCAATGGTTGGGAAGTTGTTGCTCCTGAAGTACCTTATGCAGGAGCAACAGGAAGGCAAGTACCCCCCACCATCAAGGGGGCAGGTGGAATCTGATGGCTCTGAGAGCCAACTGTATGTGGCAGAACGAAAGGTGGTAGAACCGTTGTCGTAGCAGTGGCACTGGTTGATGTCATATGCACAGGTTGTAGCCTCTCATATTTTCTCTTAGCCTCAGTGTAGGTCAGTCGGTCCACTGTCTTGTATTCCATTATTTTTCTTTCTTTCTGGAGAATCCTGCAGTCTGGCGATCATAGCGAATGGTGCTCTCCGCAGTTGACACAGAGGAGGCGGAGTACAGGGAGTGTTGGGATGTGAAGGACGCTGGAAGTACAGCGGGAAGACATATGGTCGAACTTCCAGCACTTAAAGCACCGCATCCGGGGAGGGATATATGGCTTTACGTCTGTGGTAGATCATCACTTTCACCTTCTGGGGTAATGTGTCACCCTCGAAGGTCAAGATGAAGGCACCAGTGGCAACCTGATTATCGCTCGGACCCCGGAGTAGGCGGCGGACAAAATGGACACCTCGCCGCTCTAAATTCGCGCGCAGCTCATCGTCAGACTGCAAAAGAAGGTCCCTGTGTAATATGGTATCCTGGAATATATTTAAGCTCTTATGGGGGGGTAATGGAAACAGGAACATCCCCAGCTTGTCACAGGCGAGTAGTGTCCGTGACTGAGCAGAGGACGCTGTTTTGATCAAGACTGACCCTGACCGAATTTTGGATAAGTCCCCAGCTCCACAAATGTGTCCTCTAAATGCTCCACAAAAAAACACTGAGGTTTCATTGATAAGAAAGATTTCCAATCAACTCTCGTACATACAAGGTACCGGGGTGAATAAGCTTCGCTGCCATCCTTAGCCTGACGTTCTTCCCATGGTATGGCCAAGGGGGGGGGGGGGGGGGGCGGACGATTCGAGGTTGAATTTCTTAGCATTGAAGTTAGAGCTTGACCGTTTAGAGACTGCTGGTGCTTGACCACAAGCAAGAGGTGACGTACTACGCTTCATGGCGTGTCATTCGCCCTGATGTCACCCGCTATGACCAGGGGCCCTCCCCACGGGCGCCACTCAACCATAGCAAAGGCCATCTGGCTGGCTGGCCATTGCCAGGAGTCCCGATGCCCCAGGGTGATGAGCATCTACTCCTTGGCATATGTGGTGAGTTAACGGCGCAGGCATCAGCAGAGCGATCCCTGTTTGGTGAGAGGGCTACAACCAATAGGGTACATGGCGGCCCCACCCACAACTGACTGGCTACCGTGCTGCATAGGCGCAAACGAGCTAAGAAGTCCATTACCGTCGACAGCGCAGAAAGCGATTCCGCAAAGAGGATGGAGGAAAACGCACCCAGGAGGGTGACCTCGCCCAACAGCTGGAAATGAGTGGCAGTGCAGGTCCACGTCGATGAAGGATGCGAGAGGTCTCAGCGTATGATGGACATTATGCACCATGTAAGGCGTTGGCTCGCTCTTCGGGACAGGCAGACATACCTTGGGCCTATTTTAACCCCCAGACCCGCAGGGGGGAGTTCTCTTCAGTATTCTCCATTGTCATCATTGGGGCAACTGACTGTCGAAGGGATGAGAGCAGTCCACAGATATAGAGGTTATGTAGTCCCCTGTGACATAGGATTACACGTTTCTCGTAGCGTCATTGTGCTAATCATCGTGATGACTCAAGTATCTGCCTCCGCAGACGAGATCGTCAATGTACGTCGGTCCGTGCCGTGACGCTCGAGATGCGGACAATAAGTTCACCCACAGCATTTGTTGGGAAAGGGGTGGAGGAAACGGGGGGGGGGGGGGCGAGAATGATGACGTGCTGTTCCTTACCATCAAATTTTGTGGTCGTGAAGCAAATCCCAAACATTTCTTCTGCGTCTTATGGGATAGTGGATAGTGGGGCACAAGACATTCCTGCGGACGATCCACTCGTCGGCTCCCCCCCTCTTCCTCCCCCCCCCCCCCTTGGTCCTACTCGAGAGGATTCCGCTGTGTTTCGGCACTGGGTTTCAACCTCTCCCTTTTCTCATCATAATATATCACAAGCATGAAACCATACTGCAGGTAAACCCTTTGCAGTCACCTACACTCAGAGCACACGCACTTACTACAAAACTCTAACAAAATGCGAGGAAAGCGATCTCTGGACGCGGACGAAGAAAGTGATTTCCGATTAGGCGAGTGAACCAGTCCCGTGGATCTTCTGGCCAATAACTGTTCCCTCTTCTTCTCGATGATGTCTATGTAACACGATATAACTCGACACGGCACAAGAAACGAAAATTTTGGACTGTTAGAACTAACCATGATAGCTTGTGTCCGTTTTCATCATCAATAACCATCTAGTTGACCATGTGCCTCATACACCCGGTTAGGAGGTTGCAGACAGGCAAAAAAATTTTGGCAAATAGCGTGGTAAGTAAATTAGACATTTCTGTTTTATCAGTTCACACTATTTCTTAAATTTAATCACAGGCGATACAGAAAAAAGAAGCGTGAATACTTTCAAAAACTACAGATTTTTTTCTTTCAACCTTAATGAAAATAACAGACACTTCAAAAGAGCGGTTGTTTTTAGTAGACAATGTCTTTAGAATAACCTGACAGGGGGAGGTGGTGTCCCAAATTCATCAATATCTTCAAAAATTTCGATCGTTCACTGCCAGATTCGGGACACAAAACTACAATGTGGTTTACATTAGCTTCTAACTCAGTACTACGATGGAGCCGAACTGTAGACGTTGATCCCATTTAGATGGAAAAACAAAGGCTTAATAATTCTTGTTGCTCTAACTGCGCACAACGCTCCTGTGTTAACACAATACAGGCGCTCTTGATGTAACTGGTATTATCAGGACTCCCACGTCGACTGTTTTTGTCAGTTCACACACCCCGACAAATGCAGTCATGTTTCATCAGAGATAATACCGCATTTCAGAATCGACCTCTCCATGCTGCACAGATTGCAATAGACAGTTCCAGTATGAATGTCGAGCAACAGTATCTGAATCGGTCATTTGGTGCAGTACCGTTAGTCTTTAATATTTCAGAGTGAGCTAAACCACAGCCCCGCGAGCAGATGCTACTCAGTATGGAGTGCTAAATGGAGCAACTATTTTCTTGGACTTCCAGGCCGCTCCCAACTCGTCTAGTTGGGCTAAAACCGATACATCGCATGCTGCAGTCCGGACAACGAGCAGCAGCCTATGCAGCGGCCATAGTCTGCCCCCCGCCTCCCCCCTTCCTCCCCCCCCCCCCCCCCCCCCCATCCCCCGCAGAACTGATTACGTACAATGTCAGATACAGAGCTTCCATCGCATGTGAGGCAAATCCTGTATTTCACCACTGGCTGAGGTAAACTTCTGCTGTTATTACGCGGCACCCCGCTTTGCATGTGTGTTTATTGGTGCTCGACTCACAAACTCCTCTACCGGTTCCACCGTGACTTTCCCAGGCTTTCGTTAGTAACATGCAGGCACTTTTCCCTTGCTAATGCAAGCGCTATGAAGTGGACAGTATAAGAACGTCTTCCCACTACTGTATGGTCTCTCTCTGTAGCTCCATCCACCACATTAGGCAGTACGTGCGTTTATCCGACAGGGTGTTTAGTTTACGACTAGATAGGAGGCTACTAACAATGAGCATACATTACTCGTACCCGCCATTACACGCGTTATAAACCAACTTGATTCTTCAAAGAACCGATTTCACACGTATAAAAAATCTGTTTAACTCTGATCACTTTACAGATGAGTTAATGTCTTAAATATTTGAAGTTAAGCATGTAAAATATTTATGGATGAAGACGCAGACAGATATTGAGATTAACGTTCTTCTGAGAAACTTGTCTTTATCATAACCAGTGTTTTGTACAACGACGCAACATGGTATGTATCTTCAGTGGTAAAGGTATATACTGCCTGCGAAATGGATAGCGAAAAGATTTTGTAGTAAAGAAATAATAAAATAAAATGTCAAACTTGAGGCTCAAGTTTTACCCCACGAACAGGGAACATTTACGAAGCGATAAACTAGTTTCCTTTCATTATTTTGTGTAAGCCAACAGCTTTTACGCAG
Organism: Schistocerca piceifrons; assembly: GCF_021461385.2. Taxonomy (NCBI): domain Eukaryota; kingdom Metazoa; phylum Arthropoda; class Insecta; order Orthoptera; family Acrididae; genus Schistocerca; species Schistocerca piceifrons. The sequence goes on along the minus strand of NC_060140.1, from coordinate 814,346,339 downwards.
TGATAATCCTCTTCCTGTTCGATCACCGAAGTTAAGCGCTGTCCGGCTTGGCTAGAACTTGGAGGGTGACCACGTGGGTCTGCCAAGCGCTGTTGGCAAGTGGAGTGCACTCAGCCCTTGTGGGGTTGCTTGAGGAGCTGCTTGACCTAGAACTTGGAGGGTGACCACGTGGGTCTGCCAAGCGCTGTTGGCAAGTGGAGTGCACTCAGCCCTTGTGGGGTTGCTTGAGGAGCTGCCTGACCGTAAAGTAGCTGCTCAGGTCACTGACAACCACTGGGAGACGGCTGTGCTGACCACATGCTCCTCCATATCCACATCCAGTGACGCCTATCGACGAAGGATGACACGGTGGTCGGTCAGTATCATTGGGTCTTCCGAGGTCTGCTCGGACGGAGAGAGAGAGAGAGAGAGAGAGAGAGAGATGAATCTGTGTGACTGTAAACGAGAAAAAGTTTAAAACAGATTTGGAATTATGTGTAAAAATTGTGGAAGTCGCTAAGTGCTCTCATTGTCATACACAGGGTAAGTATAGTGTAGGTAATACGAGCTACGTTGAGAGAAAAGTCAGTTTTACATGCATCTCAGTGTTAATCACATCATATCTTCTGAACAATGTGTCATATTAGGACAGAATTTTGCAGGCACATTCAGTGGTATATATGGATACTGACAACGAAGTGTGTTCAAAAATAGTTCAAATGGCTCTGAGCACTATGGGACTTAACATCGGAGATCATCAGTCCCCTGGAACATAGAACTACTTAAACCTAACTAACCTAAGGACATCACACACATCCATGTCCGAGGCAGGATTCGAACCTGCGACCGTAGCAGTCGCGCGGTTGCGGACTGAAGCGCCTAGAAGTGTTTTACTAGCAGAGTTAGCAGTAGGGAAGAAATACATTAAAACGTAATGCCAGATGCTATAGTTTTACTGCATGAACAGTAAAATGGAGTAGTCCCTTATCTTTTTTCCTTTCACTGTTTTGTGAGGGAAGTGAGCGAAAAAAAGTTTTGAAAAGGTTTTAAATTACGTGAAAAATTGATTGTAAATCGTCAAGTGCTCTCATTCTGAAACAGGGGATAAATTTAGCCCCGGTAATTAGCATGACATGAGTTCCGCTGCGTCACGACACATAACCAGTTTCTAACTTTGATACTAGACTTACTATGCTTAACCATTAACATAAGAGTATACCTCTTAATTAGCAGATTTTAAATTTTTAAATTCGGCCATTAATTACATGAAGTTCTGATAATGAAATTTTGGTTGCCCCTGCAAATCATTATATAGGCAACATGCAACTTGAATAATGAACCGTTTTAGACTTTTACTGAACATAAATATCTGATACAGTACGTAATTATTTGGAGAAGATGTATTAGAAGATTACCATTTTGTCAGAACGTGGTTCCTTAAGCTCTGCCATCTCTATAGTACAATGTACGTCTATTTTTGAGTATAATAACTCCGACAACTTCTCACCTCCCTATAAAATCAGAAATAGTTGGCGTAGCTACATGTGGGACAGCAGCAACCTCCCGCGCATGCTATTTATACCAGTGGCGTCTACCGTGGACTTCAGAGAATGCACCATGCCAGTATTTTGTGTTGTTCCTCTGCAGCTACTGGCGCTATCTTTCTGCACGTTGTAAGCCGTAGCAAACGTTGATAATTTTGCAGCCGTTATATCCTTATTAGCCACAAACGTTTAATCACGTGCTGTATACACAGAACAAAACAGAGGCATTTCAAATTCTTACTACATCATGGTGTAAAATACCCCAAAGTTCCGTCGACTATTGTAGCTATCCCTTATAAGAGTTGTCTTGTTTAACTGAAACTCTCTCAGCCCAGGAAGTCTATACAGATATATTTGTGAAAGAGTGCCCCTCAAAATTATTTGCGTAAATCTATCTTCTGGTTGTATTGCAAGCAACAGAGGATGTAGCCAAAATACTACGTGGAGGCTATACAAGGTGAAAAGTATTTAAAGCTACAAACTCTGGGAGGTTGTAGGGGCCATCAAAATAAATATTTTTCCCTAATGTCATTTTTTCCTATGAGAATTATTTAAACCGTTGGAGGCCTTATTACGCTCTTCAGTTGTTAGAGGCCGTATTACGATGTTCAGTTGTTAGAGGGCGTATTACACTCTTCTGCTGTAGGCAACTGCTGTACACCAGTGTAGTAGTGCATTGTCACTGTTTACTAATGGAGCGATGCAACTGGAATGAGTACACTGATATCGTTGGTGCGTAGTACGTAGCGCACCACAACGGACGAGCTGCACAGTGGGTTAATCAACAATAATATCCTAATCGCCGTATCCCGCATCATACGACCTTTGCTGCCGTGTACCAATGGCTGCGTGAGACCGGGTCATTTAGCAGATTACCTGGACAGGGATGCCGTCGCACGGTAAGAACGCTCCAATTTGAGGAAGCTGTCTTGCAGCATGTGGAGCGGAACCCTTCAATCAGCACTCGTGCAATTGCACGTAACATGGGGGCGAATCATACGAATGTAAGAACAGTCCTTCGAGAGCAATTGTTAGGTTCATTTCACTTGCAGCGTGTCCACAACCTGGAACCAGTTGATTATCCGCCCAGAGCACAGTTTTCGCAGTGGTACCTGGAACATTTCCATTCTCTGTGTTGTTTACCGATGAAGCAACGTTCGGGCGTCATGGAGTCTTCAACATACACAATTCGCATGTTTGGAGTGACGATAACCCACATGCCACAGTTACTAGAACTCACCAAGTGCGGTTCTTCGTTAATGTGTGGGTCGGTGTTGTTGGGGACCGTTTAATTGGGCCGTATCTGCTACCTACGCCATTAAATGGTAGGCACTATTACAATTTTCTCGCCAGAGCATTGCCAGAATTACTGGAAGACGTCCCACTCCCTACAAGACAACGCATGTGGTTCCAACATGACGGGGAGCCGGCACATTACAGTCGACGTGTGCGTCGATTCGTGGACCGACTGTTCCCAGAAACGTGGATTGGCAGAGGTGGTCCTGTACTATGGCCTGCTCGATCCCCAGACATGTCCCCTCTGGACTTTTTTGTGTGGGGAGAGATGCGCAACCTTGTTTACGCAACTCCTGTTGGATTAGAAGAGGATCTGGTTGCCCGGATAGTAGCAGTAGCAGGAGCAATTCAGAATACTCCTGCGGTTTTTGCCCGTGTCAGACAGAACATGATCCGACGGTGTAACCTTTGTTTACGTGTCACTGAAGGAATTTTTGAAAATCTACTGTAACTGAAATTGGGTTGTGTTAATGTGTTGTCTCTTGGCCATAAAAAACGGAAAAGTGTTTGTTGGTTTAATTAATTTGCCGCCAGAGAAATCTTCCTCTACCGGTTTAAATACGCCTCATAGGAAAAAATGACATCAGGGAAAAATATTTGTTCTGTTGTCCCCTAAAACCTCCCAGAGGTTGTCGGTTTAAATACTTTTCACACTAGAGGTAACTATTTTAGAGAGCCGCGATGGACACTACTTCCATCATAATTAGAAACATAAGATATGATACTGCGTGAAGAGTTTGACAGAGCACTGAAAGACCTGAGTCGAAACAAAGCCCCCGGAGTAGACAATATTCCATTGGAACTACTGACGGCCGTGGGAGAGCCAGTCCTGACAAAACTCTACCATCTGGTGAGGAAGATGTATGAGACAGGCGAAATACCCTCAGACTTCAAGAAGAATATAATAATTCCAATCCCAAAGAAAGCAGGTGTTGACAGATGTGAAAATTACCGAACTATCAGCTTAATAAGTCACAGCTGCAAAATACTAACACGAATTCTTTACAGACGAATGGAAAAACTAGTAGAAGCCAACCTCGGGGAAGATCAGTTTGGATTCCGTAGAAACACTGGAACACGTGAGGCAATACTGACCTTACGACTTATCTTAGAAGAAAGATTAAGGAAAGGCAAACCTACGTTTCTAGCATTTGTAGACTTAGAGAAAGCTTTTGACAATGTTGACTGGAACACTCTCTTTCAAATTCTAAAGGTGGCAGGGGTAAAATACAGGGAGCGAAAGGCTATTTACAATTTGTACAGAAACCAGATGGCAGTTATAAGAGTCGAGGGACATGAAAGGGAAGCAGTGGTTGGGAAGGGAGTAAGACAGGGTTGTAGCCTCTCCCCGATGTTGTTCAATCTGTATATTGAGCAAGCAGTAAAGGAAACAAAAGAAAAATTCGGAGTAGGTATTAAAATTCATGGAGAAGAAATAAAAACTTTGAGGTTCGCCGATGACATTGTAATTCTGTCCGAGACAGCAAAGGACTTGGAAGAGCAGTTGAATGGAATGGACAGTGTCTTGAAAGGAGGATATAAGATGAACATCAACAAAAGCAAAACAAGGATAATGGAATGTAGCCTAATTAAGTCGGGTGATGCTGAGGGAATTAGATTAGGAAATGAGGCACTTAAAGTAGTAAAGGAGTTTTGCTATTTGGGGAGCAAAATAACTGATAATGGTCGAAGTAGAGAGGATATAAAATGTAGGCTGGCAATGGCAAGGAAAGCGTTTCTGAAGAAGAGAAATTTGTTAACATCCAGTATTGATTTAAGTGTCAGGAAGTCGTTTCTGAAAGTATTCATATGGAGTGTAGCCATGTATGGAAGTGAAACATGGACGATAAATAGTTTGGACAAGAAGAGAATAGAAGCTTTCGAAATGTGGTGCTACAGAAGAATGCTGAAGATTAGATGGGTAGATCACATAACTAATGAGGAAGTATTGAATAGGATTGGGGAGAAGAGAAGTTTGTGGCACAACTTGACCAGAAGAAGGGATCGGTTGGTAGGACATGTTCTGAGGCATCAAGGGATCACCAATTTAGTATTGGAGGGCAGCGTGGAGGGTAAAAATCGTAGAGGGAGACCAAGAGATGAATACACTAAGCAGATTCAGAAGGATGTAGGTTGCAGTAGGTACTGGGAGATGAAAAAGCTTGCACAGGATAGAGTAGCATGGAGAGCTGCATCAAACCAGTCTCAGGACTGAAGACCACAACAACAACATGCCTCGCCAAGTAAACGTTCTTGTTATTAATGTTAAACGGAAAATATATTTCAAAATAATATTTTGGATTAGGGCTTTAAAGCCTTTACACGCATGTAATCAGACTTCCTCAGAGAGTAACTTTTATAGTTAGCAATATATTTTGAAAATCAAAGTGAATGGCGAAAATATATTCAAGGCACTCAACACCTGTACGATACCCACCATCAGACATACTGCACATATTGTGAAACAGACGCAGATAGAGCTGCAAAATCTGGACTGGAAGACAAGAAAAAAAACTAAAATCCGTTGGAACTGATTTCGGAAAACATTAACGGTACTGACCGACCACCATGCCATCCTCAGCTATAGGCGTCCTGGATGCGGAAATGGAGGGGCATGTGGTCAGCATACTGCTCTCCCAACCATTGTCAGTTTTCGTGACCGGAACTGATACTTCTCAATCAAGCAGCTCCTCAATTTGCCTCACAAGGGGTGAGTGCACCCCGCTTGCCAACGACGCTCGGCACACAGGACGCTCACCTGTCCAACTGCTAGCCAAGCCCTACAGCGTTTAACTTCGGTTATCGGACGGGAACCGGTGTTACCACTGCAGCAGCGCCGTTAGCGGAAAACAAGAAAACTCATGACAATTCACCATGGACTCTGCCCCCGCTTGTCCGTCTGCTTATCTGGGTGGTGCTGTGCTTGCCTCCCATGCAAGCGTGCCCGGTTCGATTCCCGGCCGGACTGGAGATTTTCTCCGCTCGTGGACTAGGTGATGTGTTCATCATCATTTCATCCTCATTACCGGCGTGCGAGCTGCCCAGTGTGGCGTGGCGTCGAATGAAATAAGACTTGCACTTGGCGGCCGAACTTCCCAGAATAGGGGTCTCCCGGCCAACGGTACCATACGCTCATTGTCTTTCCATCCCCGCTGTGACATCGACAGTCTGTACTGGTCTAGATAGAAGGTGGTAAAAACACTTGTGAGTCAGCCAGACAGTGAAAGAAGAGATATATGCACTGGTAGACTATGTGGAAGATCGCAAAGAATCAGAGTTGACTGAAGTCAACAGCAGAATATCCTTCGATTTAGAGCAAACGAAGAATCAATACTGGAAATTTGTACTCCAATGACGAGTTAACAACCTGCCCAATAAATAGTTGAGTGCTAAAACCCAGCCGGGGATTCCGAGACGTCCAGGTACAGGAAATGGCTGTAATTTTTGCGATGTATTTCTAAGATCCCCATCTCGAACAACCTTAAATAGTTTCTTCACACATTTATGTTTTTCCAAGACACAGAGGTTCAAAGTTACCCTTCTTGTACACGTAAAACACCCCGTCAAATCCGCTGTGAGGCGAAAACGTAGCTTATAAGGTGACGCAGCACGGGGCAATATGCTAAAAAGTGTTACCGTCGTCATCTGGGAATCCTATGTTGTAGTACTGAACTACATGCAAAATTTATTTGCACGTAAAATCCGGCCAGAAGTTTAAAATTAGTTTTGCGTTATTTCAATTTCATGTAAGTAAACTATTTAAATTTTACTGACCAATATATTTCTTTTCGTATAAGATATTTGCCCTGATAAAGCAGGGAGAAGAAGGGAAGCAGCGAAAAAATGCTCTAAACGAAGCACGAAAGTGCAAATATCTTCCTGTTTGTTCAAAAGATTCTGACTGAAAAGTAGAGTACCACCTGCCTCCTTTTACCTTCCTTAGCATATATTAAAATTCTCATTTTTGGCATGCGAACATATTCGCGCATTTGTATGTTGAGACAGAAGAAGATAATGGCAGTAGACAGGAGACAGTGACAGAGTCACCGAAAGATATTGTGACAACGAGCTGGGCTGAATGATTGAGTGAGAAAGAGCAACTAGGTGTGGATGGGTATGACTGACTTACAGCGATGGATTAGTGGGTGTGAGTGAGTTACAATTAGGGGAGCTTCTGGCAGGTTGAGGTGAGTTGTATGTTTAAAAATAGCGTGAATATGTCTGCATGATAGATTTTTTTGGGAGATATTTTAAAGGTGCTAAGGATCTCTCTGACATCGATGTGTTGTAGAATTTTAGAACATGTTTTTTGCTCGCGTATCATGTCATTTCTGTAACCCAGAATCTACTCTGAAGGAATCAACATGGATTCAGGAAACAGCGATCGTGTGAGACCCAACTCGCTTTATTTGTTCATGAGATACAGAAAATATTAGATACAGGCTCCCAGGTAGATGCCATTTTCCTTGATTTCCGGAAGGCGTTCGATACAGTTCCGCACTGTCGCCTGATAAACAAAGTAAGAGCCTACGGAATATCAGACCAACTGTGTGGCTGGATTGAAGAGTTTTTAGCAAACAGAACACAGCGTGTTGTTCTCAATGGAGAGACGTCTACAGACGTTAAAGTAACCTCTGGAGTCCCACAGGGGAGTGTTATGGGACCATTGCTTTTCATAATATATATAAATGACCTAGCAGATAGTGTCGGAAGCTCCCAGCGGCGTTTCGCAGATGATGCTGTAGTATACAGAGAAGTTGCAGCATTAGAAAATTGCAGCGAAATGCAGGAAGATCTGCAGCGGATAGGCACTTGGTGCAGGGAGTGGCAACCGACCATTAACATAGACAAATGTAATTTATTGCGAATACATAGAAAGAAGGATCCTTTATTGCATCATTATATGATAGCGGAACAAACACTTGTAGCAGTTACTTCTATAAAATATCTGGGAGTATGCGTGCGGAAGGATTTGAAGTGGAATGATCATATAAAATTAATTGTTGGTAAGGCGGGTGCCAGGTTGAGATTCATTGGGAGAGCCCTTTGAAAATATAGTCCATCAACAAAGGAGGTGGCTTACAAAACACTCGTTCGACCCATACTTGAGTATTGCTCATCAGTGTGGGATTCGTACCAGGGGTTGACAGAGGAGATAGAGGAGATCCAAAGAAGAGCGGCGCGTTTCGTCACAGGGTTATTTGGTAAGCGTGATAGCGTTACGGAGATGTTAAGCAAACTCAAGAGGCAGACTCTGCAAGAGAGGCGCTCTGCATCGCGGTGTAGCTTGCTGTCCAGGTTTCGAGAGGGTGCGTTTCTGGATGAGGTATCGAATATATTGCTTCCCCCTACTTATACTTCCCGAGGAGATCACGAATGTAAAATTAGAGAGATTCGAGCGCGCACGGAGGCTTTCCGGCAGTCGTTCTTCCCGCGAACCATGCGCGACTGGAACAGGAAGGGGAGGTAATGACAGTGGCACGTAAAGTTCCCTCCGCCACACACCGTTGGGTGGCTTGCGGAATATAAATGTAGATGTAGAAGGCAGAACGAGGTTGCTGATACCCCATATTTCAGTCAGATTCTTTTAAATAAACAATTATATATTCGCATTTTGTGTGCTCTCAAAGGAGCATATTTCCGCTGGTTTGAGATCTCTCTGTACTCACAAGGTTTAAGTCTGAATGCAAGTCGTGTTGGAGATATGTAAATAGCGTACTGTATACGGTACCTGTCTTTATAGTACCTACTGAGTCCAGTGGTGCGTTATCAAGATCAAAAATGGTTCAAATGGCTCTGAGCACTTTGGGACTTGACTACTGAGGTCATCAGTCCCCTAGAACTTAGAACTACTTAAACCTAACTAACCTAAGGATATCACACACATCCATGCCCGAGGCAGGATTCGAACCTGTGACCGTAGCGGTCGCGCGGTTCCAGACTGTAGCGCCTAGAACCGCTCGGCCACGCCGGCCGGCCGTTATCAAGTGATTATGTGCTTAAACGAAAATAAAGGAAGCTTTAATTTAAATAATATAATCATTCGCGCGCATTAATTCCTTAAGACTGCACAAAGAAATCTTGAAGAAAGTTTGATGCCCCCTCGGTCCGGCCAGTGTCTGTTCTTGGCATTTGACATTTACTTGTAAATATTACGTAGCTACAGAATTCTTTTTGTTGCATGTCATGGGCGTTTCCAGGCTGACAGTGTCTGATGTTACATAATCATTGTGCCGCACAGTGCCATGAAGGGAGCTTATTATAGTGTATATAACCAATATCACATAATTAATATAATGAGAGACATACTATAATTATTGAGAAGAATAGCTTTTCCCGATGTTGTCATTGTCACTATGACTGCTTTTAGTACGAGGGTTACCCAGAAAGTAACACACCGCATTTTTTTTTTTCCTCAGCTGAAAACAAAGCTACGAACGCGAAACGTTACGTATGCATTATTCACAGTCTCCTGAGAGCGCGCCAAGTTTCAGTCACTTCAGACAGATAGCGTAGCTGCAAGACAGTTTCAAAATGGCGTCTGTAGGTGAGGGACGTCACAAGCAACTCTCACTGCAGAGAAAGAAACTGTGGGGAATACTCACGAACGCTTGTGCGAAGTCTATGGAGCACCTGCTGTCGACAGAAGTACAGTTAGTCGCTGGGCATGGAGGGTTAGGTCATCCGAAGGTAGTTCGGCGGAGCTACACGATTTGCAGCTGTCGGAGAGATCATCCATGACTGTCACACCTGATACGTTGCAGCGAGCTGATGTCATTCGTGAGGAGAGACCCATTCGTGGAAGACATTTTGAGGGCAATGAAGAGGTGATTCACACAGTGAAGCACTAGCTCCGCCACCAGGACAGGATTGGTGCCGAAAGGGCATACACGCCCTTGTTTCGTGCTGGAGGAAGGCCATAGAACGGGATGGAGATTACGTGAAAAAATAGGGTGTGTAGATAAAACAGCATTCTTTCGTGTGTGTAACTCTCATATAGTTGAAAAAGTGCGGTGCATTACTTTCTGGACAACACTCGTACTTGTCATCTTCCCTGAAGAGGGAAAAGAAAATTACGCAGGCTGTATTTCAGTACATCCACGAGCGCACGATAGCATACAGGATAATTATAATGAACCTTTCGCTACTTGAGACAGTGTAGACGGAAAACTATTTACCTCTCTGAGGCTCTGAGCACTATGGTACTTAACATCTATGGTCATCAGTCCTCTAGAACTTAGAACTACTTAAACCTAACTAACCTAAGGACAGCACACTATTTACGAAATGGGTTCCCAACTGTATAGGAATGATGTTCAGTCTGTGCACTGCAGTGTTGGCGTTGTTAGCAGTGTTAGTGTCTTGACTTACCGTTAGGCGCCGGTACTGGTACGGCGACGTACGGTTGAAACAGAAGTGCCAGTGTGGATTACAGTTGCAGACAGTCAACATGGGTCTGGAAAAGTTGAGCAGGGCCTTACTCGTGGAGCTGTTTTACCGGCAATAGCGCTGCTGCTCTACGTATCGACGTATTAAAGGAATACGGAGAGGTCCCCCTTCCGCACCGGGGTTCAAAAACATGATTCGGAATTCGAATTAACTGGTGATTTGGGAGTTGTTCCTGCACAGACTGACATCCAACTGCATCAGAACTTGTTAAAGTTGCTGTTGCTATGGTCGAGACTGCTGGACACAATGTGGTATGTTGAGCAGTGCACTGGCTTTCTCATGACAGCTGAACATTCCATGGGCCATCGTTCGAGAAGTGCTACGAACAACTGTTAACAGGTGTCTCTTGTGCGGTTCCACGCTGTCGTTCATGCACATAGTCACCACGTTGAACAACGATTGTAAACTGGAACGTAATTCTCGAACGCAATTGGCAAATGTTAGCCTCTCATGTGGAAATTAAACTGTGTTTCTTGCAGTGGTTAATTAGTTATTTTTCATCCGCATGACATTACAAATGTTTTCACAAAGATTAATTGTCCTGTGATCAACCGTTTCTCATGGGGCCCCCTCAAGTATCGAAAATTTAGTTATAACCACCCTGTACTTCCGTCAAAACGGGTCGCATACTGAAATTTAAACTCTGACAGCACACACCACAAAACATGTCGCCACCATCTACTTTTCCATATTTTCCATCCTAATGAAGCATAAGCTTTACGCAAATCATGTTGCTAGGTCTGATTTCTGCAATTGTACAGAATTAGTTGCATTTGTAACACCATAACTCTAATGCTCTACTGATTTATTTTGCTTTTGTTTCATTTAATGTTTCATCGTTGAGCTTCTGTAAATGTTGTTTGATTGAATCGATAACACAAAATTGTATACTCCTTTCATTGTAAAAACTTTGATGTCATGATTTGATTCTATGCAATGTAGTGTATCTGTCATTTAAACTTACTGTATATATTTGGAATTTGTTTAAACAATTTTTTTAGAAATGTCAGTATGTGCAAAGGTTCTGTTTTATTTAAAATATTTGTTCTCTGTTATGTAAACTGCTGATCTTCACTTAGAGTTCTTAGCTAATTTTTATGTAAAAGTTGTTGTGGCTCCCCTCGGGAACGGAACTATGTAGCGCGCGCAAATTGTGGTTGGCTAGGTAGAAAAGGTGGAACAAGAGTCAGTCGGGAACGAACTACCAAACTGTGCACTGCCCATGTAAAAGTTGTATATTGTGCTGGTTCCGAGACAGGCTTTTCCTGCCGCTTTCCAATGCCTCGGATGGATGGACAAAGAGCTGGAATTATTCTGGAATTGATGTCTATCATCGCCACTAAGAAATGACAGAGTCCTGCAATTCTACCTGCAAGTCCACCTACCAACATGCAATCGCCACCACATTGCGCAATCACTGTAATGGAGCACTATAGTAATGTACAGTGAAGGATCAGCTCATTGGATGTTTTTGTGTGCACAAATATAAGGTAACTTATAACTGAATTTATTTACCTACCTTGATTTTTTCCCTATCACAACACCTCTCAGGTTCCTCTCCATTTGAACTATGATTACCGAGTGTCCTAGTTTGTGGAAAAAATGAAAGCCTCAAAGCCAAATAGTTAATTAAATAATGTTGTTTGATCTTTGGTAAGAAGGGAGTATTCAGATTTACTGTGGATTTAGTGAAATTGTGGGAGGTAGTAAATGTAGTTTTGTGAAAGCCTCCCAGTGATGGAAACAGTCCAATTTAAAGTTTTGTGGAGTTTCAAAGTCACATATTTAATCATTTACTTGAAAGTACAAGACTGTGGTAATAAAGCCAATTTGCTGTTGTTTTTTTTTAAGATTAGAAGTTCTTAAAACTGAGGCTTATAAAGTTTTGCTTAGTTAATGATCATAGTGCTGCCAGTAGTAAATTTTAAAAGGTGAGTCAGTTTCTTGCAAATTTGTCAACATTGTGTCTCACTGTAGTAAAAGTGGAAAACTGCAATAGTGGAAAGTTATATACTAAACTAAAACTGCTTGCTAAGTACTTGTTTCTTTCGGGTAATGAAAGTGCATATTAATAGTGTAATAGGAGCCACAGGTTATTCTTTTATGCTCATGATAAATAACAATTAAATAGAAAGACCACTATTTATGAAAAGAATAATTTCTTTATTCAAAAGACAGCGAGAAGTAACCTGTTAGTGAATTCCAATTAACTGTCATTCTAAATAAAATAGTATTTAGCTAAGAGAGACTTAACCTGTGATCAGTTCATAATTTTGCACTGAACTACATTTATGATTTTATGTCCCCTAGGAAAATGTGTGAAAAGTAATAGTGTGTAATGTTATTTGTAATATTTATGCAAATGCTCTGTTCTGCTCTGTCAGCTTCCAATCCTAACCGTGAACATATGCAGGTGTGAGAGTTCATTGCACTCGCGTGTGGCAAAATATAGGTTGTGTTTGTCCGTTGAAGTTACTCATACCTATTTTCTTAAGAATGTTAATCATTCTCTTTCCTAATTAGGCCGACGACCGTTTTCTTTATTCTTTAAACAGTGTAGATAGGCAAAAATATTGTTTGTTACTGTTCGAATATTTACGTAATTCAGACTTTTATTTCCGATAAGCCACCTCCGTTAGGTACAACACGGTCAACATAACAAAATTCCTCACAGAGGGTAACACTGCTCTGTTTCGTTAAACCCTAATTGCTTTAATAAGGTAGTTTTATATCACAACCTGCCTCCAACTTTAAGGTTATGGTACAGCAGTAACAGACGGTAGTGTTATACGTGGTTTTTCCGTGACAGGACTAGTTGTTCTGTTGGGGCATAGTACGTAATAAGGCAAACTTGGTATTTGATTGTATAAGCTACGTAAATGCTGTTGCAGTGTTATACATTGTAAGTTGCTAATGACGATACTTAGCTGATGAGATAAGCTGAGGCAAGATCGACTTACGTAAGTTAACGCCTGTTATGAGGGCATTTAAAAGTATTTTAATAACTGGTGAGCTTTAGGTATGTGTATTATGCCCGCAAAAGCGACGATTCTTTACCTCGTTTATGACGCCGTTGCCAACATGCATTAACGTACCATTTACCATCTTCCTTAAATGTGCAGTTGGATTATATTACGTTTATGAGTAGAGGAAAATGTACTTCCGTTAAAACAGTCGTTGTGCCAAATATTTGCGTCGTAAAAACATTCCTTTCCGTATATTTCATCCTAATGAACCTTAGACGTAAGAGGAATCATGTCACTATGTCTGCCTGGTACCCACGCCTATTTACAATATAAGTTAATTTTTATGACATTAATAACCTGTTGCAAACATGTCAAACGTACATTAACACTCATAAAAGAGGCGGTTATAATTTCAATCTGTAATTTTCTTACGTAATTTTAAATCTATTTCAATAACGATTTGCGATTTTAAGACGTATGTGTGTTAATACCCGTAAAACAGCTGCGTTTGCTACAATTCATGGAACTGGTTTCGTATCGCATTAGGCTTAATGAGGTAGTTTTCCACCAAAACGTATACCGATAGAGTTTTGACTCTCTCATCAAGCAATTTAATTTAATAATTTAAATTGTGGTAAGTTCCGTGGGACAAAACTGCTGAGGTCATCGGTCCCTAGGCTCACACACTACTTTATCTAACTTAAACTAACATACGCTAAGCACAACTCACACACCCATGGCCAAGGGACGACTCCAACCTCCAACGGGGGCAGCCGCGCGAACCGTTCAAGGCGCCTTGACTGCACGGCTACCCCGAGTGGCCATCAAGAAATTATATGTCTTGCTGTTTAACGTTAGAACGTTCCTGATCAGATACTTTATGTTAACCGTACACAACCAACTTACTCCATTTCATGCTAAACGACGGCTCTATACACAGTCAGATGTGTTTGATATGTGGCCCTTGGCTACTAAATGTAAGACATCACGTTTAAGTTGAAACTGTTACTTTCTTGCATTTTATTATGGCGTTGGTTGGTTGGTTGATTTGGGGGAGGGGACCAAACAGCGAGGTCATCGGTCTTATCGGAGTAGGGAAGGATGGGGAACGAAGTCAGCCGTGCCGTTTCAAAGGAACCATCCCGGCATTTGCCTGAAGCGATTTAGGGAAATCACGGAAAACCTAAATCAGGGTGGCCGGACTCGGGTTTGAACCGTCGTCCTGCCGAATGCGAGTCCAATGTGCTAACCACTGCGCCATCTAGCTCCGTTTGCTACGGCGCAACACATTGTATTTCTCACGCTTCTGAAGATGCTCGCATCAATGGAGTTAAGCATGGCAATAAACGAAAGTTTATGTGCCTTGTGATAGCTTTTCAATTTTAATTATAATAACTCATTACGTTTATCATAATCCGCATATTGGATTAGTAGTTGTACTCCGTTGGTGCAGTTAGAATCCCCATTTCTCTCTCCCAGCGTTTAGTCTGTGGCACAGCATCCACTGTTTTTAGGATTTGGCAAACTTATTTTATTTTAACTTTGTGGCCGGATGTCCTTCGTGTCGCCACAGACGTCGTTTAACCTAAGAAAGGGAATCCAGCATGAGGCGAAATCTAAATAATGTGTATGAGATACTGTAAACTTTGTACTGCATATTATCAAATTTTAATTGTTTGTGAATCGTATTTTCTGAGACGGAGGCTGGAGACAAGCCCAGCATTTGTCTTCACGAGTGGGTAAAACCACCTAACGACCATGCTCAGATTAGCCGGTGTAACAGACCGAAAGATGTTACTCTGTCTCGTGGAAAAATTTCGCCTCTGGGAGCGCTTTGCGCATTAAGGTAAAGGAGCAGATAGTTAGACTCTGCAACTCTTCAAACGCATCTTTACTTGAAATCCGATTATTATTTTTATTATTCTTAACGTCATTTTCTGTAGTTTTAGTACTCATAGTCTGGTCATATTTTGTGCGCCTGATCCCCAAAAATGATGCCGCAGGTAAAGACTCATTGCACATAGGAACAGCTTATAAGTACTGGATGTTACTCATTTACGACAGATTAGCGTCTTTGCGTGCTCATTGCACTTCAAAACCTACCAAAAAAGTTTTATTTACACAATCTATTCCGTTCCGTATATAGAGGGTCTATACAAGGGCGATGTACTTGGGCACAATATTATGAAAATGGAAGAGCATATAGATGAAAATGAAATAGGAGATATGATACTGAGTGAAGAGTCTGACAGAGCATTGAAAGATCTAAGTCGAAACAAAGCCCCGAGAACAGACAACATTCCATTAGAACTACTGATAGCCTATGGAGAGCCAGCCAGCCCTGACAAAACTCTACCATCTGGTGAGCAAGATGTATGAGACAGGCGAAATACCCTCAGACTTCAAGAAGAATATAATAATTCCAATCCCAAAGAAAGCAGGTGTTGACAAATGTGAAAATTACCGAACTGTCAGTTTAATAAGTCACGGCTGCAAAATACTAACGCTAATTCTTTACAGACGAATGGAAAAACCGGTAGAAGCCGACCTCGGGGAAGATTAGTTTGGATTCCGTAGGAATGTTGGAACACTTGAGACAATACCGACCTTACGACTTATCTTAGAACATAGATTAAGGAAAGGCAAACCTACGTTTCTAGCATTTGTAGACTTAGAGAAAGCTTTTGACAATGTTGACTGGAATACTCTCTTTCAAATTCTGAAGGTGGCAGGTGTAAAATACAGGGAGCGAAAGGCTATTTACAATTTGCACAAAAACCAGATGGCAGTTATAAGAGTCGAGGGACATGAAAGGGAAGCAGCGGTTGGGAAGGGAGTGAGACAGGGTTGTAGCCTGTCCCCGATGTTATTCAATCTGTATATTGAGCAAGCAGTAAAGGAAACAAAAGTAAAATTCGGAGTAGGTATTATGGTCCATGGAGAAGAAATAAAAACATTGAGGTTCGCCGATGACATTGTAATTCTGTCAGAGACAGCAAAGGACCTGCAAGGGAAGTTGAACGGATTGGACAACGTCTTGAAAGGAGGATTTAAGATGAACATCAACAAAAGCAAAACGAGGATAATGGAATGTAGCCTAATTAAGTCGGGTGATGCTGAGGGAATTAGATTAGGAAATGAGGCACTTAAAGTAGTAAAGGAGTTTTGCTATTTGGGGAGCAAAATAACTGATAATGGTCGAAGTAGAGAGGATATAAAATGTAGGCTGGCAATGGCAAGGAAAGCGTTTCTGAAGAAGAGAAATTTGTTAACATCCAGTATTGATTTAAGTGTCAGGAAGTCGTTTCTGAAAGTATTCATATGGAGTGTAGCCATGTATGGAAGTGAAACATGGACGATAAATAGTTTGGACAAGAAGAGAATAGAAGCTTTCGAAATGTGGTGCTACAGAAGAATGCTGAAGATTAGATGGGTAGATCACATAACTAATGAGGAAGTATTGAATAGGATTGGGGAGAAGAGAAGTTTGTGGCACAACTTGACCAGAAGAAGGGATCGGTTGGTAGGACATGTTCTGAGGCATCAAGGGATCACCAATTTTGTATTGGAGGGAAGCGTGGAGAGTAAAAATCGTAGAGGGAGACCAGGAGATGAATACACTAAGCAGATTCAGAAGGATGTAGGTTGCAATAGGTACTGGGAGACGAAGGAGCTTGCACAGGATAGATTAGCTTGGAGAGCTGCATCAAACCAGTCTCAGAACTGAAGGCCAAAACAACAATAACAACATTCCGTTTAGAATAATCATTCACATTTAATGTGACAGTATTGTTTCGTTCTTCAAACTGAACCTGATGCTGTTATTTTCTTTAAACTTCGAGGTGTAAAAGTCATGGGATAGTGGTACGCACATATACAGATGGCGCTAGTATCGCGTAAGCAAACAGCAGGCCGTTGGGCGAGCTGTCATTTGAACTCAGTGATTCATGAGTGAAGGTTTCCGATGTGATTATGACCTCACGACGGGAATTAAACAGACTTTGATCGTGAGATGGTTCTTGGAGCTAGACGCATGGGATATTCTATGTCGTAAATTGTTAGGGAATTCAATAGTCCAAGATCCACAGTGTGAAGAGTGTGCCGAGAATACCAAATTTCTGATACTCCCTTTCACCATGGACAACGCAGTGGTCGACGGCTTTCACTTAACGACCAACAGCAGCAGCGATTGCGTGGAGTTAGCAGTGCTAATAGACAAGCAACACTGCGTGAAATAACCGCAGAAATCAATGTGAGAAGTACTACTAACGTATCCGTTAGGGCGAAATTTGACGTTAATGGCCTATGGCAGCGCAAGACCGACGCGATTGTCTTTGCTAACAGCACGACATCGCCTGCAGCGCCTCTCCTGGGTTCGTGACCATATCGGTTGGACCCTAGACGACTGGAAAACCATGGTCTGGTCAGATGAATCCTGATTTCAATTGTTAAGTGCTAATGGTAGGGTTCGAGAGTGGCACAGACCTCGCAAAGCTATGGGCCCAAGTTGTCAACAACCCACTGTGCAAGCTGCATGATGATGTGGGCTGTGTTTACATGGAATGGACTGCATCCCCTGGTCAACCTGAACCGATCACTGGCTGGAAATGGTTGTTTGGCTACTTGGGGATCATCTTCACCCATTCATGGACTTCATGTTCACAAACAACGATGGAATTTTTACGGATGAGAACGCGCCATGTCACTGGGACTCAGTTGTTCACGACTGGTTCCAAGAAAATTCTGGACTATTCATTCACATGATTTGGCCACCCATATCTCCCGACATGACTCTCATCGAACATTTGTGGGACATAATCGAGAAGTCAGTTCATGCACAAAATCCTGCGCCAGTAACACTTTTGCAACTGTGAATAGTTATAGAGGTAACATGGCTCAATATTTCTGCAGCGGACTTCAGCGACTTGTTGATTCCATACTACGTCGAGTTATTGCACTACGTCAGGTAAAAGGAGGTCTGACAAGATATCAGGAGGTATCCCATGACTTTTGTTATCTCAGCGTATTTAACTTACACTTTCTCGACCAGATGTAAACGTCCGTGATGGTTTCATTAGCTTTCTCTACCAGCAGTTCTGATGTATCTGTAGTTACAATGTTGGTGTTACCCGGAATGAGTGCTCGAGTTTATTTAATCTCGTGTATTACTCCCTAAACGATCTTGAGTGGTTAGTGTGTCTTCACTGCCATTTGGAGGACCTAGGTTCTATTCCCGTCATGTCAGCGATATTTTCTTGATGAGAAGACAATGAAATAATCTCAGCGTCGTGAGACCAATCGAGAAGATAATTGAATGATAAGTACCGTCTCCAAAAGTCGGAAAGCAGAATACACCCAATAACGCAATTTGTATCGATACCTCGCTAATATAGGAGTAGAAGTATCATCACCGACAGTATCGCAATGCAGTGATTCCTTACGAATTATTTAACTTCTCTAAAACACAACCGTACTTTTTTAGAGCACAAAACGAAGTAAGAAATTATGCTGTGTTTTCATGAATCAACGAGAGTGTAAAATCAAACACCATGGCAAGGAGTACAATGAAAACATTCGTGCCGCTGCTATAGTGCATCATTATAAGCATTTCTTCCAGTACAAGGTCACATTTACAGGAGCTATTTTATCAGACAGAATCATTTTTTATTCTTAATACCGCTCTTTGTTTCGTGTGCACTAAATACACTCATGCTCATAAATTAAAGATAATTGCAGAATGTGGTGCCACACAACGTGGCACTACACAAAAGTGGCGCTAATAGCATAGGCACATAGGGAACATAAACGACACAAATCTGTAAGTCCACAGTATTGGTGATAAGTTCAGAAAACAGTCCCGAAACACATGTGCTACAAAACGCCACTGTTTCCTATGCATGTTCCCTGACATCTGTATCGGATATGATAACCATGCACACGTACACAGGCTGCACAACGGGTTGGCATACTCGGGATCAGGTGGTCGAGCAGCTGCTGCACCAGTACCTGTCGGAGCTCCTAAAGTGTCCTAGGGGCGTGAAGACGTGCAGCGATACGTCGACTGAGAGCATCTAAGACGTGCTCGATGGGGTTTAGGTCTGGAGAACAGGCAGGCCACTCCATTTCCCTGATATCTTCTGTTTCAAGGTACTCCTCCACGATGGCAGCTCGGTGGGGCCGTGCGTTATCATCCATCAGGAGGAAGGTGGGACCCACTGCACCCCTGATAAGGCGGACGTACTGGTGCAAAATGAGGTCCCGATACATCTGACCTGTTACGGTTCCTCTGTCAAAAACATGCAGGGGTGTACGTGCACCAATCATAATCCCACCCCACACCATCAAACCACGACTTCCATACAGGTCCCTTTCAAGGACATTAAGGGGTTGATATCTGGTTCCTAGTTCACGCCAGATGAAAAACCAGCGATAATCACTGTTCAGACTACACCTGGACTCGTCCGTGAACATAACCTGGGACCACTACTCCAAAGACATTTACTGTGTTCTTGACACCAGGCTTTACGGGCTCTCCTGTGACCAGGGGTCGGTGGAATGCACTAGAATGCACCTTGCAGGTCTCCGGGCGCATAAACCATGTCTGTTCAGTCGTCTGTTGACTGTTTCTCTGGAGACAACTGTTCCAGTGGCTGCGGTAAGGTCCCGAGCAAACCTACTTGCAGTACTCCGTGGCCGTATGCGGGCACTGATGGTGAGATATCGGTCTTCATGTGGTGTTGTACACTGTGGACGTCCCGTACTGTAGCGCCAGGTTACGTTTCCTGTCTGCTGGAATCGTTGCCAAAATCTTGAGATCACACTTCGTGGCACATGGAGGGCCCGTGCTACGACATGCTGTGTTTGACCAGCCTCCAGTTGCCCTTGTATTCTACGCCTCATAACGTCATCAATATGTGTTCTTTGAGCTGCACAGCCACCATTAGCACGTCTGAAAACGTCTGCACACTTACTCGCTGCACTGTACTCTGACATGCACCAACACACCTCTGCGTATGTGGACTGCTGCCAGCGCCACCGTACGAGAACCGCAGGTCAAATCCACTGCATGGTCATACTTAGAGGTGATTTAAACCGGCGAACCGCCTACCAGAGCGTTGTTTCCCCTTGTATCTGAATTATCCTTAATTTATGAGCATGAGTGTAGATGCTACATACATATAAATTCGCATTCAATTCGTAGCTACAGTTTATTTTCTCCAACAGCATTCGGTACCTCCTGATGTTTTTTACGATACTATGAAATTATCGAATCCAGTCTGGGAACGACTACTTACAGGGCTAGAAGAAACTATGTTAAATGAGGGATCTAGGAATATAGCGGGGGAGTGTGCTGTACCCAGAGGCTATCGACCTAGGAACGCTTGATGTCTTCTGGTCGGTACTTCACTCTAGTGACTGATTTTAGAATCAAACCAAGGAAGCGCACTAAAGACCACCATACGCAATTTCCGTCATTTGCTGCCGTTTTTGCAATTATTAGACATGACGTTGCGTTTTCTACACAGTTAAGTGCTATATAATATACGGTGTTTATAAATTAGTTACGTAGAAGTAACCCTTAATTGAGAAAATACAGAATTCATCACTAAAATGCAGTATATCTTCAAGTTTTATAGCCGCCTAACGCAGTTCCCGACGTTCCCGGTAGGTGGTATGTGCAAATGAGTTATTCCAACACTAGTATAACGATGCGGAGCTGGCACACTGTTGTTTATGGTTCCATGAATCGAAAGCCTCCACTTCAGTTCAGAAACATTTCAGGACTACATATCGCAAGCTACCACCTGAATGATGAACTGTTATTAATTGGTACAATCGTTTCACCGAAACTGGCTGTGTTACTGTTGCCACCATACACCAGACTTGCTTCATATGATTTGGCAGGAAATTGATCACAGATAGGACATTTTTCTTGGTGCAAAAGGTATCTACATTGAACATTTGTAAATGAAACTTGAAGATATACTGCATTCTATGCAGTATCAAACGTTTCTGTAAGTTTCCAGAATGAGATTTTTATTCTGCAGCGGAGTGTGCGCTGATAGGAAAGTTCCGGACAGATTAAAACCGTGTGCCGGACCGAGACTCGAACTCGGGATCTTTGCCTTTCGCGGGCAAGTGCTCACCAAATGAGCTGCTCTGCATGACTCACGACCCGTCCTCACAGCTTAAATTCTGCCAGTACCTCGTCTCCTACCTTCCAAACTTCACAGAAGCTCTTCTGCAAACCTTGCAGAACTAGCACTCCTGAAACAAAGGATATTGCGGAGACATGGCTTAGTCACAGATTGGGGGATGTTTCCAGAACGAGATTTTCACTCTGCAGTGGAGTATGCGCTGATATGGAACTTCCTGACAGCTCAGTTGGTGAGCACTTGCTCGTAAAAGGCAAAGGTCCCGAGTTCGAGTCTCGGTCCGGCACACAGTTTTAATCTGTCAGGAAGTTTCATATCAGTGCACCCTCCGCTGCAGAGTGAAAATCTCACTCTGGAAACATCCCACAGGCTGTGGCTAAGCCATGTCTCCGCAATATCCTTTCTTCCAGGAGTGCTAGTTCTGCAAGGTTTGCAGAAGAGCTTCTGTGAAGTTGGGAAGGCAGGAGACGAGGTATTGGCAGAATTCAAGCTGTGAGGACGGGTCGTGAGTCGTGCTTGGGTAGCTCAGTTGGTGAGCATTTGCCTGCGGAAGACAAAGGTCCAGAGTTCGAGTCTCAGTCCGGCACACAGTTTTAATCTGTCAGAAAGTTTCTGCAAGTGATTTATCTTTTTCACAATTAAAGGTCACTTTTATGTGACTAATTTATTAGCATCCTCTATATTAACGCTATTTGGAATATATTGTTAATTCCCGAGACACCGAGTTTTCTGGTGAGTAAAATGCTGTATATTTTTAGAACTATTTACATAACTTGTATACAGATAAGCCATACTTTATCGGGTTGAACACCATCTTCTTCCTTGGAACAGAAAAAGGTCTTTTACCGTGGAACATGTAATACTTGAAAAGGAACTGATTTCTTTAACTCTTAACCGTTTCACCTGTCTTGAAAATGGAAACTTGTGTTAGTTTCCAAGAAGTTCAGTTACAAAATCCATTTAACTTGTTATTCGTTTCTGATAATACTTCTGCTTAATTTGATTTCACTTACTAGTTACTGGTGACCAGTATCGTAATAACGCAACGGTTAGACGTCTAAACACAGTAATGACAAGACTTTCTTGATTACAATGCTTTTAAATTTCAACTCAGTTTTTGTTCGTAGGTACATGACCATGCTGTACATTGAAACATGTTTTTACGTTTGGGAAAACCTTAGTTTTCTGGAAGAATCTTTGTAATTTCGGAAAAAACTGTAGGACATGAAAAATGGATGCCATCATTTACAAGTGGAATAAGAACATTTACTTTACTTCTATTACAGGGCTGGCAAGAGGCGGAAAGTCGGAAAAATGTACCCTTGGAGGCCACAACGTATCGTTAACGTTTATGAATCAACGCGAAGCGAATGTCGCTATTTCGGTTTTTATATTCCATTTCCGATAAGTATCGGAAATGAAACCTAACAACAGAAATACAGAAGGTCGACATACTTTTATTCCGTCCATTTGCCACACGAAACCATTTTGGATTCGTTAAAAATATTAGAAAGATACTTCATTTCTTGCAGCAATATTGCTATACTCCTCGCACAAAGTGTCCCCCAAACAACTGCACTCTTTAAATTTCTCCAGAAACTCTGTCAAAGTTTCTTCAGCTTCGCAAGCTGTTTTGCATATTAGAACAGAATGTAATCCCGCGCGCAATGGCAAAATACGAACTTATTTCGGGAGATCAGTACGACGGCTCTACACACTGCAGGATTTGTTGGGTGGAGTGGTGGGGCGGGGGAGACGAGTCGGCTGTCGGGTGGTCTTACATGCCCAGTATCCCGACAAGGAACGTTCGTTCGTCGGTCGATCGAAACGCCTACACCCACCCAACTTGTCGGTCGGTCAGACGGTCGGTTGGTGCGTGAGTAAAGCCTTTAATGCGTAACAAATCACCGCAGCAATTACATCTATATCTACATCTACGTACATACTCCGCAAGCCACCATACGGTGCGTGGCGGAAGGGTACCTCGTACAACAACTAGCATCTTCTCTCCCTGTTCCACTCCCAAACAGAACGAGGGAAAAATGACTGTCTACATGCCTGTGTACGAGCCCTGATCTCTCTTACCTTATCTTTGTGGTCTTTCCGAGAAATGTAAGTTGGCGGCAGTAAAATTGTACTGCAATCAGCCTCAAATGCTGGTTCTCTAAATTTCATCAGTAGCGATTTACGAAAAGAACGCATCCTTTCCTCCAGAGACTCCCACCCCAGTTCCTGAAGCATTTTCGTAACACTCGCATGATAACCAAACCTACCAGTAACAAATCTAGCAGCCCGTCTCTGAGTTGCTTCTATGTCCTCCCTCAATCCGACCTGGCCGGCCGCGGTGGTCTAGCGGTTCTAGGCGCTCAGTCCGGAACCGCGCGACTGCTACTGTCGCAGGTTCGAATCCTGCCTCGGGCATGGACGTGTGTGATGTCCTTAGGTTAGTTAAGCTTAAGTAGTTCTAAGTTCTAGGGGACTGATGACCACAGATGTTAAGTCCCATAGTGCTCAGAGCCATTTGAACCAATCCGACCTGATAAGGATCCCAAACGCTCGAGCAGTACTCAAGAATAGGTCGTATTAGTGTTATATAAGCGGTCTTCTATACAGATGAACCACATCTTCCCAAAATTCTACCAATGAACCGAAGACGACTATCCGCCTTCCAAACAACTACCATTACATGCTTGTCCCACTTCATATCGCTCTGCAATGTTACGCCCAAATATTTAATCGACGTGACTGTGTCATGCGCTACACTACTAATGGAGTATTCAAACATTACGGGATTCTTTTTCCTATTCATCTGCATTAATTTACATTTATCTATATTTAGAGTTAGCTGCCATTCTTTACACCAATCACAAATCCTGTCCAAGTCATCTTGTATCCTCCTACAGTCACTCAACGACGACACCTTCCCGTACACCACAGCATCATCAGCAAACATCCGCACTTTGCTATCCATCCTACCCAAAAGATGATTTATGTAGATAGTAAACAACAGCGGACCTACCACACTTCCCTGGAGCACTCCAGATGATACCCTCACCTCCGATGAACACTCACCATCGAAGACAACGTACTGGATTATTAAGAAGTCTTCGAGCCACTCACATATTTTGGAACCAATCCCATATGCTCGTACCTTAGTTAGGAGTCTGCAGTGGGGCACCGAGTCAAACGCTTTCCGGAAGTCAAGGAATATGGCATCCGTCTGATACCCTTCATCCATAGTTCGCAAGATATCATGTGAAAAAAGGGCGAGTGGCGTTTCGCAGGAGCGATGCTTTCTGAAGCCGTGCCGATGCAAGGACAGCAACTTCTCTGTCTCAAGGAAATTCGTCATATTCGAACTGAGAGTATGTTCGAGAATCCTGCAACAAACCGATGTTAAGGATATTGGTCTGTAATTTTGAGGATCCGTCCTTCTAGCCTTCTTATATACAGAGGAAGTAATCCGCACAGCAATATTCGGCGTAACTTTTGCTTTACTGTGCAGGGGCCGTGACGGTGATGCCGCCGACTGTCTACGAGTCTACCGGTGGAGGCCCGCGTGTTCCTCAAGGCTGGCTGTGGCGGGAGCCGCGCCTCGCGTGCCGGCTGCCGCTGTCAACAAGTGTCAGAGGGCCGCACCGCACCGCTCTCTCTGCATACAGCCGCCTGGCACCTGGCTGCAGCGGTAGCGTCACGTCACACCAGGAAAAGACCTCCAGGCTGAATGGCTCTGCGCTAGCAAAGAGGCTATCCCAGCTATTGTGTCGTAAGTTACGTGCTCGCGTGAAAGGAGACCGGTATTTGAGATGGCGATACTGTTGGCTGTGGGCTGTTTACATCTTCTTTGAGTACCTGTCTAGGAAATACACGTTTCAAATTCAAGGTCGTTACGAGTTTTCGGGTAACTTGGCGTGCTCAAACCTTTACTGGATGGACGAAACTACAATATTAGGTGTGAATGACCGATTTATGGGAAACGAAATAAAATCAACGTATTAAGTGAAACTATTATATTATGAGCTATTATAATGACACCAGACCTGCAGAATCCTTGGACATATTCTCAGTTCGAATATAATAAACTTTCTTGAGACTAAGAAGCTTATGTTCACGAATCAGCATGGTTTTAGAAAGCTTTGCTCGTGCGAAATTCACTTTGCCGTTTCTCACGTGATATATTGAGAACCATGGATGAAGGGCAACAGCCAGATTCCATATTTCTAGATTTCTGCAAAGCATTTAACACATTGCCCCATTGCAGGCTGTTAACGAAGGTACGAGCGTATGGAATAAGTTCACGGATACGTGAGTGGCTGGAAGACTTCTTAAATAATAGTACGAAACGCTACTGAGACAATTTAGAGAACCGGTATTTGACGCTGACTGTCAAATGACAACTGCCGCCGACATACATACATACATCGCGCGTAATGACCACGAAGATATGATACGAGAAATGATGGCTCATACGGGGGCGTACAGACAGCCGGTTTTCCCTCTCTCTATTGTAATAGTATCATAATAATGACTGTTATAATTCAGGAGGGAAATGACCCTCCGCAAAGCACCGTACGGTGGCTTGAGTAGTATAGATGTAGATGTACTCGTAGAACCAGAACCGAAGTGTTGTAAAATTTAATTTCATTTTTTCACGAACTGTCTTACTGTTTTTTTCAAAAACGCTCTGAGAGGTGGCATGAGCCCCCTCTCATATTTCTATCTTACTCTGAGTAATTCGATTTTCCTCTCTAATTGCATGCAGTGAAAAGTCGCTATTCCTTCACATGCGGACTTCCCACGCAGCGTCTCTCGTCACCCGGGTGGTCCAGTGACAGGCGGGTACTGCTGATCTTGAAAGGGTTAGGCCGACGGGTGTGAGGGAGTCGAGTGGATGCTTTCCAGACGCCAACATTGTCATGAGAGAGGGGGCGACACGCCCACAGGGGCCTGAAGGAGTGGCTGGGCTAGAGATTCCGTTACTTCGCAGAAACTTAGTGAAAACACTTTCTGGCGGGCTACCAGCGAGGCGTGGGAATGACTTGCGTTCCCAGGCAGTCTTGGCGGGAAAATTCCCGCGTTTTCTGCAAAATCATAACTGTGATTGGCTTGCTCAGGGGATAGCTCCGTGATGTAGCAAAATCGGCGCAGAAATTGGCGGCAAGTATCTCCATTGGTGGAATAGTAGTGCGTCGGCAATAGAGTGGAATTTTCCGCCGGTTTTCGAGTTTCTGATTGGAACTGGTTGATGTTCTGTGTTCGGCTTGTATGGGTGCTCTTGAGAGGGTCGGCTCTCGCCTTTCGGTCAGAGTAGGTTACAAGACTGAGCTCCCGCTGCTCTGGACAGCCTGCCTTTCGTTGGCTGTCTAATATACTTTCATTTAATTATAACTGTTTGATGAAGTTGCTGAATTTTCGACTTCAACGTAACTTTCCGAGTTCAGTTGGCAATTGAGCGTTCTGCGTACAAGCGGCCTATGTTGTCCGTCTTGAGCAGTTTTGGCTAACGTTGACTGTATTGGAGTTACTGTGTGACTTCTCTTGTTAAAATCACTCACTGTACCGTCAGTTCTTGTGTAGCGAGCCTTCTTCGTCTCCCTCAGAGGCGTATTTGTGTTGCTAGGAAGTCTTTAGTCTGGAACAACCAGACCAGGAGAATTTGTTTCGGGCTATACTCGCGACATTATCGTCACCACGACGTGACGTCGAAGCAACCAGCCATCGCCTCCGGTACGCCAGATCGTGTCCTTGCAGTTAAGAAGACAGCTTGGTAATATATGTCCGCAGCACCGGCAGATTAGGGAATTTTGCTCTGTGATAACCAGAGCTCAGCAGAGCGCGCCTGTTCCCGTCTTTTCTTACGTGGTTCTGTCTTGGATGTTCATTGTCTGAGTTCTCACTACTGTAACAGCAATTAATGTTGGGTTGGCTGGGTGTTTCTCTTAAGATTTGAGTTGCAAGGAATTGGCTCCACATATCACTTGGTCATCAATGTCACAATTTAGTTTATGGATAACTTCACCTTCACAGCATTTATTTGAGTATCCAATTTGATGTATTGTAAATGTTTCATGTGTTTCATTTATTATTTTGAGTTTAGTCATAATAAATCAAATTGTTATTTTGGACAGAACTTCATACTGTTAATCGGTAGAGCAACCCTTTCATTTCTCACTACGTTAATGAAACTTTCTTTTATCTAATTAATTTCTATCCAATTAAATTATTGCAGGTGCCAAACTCTTTTCTACTCCACTTGCAGGGTCGATTGCAGTCAGTTCGTGTTTCTTCTTAATCCATGTGCAACAGCAAAAGTCGGAGTTAGAAAGGGGGGGGGGGGCTTAGAGCATCATATCCATATGAAGATTCTAGAAGAATTTAGTGTTAAATACACTGCTAGCCCCGGCACCTCACAGCTCTTGTAAATGGAAACACACATTTCAGTGGAACATAATTTCCGGTGTTACTTTTTCTTTTATGTGATCACCGTGTCAGTTTCCAGTATTTCCAAATTAGCATATCCCATACGTGAAAGAAGCATTTAAGCACAGCGTTACACACACATTTTTTTTCAAGACGGTGAAAAGTTGCTCACTAATACGCCATGATGAATAGTTCTCTAGTAATTAGAGCCGTATAACTCTCGTTTATTTTGTGTCAGTCTTCTTACGAGATAAATGAGCCACTAATGAAGATATAAAGGTCCTAATGTCTACGGAGTATGTAGTATGCAACAAAGGAAGAAAAAAAAGCTCCTGCAAACATTGACACCTTCGGAGTTATGGTTTCCTAAGACTACTGTCAATGATCATCATGTCACTGCACTACTCTTCACATCATGTGCTCGATGTGACCGCCATCCGTTGTAATGTAACCTTTCGCCCGAGGTGTCACGGAGTAACCACCTCGTTGGAACACCATTGGTTGCTGCCGGATTGCATTGCAGGCAATGGATACGTATTCTCCACATTATTTATGGGGACCGCATACAACTAGGGTTTTACGTGTCACCAAAGCCAGAACTCCACAGGATTAAGGAGAGTAGAAGGGGTAGGCCAAAGCGTTGGCCCTTCACTAACCCATCGCAGCTGAAAGACTCGAGTTAGTTCTGCAAAGTATCCCTTTTTCCGAAAGTCGCTGGAACAGAGTACTAAACATCTTTACAGATGGCGTACGGCGTCGTGGATAGTTGGTAATATACGGATTACATGCCCGTAGGCTGCTTCCATCTGCTTGTCCGTAGCAGTACGCCATTTCTGCCGTCTTCTGTGTTCAATAGTAGGCCTCCATTGGTAGATACATGTCCAATGATGAACACAGGAACGAATTACAATGATGTACTGCTGTGTCACAACAAACAGTGCGCCATGTGAACACTACCGGAACACCAGATGAAAATAACATTCCTGAGCGATGCAATACGTACCGTAGTACGATGTGCAATACAGTACGTGTTGTGACGCATTCGAGCTTGATAGCAATGGGAAATACGTTGTGCTGCAGAAACCTCTACTACGCACGCCGTTTCCTCGCCTGTCTCCTGCCAAAGTATTTGGTATGCAAGATATGCTCTTCGTACACAAGCAGGTCATAACACCAAAACTATGAGGTTATGACCGTTGTTTTAGGAGTCTTTTTTATTCCACTGATGCCTACTAGATCCTCTGCAAATATTGGAACCTTTTTCCTGGACCCCCTGTGCACTTAAATATAAAAAGCAGCGATCAGCCGTTTGTAAAATTAATTACAGACTTTGTTTTACTAGTAGTACTCTGGTGAACTGATGTCTAGCTACGATGACGTCTTAGTAAAAACCAGTTGTGACGCGAAGAACGAAATATTCCTCAAATGCATGTGTGATTGGTTACAATTTGGACTAAAAGAGGGGATCGAGAGTATGGAAAGCATAACATATCGAATAGTTGGGGCGACACTATTTAATAAACCCTTAGCAAGTTTTCGGCCGAGCACTTGAAAGTGATTTTTAAGAGATGAGGCGCCCGTCGTCTGTGTAGCTGTTCAGTGGCTGGACAAACATATGGAAACACTGCGAGAAATGCATGCTTGAACATAAATTCAGATGCTAGCCAAGCCTTCAGGTTGCGCTGTTGTATGAATGTGTGGTGTCTGTTCTTTCGGCCATCTCCGAAAGAACAGAAACCACGCAGAATCCGCAGCTGTTATACATTATATATAAATTGCAGGTGGATAGGGGAAGAAAGGAAAGGAAAGGGGGGGGGGGGGGGGGGTATCACTGCTATCAGCTGCACTGGAACATTACGTGGAGTCCGCGGCGACAAGTCGAAATGTGTACCGGAACGGGATTCGAACCCGGGGTCTCCTGCTTACTAGGCAGGTGAGGTAAACACTGCGCCATCCGGGACGCAGTGTTAGCGCCACTGCGACATTGCTTTTTTTTCAGCATTCCTTCAATGGATCCAGGTCATCTAGTATATCCAGTTTTACTGAATTGACTTTTGATCTGCTCATTACTCTTTCTCCAGACGGAATAGCCACATCGATACCCCGGAGAATTTTTTTCAGCGGGTACTTAACACCTACAGATTAAGTGGATTGTTGGTTTTCATCTTTCCATTTTCGGTTGCTCTGGTGAGTGCATAAACACCTGGTAGTCCTTCATAAAGCTCCTCCTTGGCCGATGTCGTGACCTGAAGTAAATACACACATGCAAAGGATGCTTCCTGTCTTTCAGACACACCCAGAAAAAAGAAATATGAAACTTCCGCACGCCTCCTCTGAAGATAAGCCTGAAAGATCTCTAAAAATAGATTACAGAAATAAAAAACTATTTCATAAATGACGGGTTGTAGTTATCTGTACTTATTTATATATACAGTACTTTGTAAATTTCATATCGGTACAGAATTTTCAGGTGATGTTTCATGAAGCATTCTTGCTCCGTGGTGTAATGTCTCGAGCAACCTTAGTTTCGGACATTCATTGGCGATCCTGCTAATTTCTCGTGGATCAAGCGAACCAGCGAGGAGCAAAAATATTCAGCGGCGTTGAAGCACAGCTCGCGATTTGCGGTCCATTAGACTCTGGGGGGTACTCCCCAAGAAACATTGACAAGTTTACGAAGTAATTTGTCTCTCATCTATCCTTTTTGTTAAAAAAAAAGTGAAGTGCCTGGGGTAGATGTCTGCGTTTGGGTTTTAGTTGTGCTATCTAGCAAATAGTCTCGCAGGTATAGTTGCACAGTTTTTAATTAATAAGTGTGCTTATGTCAGTAGCGTTACAACAAGATGGGTTGATTAACGTCATTTTGGTGTAACTGTTTGCCAGTTTTTTCAAATGATAGATTGTTTGGCACTTCGACGGTAGCCTGATGTGTGTGCTGTACAAAAATTTATCTGCTGCAGCACCATCCTCTCCACGTACTTCTGACTGCAACTGCCTACACTGGACGTAGGTTGGAGCAATATATTTTTGCCTTTCGAGCATGTTCTGTTGCATTGCTAAGCCATTACCTACGTACCGACCATAGGCATGTAGACGCAACCTTCGTCACACGCGTTTTCATTGTTTCCGAGACTTGTCGTTGACGTAAGGCCCATGCCGTGCAGTTTGACGGCACTGTCATGCATACGTCACTGGTATGTTCTCTTCCGCCGCATAAGGTAATGTTATCAAGCCTCGACCATTATGCCTGTTTCAAATTTGTGCTGGTTGCGTCCATACGTCATTCAACTGGTCTAATATTATATCGTGCTACATAACTAGATACTTCCCCATGAACCATGGACCTTGCCGTTGGTGGGGAGGCTTGCGTGTCTCAGCGATACAGTTGGCCGTACCGTAGGTGCAACCACAACGGAGGGGTATCTGTTGAGAGGCCAGACAAACATGTGGTTCCTGAAGAGGGGCAGCAGCCTTTTCAGTAGTTGCAGGGGCAACAGTATGGATGATTGACTGATCTGGCCTTGTAACACTAACCAAAACGGTCTTGCTGTGCTGGTACTGCGAACGGCTGAAAGCAAGGGGAAACTACAGCCGTAATTTTTCCCGAGGACATGCAGCTTTACTGTATGATTAAACGATGATGGCGTCCTCTTGGGTAAAATATTCCGGAGGTAAAATAGTCCCCCATTCGGATCTCCGGGCGGTAATTACTCAAGAGGACGTCATTATTAGGAGAAAGAAAACTAGCGTACTACGGATCGGAGCTTGGAATGTCAGATCCCTTAATCGTGCAGGTAGGTTAGAAAATTTAAAAAGGGAAATGGATAGGTTAAAGTTATATATAATGGGAATTAGTGACGTTCGGTGGCAGGAGGAACAAGACTTTTGGTCAGGTAAATACAGGGTTATAAATACAAAATCAAATAGGGGTAATGCAGGAGTAGGTTTAATAATGAATTAAAAAAATAGGAGTGCGGGTAAGCTACTACAGACAGCATAGTGAACGCATTATTGTGGCCAAGATAGACACGAAGATCACGCCCACTACAGTAGTACAAGTTTATGAGCCAACTACCTCCGCAGGTGACGAAGAAATTGATGAAATGTATGATGAGATAAAAGAAATTATTCAGACAGTGAAGGGAGACGAAAACTTTATAGTCATGGGTGATTGGAATTTGACAGTAGGAAAAGGGAGAGAAGGAAACGTAGTAGGTAAGATATTGATTGGGGATAAGAAATGAAAGAGGAAGCCGCCTGGTAGAATTTTGCACAGAGCGTAACTTAATCATAGCTGACAATTGGTTCAAGAATCACAAAAGAAGGTTGTATACATGGAAGAAGCCTGGAGATACTAATAGGTATCAGATACATTATATAATGGTAAGACAGAGATTTAGTAACCAGGTTTTAAATTGTAAGACATTTTCAGGTGCAGATGTGGACTCTGACCGCAATCTATTGGTTATGAACTGTAGATTAAAACTGAAGAAACTGCAAAAAAGGTGGGAATTTAAGGAGATGGGACTTGGAGAAACTGACTAAAACAGAGGTTGTACAGAGTTTCAGGGGGAGCATAAGGGAACAATTGACTGGAATGGGGGAAAGAAATACAGTAGAAGAAGAATGGGTAGCTTTGAGGGATGAAGTAGTGAAGGCAACAGAGGATCAAGAAGGTAAAAAAGACTAGGGCTAGCAGAAATCCTTGGGTAACAGAAGGAATATTGAATTTAATTTATGAAAGAAGAAAATATAAAAATGCAGTAAATGAAGCAGGCAAAAAGGAATACAAACGTTGTAACCTCCCCACGAAAATATATTAATTAAATGATTTTCAAAGTATTGTAACCTCTGAACAAAATTGGTTCCCATTTATAGTCTCCGTGCAGAAATGCATTCACATTTAATGTAACCACAAAATTCAATTCCTAAACCTGGAAATAATAAAAAAATTCAGTAACCTGGTAAATTTTATGACGACAGCAACCTGCGCCACGGCCCTGTACTCTGAATAAAAAAGCAAAAATTCTTACCTCAATAAAAATTGCGAATATATCTGCTCTTACCTAAAAAAATTTCCGCACAGCTCCGTGCAATGCTGGCCTATGCTTTGAGACTCGTGAAAGGAATTAATTATTCATTGGATAAAATCTTTAAATTTTAAATTTTAAAAAAATTACTTTATATTACAAAAAATATTATTGGGGCATTTTTTGAAAGAAATTGGATGACAGTTAACATACACTACTAGATATGAGCAAGGCTGCTTCTTTACCTTCTACAATAATACTCATCCTCCAGAGTCCCGACCAGAGTAGACTGCAGACAAGCGCAGACACGCGCCGACTACCGCCGACTACTGCCGACTCACGCAGTCTACCACTCACTACCACTGACTAATGCCGACTAGCGACAAGCAACAACTAACTACATACTGCTCTCTGGTCAGAGACTCTCCTAAGTCTTGCCTGTTGCAGGCAGCGCATACATCGCATACCTCTTACAACGTCTCAAAAATGAGATCGACAGGAAGTGCAAAATGGTTAAGCAGGGATGGCTAGAGGACAAATGTAAGAATTAAAGGCTTATCTTACTAGGGGTAAGATAGATTCTGCCTACAGGAAAATTAAAGAGACGTTTGGAGAAAAGAGAACCACTTGTATGAATATCAAGAGCTCAGATGGAAACCCAGTTCGAAGCAAAGAAGAGAAAGCAGAAAGGTGGAAGGAGTATATAGAGGGTCTACATAAGGGCAATGTACTTCAGGACAATATTATGGAAATGGAAGAGGATGTAGATGAAGATGATATGGGAGATATGATACTGAGTGAAGAGTTTGATAGAGAACTCAAAGAACTAAGTCGAAACAAGTAGACAACATTCCATTAGAACTACTGACAGCCTTGGAAGAGCCAGTCCTGACAAAACTCTACCATCTGATGAGCAAGATGTATGAGACAGGTGAAATACCCTCAGACTTCAAGAAGAATATAATAATTCCAATCCCAAAGAAAGCAGATGTTGACAGATGTGAAAACTATCAGTTTAACAAGTCACGGCTGCAAAATATTAACGCGAATTCTTTACAGTCGAATGGAGAAACTGGTAGACGCCGACCTCGGGGAAGATCAGTTTGGATTCCGTAGAAATACTGGAACACGAGAGGCAATACTGAGCCTACGACATATCTTAGAAGAAAGATTAAGGAAAGGTAAGCCTACGTGTCTAGCATTCGTAGGCTTAGAGAAAGGTTTTTACAATGTTGACTGGAATATTCTCTTTCAAATTCTGAAGGTGGCAGGGGTAAAATAAAGGGAGCGAAAGGCTATTTACAATTTGTACTGAAACCAGATGGCAGTTATAAGAGTCGAGGGACATGAAAGGGAAGCAGTGGTTGGGAAGGGAGTGAGACAGGGTTGTAGCCTCCCCCCGATGTTATTCAATCGTATACTGAGCAAGCAGTAAAAGAAACAAAAGAAAAATTCAAACTAGGAATTAAAATCCATGGAGAAGAAATAAAAACTTTGAGGTTCGCCGATGACATTGTAATTCTGTCAGAGACAGCAAAAGACCTGGAAGAGAAGTTGAACGGAATGGACAGTGTCTTGTAAGGAGGATATAAGATGAACATCAACAAAAGCAAAACGAATTAAGTCGGGTGATGCTGAGGGAATTAGATTAGGAAATGAGACACTTAAAGTAGTAAAGGAGTTTTGCTATTTGGGGAGCAAAATAACTGATGATGGTCGAAGTAGAGAAGATATAAAATGTAGACTGGCAATGGCGAGGAAAGCGTTTCTGAAGAAGAGATACTTGTTAACGTCGAGTATAGATTTAAATGTCAGGAAGTCTTTTCTGAAAGTATTTGTACGGAGTATAGCCATGTATGGAAGTGACACATGGACAGGAAGAGAATAGAAGCTTTCGAAATGTGGTGCTACAGAAGAATGCTGAACATTAGATCGGTAGATCATGTAACTAATGAGGAGGAATTGAGTAGGATTGGGGAGAAGAGGAGTTTGTGGCACAACTTGACTAGAAGAAGGGATCGGTTGGTAGGACGTGTTCCGAAGCATCGAGGGATCACCAATTTAGTACTGGGGTCAGCGTGGAGGGTAAACATCGTAGAAGGAGACCAAGAGATGAGTACACTAAGCAGATTCAGAGGGATGTAGGCTGCAGTAGGTACAGAGAGATGAAGAAGCTTGCGCAGGATGGAGTAGTATGGAGAGCTGTATCAAACCAGTCTTTGGACTGAAGACCACAACAACAACAACAACAACAACAACTAGGTGCTTCACTGCCAACTTTGAAGAATGCGTAACTTTACGATTGAATTCACAGGATAGCGCATCTCGATCTGCATGTATACTCCGCAAGCCATATTATGGTGTGCAGCGGAGGGTACTTAGAGTAACTGTGTCACTTTCACCCTTTCCTGTTCCAGTCACGAATGATGAGAGAGAGAAGGAAGACTGTCGGTAGAAAGGTACGTTTTACATTGATGGGTTGTTTGGGAGAAAGTGGTATGTTGTCTGACTATTATAGGAACGTGTACCTTGGAATTACACAAGTGAACCACACCTTGATGCACACCTCCTATCTTTGTGGCTGGCATTTGCAGTCGAATTGCATCTCCGTGACACATTGAGACTTACCAAACGAGCCTATGATGAAATGACTGACTTTCCGTATACATTCTCTGTTCCATCTGTCAGTCCCATGACCGATATTCTATCGAACGCTGATTTTGTAAGGCGGAGTAAGATTCCGCAGGATTCTTCAGATGAATCTCAATCTGGAATCTTGGAATCTGTCTGTCCTACGATTATTTTTATATGGCCGTTTCACTTTAAATAGCTCTGTACACATGGGCGCCAACAAAATTTTTGTCAAGAGGGTACAAAAATCTGAAATTGGCAATTTAGATGTAACTGATTCTTTGTGTTTGAAAGCATACTGTGCCACGAAATGAATTGTATCTTAGACGATTGATATCCATTTAGCATTAATAAGGTAAATTACTTTGATACCGAATGGATAACCAATCTCAACAGTACTTCTGATTATTAATATGGATATGAATGTCATCTTTTTTATTCATCGATCTGAAATTATATCTACATATGGTTAAAGCCACTGTAGTCAACGAGTTACGAAACAAAACTAGAAAATATTTACATAAAGTATTTATTCATGTCCCCGTTAGGTTATGTTTAAAGTGTCCCCTACCCTGTGTCTGTACACCTGTCGCAGATGACTAATGCACGTTACAGTCTCCAATTATTGTTCAGCATTAGTGAAAGGAAACGATATAGGATCTATCAACATGTTTATGTGCGCTACGCTGTACCTATTTATGTTTAGGATCAACTGACAATTCCTCCATCAAGCGTCGATCCTGTGCAGATCTTCCTGCAGCTTGCTACAGTATTCTAGGGTTGCGACTTCTATGTATATAATAGCTTTACCTGCGTACAGTTTCATGGAGTTACAGTCGTTATTCACTATACTACAAACAGTAGTAATCTTGTAACAACAACGACTCTGTACTATTGTACATATAAGTAATCCTTTTGATCTGATTTTACGATAAACTTGTGTAATTGATGTTCTGATTTCATTTCTTTTTGTTTCTTGCCATTATGTTAAGAAAACTGTAAATAGGTTTCAATGTGAATAGTAATGTTTATGTCAAATGTCAAGTAATATTGTAATAGAATTGAAATGTAACAAATGTTAAAATTGTTGTAAGATGTTTAAAATTGTAACTGTGCGTCTGGTCCATACGTAGGCAATGTGTTAGGATATGTAGAATGCAAAACCTCGGGGGAATATCCGGTCTGTCAGGGAGCGGTAGAAGGTGGATGGCAGGCGAGCGCGGGAAAATGAGTGCAGGCACTGCACGGCACAACGGTCACAGTAGTAGTTGGAGTTTGGCACTGGTTTGAGCAACACCTTCTGGAACGAGGAGGCTCTCCTGGAAGACATAGTTTCACTGAGCCTCGGGTATGCCGTTCCAACGCCCACACAGCATGGCAAAATTCCATAGGCACTAAATGGAAAAGTATTGCGACGCTAAGAAGAATTAAAGTGCCGATACATCAAGAGCCATAGCTGTGGTTGTATGTGTGCTCTGTGCCTCGCCATCTTGCCGCCCGCCAACCGCCGCATCGATACTAACAGGTTGAAACTTTTAGTACTGTATTCGTATGGATCAGAGAGTGAACTGTGTTTGTTTGGTGCAATAATAACCCAAATTTTACCAGAACTTTTCCATCATTTAATTATCCACACAACTAACCTAGACAGGGCCCTTTCCAAACGTTCTGCAATCCGAGTGTCCCGAAATGAAAATTAAAAATTGAGTTAATAATAATTATTTGCAGAACTAGCTATATTAGAATGGAGTTTAAGGAAATGTTTTGTTAATGAACCAGTAAATGAATAGCGAAGGTCTAACGAAGTCAGAAGATAACTTTAGTATTGATATAGTAATGAAGTTTATTATTTCGAGACAGATTTAAAGGCATTTGAATGAGCAGTAAATAAGATGAAAAGAGTAGTAACTTATATACTGGAAACCTTGAACGAATAACAAATTCAGTAATCATTTTTTTAAATACAGCGATCATAACAGTTTCACGGTCTCCCCCCCCCCCCCCCCCCCCAACTCACTTGAATTATGAAGTGTTCTAAATTGGTTTGACCAGCAAAAGTAAAGTCAATATAAAAGTCAAAATTTATCAGTGTCTTATATTTAACAAAATTGACATTTTGTGTGTGGCATGAAAGTACAATTTCTAGGGTAACGTATGCCCGATTTTAATCAGATTAATAGACAGTATAAAGTTTTGTAGTAAACATTATAGTGTAGTGTTATGTATTCGTGATTTTCCATATCAGTACAGAACGTGAAACTATCAGTTCAATAGATTTTCTGGTTCTAAAATTCTACTATACTATGTACTGTTACAACTTGTTGTTTTGCATGAATATATACCAACTTGTACAGGGAAGAAACTCAGTTAATGCTTAATTAGGCTGGCGACCGTATTATTGTCACATTGGTAGTATCTTCTGGTTTGCTTTTGATCCATCCTGACGAGTGATTGCATTTCGGACTTACTTGACGGATCATTGTTATTACAGAGTGGATGTAAGTCTGATTTGCCACCATTCAGGTACACGCGGCCCATATCTATGCGAAAATCCTTTCTCATAAGGTGAATGCCGCTCACTTACCATAGCACAGGCTTTAACGAGTACTGTGTCAGGGATTACAATCTGTAATACTTCCTTGGGGTACACCTGAAATTAGTTATATGTCTGAAGATTGCTCTCCGTTCAGAATGGCGTACTGTGTCCCATTTACTAGGAACCCTTCAATGTTTTCATAGAGCTTGTCTGATATTCCTACGACTCTTACTTTGTGAAAGTGCAGAACTGTATCGCCCACCCTCTGGTAGTCAGGGAACAGGGTTTCAAACCGACTGTCTATGCCCACTGCAGAGGAGACCTGGGTGCGTGCCTGCGATGTCCTGTCTAACCGATTACCTGAGTGCGCCCAGTCATAAATTCAATATAATCCTCAAATTCAGAGTCTCACATTCACGAAGGTCTCAGAAGTCACCTGTCGTTTTATAAATACCCATTAAACGGATGTAACCGATAACCCACACCCCCGATTCTTTAAAGACTAGAACTCTGACGCAAGATTTTCTTTCATACGTCGTATTACTTTGCAGATGAATTGAATATGTTAAATATTTGACGTTAAGCTCGTAAAACCTTAATGGCTGAAGATGCATAGCCTTAACTATGTTGGTTTTATTGGTTTCGTATTACTCACCCGTAGACTAACGAAGATGTCGAAACCGAAACGGATGAACCAAAAAAGTGATAAGCCCTTTACACGTTCACGATTTGGTAAATAGTGCATAGGTTTTTTTAATTCTATAGACATTTATACAACCAATATTGTGAACTACAGTGACGGGAAAAAAATCACAACATCAAAAAAAAAAAACTAATATAGAGTAATGAAATTTCGGGAATACATTTCTCTAGGTAACATGTTGTTGTTGTTGTGGTCTTCAGTCCTGAGACTGGTTTGATGCAGCTCTCCATGCTACTCTATCCTGTGCAAGCTTCTTCATCTCCCAGTACCTACTGCAACCTACATCCTTCTGAATCTGCTTAGTATATTGATCTCTTGGTCTCCCTCTACGATTTTTACCCTCCACGCTGCCCTCCAATGCTAAATTTGTGATCCCTTGATGCCCAAAACATGTCCTACCAACCGATCCCTTCTTCTAGTCAAGTTGTGCCACAAACTTCTCTTCTCCCCAATCCTATTCAATACCTCCTCATTAGTTACGTGATCTACCCACCTTATCTTCAGCATTCTTCTGTAGCACCACATTTCGAAAGCTTCTATTCTCTTCTTGTCCAAACTGGTTATCGTCCATGTTTCACTTCCATACATGGCTACACTCCATACAAATACTTTCAGAAACGACTTCCTGACACTTAAATCTATACTCGATGTTAACAAATTTCTCTTCTTCAGAAACGATTTCCTTGCCATTGCCAGTCTACATTTTATATCCTCTCTACTTCGACCATCATCAGTTATTTTAATTCCTAAATAGCAAAACTCCTTTACTACTTTAAGTGTCTCATTTCCTAATCTAATCCCCTCAGCATCACCCGATTTAATTTGACTACATCCCATTATCCTCGTTTTGCTTTTGTTGATGTTCATCTTATATCCTCCTTTCAAGACACTGTCCATTCCGTTCAACTGCTCTTCCAAGTCCTTTGCTGTCTCTGACAGAATTACAATGTCATCGGCGAACCTCAAAGTTTTTACTTCTTCTCCATGAATTTTAATACCTACTCCGAATTTTTCTTTTGTTTCCTTTACTGCTTGCTCAATATACAGATTGAATAACATCGGGGAGAGGCTACAACCCTGTCTCACTCCTTTCCCAACCACTGCTTCCCTTTCATGCCCCTCGACTCTTATAACTGCCATCTGGTTTCTGTACAAATTGTAAATAGCCTTTCGCTCCCTGTATTTTACCCCTGCCACCTTCAGAATTTGAAAGAGAGTATTCCAGTTAACGTTGTCAAAAGCTTTCTCTAAGTCTACAAATGCTAGAAACGTAGGTTTGCCTTTTCTTAATCTTTCTTCTAAGATAAGTCGTAAGGTTAGTACTGCCTCACGTGTTCCAACATTTCTACGGAATCCAAACTGATCTTCCCCGAGGTCCGCTTCTACCAGTTTTTCCATTCGTCTATAAAGAATTCGCGTTAGTATTTTGCAGCTGTGACTTATTAAACTGATAGTTCGGTAATTTTCACATCTGTCAACACCTGCTTTCTTTGGTATTGGAATTATTATATTCTTCTTGAAGTCTGTGGGTATTTCGCCTGTCTCATACATCTTGCTCACCAGATGGTAGAGTTTTGTCATGACTGGCTCTCCCAAGGCCATCAGTAGTTCTAATGGAATGTTGTCTACTCCCGGGGCCTTGTTTCGACTCAGGTCTTTCAGTGCTCTGTCAAACTCTTCACGCAGTATCGTATCTCCCATTTCATCTTCATCTACATCCTCTTCCATTTCCATAATATTGTCCTCAAGTACATCGCCCTTGTATAAACCCTCTATATACTCCTTCCACCTTTCTGCCTTCCCTTCTTTGCTTAGAACTGGGTTGCCATCTGAGCTCTTGATATTCATACAAGTGGTTCTCTTCTCTCCAAAGGTCTCTTTAATTTTCCTGTAGGCAGTATCTATCTTACCCCTAGTGAGACAAGCCTCTACATCCTTACATTTGTCCTCTAGCCATCCCTGCTTAGCCATTTTGCACTTTCTGTCGATCTCATTTTTGAGACGTTTGTATTCCCTTTTGCCTGCTTCATTTACTGCATTTTTATATTTTCTCCTTTCATCAATTAAATTCAATATTTCTTCTGTTACCCAAGGATTTCTATTAGCCCTCGTCTTTTTACCTACTTGATCCTCTGCTGCCTTCACTACTTCATCCCTCAGAGCTACCCATTCTTCTTCTACTGTATTTCTTTCCCCCATTCCTGTCAATTGTTCCCTTATGCTCTCCCTGAAACTCTCTACAACCTCTGGTTCTTTCAGTTTATCCAGGTCCCATCTCCTTAAATTCCCACCTTTTTGCAGTTTCTTCAGTTTCAATCTGCAGTTCATAACCAATAGATTGTGGTCAGAGTCCACATCTGCCCCTGGAAATGTCTTACAATTTAAAACCTGGTTCCTAAATCTCTGTCTTACCATTATATAATCTATCTGATACGTATTAGTATCTCCAGGATTCTTCCAGGTATACAACCTTCTCTTATGATTCTTGAACCAAGTGTTAGCTATGATTAAGTTATTCTCTGTGCAAAATTCTACAAGGCGGCTTCCTCTTTCATTTCTTCCCCCCAATCCATATTCACCTACTATGTTTCCTTCTCTCCCTTTTCCTACTGACGAACTCCAGTCACCCATGACTATTAAATTTTCGTCTCCCTTCACTACCTGAATAATTTCTTTTATCTCGTCATACATTTCATCAATTTCTTCATCATCTGCAGAGCTAGTTGGCATATAAACTTGTACTACTGTAGTAGGCATGGGCTTTGTGTCTATCTTGGCCACAATAATGCGTTCACTATGCTATTTGTAGTAGCTAACCCGCACTCCTATTTTTTTATTCATTATTAAACCTACTCCTGCATTACCCCTATTTGATTTTGTATTTATAACCCTGTATTTACCTGACCAAAAGTCTTGTTCCTCCTGCCACCGAACGTCACTAATTCCCATTATATATAACTTTAACCTATCCATTTCCCTTTTTAAATTTTCTAACCTACCTGCACGATTAAGGGATCTGACATTCCAAGCTCCGATCCGTAGTACGCTAGTTTTCTTTCTCCTAATAATGACGTCCTCTTGAGTAATTACCGCCCGGAGATCCGAATGGGGGACTATTTTACCTCCGGAATATTTTACCCAAGAGGACGCCATCATCGTTTAATCATACAGTAAAGCTGCATGTCCTCGGGAAAAATTACGGCTGTAGTTTCCCCTTGCTTTCAGCCGTTCGCAGTACCAGCACAGCAAGGCCGTTTTGGTTAGTGTTACAAGGCCAGATCAGTCAATCATCCAGACTGTTGCCCCTGCAACTACTGGAAAGGCTGCTGCCCCTCTTCAGGAACCACATGTTTGTCTGGCCTCTCAACAGATACCCCTCCGTTGTGGTTGCACCTACGGTACGGCCATCTGTATCGCTGAGGCACGCAAGCCTCCCCACCAACGGCAAGGTCCATGGTTCATGGGGGAAGCTAGGTAACATAGGCAATTGATTTAACATTGCAATAACACAGGTTAAGCGTGAGATAAGCCGTTGCAAATGTGAAGTGTTAGTACATAAACAACCGGTGTAACCGCCAGAATGTTGAATGCACGCATTCAAGCATGCTTGCATGGTGTTGTACGGATGTCGCATGTCAGTTTGTGTTATGGACTTCCATGCCTGAAGCACTTGGTCGGTCAGTACAGGGACAGTTAATGCTGGTTGTGGATGACGCTGGAGTTGTCGTCCGATAGTGTCTCGTACGTGCTAGATTGGAGACAGATCTGGTGATCGAGCAGTCCAACGCAACATGTCGACACTCTGTAGAGCACGTTGAGTTACAACAGCGGTATGTGGGCGAGCATTACTATGTTGGTAAACACTCCCTGAAATACTGATCATGAATGGCAAAACAGGAGGTTGAATCGCCAGATTAACGAACAAATTTGCACTCAGGGTGCGTAGGATAACCAAGGAAGTGCTCCTAATGTCACACGAGACAGCACCCCACGCCATAACTCAAGGTGTACGTCCAGTACGTCTAACACGTAGACTGTTTGGTTGCAGACCCTTAGCTGGCTTCCTTGTAACCACCACACGGCCATCACTGGCACCGAGGCACAATCAGATTTCATCAAAAAATTTAACAGACATCCACCCTGGCTTACAATGAGCTCTCGCTTTCAGAATGAGATTTTCACTATGCAGTGGAGTGTGCGCTGATATGAACCTTCCTGGCAGATTAAAACTGTGTGCCGGACCGAGACTCGAACTCGGGACCTTTGCCTTTCGCGGGCAAGTGCTCTAACCATCTGAGCTACCCAAGCACGACTGACACGCTGTCCTCACAGCTTTACTTCTGCCAGTACCTCGTCTCCCACCTTCCAAACTTTACAGAAGCTCTTCTGCGAACCTTGCAGGACTAGCACTCTTGAAAGAAAGGATACTGCGGAGACATGGCTTAGCCACAGCCTAGGGGATGTTTCCACCATGAGATTTTCACTCTGCAGCGGAGTGTGCGCTGATATGAAACTTCATGTCAGATTAAAACTGTGTGGAAACATCACCCAGGCTGTGGTTAAGCCATGTCTCCGCAATATCCTTTCTTTCAGGAGTGCTGGTTCTGCAAGGTTCGCAGGAGAGCTTCTGTAAAGTTTGGAAGGCAGGAGACGAGGTACTGGCAGAAGTAAAGCTGTGAGGACTGGGCGTGAGTCGTGCTTGGGTAGCTCAGATGGTAGAGCACTTGCCGGCGAAAGGCAAAGGTCCCGAGTTCGAGTGTCGGTCCCGCACACAGTTTTAATCTGCCAGGAAGTTTCGCCTCTCCCTTGACACGACCGAAGTCGCAAGTGGTGGTGGTTTGGGGTATGTGGAATACACGCTACAAGGCGTCTGGCTCAGAGCATTTCTTGAAGTAACAAATTTATAACAGTTCATTGTGTCACTGTGGAGCCATCTGCTGCTCAGATTGCTGCTGCAAATTCAGTACGAAGCGTCAGGGCTATACGCCGAACACAATGGTTTTCTCTCTCGATACTGCCACGTTGCCGTCCGGAGCCCGGTCTTCTTGCGAGCGTGCATTCCCGTAACCACTACCGTCAGCAGTCATGTACAGTGGCTACATTCCTGCCAAATCTTTATGCACCTTCTCATAGCTCTGCTACACGATCTCGTTCAAACTCAGTAAGGTGTGGATAATGGCGTCTTCGTCGCCTAAAAGGTATTCTTGACTAACATCTATTCATCATGCCCGATCTAAAAGGTAACTAACG
This sequence comes from Schistocerca piceifrons, assembly GCF_021461385.2. Lineage (NCBI taxonomy): Eukaryota > Metazoa > Arthropoda > Insecta > Orthoptera > Acrididae > Schistocerca > Schistocerca piceifrons. Next base: position 814,302,379 of record NC_060140.1, on the reverse strand, counting down.
CTTACGACAGTTACAGCGCGCATTTGAAGCAAACCATATGTGCATTCACATATTGGGGCAGCTAACGCCACACTTACACTACTGGCCATTAAAATTGTTACACCAAGAAGAAATGTAGATGACAAACGGGTATTCATTGGACAAATATATTATACTAGAGCTGACATGTGATTACATTTTCACGCAATTTGGGTGCATAGATCCTGAGAAATCAGTACCCAGAACAAGCACCTCTGGCCGTAATAACGGCCTTGATACGCCTGGGCATTGAGTCAAACAGAGCTGGGATGGCGTGTACAGGTACAGCTGTCCATGCAGCTTCAACATGATACCACAGTTCATCAAGGGTAGTGACAGGTGTATTGTGACGAGCCAATTGCTCGGCCACCATTGACCAGACGTTTTCAATTGGTGAGAGATCTGGAGAATGTGCTGGCCAGGGCAGCAGTTGAACAAATACTGTATCCAGAAGGGCCCGTACAGGACCTGCAACATGCGGTCGTGCATTATCCTGCTGAAATGTAGGGTTTCGCAGCGATAGAATGACTGGTAGAGCCACGGGTCGTAACACATCTGGAATGTAACGTCCACTGGTCAAAGTGCCATCAAGGCGAACAAGAGGTGACCGAGACGTGTAACCAATGGCACCCCATACCATCACGCCGGGTGATACGCCAGTATGGCGATGACGAATACACGCTTCCATTGTGCGTTCACCGCGATGTCGCCAAACACGAATGCGACCATCATGATGCTGTAAAACAGAATCTGGATTCATCCGAAAAAAAATGACATTTTGCCATTCGTGCACCCAGGTTCATCGTTGAGTACGCCATCGCAGGCGCTCCTGTCTGTGATGCAGCGTCAAGGGTAACTGCAGCTATGGTCTCCGAGCTGATAGTCCATGCTTCTGCAAACGTCGTCGAACTGTTCGTGCAGGTGGTTGTTGTCTTGCAAACGTCCCCATCTGTTGACTCAGGGATCGAGACGTAGCTGAACGACTCGTCATCTCGACTGCTAGTGATACGAGGCCGTTGGGATCCAGCACGGTGTTCCGTATTACCAACCTGAACCCACCGATTGTATATTCTGCTAACAGTCATTGGATCTCGACCAACGCGAGCAGCAATGTCGCGATACGATAAACCACAATCGCGATGGGCTACAATCCGACCTTTATCAAAGTCGGAAACGTGATGGTACGCATTTCTCCTCCTTACACGAGGCATCACAACAACGTTTCACCAGACCACCCCGGTCAACTGCTGTTTGTGTATGAGAAATCGGTTGGAAACTTTCCTCATGTCTGAACATTGTAGGGGTCGCCACCGGCGCCAACCTTGTGTGAATGCTCTGAAAAGCTAATCATTTGCATATCCTGTCGGTTAAATTTCGCTTCTGTAGCTCGTCATCTTCGTGGTGTAGCAATTTTAATGGCCAGTAGTGAATGCCACTGACACGAAATCTGTATAGACATCATGTTTCCAATGCAGAAACACGCCTACTAACTTCGGGTTTTTGTACTAAAGTGTATGTCGTAGAGTGGTATAATTTTGTAGGTATCTTCAGACGTATTTTTGGACACCATGTGTCAAATGCCTAAGAAATAGAATTAGTAGTAAGGAAATAATAAACTGAAACGACCTGCCTGTTGCTGAAGTTTTACCGATTGAGTAGCGGAACTGTAGATAGCGATAAAACTTTTTTTTGCTTTCGTTATTTTGTGAGGGCCGCCAGCGAGGAACAGTGCAGCAGTGACAACACCGGTTCTCATCAGATCACCGAAGTTAAGCGCTGTCGGGCTTGGCTAGTTCTTGGATGGGTGACCGTCCAGGTCTGCCGAGCGCTGTTGGCAAGTGGGGTGCACTCATTCCTTGTAAAGCCAACTGACGACTTGCCTCACTGAGAAGTAGCGGCTCCGGTCACGAAAACTGACAACGGCACGGAGAGCGGAGTGCTGACCACATGTCATTCCATATCTGCATCCAATGATGCCTATTTTCTAAGGATGACACGGCGGTCGGCCGGTGCCGTTGGGCCTTCCGAAGCCTGTTCGGACTATTTTCCTTTACTTTTGGTTTAGTTATCGAGAAAACGTTTCGAAAAGGTCTGAAGTTATGTGTAAAATTTGTGGGAAGTTGCTAAGTACATCCCATTCTAATATACTGGATGAATATAGTCTGGGTAATTTGCGCTCCGCAAGTTAGGCTGCCTCGAGACATGTACACAGAACTTAACTTTTTTACTTGTCTTGTTGTGTTAAAGGTTTAACTTGAGATTATACTTCTTAATGAGTGGAGTATGACAGCATTTCAAATTTTTAAATGCGGTCTATAATTATAAGAAATACTGAAACCAAGTTTTTGTTGCTCCTCGAAATCGTTACCTAATCAACCTGCAACTGGGACTCACTGCCCTTTTCAGCCTTTAAATAATACAGACAACTTTTCTCCTCAGAAATAGGTTGGTTGGTTGGTTTAAAGGCGGGAGAAGGGACCAAACTACGAGGTCATCGGTCTCAGAAATAGGCTTATGTGCCCCATCACTGACAGTGACTCCATGTTGAATTTCTACGAATACTTAGTACAGAGATCTGATGGACTTCAGTACCTCTTGTATCAAGAGAGAGAATAACTACGAAATAAGTTTTAACATATCCACATTCTCCCGTAACTAAATTACATGTGTATCTAATGCTCTGTACATTTAAGAAAAGACATCGATTCCGAAGAATACAGTATCAACAGAATGCGAATAAGTGTACAAATGAAGGTTATTATGCCAACAAAACACGCTGATGCCAGTAACAATCGAAACTAGAAAAATATATAAGTGTGCTGATAGCTTTTGTGTAGTGAACGAAAACGTTATTAATTCTGAACGGAAATTTAATAAAACTGAAGTTATTTTATGAAATAATACTGGCGCCAGTTCGTGTTTGAGCAAAAGTTATCAAACTGATTATACTGAGTGCAAACATGAAATTAAATTACTGAGAGTTCTGGGAGCAGTAACGGTCAATGCACATACGTGAAAGCTCGGTTGAAAATGCAAAACGTTTTAAAATGTCAGAAAGTTAATTTCCATCACAGTGAATGCTTCGTAGCTATTCAAAATAAGAAGTAATTTACTAATTGCGACACATAACGCGACAAGGTGGGAGAAACGTTTCTTAACTATAATGTTTGTTATTTTCAAGATTCACTGATCATTTGTTTCCAGTAAACAAAATTCATTAGCAGAATCTCAAACAATGAACACGGACTACATCACAATCAGCAGCATTGGAAACAGGTGAAGTAGACAGCACGAAAGCCAAGAACCAACAACACACAATTAAACACACAAATTACATAACACTGTTGAAATAAAATGTGTACTATGATCTTGCGTGACAAACTGATTGAAACGGTTATTTTGTTTCTTCGTAAGAAAAAAGGTAACGAAAGTAGTTAATTTCGCATAAGTTAATCAAAGCTGAAAGTAAATTGTAAAGTTTCACTTTCCACTGAACTAGCAAAATTTAAGATTTGCTTTCTGGCTCTTTCATTGAACGCAAGCCTTTTGAATTACGTGACTCTCGACTATTAGAATGATGGGAACGAGATCCTACTATTGGTAGTGATTATTTGGAATAGTCATTGACACTGACAAAATTTGAAGTTAACGTTTTGTTAATAATGTTGAGATGTTGGTTCTAATACCTTAGCAAGTCTTTTACAGTTTTGAAATCCTGAAATGACACAGTCTTACTTAGAAGTGGAGTTGCTGTAGGGACGGCGTGATGATTTGAGAAGGACAACTGTTAGGCCACAGACTCATCCTTACATTTACAAACAGAATTAAATATATTTGGCCATAATGCACTCTTTTTCTATTAATACTCTTAAACCTCTTCCCAGATAATTACTGTTCTGTGGCTCACACTGTTTCCTGTTATCTTCACAATCCCTTGCTCAACACTTTATCATCACGAAACACACACACGCGAAGTTTTGCTCGTGCTATCGCCATTAGCCAGGTCTGGTCTCTCTCACTGTTAACTGGCAACTCCTTGAGTGCGCGCTCTGGCGTAGCAACGATGTTAGTGCTATGCCGAGATTATCATTGGTTATAGATTGCAATTATACATCGCAAAACTCTGACTTGTCAACGTACCTACTAAATTTCTTCACAACATTGTTTTGAAACGATCGTTAATCAAGTTTCTATACAGTATTTCAGGTATATAGAATAAATAGTATTGCCTATAAAATGATAAAACATATGCATTTAAAATCTGAAATTACTATCAAAATGTGAAAATAAAAAATGTGAAAATATGAAATACTGTGTTGTGCTGTCAGAAAGTCACTCATCATTCTAGTGAGAGCAGAGATTACTGGTACCGTCGGAGCGTCCTCAAAGAGTTACAGCAGTCCCGGAGTAACCGCTATAGACTCAGCCGTCATCAGTTCCAGAGGACTCTGAGTAACCAATATCTGTGTTTCTCATTGGTATTCAATGAAAAATGAGTGAACCTGTTTCCAAGTGTATCAGATCTGAAAACGTAAACCTCACCCCCAGTGGTTTGATCACGTGCTGCGATTCGTTGATGGCGAGGGGCGTTTCCCGTACCTGTGGCACTGCCCCGTGGCCTAAAAAAAAAAAATAAACAGTGCATGCTCGATGGCCACTAAGGTCATTATAGGTATGCTATTCGATATGTCATCCCTGGAACCAGAGGACGCAGCGGTGTGCCTGTGTGGGTTGCTTCTCCACGCTGTGGCTGAAGTGCCCGATGCGTTTACAGTGGGTGAGAATGACGAGAAAGCGCAGCGAGTCACCTTCCTTCACTTCCGTCGTGAATTTATTGCAATATTTTGCAATCGCACACCGTCGCTTACAGATTACAGATGCACCGTTTTTGCTGTTCTTTGTATCAATGCTGGAATTTTGTCCTGAGGTCATAGAGATGCTGGAGTGGCCAATTAGAAGCCGTCACTCACTATCACACGAGGGGAGCTGAATCTATCTTCACATAAGTGAGTAAGGCAGAGTCATATTTCCATAAATAGCTATAGAGAGTTTTGACGTAGGGATATGGCGATTCCATTACCCTATTGGAAACCACTGCGATCAACCATCCGAGAATTGGCAGGAGAACCATAATCAAGCAAAATGATAGTCTCAGGCCCTTACTCTTTAACATCTTTCTAGATGGAGTAACAAAAATATGCAAAAGGCGAACACGCGGAGCAAAGCTTGGAATGTGGAGACTACGACCAATCCATCAACAAACATTGCTCTGTGCGGATGATACAGTTTTGGTGGCTGATACACCAGAAAAACTTCAACAGGTAGTAGTGGAATGGTATGAAGCACAGAAGTGGAAGGGAATGATGGTGAATGCAGGTAAAAACAGAGTAATGTGGATTTCAAAACAGAACAGACAGGAAGAACAACTCAATATACTATGTAATGGAAAGCCTCTCGGAAAAGTATGCAGTTTTGAATATCTTGGCAGCATACTATGTAGTGATGGGAGAACAGAAAAAGAAGTGCCAAGTAGAACTAAGAAAGGGGTCTTAGATGAGTAACGCTACAGAAGGGAAGAAAGAGATATTATTAAAAGTAAGACGCAAATTTACAATGTAATACGGCACCAATTACAGAGTATGGCATGGAGAGTTTGACACAACAAGAGAAACGCCTAAGTAGGATTATTGCCACAAAAATGATGTTTACGAGGAGAGCGGTAGGAAAGACCAGAAGAGGTTGAGTTAGAAATGAAAGAATACGAGAGAATGGGCAGAAGAGAGCAATGAGAGTGGTGATTGAGAAGCCTCGGTTGAGATAGTATTGACATGTTAAGAGGATGGAAGAGGAAAGAACGGCAAAATAAATACATGAAACGTGTGTGGAGGGAGGAGCTTGACGAGGGAGAGCCCACATCACATGGGAGGACAGGGTGAAGAAACTGGGAGAAAGTAGTGGAAGAACACGGGAGGACAGGGTCAAGAAACTAGGAGAAAGGTGTGGAAAAGCAATCATGGAAATGAAGACATTGAGCGAGAATAGAGTGAAATAGAAGAAATGGTTAGAGCGAGGCCACCCAAACGCTTGAAAGCGTAAGGTAATTGCTGAAGAAGAGAAGAAGATGAAGAAGAAGAGAAGCTTACGGGAGTAGGAACATCCAGTCTTAAGAGAGACTTTTGAGATCCACTGAAGTGCTGTTCACCCAGCGGGAATTGCTGAAGCTGTTGGACTGTCATCAAAGAAGATGGATGTATTTATTTTATTGGTAGACAACTAGTTTCTGCCCTTTGGACCATTTACAATTGAGTTTCTGTATAGAAGGCAGTGCACTACTTTACGTCTACAAATTTGAACGTAACTTAGTAGAAACTTACTAGAAAGTTCCAATCCGCCTTTTTATTTGTTTTAGTTCACACGTGTATTTCCTTGCTAATTTGACAGCTTGAACATAATATGGCGCGAAATTTACAAAGATGTTATTTTGACAAAAGAATGAAGCTTAGCATGGGATAATAATTTCTGGTAAGAATGTGTGTACCTGAGAAAATTTAAAAGTCTTACTTCATCATAAATTTATAATATTTATTTTGTTTATTTTTCCAGATTACATTTATTTCTTATTATTTTTTAGTAGATAAAATAATATGGAAATTAATATAAATATTACGAATATATTACGAGGTAAGGCTAAAATTTAAATTTCATTTATTGTACAGATAATTTTTGATTAGCCATTAGCAGAATGATACTTAAGTTAATGAGAAACGTTCTGTTCTGTACACGTCTGCTCGTTAAAAAGTGTACCTGGATGACTTTTCAAATGAAAGTTCTTCTAAGATATTCATTTTCATCCTTTTGTTAGCACACTGCAGGATTTGGCGCTTTTCAGGCACATTCAGCTAATGACTAATCAAAAATCGTCCTTACAACAAATGAAATTTAAAATTAAATCGTATCTCGTTACATATTTTTAATTTTACAATTTCCATATTTTTATTTCTTACTAATTACAAATATTCTTCAAATACGCTCATAAATATACAGAGTTATTAAAAATTATTGCTCCATGGTTAGCTTTATTCTTTGATCAATGTGTATCTCTGTATTTGGGCCTTATTAAATGTGCCGGTCGGGGTGACCGAGCGGTTCTAGGCGCTACAGTCTGGAACCGCGCGACCGCTACGCTCGCAGGTTCGAATCCTGCCTCGGGCATGGATGTGTGTGATGTCCTTAGGTTAGTCACGTTTAAGTAGTTCTAAGTTCTAGGGGACTGATGGCCTCAGATGTTGAGTCCCATAGTGCTCAGAGCCATTTTTCTCATTACATGTCAACCGGTTAAACTGACATGTTAGCGGACGTTTTCAAATGGTTCAAATGGCTGTGAGCACTATGGGACTTAACTTCTGAGATTATCAGTCCCCTAGAACTTAGAACTACTTAAACCTAACTAACGTAAAGACATCACATACATCCATGCCCGAGGCAGGATTCGAAACTGCGACCGTAGCGGTCACATGGCTCCAAACTGTAGCGCCTAGAACCACTCGGCCACTCCGGCCGGCTGCCTCCTAGCGGACATGTGAACCAAAATAAACAGAACATGTAAATTTAAAGACGCTACCATTTTAGTGCATAAAGTATATTTTTCTAGTGCAGATACTATGTTTCTAATACGTTTCTAATAAGTGATAGTCATATCGTTGTGTTTCTCTTCATGGAGTAATGTAGTGTGCTGTGCTTTACACAGACAATCACTTGAAAATGCCCTAAGAGACAGGATGGTTCAAATGGCTCTGAGCACTATGGGACTTAACGTCGGAGGTCATCAGTCCCCTAGAACTTAGAACTACTTAAACCTAACTAATCTAAGGACATCACACACATCCACGAACGAGGCAAGATTCGAACCTGCGACCGTAGCAGTCGCGCGGTTCCGGACTGAAGCACCTAGAACCGCTCGGCCACCGCGGCCAGCTAAGAGCCAAGAATTAGTCGTGGTGTAGTGGTAGGTCAAGTGCCTGAAAACTTAATCGATAACCAGTCGGATCGCAGAATACTTCACCGTAGCTCTAACGTAGTCTTTTTCTCACACTGAGGTCAAGTTGCACCACGAACGACACTTTGAGCAGATCCCGAATGAGATGAATAGAAATGACACCTTTACTCAAAGCCCATAATCACAGAATACTTCACTGTATCTCTAACGTAGTCTTTTTCTCACACTGAGGTCAAGTTGCACCACGAACGACACTTTGAGCGGATCCCGAATGAGATGAATAGAAATGACACCTTTACTCAAAGCCCATAATTGCACTGAAGCCACCGCGATTTGTGGTGGTCCCCTGCACATTACAAAAGGTGGTACGTGCTTCTTAGTAAGCTATGTGATCACCACGAGAAGCTACGCATGCTCAGTAGCGTGTACCGGCGCCGGCCAGAAGGTTGATAAGGAGTTTTTGTGGTAGGGCGTTAAATTCCTCCACCAGCGGGGTTGACAACTACTGTATGGTCATCGGTGCACATGGACGTGCGGCAATACATGTCCGCAACGCATCCCACACGTGCTCCATGCAATTTAACTCGTGGGATTGGGCAGGCCAGTCCATTCGCCGAATATCCTCTCGTTCCATAAGCTGCCCCATCAGCGCTGTTCGATGCGGTCTCACGTTGCCGTCCATAAAAATGAAGTCAGGGTAGAATGCACCCCTGAAAAGACGCACATCTGGAAGTAGCACTGCGTCACAATATCGTTGACCAGTGAGTGTACTGTACTCAAATATTTGGAGATCAATACGCCCAAGCAACGTTATGCCCTCCCACACAGTAACATCTGCACCACCAAAACGATGATGGTCGACGATGTTCCTGGGTACTTCATGTACCCTCCACTGGCGCAGAACCGTGCAGGTGGCGGAGTTTTTGGAACGAGAGTACAGTTAGTGAATGGATTGGCTTGCCCGTTTCTCCGACTTAAATCCCATTGGGTACGTGTGAGATTCGTTGGAGAGATGTATTGCAGAACGTTCACATGCACCAACGACCAAGCAGCAATTGTCAACAGCGCTGATCACAAACCCTATTAAGAACCGTGTCCCACATTTTGTAATGTGAAGCGGACTATCACAAATATAGATGACTTCAGTGTAATTATTGCCTCTGAATAGAAGTAACATTTCAGTTTGCCTCATCTCTACATCTACATCTACATCCATACCCCGCAAGCCACCTGACGGTGTGTGGCGGAGGGTTCTCTCTTCTATTCCAGTCTCGTATTATTCGTGGAAAGAAAGATTGTCGGTATGCCTTTGTGTGGGCTCTAATCTCTCTGATTTTATCCTTATGATCTCTTCGCGAGATATACGTAGGAGGGGGCAATGTACTGCTTGACTCCTCGGTGAAGGTATGTTCACGAAACTTCAACAAAATTCCGTACCGAGCTACTGAGCGTCTCTCTTGCAGAGTCTTCCACTGGAGTTTATATGTCATCTCCGTAACGCTTTCGCGATTACTAAATGATCCTGTAACGAAGCGCGCTGCTCTCCATTGGATCTTCTCTATCTCTTCTACCAACACTATCTGGTATAGATCCCACACCGGTGAGCAGTATTCAAGCAGTGGGCGAACAAGTGTACTGTAACCTACTTCCTTTGCTTTCGGATTGCATTTCCTTAGGATTCTTCCAATGAATCTCAGTATGGCATCTGCTTTACCGACGATCAACTTTATATGATCATTCCATTTTAAATCACTCCTAATGCCTACTCCCAGATAATTTATGAAATTAACTGTTTCCAGTTGCTGACCTGCTATACTGTAGCTACATGACAAAGGATCTTTCTCTCTATGTATTCGCAGCACATTACACTTGTCTACATTGAGATTCAATTGCCATGCCCTGCACCTTGTGTCAATTCGTTGCAGATCCTCCTGCATTTCCATTGATAAAACCTCTCGATATACTACAGCATCATCCGCAAAAAGCCTCAGTGAACTTCCGATGTTATCCACACGGTCATTTATGTATATTGTGAATAGCAACGGTCCTACGACACTCCCCTGCGGCACACCTGAAATCACTCTTACTTCGGAAGACTTCTCGCCATTGACAATGACATGCTGCGTTCTGTTATTTAGGAACTCTTCAATCCAACCACCCAGTTGGTCTGATAGCCCATATGCTCTTACTTCGTTCATTAAACGACTGTGGGGAACTGTATCAAACGCCTTGCGGAAGTCAAGAAACAAGGCATCTCCCTGGGAACCCGTGTCTATGGCCCTCTGGGTCTCGTGGACGAATAGCGCGAGCTGGATTTCACACGATGGTCTTTTTCGAAACCCATGCTGTTTCCTTCAGAGTAGATTGCGTACTTCTTTCAGTTACGTCCTGTACTGTACTGTGCTGTAACAGTTGTTTCTATGTATGGTCCAAGTTTCATCGAGCTACGATACTTACCAGTGACACGTCACGCGAAACTTACTTTCGTCCTTTAATTCTGCTTACCACTATGTTTATGATAAATATAAATGTCCTGCTAGATAACGTCAATAACTCCATGAATATATCAGGAAAACCGCGTGGCGAGAAGAATGAGGCGGAAAGATCGCCAGAGGGTCGACCCTTTTTACAGGATCGGTCAGTTGACCTTCACAGTGAAAATACAGCACGGACAAGATAAAACTGTCCTGGTAAGTATATTTCACGCGCCTTAGGATAGGCAATTGAGCTTACATCTCCCAGCCTAGGTAAGCATGATGTAAGTTGAGTTGCCCACTTTAACGTGCGTGAAATACACTCCTGGAAATGGAAAAAAGAACACATTGACACCGGTGTGTCAGACCCAGCATACTTGCTCCGGACACTGCGAGAGGGCTGTACAAGCAATGATCACACGCACGGCACAGCGGACACACCAGGAACCGCGGTGTTGGCCGTCGAATGGCGCTAGCTGCGCAGCATTTGTGCACCGCCGCCGTCAGTGTCAGCCAGTTTGCCGTGGCATACGGAGCTCCATCGCAGTCTTTAACACTGGTAGCATGCCGCGACAGCGTGGACGTGAACCGTATGTGCAGTTGACGGACTTTGAGCGAGGGCGTATAGTGGGCATGCGGGAGGCCGGGTGGACGTACCGCCGAATTGCTCAACACGTGGGGCGTGAGGTCTCCACAGTACATCGATGTTGTCGCCAGTGGTCGGCGGAAGGTGCACGTGCCCGTCGACCTGGGACCGGACCGCAGCGACGCACGGATGCACGCCAAGACCGTAGGATCCTACGCAGTGCCGTAGGGGACCGCACCGCCACTTCCCAGCAAATTAGGGACACTGTTGCTCCTGGGGTATCGGCGAGGACCATTCGCAACCGTCTCCATGAAGCTGGGCTACGGTCCCGCACACCGTTAGGCCGTCTTCCGCTCACGCCCCAACATCGTGCAGCCCGCCTCCAGTGGTGTCGCGACAGGCGTGAATAAAGGGACGAATGGAGACGTGTCGTCTTCAGCGATGAGAGTCGCTTCTGCCTTGGTGCCAATGATGGTCGTATGGGTGTTTGGCGCCGTGCAGGTGAGCGCCACAATCAGGACTGCATACGACCGAGGCACACAGGGCCAACACCCGGCATCATGGTGTGGGGAGCGATCTCCTACACTGGCCGTACACCACTGGTGATCGTCGAGGGGACACTGAATAGTGCACGGTACATCCAAACCGTCATCGAACCCATCGTTCTACCATTCCTAGACCGGCAAGGGAACTTGCTGTTCCAACAGGACAATGCACGTCCGCATGTATCCCGTGCCACCCAACGTGCTCTAGAAGGTGTAAGTCAACTACCCTGGCCAGCAAGATCTCCGGATCTGTCCCCCATTGAGCATGTTTGGGACTGGATGAAGCGTCGTCTCACGCGGTCTGCACGTCCAGCACGAACGCTGGTCCAACTGAGGCGCCAGGTGGAAATGGCATGGCAAGCCGTTCCACAGGACTACATCCAGCATCTCTACGATCGTCTCCATGGGAGAATAGCAGCCTGCATTGCTGCGAAAGGTGGATATACACTGTACTAGTGCCGACATTGTGCATGCTCTGTTGCCTGTGTCTATGTGCCTGTGGTTCTGTCAGTGTGATCATGTGATGTATCTGACCCCAGGAATGTGTCAATAAAGTTTCCCCTTCCTGGGACAATGAATTCACGGTGTTCTTATTTCAATTTCCAGGAGTGTACTTACCAGGACAATTTTATCTTTTCTGCCTTGCGTAAATCTTCTTTTAATGGTAGTTGTACATAAAATACCCACCGCTCCCGTAAGTTTCATCGTGAAGCATAAATTTGGGTAACCCACTGTATGACATCCAATTTCTTCAAATTTGCCGTTTTGGCCGTTTCGCAAAATGTACCTGGACGAAATGATGCATTGTTTGCACCTTCTTGTAATGTGTGCTCTCGTAGTTATTACTGTAAATCTCTTTGTGATTCAAAACGCTTCACTTTTAACGTACGCCACTGGATTTGAATTATTTTCACTCCATGTCCATGTTGCTATTAAAAAAGAAAACTTTCAGGACACGTGCAGCTCTTGTTTGTATCTTCTCTCCCTCCGCTATTAATATAAATAGGTTAATATTAATGACGAAAAGGCCCAAGAATCGATCGAAGGAGTACTTTGTAAGCCATCATCTGTGTTGACCCAGCTGTTGGAAGCACTTTCGATTGAAAACACTATCTTGCGTGACAATGTGTGGGACACCAGTAACGTTAAGGCCAGTAGAAAAATGTACCTGTATAAGAACAGTACCACTAACCACACGGGAGTCAGTTATCACTTTACAATACTCAGGCATGAACTCGTAGGTGCTGAAGCTCTTAATGTAGCAGGAAGCTCCAGAAGATCTAGTTAAATAATATAATGAAGGTTCAAATGCCTCTGAGCACTATGGGACTTAACTTCTCAGGTCATCAGTCCCCTAGAACTTAGAACTGCTTAAACCTAACTAACCTAAGGACATCACACACATCTATTCCAGAGGCAGGATTCAAACCTGCGACCTTAGCAGTCGCGTGGTTCCAGACTGTAGCGCCTAGAACCGCTCAGCCACACCGTCCGGCTATAATGAAGGCTTTTCCGGCCTGTACTGACTTCTGTTGAAACTTCTGTAGTGAGAGTGAATTATACATAAAACTATATACTGCGCAACATGCAGTGATTTTCTAGTCCCCGTAATTCACCCCAAGTCGACGCTTAAGTTTGATATTTGGCCCAAAGGTGCGTACAACGTTACTCTGTAATGGTGCAGAAGAGTGGCTTCCTGAGACATAACCCTCGGGCTCATCAACGCTTCAAACAACCAGGTGTCGGCGCGTACGAAAGAAAGGCCACAGCTCAGAAGTTGAGGTGACGTATATGGTGGGTTATTGATGCCACATTAGCACTAAACTTCACCACAGCTCTGACCAGTGCTACCGTGTACGTGTCACACAATGGGAAGGTCGTCGTAGCCCCTGTTCCCCACATTTCACCCCTTCTTTTGACGACTCTGCAATGGAGGTGAGGACCGCGTTGAAATCACGCTGTTTTTTTATGTGTGTCCGAAAAAAACATTCCAGACACAGGGCCGGTTTATCGTTGAAAGCCACATGTAAATCGTAGCTGACCAAACTGGTGGTCGAGTTTAATAACACGCTGATTTAAATTTATCAGTCGATAATCACCCCTTCTTTTCTCGAGGTATTCAGATTCCCACTCAGTCATCCTAGGTTTAGATTTTTACTGTTTATCTAATTCTATTAACGCAAATATTAGAATGTTTCGTTTCAAAAAGATCGGGCCAGATAATTCCCCATCCTTGTTCCATCCGGCCTTGTGCTCCACTTCTAATTACCGCACCATCGATCGAAGAATTATCGTTAGAAAATCAGCTCGCCTTTGTTCGTGCATGAGATGCAAAGTACCGCAGACACATGTATCCAGCTTGATGTTGACTTTCCTGGCTTGCGGTAGTCATTAAACACAGTTCCGTACCATCACTTAATGAATAAAATAGTTTACTGAAAATCGGACGACTTTTGTGACAGAATTCAGAACTTCGTAGCAGATAGAATCCAAAATGTCGTTGTGAAACGGACAACATTGTCGGCTGTATCTCGTGGTGCCTCTAAGGAGTGTGATAGGGCCATTACTGCTCACAGCTGTATATGTGAAGCTGTTTTGGGCTGTGTATTAAACGGCTTCCTGAGGCAACAAAAATTTTATTTTCAGTATTTCGAATTAAAATTTTAGAACTGTTGTAGTCTGTTCACTAGAAGGTATAGTTTTATGTCAAAGATCTAACACAGCCAATATTAAAGTTAGAAACTGTGTATATCTCTTGAGACAGTGTGACTCGCGACACACAAACTACCCAGACTACACTCATGCATTGTTTGAGAATGAGAGCATTTAGCGAATGAGCGACATCCAATTAACTTTACACATAATTTCAAACATTTACAAAACTTCTTCTCACTGACAACCGCCACACAATAATGACATGAAAAAAAATAATCATCTGCTACATTTTCGTTGTTCTTGCAGTAAAACTTGAACTTTAGGCGTGACACATTAAATTACTATCTCTGGTACTGCTTAATACATTCGAAACACATTTTCCAGACAGTGCGCACATATACCACTGAATGCACCTGAAAAATTATGTCATTGCCGAGATATTACGTCATAAACAGTGAGGTGCGTCAAATACTAGCTTGAATTAAAACGGAGAGCAAATTACAAGGGCTTGCTGAAAAGTAATGCCTCCGAATCTTTTATGTGAAAACTCTTGAAACTATTTAAATAAAACAAACGTTGTTAACATTCTATATCCTTATTCCTCAAGTCTACATATTAGCAACACTTGCCGCTAGATAGTTCCGAATTGCAGCGTATAATATGGTAGTGTGTAACTTAGCTATTCGGCGCTTCAGAAACAGAGTGCTGAAATCGAGTTTAGAATTCGAAGAGTTCGTATTCACGTGGACCACCACTCCTTCAGTATGACAACTCAGGCCACAGACGAGCACTGTGACATCTGCAAAAATTTGTACCCTTGATTTCACTGACATCTATCGTCCTCCGTAGAACCCCTAGTTCGCTGCATCTTAATTGTATCTGTTTCCAAAAGTTAAAGAACACTTTAGAGGACTTCACTTTGGTAGTGTTGAAGCGGTGCAACCAGAGGTGAGGTTGTGGCTCCGGCAACAAAGTCAAACATCCTACAGTGAGTGTATCAACAAACTGCTAGTCTTTGTTATTCTTAATATTTATTACACAGAAATATATTTATTGTTAATATTTTTATGTTCAAAAGACATAAAGATACAGAGTTTTTCTCGTTCAAAAATAATATTCCATCATTGTTAGTACATATACATACATAAACACGCGTAGTTTTCTTCATTAGTGAGACAGTTCACTTGTGGTTACCGTAACATTTTACTATGGTTTTTAGAACGCCTTCCAGGAGGCGGTACAGGTTATACGATGTCTGATCTCCGTAAAATGCGCCACTTATATCAAAAGTATTGTAAAACTGAGATAATTAGACATTCCACAATTAATCTTTGGCCTTGCAGCCGAGTCTTCGTTGTAATGAAACTCCCTGACAGGATAGAACGTACTCCCGACCCATTGTTTTCGCGAATTACGTTCTTACTATAGGAGATACGTAAACTGAAGCTGTGAAGGGAGGTCGTTGGTCTTCTGCGGGGTAGCCCAGTGAGAAAGATCATTGCCCATACAAGATAAAAAATCGAGTACGAACTAGGGATCGAGAGACATTTTTGAACTGTCGGGAAATTACACTTCACATTACAGATGACGAATGCACTTCGTATAGGCACCCTGAGCTCCTTAATGAGCGCTTTGGTACATACAGGAGTAGGCTATGAACTGGCAACACTTCGTGCGCAACTAACCTGGAAACGATGGTATACCACACAAGTATTCGTTACGGTCATGGCCATGGTACAGTTACGCTTGTGAATGTTACCCCTTGGTTAGAGAAAATCAGTGGAAAACTACCGCCGGAAAGGCTTTTGTTTAGGGGAGTATCGTAGAACCCCCACGCTGCCTCACGTTCGTACATGGGCATCGGACCCAGAATAGACGAAGAATGAGCTAAATGTGGTGGAGACAGCATAAAACTACCCGAATATAAGTGATATTTTTTTTCGAATGAAGCAACAAGTTTAGTGCTACCAATCACTGTTTATTTGTATCCACAACGCGTTTCGAAGGTTTAACCCTCCATAATCAGGTGAATTTATGTTTCTTAATACAACATGTGTGTGTTGTATTACGACTTTTGGGTAACCTGTGGCACTGTCTAGAGGATAACGAGAAACACTATTTCAGAACATGGTTTTGGCGTGGTTTTAGACTAAAATCTAGACATATTTCCAAATGTGAAAATAAATCAAGTAATATAGAATATTTACGGATGTCTATCCTATTGCATGGACGAGGTTCAGCTGATGATACATATATAAAAAAAGTACCACCACAGCTGTATCTTGAGAATGTCTTTATCGTATCACACGACTAGTTTCGACGGCACGTTACAACCTTCCTCAGGCCCAATCACTGCCAAAACAGTATTTGATTTCCTTGGCGCGTTTACTGTGGTATCCTTGTTAGTAGCACACGTCGGCTATCTTGCATCGGAAGTCTCTACTCGACACCGTCTTTTCCCCAAAGCCAACGGTGGAGACAACTCGGAGTCGAGTAGAAACTCCTGATGAAAGCCAGCTCACCTGTTCTAGTAACAAGGCTCCCATAGTAAACGCACCAAGGAAATCAAATATTCTTTTGGCAGCAGTGGGGAAGTTCGGCCGCCGAGGGACATCTGTGGCAGTACATTTCTCATAAAATAGAATACCTCCAGTGGTCAAAGACTCCTCTCTCTGTCGTAACACATCACATATAAACCGTCATACTTGGTATACTAAGATGCTTTCTGGAAACTACTAGACGCAAAGAAAGAAGAGAACCATACATGAAGCGGTAATCACCGAGAATATTACCGACTCATATGTGGCACGTTCCATTATGTGGAGTGTTTAACCATATTCTGCAACAAAACGGAAAGACGCCCGCAATGTACATCTACACGCAAGTCAAGATATGGTGCATGGCGTAGAGCACTTTGTGCCACTCAAAATCATTCCATTTCTTATTCTTCTCGCAAATGGAGCGAGGGAAAAACAACTGCGTCCGTACGAGTGCTATTCGTAATATATATTCTCTTTGCGGTCCTTAGGCAAAGCGTACAGTGGCGCCAATAGAATCGTTCTGCAGCAACAGCAGCAAATGCCGATTCTCTAACTTTACTACGTAATACTACCGTGTTGCGACTAGTGGCAAATCCAGCAGCAGGCCTCTGAACTGCTTCGATCTCTTCCTTTAAGGCTCGATGCACACGAGCGTCAATTTCCCGCGCGTTTGAGCAGTGTATGTGAAACAATAGAGTCGCGCACAGTACTACGATGATGCTGCCATATCGTCGCGACGACGCGGAGAGAGAATTGTGCTCGCCAACCACTGATACATGGCAGCCGTCTCACTGATGAAGCAGCAGTCGTTATAGGTTAAGCGAACAGTGCACACGCTTTAGCAACAGCTGCCGTCAGCCTGTCATGGATGCAGCCGGTTTGGACGTGGAATTTTCCACTGAAGGGATGAAATAGTATCCTGAAATATAGGACGTATCTCGCGTGGAGTATCATGACAGAATGAAGAAGAAAGTCGTACGGTTTCAAGAGCGTTCATAGTTTTTCGAGGACTTTGCTGCGAAACCTAATCAGTACAGGAGCGCTTTAGATAAATTCCACAGTCAAACTACATTACCGGGACAAAAATCGCAGCACCAGGAAGAAGTTGTGCGACACAAACGAAAGCTGGCAGGCGTGTTTCTATATCTGAAAGATTCTGTCTATTCAGGTTTCAAGCTATTAGCGCCAATATGAGAATGCAAATGAAGTTTGCTTTAAATACAGGGTCGTGAGTGTTAGTTAGCTTTGAGATCGGACGTGGTGAGATAATGTTAGTGAAGAACGCCTTTAAGGCGACAAAGACGCCGTTATCAGCACCTCAGTGAGTTTAAACCAGGTCGTGTAATAAGACTACGAGGAGCTGGATGTTCCTTCTGCGATACTGCAGAAAAATTTGGCAGAGGTGTAGCCACTGTGCATGATTGCTGGCAACGGAATGTACGGTCGCAAGAAGACCAGCCTCCGGACGACCACGTGGCACTACCGAGAGGGAAGACCGTCGTGTTCGGCGTATGGCTCTAGCGCATCGTACTGCAACAGCAGCAGCAATTTGAGGAGTGGTTGGCACCAAAGTGACACAACGAACTGTTAGAAATCGGTTACTTAAAGGGCAGCTCTGATCCAGACGCGCTATCGCGTGCATTGCTCTGACCCTAA
The DNA here is from genome assembly GCF_021461385.2 of Schistocerca piceifrons. Lineage (NCBI taxonomy): Eukaryota > Metazoa > Arthropoda > Insecta > Orthoptera > Acrididae > Schistocerca > Schistocerca piceifrons. The sequence continues at coordinate 814,283,909 of NC_060140.1, read as the reverse complement.
ACCACCGCCATTTGAACTTCAATGGTGTCAAGCGAGAGCTCATTGGACGGCAGGGTGGAGGTCTGTTGTGTTTTCTGATGAAAGCTGGCTCTGTCTCGGTGCCAGTGACTGCCGTGTGTTGCTAGGCCGACTGAGTGCCTGCAACCAACCTGTCTGCGTGCTAGACACAATGGACCAACATCTGGAGTTATGGTCTGGCGTGCTAATTCGTATGACAGTGGGAGCGCTCTAGTGGTTATCCCACGCAGCCTGAATTCAAATTTGTACGTCGGTCTGATGATTCGACCTGTTGTGCTGCCATCCATGGACAGCGTTCCTAAGGGTGTTTTCCAACAGGATAACGCTCGTCCGCAGACCGCTCTTGTAACCCAACATGCTCTACATAGTGTCGACATGTTGCCTTTGCCTGCTCGATGACCAGATCTGTCTGCAATCGATTACATACGGAATATCATCGGACGACAAGTCCAGCGTCATCCACAACCAGCATTAACCATGCCTGTGTTGACCGACCAAGCGCAACAGGCATGAACTCCATCTCACAGACTGACATGCGGCATCTATACAACACAGTGGATGCACGTTTGCATGCTTGCATTCAACATTCTGGCGATTACACCGGTTATTAATGTACCAGCATTTCACATTTGCAATGGCTTACCTTATGTTTACATTAATCTGTGATATCTCAATCTTCATCACTTAAATACTTTATGTAGACAAATGTAATCTCGAAATTTCATTGCTCTACGTTAATTATTTTTTGGTGTAGTGATTTTTTCTACCGGTGTATGTGTTCTGGAGGTGGCGTTCTTACTTGAATGTTTCTATTTAAAACTTGAAATAGAGCCAAGCTGCAAATGCTCTGCTTCCTGGCGAGAGGCCTTTTATCTGAATGAACAAATCTTCAGTTAACAATGTCAGTTTAAAATGAATTCTGCCACCCCTGCCGGTTCAGCGTAATCAGTGTTTTATTGTACTGCTGCCACCAAATATATAATTGCATACATTTCAATAGCGACATATATTGAACTGTATTCCACGTTCGGAAATTAATTCATTCAGTGTTAACTACGATTGTTAACGACTAGATTTGGAATCATTTGTCTTGCCATGGTACTTTTCCAGCATTGTCTATAAAGTAACCAGCGAAAATATTTCTTCTACTGGTAACTGAAAATCCCCCTTGGGTTGATAAGATTTCATTTTCCATATCACGCAGCATGCTTTTCAAATTCCCTGGCATCTACAGCCACTTTTCTTCCGTGAATTTCTGAATCAGCCTTCGCGAAAGATTTTCCACACAGCTATACAAACTTTCCTTACTATTTTACACAGTGCTGGCCGATTCTGTATTGATAATGCAGATCAATTAGACTACAACCGCCACCTAGATATTTGGGAAAGATGAACAGCTGGCGTTACAGTTCTTATTTTCTGTTAATTCATCAAACGATTGGACATTCCTTCGAAAGTAAATAACTTACTTTCATCTTCTCTTAAATCTATAAACAGAGTAGAGAACGCTCGTTTTATCAGCCGTGCTGTAACCATTGGGTTAGTCCAAAGCCTCCCGTCACGTTCCTTACTATATTTATATAAGCAATAAGCAAACACTGCCTACTTTCTTACGCCTACATGCAAAGTAGTTGGGTTCAAGTTTAGAACTGCTGCGTGATTATGGCTGCTATACCGACCCGTGTGCACTGGAACGACGCGTTCTCACTGCGAAACTCGTGGCTGTTACTCGCTCGTGTGGATCGAGCCTCACCCGACTTGTTGGGAATGCCGAACAATCGAGCGAAACGGCTCTAAGCACTATGGGACTTAACATATGAGGTCATCAGTCCTCTAGACTTAGAACGACTTAAACCTAACTAACCTAAGGACATCGCACACATCCATGCCCGAGGCAGGATTCGAACCTGCGACCGTAGCAGCAGCATGGTTCCGGACTGAAATGCCTAGAATCGCTCGGCCAGAGCGTCCGGCGAACAATCGAGCAGTACTCTCGAATGGGTAGCACTATGCTGTACGCGGTCTTCTTCTTGGGTGGGCTATACTTTCCTAAAATTCTCCCGATAAACCGAAGCCGACCAACCGCCTTCCTACTACAATCCTTGTACTACGTCTGTTCAAAAACTTTCGGAACTTTGCCTACAAAATTTTTCTACGTTTACCTTTTCCTTATTGTGCATGGTCTCCTTCGAAATACTGTCCTCCACAATTGATATACCGCTCCCAACGCTACTTCCACTTTCGCAAACGGTTATGGTACGCCTCTTTTAGTAGTTGTGCCGTCTGCAAATTTTCTTTTATCTTGTGTAACTTTGCAAATTTTCGTCCTTTCAGAGAGATTTCAATCTTTGGAAATTAAAAAAAGTGCGCAGATGCCAGGTCCGGAAAGTACGGAGGTTGAGGCAGCACAGTGATTTAATTTTTTGTGCAATAGTCACGCACCAACATGGATGAATGTGTGGGTGCGTTATCGTGATGAATGAGGCATAAATTGTCTCGTCACATTTCAGACCGTTTCTTTTGTGGCGGTGTTCGTAGCGACAAACACTTGGCTGTAGAAATGGCATACGAAGTCACCGCCACACTTTTAATAGCGGGCCGACCGGTCCGCTGGAACAGTAAACAGAAAGATGAAACCCCAAACACTCTGATTAAATAAAAGTCGGTACTTATCTTTATTGATGATGATACAGAAACACAATAGTGAACTCGGTGTCTACAGAAATCTGTCTAGTTCAAGTCGGAGCGGCTAGGTCAGCGTCGGCTGACGACAAACAACAACTCTCCCGCGATGAACACACAACTGACTAGCAAGTACACAAATCGGTGGCGAGTATACAACTGAGCGGCGAATACAGAACTGTCCTAGCGCTCGCGACTCCAGCGCTTAAGAAGCCAGAAGCCAGCGGTGGCGCGCGCAGACTTGCGGCGATTTGCTGTCTCGCTGGCGCTGCTTATGCGGACGGCGTCCGGACTTTGATGCTGCCAACCATTTGGCAGCGGGCTCGGTTGGCATTACTGGCTAGGACATAACAGTTTCCTTCTTACATTTTCTCGCAGGCGTCCCGATAGTACCATCGATTAACAGGTTTTGTCCCTGTGGCACGAATTCATGACGAACTAATCCTCCAAGGTCAAAGAAAACAATTGTCAGCATGGCTTTGACATTTGACCTGACCTGACGAGCTTTCTTCGGTCTTGGAGAACATCTCACGACTCATTGTGAAGGTTGAACCTTGGTCTTTACATCATAATCGTAGACCCACGTCTCATAACCAACTACGGTTCTCTTATGGAACATCTCGTTCTCATTTACGCGATCCAAAAGCGCTTCACTGATTGCTCTTTCTGGTCCTGACTCATGAGCCGTGGGACGAACTTGGCAGCAACATGACGCATTCCAAGACGCTGTGTCAGGATTTTATGACAGGGTCCAACTGAAATGTTACATTCTTCTGCAATCTCTCGGACAGTCAGTCTTCGATTAGCACGCACAATTTCGTTGACGTCCCTGACATGAGCTTCGTCGGTAGACGTCGAAGGGCGTCCTGAACGAGAATCATCTTTAACTTTTTCGGGTAGTTTTTAAACCGTGTGAACCATTTGCAACACCGAGTACCGCTTAAGCGCACATCACCGTAGGTTCAAATGGCTCTGAGCACCAGGGGACTTAACATCTGAGGTCATCAGTCACCTAGAACTTAGAACTAATTAAACCTAACTAACCTAAGGACATCACACACATCCATGCCCGAGGAGGCAGAATTCGAACCTGCGACCGTAGCGGTCGCGCGGTTCCAGGCTGAAGCGCCTAGAACCGCTCAGCCACAAAGGCAAAAAAATGTTCAAATGTGTGTGAAATCTTATGGTACTTAACTGCTAAGGTCATCAGTCCCTAAGCTGACACACTACTCAACCTAAATTATCCTAAGGACAAACACACACACCCATGCCGGAGGGAGGAGTAGTCGAACCTCCGCCGGGACGAGCCGCACAGTCCATGACCGCTCGGCTAATCCCGCGCGGCTCACAACGGCAGGCATCACCGTAGGCTTCCTGCATCATTGGTGTGTCTCTGTAAAGGTTTTCTTAAGGGGATACGGAATCGGATTTTGGGTTAAAAAATCGAATTTTTTTTATTGGCGTATTATATTCTGCCATGTTTCCTCTTTAAAATGACGTATCATACATAGCTCTACTACAATTATAACTATTTTATTTTTATATATTTGTGAGATCGGGTATTGCGCTTTAGTTCTACACGTCTCTCGTGGCTGACCATGAACTTTTTGGCAGTACCTTTAAAGTGACATGAATTCAAATATCCCGGTTTCCAGCGACTATTTATACACTAGTTGCCCGAAAATGTTTCTCTCTGGTTTCCTCAAGTTACTCTTTGACTTTGTGGCGGGACTGTTTTGTAAACAGTGTGATATAAGAAAGTAGTTGTTGTTGAGTTATTTCGTATTTAGTGCTTCATTTTTCGCAGTGAAAATGCCTAGAGCTAAAGCAAAAGTATTTAAAAAGCGTGTGAACTGGCAAAAGAAAAGAAATAATGATTCATTAGCAAAGCAAAGCAGTTCATCATCATCACTGTTGGAAAATGTGAATCCACTTACTACTGATTTGCCGAACGAACTTACACCAAATGAAAACAGTGCTTCTCATAAAAAACTAAGAGATTTGGAAGAGAAATATAATTTACTTGATAGAGGGAATGAAGTTTTTGAACTCATTGATACGAATATTTTGTGTGAAGCTCTTGAAAACAGTTTGTGCTGCAAAAAATGTCATGGAAACGTTTCTCTGAAAGTAGAATCCCATGTTGGCCTGGCTGCCCAGTTTAATTTAATATGCAGTGTTTGTAAATACAGCTGTAAGTTTCCAAGTTCGGTTTCAGTAACTGTAAATAATGGATACAAGAAAACTGAACTTTATAGTGTAAATATTAGGTTAGTTTATGGATTGCGAACAATTGGTAAGGGCAAAGCAGCTGGTGATATGCTATGTGGTGTTCTAAATCTTCCAAGTGCACCTTCAAAGTTTGAAGCTTACAATTATGTACTAGGATCTGCAGTTGAAGATGTAGCACAGAAGTCAATGCAGGTTGCTGTGGAAGAAGCAGTGGAAGAAAATGACGGCAGTCGTGACCTCACAGTGGCGTTTGATGGCACGTGGCAGAAAAGGGGCCACACCTCCAACAATGGTGTTGTAACAGCAACTAGTGTTGATACTGGCAAGGTTATTGATGTTGCAATAATGTCTAAATACTGTAGGTGCACAGGCAGGCTGAAAAATGAACACAGTGATGACTGTATTGCTAATTATTATGGTAGTAGTGGTGGCATGGAGGTTGCTGGGGTGAAGAAAATTTTTCATCGCTCTTCACAGTGGTATAATGTTCGCTATGTCAAATATCTGGGAGATGGTGACTCTAAAGCATTCAAAGAAGTTTTGGAAAGCAAACCATATGGGAACAGTGTAAATATAAGCAAACTTGAATGTATAGGACATGTGCAGAAGAGAATGGGTGCCAAGCTGAGAAGGTTAAAATCAGTTATGAAAGGGAAAAAACTAGATGATGGGAAAACCTTGGATGGCAGAGGAAGATTGACTGATTCCATAATAGACCACATTCAGAACTGCTATGGCCTTGCAATCAGGCAAAATACAGGCAATCTTGAAGAAATGAGGAGAGCTATATGGGCTTTATATTTCCACACCGCATCCACGGATGAGCATCCACAACATGGTTTGTGCCCCAAAGGTGAAAACAGCTGGTGTAAATACAATAGGGGACTAACAACAGGAGAGAAATACATTCACCACCACAGTCTACCATCAGCCATCATGGCAGAAATAAAGCCCATTTTCAGAGATCTGGCTGACAGAAGTCTTCTGATGAAATGTCTTCACGGAAAAACGCAGAACCCCAACGAGTGCTTGAATAGTGTGATATGGCATCGTCTCCCAAAAACAGTGTTTGTCGGAATTAATACACTACATTTTGGTGTGTATGATGCTGTGGCAACCTTCAATCTTGGAAATATAACTAAATGCCAGGTACTTCAAAAGTTGGGTATGTGTGTTGGTTCCCGTACGGTACGTGCTATGTTCTTTTTAGATCAGCACAGACTAAGGCATGCTGATAATATAATCAAGACATTAGTGAAAAAAGCAAGACAGGTGCAGAGGGGTGCCAAAAGAAGACTTGAAGATGATTATGAAGACTGTGAAGGGGGTATTAGCTACGGATCAGGAATGTTTTAATCTTCTTTCTCCGTTTCCCGTAAGTTTACTTTTTACTTCATCTAGGAACATTATCTCAGGTACTGGTCAACCTAGAAGTCTGAAATTTTTATGACGTAGTGACATAGGTCCCTATTACATACTGAAACAACGATTTTTTAATTACTTGATTTACAAAAGACTTAGGGGTGATAGTCTAGTAAAAAGCGATGGAAAAAATTTACTTAAAAATAAATGTACAATATCTCTGTAAGAAAATACTTTGACAATAAACTGTTGTTTCAGTATTGTTGTAACATATGAATGCACATACAGTAAAATTTTTACCTCTCTGTCTCCAGTAGTTTGTGAGAAAATGTTCCCTATAGTAGGCATATATTAACATTGCGGGGATAGGTGATTCCGTATCCCCTTAAGTTTTATGCAAAATTTAATGTAGACGCGTTGCTCCTCTAACTCTGCCATCTCGAAATTCGCAAACTGTGCGACACAACGTTCTACTCAATGCAGCACTGAACATTAACTAACAGACATACAGCAATGAAACTTGTGGCAGTTGCACATCAAAATGCCAACCGCATTTCGCTACAGCATACTATTGGCACGAAATCATGAATGTTCCGGGATTTTTTGAACAGACATCGTCTGCTCGTTGCACTTCATATCACTTTATAGTATTACGCCAAGCTATTTCACCGACATGACTGAATAAAGCAGCACACTAATCCCTTATTCGAACATTCCAGGACCGTTTTTCCTACTCATCACCATCAACTTGTATTTTTCTACATTCAGGGCGAGCTGTCAATCCCCACAGCAAATAGCTGTTCTGTCTAACTCATCTTATATCCTCCCACAGTCGGTCAACAACGAGACTTTCCCGTTCACTCCTGTGTAAGCAGCAAACAGTCGCATACTGCTGCTTTCCCTCTCCGTCAGATCGCTTAAGTACCTATAGAATAAGAGCGGTCCTATTACACCTTCCTGAGGCACTCCTGACGATACCCTTCTCTCTAATAAACACTCGCGGTCCAGGACAACGTGCTGTGTTCTATTACTCAAGAAATCTGCGAGCCACTCACATACGTAAAAATTCCTGCACTCTTAATGTTGGAACTGAAGGCTGCAAGTGACTGGGGAATAATTTGAAATTGTTAGGAGTTACCAAATTTATGTTATTGAACATTAGTTCCAACAATCAAAGCGTTGTGAGGGCGGATCGTGAGTCCCGCTTGAATAGCTCAATCGGTAGAGCACTTACTGCATAAAGGCGAAGCTCCGAAGTTCATTTCCCGCTCCAACACACGATTTTAATCTGACAGGAAATTTCAGAGCGTCGGTAAGTCTACATTGTCGTCGTCTCTCTGGGCCTACTCAGTTGACGATGTAATGCAAATGTGCATTCCCTTCACGTGTTTAAGCCAAGTATTACGCAAATTTATGCGATCGGGAATGCTCAGTAACAGCCAGGCTACATGTACATTTAACAATTAAGCGTCAGCAAGAGCATTAGTGATGAAATCATAGGAGGCAATGTTGTGCAACCTTAGTAGGGACAAGATTCGACTATTTGGGAGTAGGATCTTACAATCTGAGACAGTGTTCCGAGACAAACTTCGGTCACAATGTTCGCAAACGTGACGTCAGATCCGCCTGGCAACTGCGATCTGAACGCCATTGGGTTGGGTTGTTTGGGGAAGAAGACCAGACAGCGAGGTCATCGGTCTCATCGGATTAGGGAAGGTCGGGGAAGGAAGTCGGCCGTGCCCTTTCAAAGGAACCATCCCGACATTTGCCTGGAGCGAGTTAGGGAAATCACGGAAACCCTAATTCAGGATGGCAGTACGAACGCCATTGGCTGAAGGTGTGGCCGAGCGGTTCTAGGCGCTACAGTCTGGAACCGCACGACCGCTACAGTCGCAGGTTCGAATCCTGCCTCGGGCATGGATGTGTGTGATGTCCTTAGGTTAGTTAGGCTTAAGTAGTTCTAAGTTCTAGGGGACTGATGACCTCAGCAGTTAAGTCCCATAGTGCTCAGAGCCATTTTTGATTTTTAATTTAGTTTTCTAGTATATTTTACTATCTCTCTTTTTAAGCCGATGATTTTATGACGATTTGGTAACAAGTCGAAACCGGTAATGAAACCACCCGTATGACCAGAAGCTGAAAATACACTTACATCCAAAATTAAAGCAACAAACTTGTGTCTCCCCGTCTTGTGACTAAATCTATATGTATTCATACAAACTGTCAACAGATGTCGTTAAAATCGTGCTCTGCCATTCCAATCAACTGACAGCCGCGCCAGCAATGACGTCGGCGCACCTATCAAGAGGGGTAGTGTTTGCAGGGTAGTCCCACATCCACAGTCGCTGCGTACACAGTCACAGACGGTGCAGTATGGCACTGAGAAGACGCCTACCAGACACTCTGCTGTGGAGGGCCATAGGAAGAATGGAAGCAGTAGAGTCGCAAATTAATGTGGCCCGATGGCTTAATGTGAATCGTTCTGTTGTTTCTCCGATGACGCGACAGTTTATAGAGACCGAAACTGTATCCCGGAGACCAGGGCAGGGCCGACCACGCGTAACATCAGAAACAGAGGACCGCTATTTAACTGTAAGAGCACGACGGTACCGCTTTAGTACTGCACGACAACTGGCATCTGACCTCACAGCATCCCCTGGACGTGTTGTATCGAGGCAAACGGTGTGCAGAAGGCTTCAGCAGAGTGGCCTTTATTGTTGAAGATCTGCTGTCTTTTTACATCTGGCGTGTCTTCACAGTAGGGAACGTCCCAAGTGGAGCCGTCAACATGCGACCTGGACGGTCGAACAGTGGGCCAATGTTCTTTTCGTAGATGAGTCCCGATTTGGTCTGGAGAGTGATTCTCGACGGATTCGCAGCTGGAGGGCACTTGGAAAACGATTTCGGGACACAAATATTGTGGAAAGAGACCGATCTCGAGGAGGATTCCTAATGGTGTGAGCAGGGATTATGTTTACCACTAGAAACCCTCTTCCTGAAACTGTACGCGTGAATCAGCAAAATTTAACTGCTTTCAGGTACCGTAAGAAGATCTTGGGATCTCATGCACGGTTGTTGCGAGGTGCTGTGGGCCCAGACTTCGTATTCATGGACGATAACGCTCGACCTCATATCCCACGGGTGGTTGACTTTTTAGGAAGCGGAAGATGTCGCACGCATTGCATGGCCTGGTCACTCTACGGATTTGAATCCCATAGAGCATTTCCGGGATGCACTACAGAGACGGGGTGCATCACGTCAGCATCCACCAACCACTCTCCAAGACTTGTGAGCGGCTTTGCAAGGAGAATGGCCGTCATTGCTTCATCATGAGATTGATGACATCATTCACAGCATGTCCGTCGTAGTCAGGCCTGTGTTGGTGCCAGAGGTAGTCGCACCCCATACTGAGCACATTAACCAGTTGTCAGAACGTATGTGCAAATCCGTTTAGTTTGAAAAAAACGAAGAACATTTTTGTCTACCGCTGTGCCTGTTGCAGTTGATTACGTCGTGTATAGTTCACATTTTTCTACTTTACTTTCACCTGTTTATACCGTTTTGTGGCAGAAAAAAATCAACCAAGAAAAATTTCCGTTTCTTGCTTTAATTTTGGCCTACAGTTTATATAAGAGGGGCAGGGTTGGTTTAAGCTCAATCGACACAAGCGGCCGCTTGGCGCTTCAGGATAAGAGTGGCACCAAAGTCCCCCGACTGCAAAATTTGTATATCGGATGTGCCATACCTCGTAACTAAAGCTCACACAGATGAAAGTATACGCCAATAGGAACAGACTCGTTCTAGAAAACACGGGCCCGCCAACGAACCATTTGCGAAATAGCTACCGATGTGTTTTTGCAAAGCGCCACTACTGATTTCAGTGCGGAATATTGTCCTAGTTAATACAAATTTATTAGAAACGTAGACTGTTCGACTGACACATTATTTTTCACAGAAGGCCTACCATAACAGGAAATACAACACTACTTCAGCACGCTACGTATGTCGAAAGGAGTTTTTCAGTACGCAAATTGTAAAGACATACCACAGGTGAACACTTCTTCAAAAACAGTTGTGTGGACTGTCAACTTCAGCCACTGAACGCGATTCCTTAAAATCAACACATTCTAAATCTGCGTTGAAAGATTTGCCAAGTTAAAGGCTAGAAAAACTTCAATATAATTTTTTTACACTAAGGAGAAAAAGTCAGTACATACAATGAACAGGTGCAGGAGCTATGCATGTCTTTTACTTATCACACGCAAAATTGTGTTTTCCTTTACGGATGCATACATTAAAAGTTGGAGCACATTTATCAACTTTCACCTACTTTCATGGCAAATCATCTGTTATTTAACTTTTTTAATGGTGAGTTTTGCACATATAACTTACAGAGTTAGTGTCATGTTTAACTAGTCGATATGAAATTAGATAATTTTTTCGTATTTTTATCTCTTTTTCCAATGAAAAGTGAAATGATAGGTAATTTACACAATTAAAAATTTTAATTATTAAATTAACCGGGGGTAGGACGTCAAACGGGCCGACTTGGAGCAGGAGAGGCACCACAGGACATTTTAATTTCCACTGTCTATACTTTTACAAATAAATTCATAAAACTTTGTCAGCATGACCAGGAAGGATTCAGAACTCACACTCATAGCAGTGGAAGTTCGAAAACATAACACAGTAATTTTTTTACATGTGAAATTTCATCATTTTTTTCACTTACTAATGGCTGCATTTGTTGCTATAGGTACACTTTTCTTCATAAGTAAGAGAGATGGTTCAATGAATTTTGCACAGCATACAATCTATACTTAAAGGTGTATGAAACTCTAGAATTTTCCAAATCTATTAAAAACTGTGGTAAAAATTGAGGTAATTAACTACCAAATTTGTGTTTTTTCTAAACATGAAGTTTAAAATACAACAGATCATTCGTTTTTTCATAAATTAAATAAATTCTAGAGTTTCATACACCTGTAAGTATGGTATGCATGCTGTGCAAAATTCATCGAAGAATCTCTCTAACTTATGAAGAAAAGTGTACCTATAGCAAAAAATGCAGTCATTAGTAAGTGAAAACATGATGAAATTTCACATGTAAATAAAATTATTTTGTTATGTTTTCGAACTTCCACTGCAATGAGTGTGAATCCTTCCTGGTGATGCTGACAAAGTTTTATGAATTTATATATAAAAGTATAGACACTGGAAATTAAAATGTCATCTGATGCCTCTCCTGCTCCATGTCGGCCCGTTTGACGTCCTACCCCCTTTAAAAGAATAACAAAAAGGTGTTTTTTTTTTCATTCTTTCAACTAAGTTTATTAGATGGCACATTTTTTATTGAAACTAGAAGATAGAAAAGGTCTAGTACTTCCCTTGTTTAACTAGAAGCTTTCAAAGATCTCAGGAATTACCTTAAAACGAAATTAATTGTTCCTTCACTTAATATTTATTATTGGAATAAGATTCAGAAATTTATTTCTGTTACCGAAGAAGGTACATGTAGTACTTACTTTGAAAGAAAAAAAGCAACCAGTTTAGACGATCACGACACTCACATTTGTTTTTAAAAGTGCTACCAAGAGCCCAAACAAACGCAACTAATGTAATGATGCTGGGGACGATGGATGGAGGGGGGGGGGGGGGGCTATGGGAGGCGTCAAATGATACGTTACTTGCGGTAGAAAAGTATTCTCGAATCTGTGAAAATAATTCACATTAAAAAAATGAATGAGTAACAACAGCAGGTGTAGGGCGCTTCTTGCCAAATTTAGCTATCAACACGACGTGTCCTAAAATTCATCAAGTCAGCTACATTAAAAATGCCTGTTCTGGAATATTGCTCCCTCTTGGATAATTTTCTATGGACGCTCATGGTGCAACGCTATATACCATTCAAGGTTCATCAAAGACGCAGGTACGACGAAAATAACGACAGCGGTTTGTTTTGTTGTTAAATCTACAGCTGTCGTAACAGCAGTGAAAGCGAGCATTCGCTGTTAGGTGGGTACTCACGCAACGTTGGGCGCGGGCTGTTGGCAGCGGCAGTGCGCGCGGCACCTGCGTGCGTGTTCGCGTGCCGGAGGGCTCGCGGGCGTGGGCGGCGCGGCAGGCTGCTGCGTGCGTGCGTGCGGGACGCGGCGTCGGCGGCCGTCGCGACGCTACTGAGCGGGGCGCGCAGCTGTGGGCGCCGCGCCGCGCCGAGACGGCAACAGGCGAGTGTGCGCGCATGCGCGGGGCGGCCGGCGCTCACAGCTGTACCCGCGGCGTCGGCGTCGGCGTCGGCATCTCACGGGCCGTTCGAAATGTCACGTCAGCCGACACGCGCCGCCCGTCACACGCAGGTGAGTGGACGAGGAATGGGGCGTCCGTCTGCCTAGCCTGTGACGTGCTGTAGCGCTGTAACGGAAGGAACACAACAGTCGTCATGACTACTACTACTACTACTACTACTACTACTACGTGATCAGGCCCAGTGGACCGCACGCATCTACAAGTTCCCTCCTCCACTGTATTCTGTCCATTGCTGCTATCCGCCATCCGTCCACATCTATTGACACTTGGTTTAAATCTTCATGGAGTCCATCCCTCGAGCGCTTCTTGGGTCTCCCTGGCGGTCTCTTTCCAGTAGGTGTGAAATCCAGGAGCTTCCGAGGCCATCTGTGATCCTCCATCCGGGCCACATGGCCGGCCCACTGCATTCGTTTGGCTTTGACAGTTCCTGGTATGTTGGGCTGCTGGTGTAGTTCCTCAAGCTCTTGGTTATATCTGATCCTCCATTCCCCTGTATCTGCATCCAGAACCGGACCGAAAATCTTCCGAAGCACTTTTCTCTCAAAAACAAGGAGCTTATGAAAGTCCTGTTTCCTGATACTCCATGTCTCACAGCCATATAGAACAACAGGCTGGATCAGGGTTTTGAACTGTCTGGAGAGATATTTGGACCGATGCAGTTGTGCTAGGCTGTGGTAAGATCGGTTTCTTGCTTGTATTCTGACATTGATCTCTGCTTTACATGACGAGTTCTCAGTGAAAAGTGCTCCTAGGTATTTGAATTCTTGCACTCTCTTGTAGGAATGGTCCCCAACCTGCAATGATTGTAGATGATCAGCAGTCTGACAATGACCATGCGTCATAACGAGGTACTCTATCTTGGCTTCGTTTATGTTTAGCCCAAATTTGCTGGCAGCCCCCTGTAGTGCTTTGGTCATTTGCTCCAACTCCTTTTCCGACCTAGAGAGTAAACATATGCCGTCTGCATAGGCTAAGTATGCCAGTCTCTTTCCTTCGATTTCAAGCCCTTCATTCTCTTGGAAGGTCTCGCGTACGATCTTCTCGAGGGCAAAGTTGAACAGGATAAGGGAAAACGCATCTCCTTGCCTGAGTCCTGTCACAATTTCAAACTCCTCAGTTACGCGATTTCCCATCTTCACCTTTGCACGTGTTTCGTTCATACAGATCTTTATCAGATTGATGAGCTTCTCTGCTGTGCCAAACTGCCTTAAACAGTTGAGCATGCTCTTGCGATGTATGCAATCATAGGCCTTCTTAAAATCAACGAATAAAATATGCAAATCTTTACCATATTCACCCAGTTTCTCAGTGAGCTGCCGGAGACTGGAGATGTGATCTACTGTTGACCGTCCTGGCCGGAAACCTCCCTGGTACTCCAAAATCACCGATTCTGCCATTGGCTGAATTCTATGTATGAGGCAATTGGACAGGATCTTATAGCAGACGTTAAGCAGGGCGATTCCTCGATAGTTGTCACATTTCAGTTTGTCGCCCTTCTTATGTATTGGACAAATCAGAGCCGCTTTCCATTCTCCTGGTAGTTCTTCGTTGGTCCACATTGCCTGTAGCAGTCGGTGTATTTTTTATGCAACTTTCCTCCTGCCAGGATCACTTCAGCCTGTATTTCATCTTCACCTGGACTCTTATTCTGTTTAAGGTGTCTGATTCTGGTTTTTATCTCATCCAGGGTAGGTGGGGGATAGTCTGCTTCGGCTGTAATTGGGTTCTGGAAATCAAACTGCAGTTCAGGTTCATCACAATTTAGCAGCTGTCGAAAGTACTCTTTCCATCTCTCAGCTACGTCCCTATCGTTCGTCAGGATCTTATCATGGGAATCTTTGACAAATTTCTGCTTGGCCTGGTGACCTTTGCAGAGGTACTTCATCTTCAGAGACATATTCCTAGTCTTTTGTCTTCTGAAGCCTGTTTCTGCTAAAATGATGATACCCTTTATGTATTTCCTCTTTGCTCTTCTCAGAATTGCTTGCGTAGTATTTCGGACCTCCTCAAATTGTGCTTTGGCCTGTGCCAGATTTGTACCGTTCAGCCATTTGTTACTGGCTTCCTTTCTCCTATCCAGGACATCTGCACATTCCTTTCCAAACAAGATCTTCTTGCCCACCGGGTTTCCCATGAGTGTTTCCCTTGCTGTATCCCTAACTGACCTCTGGATGTTTCCCCACATTAGTTCAAGGTCCTGGTTCGCGTCCATTTCACTGAGTCATGACACCTTTATTAACTGATGCGCAGCGTTAGAACCTTGTGGAACAACTATTACTGTTGACAGAGCTGCTGCCCAACATAGTCTTCATCAACCTCTTCAGCACTTTGCCACGAGGCCGCCAACAGATACGGCAGAGGTTCACGCCTGACGCCGCATGATCACAGGCGAGCGCAACCTTCACTCTGATTAGCAGAGTACGTAGTCCACTACAGTGCTTAAAGTGGTATTTCTCGATTGAGTTGACGCTGGTGTGTAGGAAACGAGGTACAATATCTTTATCCCAGAACTCAGCCAGTTAATTGGCAACACACACCAAAGAGCGCAAGTACTTCAGACATCCTAAGATATAACCACATCCAAGTATCTAATGAAATCACCGTCTCCAAGAATTTAACGCAACCAAGTGGAATACTACGAGGACACCCGATCAGTACGACACTTTTCGACAGGATATATCACGTAGATCCTCATGGACAGCTCAGCTACATTCGTACCTTATGGGGATGGTAACAGGTTCTAGAGACACAAAAGGCGCTAAACAGACTCACGTCATGGGTTATGAAAAATGACCTACAAATAAACCACAGAAAACCAAACAGATGATTTTCAGACGAGGCGGTAAACTTGAAATTGATTCGCAATTATTTTTAAACTCGTGTATAGGCCTGTTAGTGATTGTGGTTTGTTCTGCTGAAAGACATACTGAAATGCACTGAAGAGCCAAAGAGACTGGTACGCCTGCCTAATATCGTCTAGGGCCCCCGCGAGCACGCAGAAGTCTGAAATAGTGCTGGAGGGAACTGACACTATGAATCCTGTAGGGATGTCCATACTCCGTAAGAGTACGATGGGGTGGAGTTTTCTTCTGAACAGCACCTGCAAGCCATCCCAAATATTCTCAACAATGTTAATGTCAGGGGAGATTGCTGGCCAGCGGAAGTGTTTAAACTCAGAAGAGTGTACCTGGAGCTACTCTGTAGCAATTCTGGACGTGTGGGGTGTCGCATTGTCTTACTGCAATTGCCCAAGTCCGTCGGAATGCAGAATGGACATGAATGGATGCAGGTGATCAGACAGGATGCTGACGCACGTGTCACCTGTCGTATCTAGAACTATCAGGGGTTCCATATCACTCCAACTACACCCGCCCCCCACAATTACAGAGCCTCCACCAGCTTGAACATTTCCCTGCTGACATGCAGGTTCCATGGATTCATGAGGTTCTCTCCATATCCGTACACGTCCATCCGCTCGGTACAATTTAAAACGATACTCGTCCGACCAGACAACACGTTTCCAGTCATCAACAGGCCAATGTTGGTGTTGGCGGGACCAGGCGAGGCGTAAAGCTTTGTGACGTGCATTCATCAAGGGTACACGAATGGGCCTTCGGCTCCGAAAGCCCATATGAATTATGTGTCGTTTAATGGTTCGCACGCTGACACTTGATGCTGGCCCAGCATTGAAATCTGCAGCAATTTGCTGAAGGGTTCCACTTCTGTCACCATTGAACGAGTCACTTCAGTCGTCGTTGGTCCTGTTCTTGCAGGATGTTTTTCCAGCCGCAGTGATGTCGGAGAGATTTGAAGTTTTACCGGATTCGTGATATTCACGGTACACTCGTGAAATGGTCGTACGGGAAAACCCCCACTTCTTCGCTACCTCGGAGATATCGTATCCCGTCGCTCATGCGCCGACTATAACACCACGTTCAAACTTACTTAAATCTTGATGACCTGCCACTGTAGCAACAGTAACCGTTCAAACAACTGCGCCAGATACTTGTCTCTTATATGCGTTGCTGACCGCAGCGCCGTAGTCTGCCTGTTTACACATCTCTGTATTTGAATACGCATGCCTATACCAATTTATATGGGCTTCAGTGTATGTGACATTGCATCTCTGGCAATAACAGAATTCTGATCTGGAACAAAAAGAAACAGAAATTAATTACTCTCCCTACAAATCACGAAGAAATAAATTCTCAAGCATGTGACTGCCAGTTTCAAAATATTCTCTAACGACTCCTAACAAATGTTCTGCAATTCCTTGTATGCAACGGGCAACTTACCTCGTCTTGCGACTGCAACTACGTGATCAACAATATGCTAAAAATATTTCAAAAACAATACTGCGAACCATGCAGAGCGCAATGCATACTCATGAAAATTGCTACAGCTACTGCCATTTTTATATACAAATTGAATGATCAGGAGGGGTTTCGTCAACTGGAGTAAACAATGGAAGAAACTAGCAAAGACTTTAACTTACTATTTTCCCAAAATTGTTATTTAAACACTGCCAAACTCTACACCGACCTTAATTATTCCACAGTGTCTATACTCAATAAACACGTCTCTAAGTATATCAAAGATACGAATATTACTCTCAATGTATGCATCACAAATCCGACAAAATCCCTCCAGTGCGCGAGAAGTACCAACTACGTGCAAAAAAAAGGCAAGTTATCAAATATGCTCAATAGGCTGCGACCTCGCATGTCGCGCGGCTTCTCTCCACCGCAGGCTGCGTCCGACCACTTTCGACTCCTCTCGACAATTGTTCGCTCGCTGTTACTCGCGATAATAATATCTCATAATGTTACTTTAAATCCGTCTTGATTGCAAATTTTTTTTTTTTATTATTCATATGACCGGTTTCGGTTCATTCAGAACCATCTTCAGATCTGATATTTAAGTTACAGGAGTAACCCGTCCAATTCAGCAACTTTCACATGCTACGTAACTTAAATATCAGATCTGAAGATGGTTCTGAATGAACCGAAACCGGTCATATGAATAATAAAAAAAAAAAATTTGCAATCAAGACGGATTTAAATTAACATTATAAAATCACTGATTGCTGTTATCCCATAAGACATTATGTCTGTTTTTGCAAAAAAAAAAATAATATCTCAGACTCACAGTTTGTGTATGCACACCAGCAGAATTATTAGTCAACTTTGCAAAGCAGTATGAACGTCCAACTTTCAAACTCTCACAAAGAAACGCTGATCCTTCAGGATAAAACGCTAGAAATAGTACTAAAGTAAACTCCGTCCAAACAGGTCTCGAAAGATCCAACGCTGTTGACCGACCGCCATGTCATCCTCAGACTATAAGCGTCACAGGACGCGAATGTGAGGGGCGTAAGGCCAGCACACCGCTCTCCCGGACGTTGCCAGCTTTCGTGACCGCAGCCGCTATTTCTCAGTCAAGTAGCTCCTCAATTTGCCTCACAAGGGCTGAGTGCACCCCGCCTCCCAATAGCGCTCGGCAGACCGGACGGTCACTCATCCAAATGTTAACCAAATCCGACAGCGCTTAACTTCCGTGATCTGATGGGAACTGATGTTACCACTGAGGCAAGGCCGTTGGCACTAGATGTTGAACCAAAGTACAAAGATCTTGAAGTCACTCGGCAAACAAACTGGTATCATTCAACACCCACGTGAAAGATGCAGCAACAGCAGCAGTAAAAGCAGTTTACAGTACCCAGAAGCCTCAGAAACTCTCAGTAACAACGGCCATGACACTAATTAAACCAGTCGTAGTACCAGTAGAGCCCTACAGGATAGGAGATACACATTATCTGGGAGAAACAAAAGTCAAACCCCGCTATATGAAACAAATCCTGAACGTTGGAAAGAGCGTGATCAAGACTGGCTTAAGTCTTAGTGAAAGAAAACTTCTTCGCAGCAGACATCAGAATGTAGTTGCTTCTGCCCTACAACAAAGCCTACGATAGCACACCCCAAATACTTACAGGAAAACACAACTCTGTCTGGAACTATTTCTACTCAAGCAAATCCATAGTGACAGAAGAGTGGAAACAGGCAAACTTCGAACTCCGACACGTCATAACATGGTATGCAACACATGGACTCCACCACAAGCTCTGTCAAAACAAGAGATTCCAACAGCCGAATGACGAATGCGTGTGTAAACTACGCAGTGAACACTGTGAAAGATATCATGCAAAAACTGCAGAGAAAGAAGAGTGTCATAATAAAACTAGGACTAGGATAATGTAACTCAGCTTTGTATTTGTATTGGTACTTGCATTTGTATTTGTCTGCACATTAATTTCGAATTTCTACATTTCCAGAAGCCACTTGACACTGTACCTCAAAAGCGTCTAGTAATCAAATTGCGTTCTTATGGAATATTGTCTCAGTTATGAGACTGCATTCGTGATTTCCTGTCAGTGAAGGCCACAGTTCGTAGAAATTGAAGGAAAGTCATCAAGTAAAACAGAAGTGATTTCTGTGATTCCCCAAAGTAGTGTTATACGCCCTCCGTTGTCCCTTATCAATATAACTTAGGATACAATCTGAACAGCGATCTGAGGTTGTTTGCAGATGATGTTATCATTTATCGTCTAGTAATTACAAAATGATTCAGGAAAGATATCAGTATGGTGCGAAAATTAGCAACTGACCCTAAATAATGAAGAGTTGAGGTCATCCACATGAGTGCTAAAAGGAATCCCTTAAACTTCGGTTACACGATAAATCAATCAAATCTAAAGGCCGTTAATTCAACCAAATACCTAGGAATGACATTTACAGATAACTGAAATGGGAAACAACACACAGAAAATGTTGCGAAGGTGAACCGAAGATTGCGATTTATTAGCAGAATACATAGAAGATGGAACGGATCTACTAAAGAGACTGCCTAAATTACGCTTGTCTATCCTCTTTTGGAGTACTGCTGCGCGGTGTGGAAAGAGTGTGTCACGGACACACATGGTACTGGATTTGACATGAATATCATTAAAATAAAGGCGTTGCGACGGGATCTTCTCTCGAAAATCACCAACTTTCTCCTCCGAATGCAAAAAATATATTGTTGACGCCAACCTACAAAGGAAGAAACGATCATCATAATGAAATAAGGGAAATCAGAGCTCGCACGGAAAGTTATAGGTGTCCGTTTTTTTCGCGCTTTTCGAAAGTGGATTACTAGAGATGTATGTTAAGGTGGTTCGATGAACGCTCTGCCAGGCACTTAAGTGTGATTTGCAGAGTATCCATGTAGCTGAAGAAATGGATGTAGATTGTGCGCATTGTTATTAACAATAATGTCTTGTTCAACGTTTTGAATTCTGCTTCTAGGAACTTCCAATTCAACAGAATTTGTTGACTAATATTACATTATTATGTTGACTGCTAATTTATACAGTAGGTGTGCAACACTTAGGGACGAAAGTAACTTTCCCGTGATGTGTCACAGCCAACTAACATAGGTCAATGAAACCTTGGACCATACATAAAAGGAAGTGGTACAGTGTGGTACAGAAGTCAACTGAAAGAAATACGCGACACTTTCATTGAAAGACAGTAATCACATTTAAATCACCACTATTCATGATGATCCCCTGGACATTACGAAAGAAATTTAGGAAATTTATGGTAAGGTCTTACGGGACCAGACTGCTGACGTCATCGGTCCCTAAGACTACACATGTAAGTAGGCTGGAGCCAGCCGGCGCACGCGGCTGCCTGTGGTGCGAGTCATTGTCTGTTCCTTTGTTGGCGTGCGTCGTTATTGGGATTTGGAGACCTAACTTCTATAAATTCACCTTACCCAGAGGGCCCAGCCCTGTTTAAATCCCGCCAGTTCTGATGAAATTCAGGTCTGTCGCTATGATTATCTTGTCTGTCGTCATGTCGGTAGATTTCATAACTTCTTTCTTGTCGGTCATGTGGTGGAGAATTTCTTCCTGAATCGTAACTGCGTGCTGAACTGTTGCGTCTGAAGTTATTCTGTCTCCCGTGATAATAATTGTTTTGGTTCCCATATTGTCTGTTTCTCAGGTAATCTCTGTCATATTCATTACTACGGAAATGCGATCTTTCTCTGTAACTATTGTTACTCTGCCAGTGGTTGTCGTATGGGTGGTGTCTGTTTTGTTCACGATTTGCGTTGTAAGAATAGCCTTGTCGTGTCCAGTTATTGTTTCTGTCATCGCGGAATTGTGACGTATGTGACCTGTAGTGATTGTTTTCCTGTTTTCGCATCCGGCGACTGCCTGTGTCAATTTCTAATTCTTGTAACAGTCCCTGAAAAGCCTCAATGTCTTCTTTGCAACGTCCTGCTAAAATAATATGTCGTAAATGTTCAGGCAATTTGAGTAAGCAAATGCGGATGAGTTCTGAGGGGCTGTATGGGTTTGAAAGATACTGATTCTTATGCAACATGTCTTCAAAATATTTGACAAGACTGGAAAATTCAGATTGTTGAAAGTGTTTCATCATCATGATGCTATGTTTTACTCGGTCTTGTGTAGCTTGAGACCAATATGCTGAAAGGAAAGCATGATAAAATTCTCCTTCACTGTGACAATCGTGAATGACCGATCGCATTCTTACAGCTGGTTCATCCTCCAAGTAGCCACACATAAATTCTAACCTGTGCTACAATGACCAGTTGGGAGAAAACAATGAGAGAATTGATGAAGCCATGCTTGTGGATGAATGTCGTTGCCAGAATTCTTAAATGTTTTGAATTTACGTGTAGTAATGAACAGCTTATAGTCAAAATCATCGTGTCGGCGAGTCGCATATCGGTCATTGTTAGGTGGTGTCGGCGGTTCCATCTCAAAATTCGGTGCACATTGCCAGTTTCTTTCATAACTTCCGAAATGCCCTGTGTTATTATTTTGCGTCTTTTCCGTATTTCTAATTCCCTCTTCCCATGATGGAGCGCGAGTGTCCTCTGAAATTTGCAATTTTTGTATTACTTGAGCCAACTGATCTTGTACTTCCCGGATTTCTCTTTTGTATTGCGTATTAATTTGATTCTGATTTTGTTTGAATTTCTTAATTTTTTCATACTCTTCTGTGTCAGTGATGGCTACAGGTCTTGTGTCATTCAGATCATCATCTACCTTTGCAGATAAGTTAGTGAACTGATCCGAAAGTTCGGCTACTTTCTCCGATAGTGTACTTATTTCCTCAGTGTGTTTTTCTGAACCAAGTTTCAGAGTATCTACTGTGTCCTTTAAGTTTTCCTGAGTTTTTGCAAGTTGCGTAACCGAATCGGTAGATGCAACTGAGTCAAATTTAGCTTGCAAGGTCTCATGATTTTCATGAACAATAGTTTGCAGTTCTTTTATGGCTGCTTCGTGATTCTGTAATGCATTTTCATGCCGCGAAAAAATAGGTTGAAAATGCTCACAAATTTGAGTTTTTACGTCATTACAGACTTTTTGACATTTCGATTCAATGTTATGTAACTCAGTAGTTAAATCTTTACGTGTTTGTTCAAGAGTTTGTTCCAATGAGTCTAACTTTTTAAGATTTTGTTCCACTGTGTCTAACTTTTTAAGATTTTGTTCCACCGTGTCTAACTGTTGCTGTGTTAGTCTCTGATTTTGTTCCATTGTGTCTAACTTTTCAAGCTTTTGTCCCATTTGTTGCATTAATTGTAATAACAATGCATTGGTGTCTGAAACATGTTCCTCAGTGCTTTTCGGCAGTGAATTTGCACCGGCAACGTTCACATTTTGACAAGCGGAAAATGTGTCTTGACTCACTTGAGAAAACGGTGAGGACGCAAAACCTGAATCTACAGTATTTGCAATATTGTGTTCAGTCATTCCCGATTCCTGAGACGAGCTGTTGCCGACCGATCGATCGATAATGCTTCCCTGTTCACTACCTGTTTCACTGACTACACCATTATTTGACGCCCGCTCCATTTTCTTATGCACAGTTACCAAATTACTACTTTGAACATTTGTTAATTCATTAGTCAGTGGTGCTGGCAAGCTACGCTCGTCGTCACTATTATTTCTCAGTTTACTTTGGAGCCTAGTGTTACATTTTTCACACGCCATTATTGTCACAATATTTCACACGATAACACAGAAAAACACAATTTGAAGAGCAAAAATAAAAGAACACATTAACATAGCACTAAAAATAATATCTAGTTAATTGCAAGCGCAGCTGCGAAATACTTGGTGCAAATCTAAATGCATGCCACAACTGTGTACAACAATGAAAAACTACAACTACAAAGGAAATTCTCTCTATAATTACGTGCTAGCAATAAACAAAAGCTACACTAATTACGCAAACTACAAGAAAAAATCAGATGATTCCAGTGAGGTATCCTCGGCTAAGGGTCGACGTATGAAACGTCCCCTTTTGAAAAATTGTACAAGACTGTGCTTAAACTGACACACAATATTTTTAGCGCAACGCAATCTGACTTTCAAAAATCCCTGCAAAAGAATGGCCCTGACTAACATTAAACTATACCTTTCAGAAATCACTTACCTCACAAAAATCTTCGCTACTCAAGCTACTGCAATACAGCGAGCACCACTACTGCCAGCTAAATAAAAGATTCAAACTACGGAAGCCACTAACTACTGATAGGGATAGTTAGCAAATGAAAGATATTAATAGAGAACAAACAATGTATTTACCTTAATAGTCATAATATATATAGCAGTTCATGACAAATTACAAAACTCCGCCATCTCTCTCCCCACATCCACCACTGCTGGCGGCTCACCTCCAACTGCGCAACGCTACGCACTGTTCACATCCAGCCGCCGCTGCCCAACATAACTACGACACTTACACAGAATTATCTTACAGCAAGGCGCACATTTAGCGCTACAGGACACGCATTTGAGTGATCAATTTTGTACTTAAACCATTTATTTTTCAAGATTTTTGAATTACAAAGAAAGTTTTCCGTGATACATTTCATTCCATTGCTGTAATCTGTAACACCTGAGGGTATAATTACATTAATCCTCGGGGGGTACACGCTTACTTTGTGTACCATGTGTTTGGCAAGCACAAGGAGCCCTAGCTAATATGGTATTTGCTTATACAACTTTACACATCGGTAACATATTTCTCTAACACAGAATTACACAGCTATCTGATCATTTAACAGAGAAAGAAACTTTTTTTTTACTACATCAGTGACAGATGTTTATGTAATTACACAGTTGGATAACTTCACACTTATGAAATTGTATTTTGTCTGTACTTTGTGAAATGCTCATATTTTTTTGGAACCGTTGTGATACTATGAGAGCTTTGAATGATGTATTTGGTATGGGATTATGATTTTTAATGTACATTTGAGGTAGATGACACTTTTGAAACGAGCAGAGAATTTTTTGTAGGTTTAAAATATTCAGAAAGCTACGACGATTTTGAGATGTGATTGATCTGTTATGATGTTATTATTATGACGACAATGTGTATTATGCTGTTGAGGTATGTTTATGTTCAATAAGCTGATGCTATATGAGGAATTTGATTATGCTATGTATTTATTATGATGAAATATTGAAGTGTCATCGCAAGATTGGCGTGTCGACGAATATATATGCATTTAGAAGCTATAAGAAAATGGTTTGGCAAAAAAAAGTATTTTGAAAGAGGATATGAACCAAAAAAGTAGTGTTTAGGGACAACAGGTTTAGGTAGGATTTTCTTGGAAATAAATGATGAGGTAAGATAATGGAAAATAAATAATGAGGTAAGAAATGTGTGAACATATAAATACAGAAAGCATGCTCGGATAGAATATTTTTTGTGGAAACAAATATTGAAATAAGAGGAAAGATATATGGAATAAACTTCTGGGTTGGACTGCAGTACCAAATGTTACACTGAAAACAAACCCTGTCCTTTCCTTTTGTGTTATCCCACTATGTGTTTGTGTACCATTGTGTATTTGTTTTCTTCCTGTCTCTGTGTACTGTTTCATAGAAATTTTTTTTTCTTCTAATACTAAGCTACATTCACTATGATGAGGAATACTGTTATCCTCAAGTATAATTTGCATTAATAATATGTTATTTACTTCATAAAGATGTTTAGACATTATTTATTCCATTTTGTTTTAATGTTCATGTGTGAAGTTGATGTTTCAAAAATTATTCTGATCTTTTATGTATGTACTCATGTCATAATTCCTGTAACACTGTGGTATATATTATTTCGATTCTTTTGTAAAGCCTGTACTACAAATGTATCTGTATTATTATGTTTTTAATGATGTTTTCTGTATCTTTGTAATTGTATTCTCATGTTATAAAATTGTAATTGTCACCAGTTCATCATATTATTAACTTGTAAGTTACATTTCGCTGCACACGTTTCTGTTGGTCATAGTATATGGACAATATGTGAGAAGTAGGGACTGATAGTGTTTGCACGTGTGTTAATAATTCATCAAGGGACTGGATAACAGCATTGCTGGTGCTAAGGACAATTCCAAAACCTTTGTGAGTGCACAAGTGGTGGTTATGGACTTGCTATATTATCCACAAGACTCTTCAATGGTGATTGTGCACCTGCACAGTCACAACAGATGGCTGCTGGCCATCTCTACAAGGACTACAGTGGGTCTGCATCTTTGATGACCCACCAATACCAGTATTTCTACAAGGACTACAGTGGGTCTACACCTTTGCTGATTCACCAATACCATTATTTCTACAAGGACTGCAGTGTGTCTGCACCTCCGGTGGCACACCAGTACCATAATCTCTACGAGGACTACAGTGGGTCTGCTCTGTGATGAGCTACATACCAGTATTCTTCAAAACTTTGAATGACTCTGCTGTGGGTTTGCTCTGTTGTGGCCCATTACCTGTCTGCATGTCAAGAGTCAGCACTGTCTTTCCGTTGGAAGGACAACACTACTTCTTCAAGACTGCATGGAAATCCACTACTATCGTGTGCATTTTCTTTTACTGCTCAGACTTTGAGAAAAACACTGCTATTTTACTGTGATGAACGATTAGGACTGTCTTTATGGACTGTGAGAAAGTTTAGCTTTTGACCAACATTGTATCAATAAGTGTGTGCATTTGATATCTTTGTTATTGTAATTATGAAAAATTTTATCAAATTATTATTGGCCACAGCCCAAAACAATTTGTCAAAATTTTTTGTGGGGAGCATGGGGGCTATGTAAGTAGGCTGTTTAGGTTTTCTTATTGGTAATGCCACGTAGCGCTCTGTGTGAGTATCACTGGCTGTGCTGTGTGCAGTATGTGGCTAGTTTGCATTGCTGTCTGCCATTGTAGTGTTGGGCAGCGGCGGCTGGATGTGAACAGTGCGTAGCGTTGCGCAGTTGGAGGTGAGCCGCCAGCAGTGGTGGATGTGGGGAGAGAGATGGCGGAGTTTTGTAATTTGTCATGAACTGCTATATATATTTTGACTATTAAGGTAAATACATTGTTTGTTCTCTATTAATATCTTTCATTTGCTAACTATCCCTATCAGTAGTTAGTGGCTTCCGTAGTTTGAATCTTTTATTTAGCTGGCAGTAGTGGTGCTCGCTGTATTGCAGTAGCTTGAGTAGCGAAGATTTTTGTGAGGTAAGTGATTTCTGAAAGGTATAGTTTAATGTTAGTCAGGGCCATTCTTTTGTAGGGATTTTTGAAAGTCAGATTGCGTTGCGCTAAAAAATATTGTGTGTCGGGTTAAGGACAGTCATGTATAATTTTTCTAAGGGGACGTTACACACACTACTTAACCTAACTTTAACTTACGCTATGGACAACACACATACCCATGCCCGAGGGAGGACTCGAACCTCCGACGGAGGGAGCCACACGGACCGTGACAAGGCGCCCTAGACCGCGCGTCTCATTACGGAAGCTGGGACATGGTTCTTCAGAAGGCTTGTGATCACCACAGAGGGCAGTGCGTGCTGTGCGACTTGTTCCGTTGCTGGTCACAAGGGGGCAAGGTGTTCTCGTCGTGGGGCGTTCCATTCCCTGCACCGGCGTGGTTGACAACTGATGGATGATGCCACAATGCGTCTTCCCAAAGCACCCCCCGCACGATCGATGGGATTTAAATCGGTGGAACGGGCAGACCGGTCTATTCGCTACTTACTACAGGAGCTGCTCCACCTGCGTTGTTCGATGCTATTGTGCATCGCCATCCATAAAAATGAACTCAGGGCCGAATACACCCTTGAAAAGATGCACTGGGGAAGTAGTACAGTGCCACAATAGCCTTGACGGGCGAGTGTGTCGTGTTCATAGATTTGGACATCAGTAGGCTCACACAACATCGTACCTCCCCAAACGTAACATCTGAACTACCAAAACTACCATGTTTGATAATGCTCCTCAGTACATTACGTGTTTCCACCTCTCGCCGGACGAGGGAATAATCGCTACTCAGACTGATTCTGCTCCCATCCGTCAAGAGCACGCGATCCCGCTTTTCGTTGGTCCAGTTATAGCACTATACGACAACAGGACAAACAGCCCAGCTACAGGAAAAGCCAGGCATAACACTATTATATGGGGACTTGTGCATATAGTATACGTCTGTCGTATAATGTTACCGCTTTTACAGGAGTTGACCGTGATGGGGTTGTTTTGGGGAAGGGGACCAAACTGCGAGGTCATCGGTCTCATTAGGGAAGGATGGGTAAGGAAGTCGGCCGCGCCCTTTTCAAAGGAACCATCCCGGCATTTGCCTGAAGAGATTTAGGGAAATCACGGAAAACCTAAATCAGCATGGCCGGACGCGGGATTGAACCGTCGTTCTCCCGAATGCGAGTCCAGTGTGCTAACCACTGCGTGACCGCGATGGATATGTAAATCAGACTATTAATTCTTTTCCTAAGAGTTTTCCAGCTGTTAGAAAGAAATTCAGTAAAAAATGGAGTATATACTGAATCTAGGATCTTTCTGTACTAAGTTCATTAAGTGGTTTGTCTAATGCCTACTTAGACAAAAGAATGCTTCAGTTTTAGAAAAGCAGAAGAAGTAAATCTGGCCTGCTTTCCTGCTGTTCCCTAACATAAGTTCACAAATAAATATAACATAACGGGATATGGTTCCGAGAAAGATACTGGAAACTTTTAGCTGCTACACCGACATACAAACACAGTTTTGATCAAGAAAGGCCACGAATTTTTAATCATCACTATGGGCAAAAAAAAATGGCTAGGGGGGTCTTCTATGTTTTCATTTTCTATAACCAACAAGTTAAAAACTTAAATATTCTAATAGCATAGTACACACATTTAAATTTGTTACGACATTTTGTTTGTAGCTTTCTCTTAACAAATGATCTATCAAAACCCAAAGGTAGCTTTTGGTTACTCTATATTGTCAATCAGTGTCTTTATGCAACTCTGCATCAATGTTACCGAGCCACGTGAACAACTTTCTTTTTATGATTCTTTGAACGTTACTGAATTTCATTTACAACTGAGAGACTTTTATCTTTACTGTTCTGAAAACTTGTTTACTTAATTTCATTTTACTTTTTGAGACTAAGAGAGTAAGAATATTAAACTCGTTAAATTTGTCCGAAACATCTGCTTCAGTACTTAAGCAAAATTTCACTTCGGCACATCTACGTAAATCATATAGTACTCTCACTTGCACTTAAAAGTTAGTCCACAACAATTAATTGAAAACATTTATTCAAAGATGAAAAACAGTGCATGTAGATACTGAGTGAAGCACTTCATATGTTTTTATAACAGGTTTAGTCGGAATAATCAAACACCAGGAAAGGACCCTATATAAGCGAATGATTAGGAATTAAAAATAACAGTGTGAAACAAATTCTATGTCTAAAGCAATGATTATTCAAAAAAGTTGATTTTCAATTAATGGTTCACGCTTCTACAATTCTAATTATACAGTTCGTATAACTTGTTCCCTGTAGTCGTTGGGTATGACAGACAGTAATCACGGCTACACTACCCGTGTATGATGTACAAGTTTCTTGAAGTATGGACTAATTAATTCTTCTTGGCGTCGTTATAACGTCCATAACATAACCCGACAACTTGTACCGAAGCCGTAATAATTCAACAGTCGTCATCCGAGGCTACTACGCAACCATTTCCAGGCAACGCATCGCCTGCTCCATCCGAATGTCGCCTCTCATACGACTGACTGCAGACTGTCTTCCCGTTCCCGATCGCTCTACAGGTAGCGCGCCAAAAACGCAACCCGCCTCTTATGCTCCCCACGGTAACTTCCGCACAGTACAAAAGCACTTCATCTTTACATGACACATATTCTACACATTGTCATTAGGCGTGTACCATTTTACACAAATGACAACTTGCAGAAATATACAGGGTTGCCCATTGATAGTAACAGGGCCAAATATCTCACGAAATAAATATCAAACGAAAAAACTACATAGAACGAAACTCGTCTAGCTTGAAGGGGGAAACCAGATAGCGCCATGGTTGGCCCGCTAGATGGCGCTGCCATTGGTCAAACGGATATCAACTGCGTTTTTTTTTTTAAATAGGAACCCCCATTTTTATTACATATTCGTGTAGTACGTAAAGAAATATGAATGTTTTAGTTGTACCACTTTTTTCGCATTGTGATAGATGGCGCTGTAATACTCACAAACGTATAAGTACGCGGTATCACGCAGCATTCCGCCAGTGCGGACGGTATTTGCTTCGTGATACATTACCCGTGTTAAAATAGACCGTTTACAAATTGCGGAAAACGTCGATATCATGTTGATGTATGGCTATTGTGATCAAAACGCCCAACGGGCGTGTGCTATGTATGCTGCTCGGTATCCTGGACGACATCATCCAAGTGTCCGGACCGTTCGTCGGATAGTTACGTTATTTAAGGAGACGGGAAGTATTCCGCCACATGTGAAACGTCAACCACGACCTGCAACAAATGATGATGCCCAAGTAGGTGTTTTAGCTGCTGTCGCGGCTAATCCGCACATCAGTAGCAGACAAATTGATCGAGAATCGGGAATCTCAAAAACGTCGGTATTGAGAATGCTACATCAACATCGATTGCACCCTAACCATATTTCTATGCACCAGGAATTGCACGGCGACGACTATGAACGTCGTGTACAGTTCTGCCACTGGGCACAAGAGAAATTACGGGACGATGACAGATTTTTTGCACGCCTTCTATTTAGCGGCGAATCGTCATTCACCCACAGCGGTAACGTAAACCGGCATAATATGTACTATTGGGCAATGGAAAATCCACGATGGCTGCGACAGGTGGAACATCAGCGGCCTTGGCGTGTTAATGTATGGCTCGGCGTTGTGGGAGGAAGGATAATTGGCCCCCATTTTATCGATGGCAATCTAAATGGTGCAATGTATGCTGATTTCCTACGTAATGTTCTACCGATGTTACTACAAGATGTTTCGCTGCATGACAGAATGGCGATGTACTTCCAACATGATGGATGTCCGGCACATAGCTCGCATGGGTTGAAGCGGTATTGAATAGCATATTTCATGACAGGTGGATTGGTCGTCGAAGCACCATAGCATGGTCCGCACGTTCACCGGACCTGACGTCCCCGGATTTCTTTCTGTGGGGAAATTTGAAGGATATTTGTTGTCGTGATCCACCGACAACGCCTGACAACATGCGTCAACGCATTGTCAATGCATGTGCGAACATTACGGAAGCCGAACTACTCGCTGTTGAGAGTAATGTCGTTATACGTATTGCCAAATGCATTGAGGTTGACGGACATCATTTTATGCATTTATTCCATTAATGTGGTATTTACAGATAATCACGCTGTAACAGCATGCGTTCTCAGAAATGATAAGTTCACAAAGGTGCATGTATCACATTGTAACAACCGAAATGACATATTCAAACGTACCTACGTTCTGTATTTTAATTTATATAAACCTACCTGTTACCAACAGGTCGTCTAAAATTGTGAGCCATATGTTTGTGACTATTACAGCGCCATCTATCACAAAGCGAAAAAAGTGTTCCAACTAAAACATTCATCTTTCTTTACGTACTACACGAATATGTAATAAAAATGGTGGTTCCTATTTTTAAAAAACGCAATTGATATCCGTTTGACCTATGGCAGCGCCATCTAGCGGGACCACCATAGCGCCATCTGGTTTCCCCCTTCAAGCTAGACAAGTTTCGTTCTTTGTAGTTTTTTCGTTTGACGCTTATTTCGTGAGATATTTAGCCCGGTCAAGATCAATGGACCACCCTGTATAAAATTACATACACAAACATTTTTATTTCCTTAATCCATGACAAAATATTAAATTAAATTATACATTTCACATATTTCTCTACGTAAGTTGTAAATATACATTATCAAGGCACTCTAAATAGCGTATCTCTCGCTTTCTTACAGTCTTTCAATATCAAAGTTACATTACAACAAGGTTTAAATGCAAAAAATATATAAGTTAGATGACTAGTTAAACAATAGTGTTACACAATGACTATGCTTTCGGCAATATCGCGAACGGGTGCCGATGGGCGAGTGTCGCCGGTACACAGTGTACTCGTCGGCAAAGAGTATGCTCCTGTGCAGTCGCTGTGCCACTGTGGAGCGTGTGATTGCGTGCCTTGCAGTCCTGTCACGTGTGACTGCAACTGCACCCGCTGTTTGGCGTGGGTCCATTATTACCTGTTGCACAATGTATCGGGCATCTACAGCTGTAGTTGACCGTGGTCAATCACCTCCCCTCCATTAGGCAGTAGCGCCTGTGGTTTGGACCGCTACCCATACCCGCAAAACAATGCTTTGAGTAACACTAGACTCCTGGGCTACACTCGTCACACTTCGTCCTTCTTCCAGATTCCCCATGATTCTTACCAGCATGAGGTCATCCAGATGCATCCGGGCCATATTGTAATGGTGAACACTGCCGCAGGGCACCGTACCTGCTCACTGATTGACACACACACTGTTTTTTTTTTTTTTCATTTCTTCAGTTGCATCGTGCTGCGGGGCGGGCTCCATTTGGTGCACGACTGATACACCTCTGGCAACTCGCTTCCACACTTTCATTCATTTCCAGCGAGTAGTTAAAATGGTATTGTACTTTATCTATTCCGCTTTTTGCGTAGCAGGGTATTTTGGCATGAACAGTGGGATTTGCTCTCCTCTCGGTATGCTGGTAAAAATACTTGTTCAAAACCTGTGGTAGGCATAAAACATCTTCCGAGATTGTCCTAAATGCTTTCTCCGAAAATTATTTCGAGCAGTTAGTCCACGAACCCACGCGAATTGTAAATGGTTGCGAAAACACACTTGACATCTTAGCCACAAACAATCCAGAGCTAATAGAGAGCATCATGACTGATACAGGGATTAGTGCTCACAAGGTCGTTGTAGCTAGGCTCAATACCGTTTCTTCCAAATCCAGCAGAAACAAACACAAAATAATTTTATTTAAAAAAGCGGATAAAGTGTCACTAGAAGCCTTCCTAAGAGACAATCTCCATTCCTTCCGAACTGACTATGCAAATGTAGACGAGATGTGGCTCAAATTCAAAGATATAGTAGCAACAGCAATTGAGAGATTCATACCTCATAAATTGGTAAGAGATGGAACGGATCCCCCATGGTACACAAAACAGGTCCGAACGCTGTTGCAGAGGCAACAGAAAAAGCATGCAAAGTTCAGAAGAACGCGAAATCCCGAAGACTGGCTAAAATTTACAGACGCGCGAAATTTGGCACGAACGTCAATGCGAGATACGTTTAATAGGGTCCACAACGAAACATTTTCTCGAAATTTGGTAGAAAATCCGAAGAAATTCTGGTCGTATGTAAAGTACACAAGCGGCAAGACGCAGTCAATGCCTTCGCTGCGCAGTGCCGATGGTGCTGTTACCGACGACTGTGCCGCTAAAGCGGAGTTATTGAACGCAGTTTTCCGAAATTCCTTCACCAGGGAAGACGAATGGAATATTCCAGAATTTGAAACAGGAACAGCTGCTAGCATGAGTTTCTTAGAAGTAGATACCTTAGGGGTTGCGAAGCAACTCAAATCGCTTCATACGGGCAAGTCTTCAGGTCCAGATTGTATACCGATTAGATTCCTTTCAAATTACGCTGATACAATAGCTCCCTACTTAGCAATCATACAAAACCGCTCGCTCACCGATAGATCTGTACCTACAGATTGGAAAATTTCGCAGGTCGCACCAGTGTTTAAGAAGGGTAGTAGGAGTAATCAATCGAACTACAGACCTATATCATTAACGTCGTTTTGCAGTAGGGTTTTGGAGCATATACTGTATTCAAACATTATGAATCACCTCGAAGGGAACGATCCATTGATACGTAATCAGCATGGTTTCAGAAAACATCGTTCTTGTGCAACGCAGCTAGCTCTTTATTCGCACGAAGTAATGGCCGCTATCGACAGGGGATCTCAGGTTGATTCCGTATTTCTAGATTTCCGGAAAGCTTTTGACACCGTTCCTCACAAGCCACTTCTAATCAAGCTGCGGGCCTATGGGGAATCGTCTCAGTTGTGCGACTGGATTCGTGATTTCCTGTCAGGAAGATCGCAGTTCGTAGTAATAGATGGCAAATCATCGAGTAAAACTGAAGTGATATCAGGTGTTCCCCAGGGAAGCGTCCTGGGACCTCTGCTGTTCCTAATCTATATAAATGACGTGGATGACAATCTCAGCAGATCTCTTAGGTTGTTCGCAGATGATGCTGTAATTTAGCGTCTAGTAAGGTCATCCGAAGACCATTATCAGTTGCAAAGCGATTTAGAAAAGAGTGCTGTATGGTGTGGCAGGTGGCAGTTGACGCTAAATAACGAAAAGTGTGAGGTGATCCACATGAGTTCCAAAATAAATCCGTTGGAATTCGATTACTCGATAAATAGTACAATTCTCAAGGCTATCAATTCAACTAAGTACCTGGGTGTTAAAATTACGAACAACTTCAGTTGGAAAGACCACATAGATAATATTGTGAGAAAGGCGAGCCAAAGGTTGCGTTTCATTGGCAGGACACTTAGAAGATGCAACAAGTCCACTAAAGAGACAGCTTACACTACACTCGTTCGTCCTCTTTTAGAATATTGCTGCGCGGTGTGGGATCCTTAGCAGGTGGGATTGACAGAGGACATCGAAAGGGTGCAAAAAGGGCAGCTCGTTTTGTATTATCACGTAATAGGGGAGAGAGTGTGGCAGATATGATACGCGATTTGGGATGGAAGTCATTAAGCAAAGACGTTTTTCGTCGCGGCGAGATCTATTTACGAAATTTCAGTCACAAACTTTCTCTTCCGAATGCGAAAATATTTTCTTGAGCCCAACCTACATAGGTAGGAATGATCATCAAAATAAAATAAGAGAAATCAGAACTCGAACAGAAAGGTTTAGGTGTTCGTTTTTCCCGCGCGCTGTTCGGGAGTGGAATGGTAGAGAGATAGTGTGATTGTGGTTCGATGAACCCTCTGCCAAGCACTTAAATGTGAATTGCAGAGTAGTCATGTAGATGTAGATGTAGATGTAGATCATATAATACGAACATAAACGGTTTTAGCTCAAATTGATCCCGTGCCTTCAACCAGTGGATGAAAGGACATCTTAAACGTCGAAAAAATCTTATTTCACTGATGGAAAATTACTGAGGCTGTTGGAAGAACCAGATTCTGATATAGGAGATCCAATATTATCAGAGTTATCTGACGAAGAAGATGCGTTTGTGGACACAGCTGATACCGATAGCAGTGATTGACGTCTTAGAAGGGCGATGCAAGCCTCCAGCCTGCGAAGGGAGTGGCACGTACTTCTAACTTTAATAGGTAAGTACCTGTTCTATTTTAAGTTACTACATACGTGTGGTAACTTCTGGTGCGACGATATATGTGTTTTCATCTGTTTGGTAAAGATCAGGAAACAAAGAAGAAATGTGGGGGAAACTCGAGTTGAGAAGAATTTGTCGAAGAGAGGAAAGATGCAACATAATGCTAACAAAGACAGGCCCAGAAAAATTCCCGGTAAAAATATGGACGTCATACAATTAGTTTTTCAGTTGTTTCTCGGAAGGATCGTAGTTGGTGAAACACTAAAGAGGATTGACAAAGAGGGAAGTCTTCTTTACAGTAGCAGACGGAGTCTAACTGATGCCGCTGACCTTCAGTGTTTTATTTGTCTCTTGATCATAGCTGGTACTTACGAGGCCCATAATAAAGAAATTACACATCTATGGAATAAAGTGGATGGCAAAACTATTTGTAGTGAAGCAATGGCTAGAAGTCGTTTTATCCAAATTTCGAGATACGTTCGATTTGACGACGCAGATGCGAGAGGTCGCAATCGTGCTGCTGACAGGCTGGTTCCCATCAGAGAATTATTTCAAATGCGGCTGAAGGCAATGCAAGACGCTTATGTTCCCCACAGCAACCTAACTGTTGCCGAAGAACTTGTGACATTTCGTGGTGGATGTCCATTTCGGCAATACGTTTCCACATACCCAGGAACATATTGGTTGAAATTACGGGCGTAGGTAACAGTTCGCCATTTCACGTTCTCAGTCTGCAAGTTTGCACTGGTCGACATGAAAGTGAACCATCTAAAGTTGGTGAAGGCAAGCTTCCTCTGGCATGAGTACTTTTCAAATTTGAGCCCACGCGTTCAGTAACCGTTAGATGAAATAAAGGAGAAAAACCAGAAGCTTTCACTCAGACCGAAAGTCGTGTAAAATATTCATCCACGTTTGGATTCCAAGAGCATGCATCAATTTTCTCGTATTGTCAATAAAAAGGGAGAAGTTGTACCGTTGCACAGTGCAATGAATTCAAGGAACGAAGTGGAAGATCCTGAATACTCCAAGCCAATAATTATTCTGGATGATAATTCGAGGGTCACTCCAAAGAAATACACACTATTTTTGTAAAAACACAGTTTTCATTCTGCATGTGTGAAAGTTTTACAGCGTGTATATACATCCTTCACGCTTGTTTTCAAACTTAGTTCAACTTGTTCTCGTGAATGGCGCCGTCACAGCATCTGTTCATGATGGCTGCTACACTTGACGTCCGTCAGAAGCAACGTGCTGTCATGGAATTCCTGTGCTGTGAAAACAAGACAGTGGGAAACATCCACAAGAGGTTGAAAAAGGTGTATGGAAATGCTGCTGTCGATCGCAGTACAGTTAGTCGGTGGGCCAGCAGGTTACGTGATGAAAGCGGGCACGGCAATATTGTGGATTGTCCTCGCAGCGGCAGGCCTCGTACTGCACACAATCCAGACAATGTGCAGAGAGTTAACGAATTGGTTACTGCTGACAGACGCATCACAGTGAATGAATTGTCACTCTACGTTGGGATAGGGGAAAAGTGTTCGCAGAATACTGATAGTGTTGACGTTAAAAAAGGTTTGTGCCAGGTGGGTTCCCAGGATGTTGACAGTGGCTCACAAAGAAACAAGAAAAATGGTATGCAGCGAACTTTTGGAACAGTACGAGAATGGTGGAGATGAACTTCTTGGAAGAATTGTGACAGGTGATGAAACATGGCTCCATCATTTTTCACCAGAGACAAAGAGGTAATCAATGGAGTGGCATCATGCAAATTCACCCAAGACAAAAAATTCAAAACACACCTTCTGCTGGAAAAGTTATGGCTACGGTGTTTTTCGATTCCGAAGGACTCTTGCTTGTGGACATCATGCCAAGTGGAACCACCATAAATTCTGATGCATATGTGACGACACTGAAGAAACTTCAAGCTCGACTGAGTCGTGTTCGACCACATCGGCAAAAGCAGGATATTTTGCTGTTTCACGACAATGCACGGCCACATGTGAGTCAAAAAACCATGGAATCGATCACAAAACTCGGATGGACAACACTGAAACACCCGCCTTACAGTCCTGACCTGTCTCCATGTGACTATCATCTCTTTGGGAACTGAAAGACTCTCTTCGTGGAACAAGGTTTGAAGATGATGACTCCCTTGTGCACGCTGCCAACAGTGGCTCCAACGGGTTGGTCCAGAATTTTACCGTGCGGGCATACAGGCGCTGGTTCCAAGATGGCGTAAGCCAGTTGAGAGAGATGGAAATTATGTGGAGAAATGAAAATATTGTTCCTAAAGGATGTATCTACACACTGTAAAACTTTCAAACACGCAGATTAAAAGATGGATTTTTTAAAAAAAATAGTGTGCATTTCTTTTGGAGTAACCC
This sequence comes from Schistocerca piceifrons, assembly GCF_021461385.2. Taxonomy (NCBI): domain Eukaryota; kingdom Metazoa; phylum Arthropoda; class Insecta; order Orthoptera; family Acrididae; genus Schistocerca; species Schistocerca piceifrons. The sequence continues at coordinate 814,247,110 of NC_060140.1, read as the reverse complement.
TCGTAAAAGAAATTCAGGGATAGATGAAACTACAAAGAAGAGAGCAAACGGTAGCCAATGACATTATTTTACAACGTAATTGATACTAGTGGACTGAATGCATTTCTAATATGGCTGCATCGTACACCTGGCTGGGCAGGAAGGGTAAGCACAAGAGACGATCATTCCTCACAGAACTAGATAAGCAGCTAATTTGTACAAAAATGGACAATATTAGTTTGCCAGTTGTTTTATCAACATCACAGGCAAAAAAAAGAGAACGGTGTCCATTTTGTGAAAAATCTGTGGATAGAAAGCACACTGATAAATGTTCACAATGTCGGTGTTCTGTATGTAAAAATCACTCAGCAACTGACTGCCTTAACCCTTTCAGGGGCAAAATAAAAAAAATTAATTTTTCCTTGTTTTTATTGTATTAATTTTCATACAGTGAGACAGAAAAATGTAAAAATTAAATGGAATATACATATACAGGGTGGATTCGAATGGAACCACCACAACATTCACGGAAATAAATGCATTATTTTCGTTATTATTACAGTACATATAGTATTAATGTAAACAGAACAGTATTCTGCATTTAATACATGCATAAAAGTTATCTAATACAGAAGAATACAGTCACAATTTGAGAACAAAGACGTTCGCTCACAGCGTACAAAAATGGCTATCCAACTCGCCTCACTACTTGTCAATATTTACAGATTTGGAAGCGGTTCCAGTGACAGCCGCTAGAAGGCAGCACCAACTAGGCTGCTGAATGGCATCCCAAATATAGCCACTGCCCTTTTGCCACAAAATGAAAAAATTGTAGGTGGTTTCAAACGGAACCACTTCTCCAGAAAGGGTTAAATGCAACGCCTCATAATTGTGGCTTTGAAATTTGATCAAAAATATTTGTAGTTTCATCAGAATCGTTTGTATATTTTAGTGAAATAAATGATTAAACAATTTTGTGTTTTCATTTATGTTCATGCTACTACCAGCAAGCTTAGTGCCGACTCCACTGCCGTGGCTACCAGCGCTAGAGTCCTGGCTTGAGGATCCACAGCGCGAACAGCCCCACCGAGGTGGTCTCGTAGTTTCTCGATTGAGTTATAATCCGGCAATCCGGCAAGTTTGGAGGCCAGGGGACTACGGTAAACTCATCCTGGTGTTCTGAGATCTACGCACATACTCTGCGAGCTGTGTGACACGTCTTTGTCCTGCTAGTGGATACCACCATGCCAAGGAAAAACAACTGGATGTGATCCCCAGGCATAGATGAATACTTACGTTGATCCATTGTGCCTTCCAAAATAACATGATCCCCCAGGGAATGTCACGAAAACATTCCCCCAGACCATAAAGCTCTCTCATTTGACCTTCAAACGGTTGTTGCCGAGTGTTCGATTTCAGATGATTCACGCCGTACATGCCAACTGTCATCTGACGTCAGAAAAGGACGACTGTCGCCACTCACTGGACATCCAGTTGCGGTAATGGAGTGCAAATTCCATCCTTGGTCGCCGATGAACAGTAGTCAGCATGGATGCTGACTATCTCTGCCCGCGCTCCACGTGGCAGAGTTAATACTATCAAAGATCCTAAACACTTTGGTTCTCCACACGACCTATCGATGTAATCGTTCGACAGCATAGTTTGCCCTAGGCAAGACTCAGCGTGAAAATACAAATAATATTTACAAAACAAACCAATTATACATCAACGTAGAACAATTACAACATACACTCCTGGAAATTGAAATAAGAACACCGTGAATTCATTGTCCCAGGAAGGGGAAACTTTATTGACACATTCCTGGGGTCAGATACATCACATGATCACACTGACAGAACCACAGGCACATAGACACAGGCAACAGAGCATGCACAATGTCGGCACTAGTACAGTGTATATCCACCTTTCGCAGCAATGCAGGCTGCTATTCTCCCATGGAGACGATCGTAGAGATGCTGGATGTAGTCCTGTGGAACGGCTTGCCATGCCATTTCCACCTGGCGCCTCAGTTGGACCAGCGTTCGTGCTGGACGTGCAGACCGCGTGAGACGACGCTTCATCCAGTCCCAAACATGCTCAATGGGGGACAGATCCGGAGATCTTGCTGGCCAGGGTAGTTGACTTACACCTTCTAGAGCACGTTGGGTGGCACGGGATACATGCGGACGTGCATTGTCCTGTTGGAACAGCAAGTTCCCTTGCCGGTCTAGGAATGGTAGAACGATGGGTTCGATGACGGTTTGGATGTACCGTGCACTATTCAGTGTCCCCTCGACGATCACCAGTGGTGTACGGCCAGTGTAGGAGATCGCTCCCCACACCATGATGCTGGGTGTTGGCCCTGTGTGCCTCGGTCGTATGCAGTCCTGATTGTGGCGCTCACCTGCACGGCGCCAAACACGCATACGACCATCATTGGCACCAAGGCAGAAGCGACTCTCATCGCTGAAGACGACACGTCTCCATTCGTCCCTCCATTCACGCCTGTCGCGACACCACTGGAGGCGGGCTGCACGATGTTGGGGCGTGAGCGGAAGACGGCCTAACGGTGTGCGGGACCGTAGCCCAGCTTCATGGAGACGGTTGCGAATGGTCCTCGCCGATACCCCAGGAGCAACAGTGTCCCCAATTTGCTGGGAAGTGGCGGTGCGGTCCCCTACGGCACTGCGTAGGATCCTACGGTCTTGGCGTGCATCCGTGCGTCGCTGCGGTCCGGTCCCAGGTCGACGGGCACGTGCACCTTCCGCCGACCACTGGCGACAACATCGATGTACTGTGGAGACCTCACGCCCCACGTGTTGAGCAATTCGGCGGTACGTCCACCCGGCCTCCCGCATGCCCACTATAAGCCCTCGCTCAAAGTCCGTCAACTGCACATACGGTTCACGTCCACGCTGTCGCGGCATGCTACCAGCGTTAAAGACTGCGATGGAGCTCCGTATGCCACGGCAAACTGGCTGACGCTGACGGCGGCGGTGCACAAATGCTGCGCAGCTAGCGCCATTCGACGGCCAACACCGCGGTTCCTGATGTGTCCGCTGTGCCGTGCGTGTGATCATTGCTTGTACAGCCCTCTCGCAGTGTCCGGAGCAAGTCTGGTGGGTCTGACACACCGGTGTCAATGTGTTCTTTTTTCCATTTCCAGGAGTGTATAAAGACACAGAAATGTCATATCTTCAGGTAAAAAAAATAAGGAAAAAATTTATATTACAATAGATGGAAATAGGAGGATATGCATTTCCGGCGTTACAATATAAATCGCTCCATTACGACAACAACGGCACTGTTTTCCGCGTCTCTTTTTTTTTTTTTTTTTTTACTTTATTGTTATTTTAAAGCCTGTACAACAGGCAGGCTGTCAGCAGCACACTACACTGCTCTTCAGCCATAGAATATACAAGCAGCAAAAACAGTGAGAAGACACAAGTTACAGAACGGTGGGCAATAAAACAGGAGACACATAGACACAACAAACGGAGCCGTTCACACTCGTCGATAATCCACACTGCGAACTGATGAGACGACGCACAAACACTGAAGATGACGATGGCACTGGTGAACGAGGGAGTGTGACGGTGAACACTGAACACTAAACACGACGGCACACACGAAACACTGATGGCGGTGATCTCTGGCGCGCGAATGTCCACGTAGCGTGTGCGAGTCCAGGGACCTACCAAGTGGGGAACAGGGGTGAGGTGGGGGAGAGGGGAGAAAAAGGATGCCAATGGCTGAGGAAACGGGGGCAGGAGGAGAGGGACAGGGGAGGGGAGGCCCGGGGGAGGAGGGGGAGAAAAGGAGGAGGGAAGGAAAAGGGAGAGAAGGGAAGGAGGGTGCCCAGAGGAGCAAACACAGGAGGAGGGCGGGAGGAGCAAAGTTGGTAGGAGGGGTAGATGGAGGGGAGGAGGGCATCATCAGGGAGGGGGAGCTGGCGGAAGCCACCTTGGGAGAGGGGAAGAAGGGTGCAGAGATGGAGACCGGGTGGGACGTGGGAATACAGGTGCGGCAGCGGGCGGGGGTGGGAGAGGATCGGGGAGACGAGCGGGTGAGGAGGATCGAGTTTGTGGGAGGTGTACAGGATCCGTATCCTTTCAAGGAAAAGGAGGAGATGGGGGAAGGGGATAACATCGTACAGGATCCGCGTGGGGGAGGGGAGACGGAGTTTTCCGCGTCCCCCCGACATGCTTTATATACCTTCCACTCCTAGCGATGCCGCTTGCCACCTGTGAGTGGTTATTGCACGCCGACGTCGAACGCAGGCGTTGGTCACATTACAGTGACCTCACTGTATGCAGGGTGGTCCATTGATCGTGACTGGGCCAAATATTTCACGAAATAAGCGTCGAACGAAAAAACTACAAAGAACGAAACTAGTCTAGCTTGAAGGGGGAAACCAGATGACGTTATGGTTGGCGCGCTAGATGGCGCTGCCATAGGTCAAACGGATATCAACTGCGTTTTTTTAAATAGGAACCCCCATTTATTATTACATATTCGTGTAGCACGTAAAGAAATATGAATGTTTTAGTTGGATCAGTTTTTTCGCTTTGTGATTGATGGCGCTGTAACAGTCACAAACATATGGATAACAATTTTAGACGAACAGTTGGTAACAGGTAGCTTTTTTAAATTAAAATACAGAACGTAGGTACGTTTGAACATTTTATTTCGGTTGTTTCAATGTGATGCATGTTCCTTTGTGAACTTATCATTTCTAAGAACGCATGCTGCTACAGCGTGATTTCCTGTAAATACCACATTAATGCAGTAAATGCTCAAAATGATGTCCGTCAACCTCAATGCATTTGGCAATACGTGTAACGACATTCCTCTCAACAGCGAGTAGTTCGTGCAAAAAATCTGTCATCGTCCCGTGCATCGTCCTGTGCCCATTGCCAAAACTGTACACGACGTTCAAAGTCGTCGCCATCCAATTCCTGGTACAGGTGCAATCGATGTTGATGTAGCATTCTCAACACCGACGTTTTTGAGATTCCCGATTCCCGCACAATTTGTATGTTACTGATGTGCGGATTAGCCGCGACAGCAGCTAAAACACCTACTTGGGCATCATCATTTGTTGCACGTCGTGGTTCACGTTTCACATGTGGCTGAACACTTCCTGTCTCCTTAAATAACGTAACTATCCGGCGAACGGTCCGGACACTTGGATAATGTCGTCCAGGATACCGAGCAGCACACAGAGTACACGCACGTTGGGCATTTTGATCGCAATAGTCATACATCAACACGATATCGACCTTTTCCGCAATTGGTAAACAGTCCATTTTAACACGGGTAATGTATCACGAAGCAAATACCGTCCGCACTGGCGGAATGCTACGTGATACCGCGTACTTATACGTTTGTGACTATTACAGTGCCATCTGTCACAAAGCGAAAAAAGTGGTCCAACTGAAACCTTCATATTTCTTTACGCACTACACGAATATGTAATAAAAATGGGGGTTCCTATTTTAAAAAACGCAGTTGATATCCGTTTGACCTATGGCAGCGCCATCTAGCGGGCCAACCATAGCGCCATCTGGTTTCCCCCTTCAAGCTAGACGAGTTTCGTTCTTTGTAGTTTCTTCGTTTGATGCTTATTTCGTGAGATATTGGCCCGGTCACTATCAATGGACCACCCTGTATAAGGAATGTGTTTACATTCAACGTTGAAATTATACTTAATAAAAAGTGAATTCTAATGGGGTCACTAGAGACCCCAGTGGTACTCAGTGTGACTAAAAACATTCAGTATTAGGACAGTTAAGAAACCACAACTGCGACCAAGGCTAAACAGATAACACCTCGCCAATCCGGGATCTCATTTTCAGGTCACTTTCGTCCTCAGTTTGATCCATCAACAGGTCACATGTGGCTGTGACTGTATTACAAACACTCCAACCTGTATTAAACAGAGTGCGGCTTGTGGCCGCCGGCGGGCATTCGGCGTCAGGGCTTAGGTTCGAGCTCTCCGGTATCCGCCGGCAGCCGGATCATAACGTCATCTTGACACAATATTTCAGCGGTCCACCTGGCCACAATCTTCAGGTGAGTACACGATCTCGCCGGAACGGACTTCTCAGCGCAAGCGGCTGCCTCTATATAGGCCACAGGAGGCCTACAACGCGTGCGCGAGAAGATGCCGTAACTGCCCTCAAGCGCAAATAAAAATGCAGTCCCCAGTGATCAAAACAGGCGAAATCGAGATATTGCTATCAAAAATTAAAAGTTATTCCGACGATCGAAACACAGACCGTTGTTTCTTTTTTTTCCAATACAAGCCTTCCCACAGTGGCAAGGGATCTTGTACACACCGAGCTTCCTTGAACCCAATTCATCCTTAACTGAGCCAAGAAGCGCTCTAATCTTGACTGGCACACGAAAAATACTTTTGATATGATATATTTTTAGAATTCTTCCTATTTTCGAGGAAATGTTCCCAGCAAAAGTTAGAAAAGCCACCGATTTGCAAGTATTTTCTGGTGGTTTACGCGAAGGTCCAAACTGGAAAGCACGACGGATCTGCTTATCTGTATAGCCACTCTGCTTGAACACAACCTCGAGATGGTCCACTTCTTGTGTCAAGCTTTCTCCGTCTGAAATGGCATAAGCTCTTCTCGCCAAATGCGCAGGACCCCCGTACGTTGGAACGATGGATGACAGCTAGAAGCACGTACGTAACGGTCCCTGTGCGTAGGCTTTCGATAAACACTCTGTCCCAGTGTCCCTTCATCCTTTCTGTACACCAGAACATCCAGAAACGGAAGCTTTCCATCACTTTCCACCTCCATGGTAAATTTGATGCTAGGATGCAGGGAATTAAAATGATCTAGGAGGCGGTCAAGAGCTTCTCTCCCATGAGGCCACACCATAAACGTATCGTCGACGTACCTCCAGAAACAGGTTGGTTTTAAGGACGCCGTCTTCAGCGCCTTGTCCTCAAAATCCTTCATAAAAAGATTGTCGACTATCGGGGACAATAGGCTCCCCATAGCCACTCCGTCAATCTGTTCAAAATATTTGTCATTGAATAAAATGTACCTCGACGTCAGCACATGACGACAAAGCTTGGTTGTTTCCTTATCTACACTCATGGAAATTGAAATAAGAACACCGTGAATTCATTGTCCCAGGGAGGGGAAACTTTATTGACACATTCCTGGGGTCAGATACATCACATGATCACACTGACAGAACCACAGGCACATAGACACAGGCAACAGAGCATGCACAATGTCGGCACTAGTTCAGTGTATATCCACCTTTCGCAGCAATGCAGGCTGCTATTCTCCCATGGAGACGATCGTAGAGATGCTGGATGTAGTCCTGTGGAACGGCTTGCCATGCCATTTCCACCTGGCGCCTCAGTTGGACCAGCGTTCGTGCTGGACGTGCAGACCGCGTGAGACGACGCTTCATCCAGTCCCAAACATGCTCAATGGGGGACAGATCCGGAGATCTTGCTGGCCAGGGTAGTTGACTTACACCTTCTAGAGCACGTTGGGTGGCACGGGATACATGCGGACGTGCATTGTCCTGTTGGAACAGAAGCTCCCTTGCCGGTCTAGGAATGGTAGAACGATGGGTTCGATGACGGTTTGGATGTACCGTGCACTATTCAGTGTCCCCTCGACGATCACCAGTGGTGTACGGCCAGTGTAGGAGATCGCTCCCCACACCATGATGCCGGGTGTTGGCCCTGTGTGCCTCGGTCGTATGCAGTCCTGATTGTGGCGCTCGCCTGCACGGCGCCAAACACGCATACGACCATCATTGGCACCAAGGCAGAAGCGACTCTCATCGCTGAAGACGACACGTCTCCATTCGTCCCTCCATTCACGCCTGTCGCGACACCACTGGAGGCGGGCTGCACCATGTTGGGGCGTGAGCGGAAGACGGCCTAACGGTGTGCGGGACCGTAGCCCAGCTTCATGGAGACGGTTGCGAATGGTCCTCGCCGATACCCCAGGAGCAACAGTGTCCCTAATTTGCTGGGAAGTGGCGGTGCGGTCCCCTACGGCACTGCGTAGGATCCTACGGTCTTGGCGTGCATCCGTGCGTCGCTGCGGTCCGGTCCCAGGTCGACGGGCACGTGCAACTTCCGCCGACCACTGGCGACAACATCGATGTACTGTGGAGACCTCACGCCCCACGTGTTGAGCAATTCGGCGGTACGTCCACCCGGCCTCCCGCATGCCCACTATAAGCCCTCGCTCAAAGTCCGTCAACTGCACATACGGTTCACGTCCACGCTGCCGCGGCATGCTACCAGTGTTAAAGACTGCGATGGAGCTCCGTATGCCAAGGCAAACTGGCTGACACTGACGGCGGCGGTGCACAAATGCTGCGCAGCTAGCGCCATTCGACGGCCAACACCGCGGTTCCTGGTGTGTCCGCTGTGCCGTGCGTGTGATCATTGCTTGTACAGCCCTCTCACAGTGTCCGGAGCAAGTATGGTGGGTCTGACACACCGGTGTCAATGTGTACTTTTTTCCATTTCCAGGAGTGTAGTTTATCACCAATTAATTGCAAGTATTCTTTCAGAGGAACCTGTGTAAAAAGCAACACGACATCAAAACTTCCAAGCAAATCCTAGGGACTCAGAGACAATGATTTCAATCTCTGAAAAAACACCATAGAATTGGGAATGTGACGATCACATTTACCAACGTGAGGGCCAAGAACAGATGCTAAATACACTACTGGCCATTGAAATTGCTACACCACGAAGATGACTTGCTGCAGACGTGAAATTTAACCGACAGAGAGAAGATGCTATGATATGCAAATGATTAGCTTTTCGGAGCATTCACACAAGGCTGGCGCCGATAGCGACACCTACAACGTGCTGACATGAGGAAAGTTTCCAACCGATTTCTCATACACAAACAGCAGTTGACCGGCGTTGCCTGGTGAAACGTTGTTGTGATGCCTCGTGTAAGATGGAGAAATACGTACCATCACGTTTCCCACTTTGATAAAGGTCGGATTGTAGCCTTTCGTGATTGCGGTTTATCGTATCGCGACATTGCTGCTCGCGTTGGTCGAGATCCAATGCCTCTTAGCAGAATATGGAACAGGTGGATCAGGAGGGTAATACGGAACGCCGTGCTGGATCCCAACGGCCTCATATCACTAGCAATCGAGATGACAGGCATCTTATCCGCATGGCTATAGCGGATCGTGCAGCCACATCTCGATCTCTAAGTCAACAGATGGGGACGTTTTCAAGACAACAACCATCTGCACGAACATTTCGACGACGTTTGCAGCAGCATGGACTATCAGCTCGGAGACAATGGCTGCGGTTACCCTTGACGCTGCATCACAGACAGGAGCGCCTGCGATGATGTTGGTTGATTGGTTTGTGGGATTGAAGGGACCAGACTGGGAGGGCCATCGGTCCCTTGCGATGGTGTACTCGACGACGAAACCGGGTGCACGAATGGTGCATGGGGGCTTAATTATAAATATGAATGCAAATACTTTTAATTTTAGTAACTGTATGTACGATTACGAAGTCTCGTAAGCGGTTTGCCCTGACTAGTATTAGTACGCAATCTGACTGCATAGAATAACAACAAAGAATGAAAGAAAACTTCCGTTAACACAATTAATTAATTAAGTCCCCAGCAACTATAAAACCTACGAAACAACAAAACACAAGTGTAGCTGTTCTGTGTGTGGAAGTGTGATTCAACGTACACATCTGGCACGGTTCTTCCTCAATAAGACCAGATATTTTAAACACCATTTATACTGAAGTAATTTAAAAAAATAAACAGAAATACTATAATCGCACATAGAAACCAGAAATACAGTCCAATACAAGAACACGAGCCAGATGCTTTGTTGACTGAACCTGTGACCAAGAGGCATTATTGTTTAAGACATTGAAATAATGAAAAAAAAGGAATTTTTTTACCTTCATATATATTGACGAAAAGCACATTACACCATCCCCAATCCAACAACATCTGGTGTCTAGCCCATCAAAACAATACTACAAGTTCTGAACAAGCACTCTCCATGGGAACTTCTCAACAACGACTCCGCTGCTACATCTCAACAAGCACTCTCCACCACCACATCTCAATAAGAACTCTCCACTACGACTTCTCGACAAGAACTGCCAGTGGAGGCGGCGGAGTAATACTCTCTGGCGCAATCTCTGGCGCTGTGGCTCAGTGTAGCCACCTTTCATATGCCCCTCCTCCACGGGCCAGAATTTGATGGTATTTTTGCCAGCATTGGTGGTGTAAATACCACCAAATTCGTCCAAAAAAATACAGACAAAAATAAAAGATAATATTAATAAGTAAATATCACTTCACTAAATAAATTTTGGCTTTGCACTGACCGTTCCATAACCTAATATATAAAATACAGTAAGGAATACAAATGCTTTCATACATGTGATTTTACATAATAGTTTACACAAGTACCATTCAATCAATGGCACCAGCAATGTCAAATAGGTGTAGGTAAGAGTCTCATAACATTTCACAAACAGTAAATACACAAAAAAATCAGTTTATACAAATATTCACTTAAAATCTTTCCATAGTTCAATACACAAATAGTTGGCAGTTCCAGTAGTAGCACCCAGCAATGGTCAACAGGTGCAGACACCAACAAGTGACATCATTCAGTAGAAGCAGTTCCATCAGTTGCACCCAGCAATGGTGAGCAGGTGCAGACACCAAGAAGTAACATCATTTCAGTAGAAGCAGTTCCAACAGTGGCACCCAGCAATGTTGAACAGGTGCAGACACCAACAAGTGACATTATGTCAGTAGAAGCAGTTCCATCAGTGGCACCCAGCAATGTTGAACAGGTGCAGACACCAACAAGTGACATTATTTCAGTAGAAGCAGTTCCATTAGTGGCACCCAGTAATGTTGAACAGGTGCAGACACCAACAAGTGACATTATCTCAGTAGAAGCAGTCCATCAGTGGCACCCAGCAATGTTGAGCAGGTGCAGACACCAACAAGTGACATCATTTCAGTAGAAGCAGTCCATCAGTGGCACCCAGCATTGTGGAACAGGTGCAGACACCAACAAGTGACATCATTTCAGTAGAAGCAGTCCATCAGTGGCACCCAGTAATGTTGAGCAGGTGCAGACACCAACAAGTGACATTATTTCAGTAGAAGCAGTCCATCAGTGGCACCCAGTAATGTTGAGCAGGTGCAGACACCAACAAGTGATATTTCAGTAGAAGCAGTTCCATCAGTGGCACCCAGCATTGTGGAACAGGTGCAAGTAACAGTCCATAATATTCACTATCACTAATCACACTGTTCATCAGAGTTTATCAGCAGAAATCAAACATTTCCAAGTGGCACACATCAATGTTGAACAGGTGCAAGCACGAACAACAGTTTGAATGCACACACAATTGCTTTTACAAAATTATTATCAATGCTCTTACACCAAACATACAAATTATAATAAACACACAAATGATACCAGATAATTGTCATATTAAATATTACAAATACACAAATATCAGTAAACCTATAATATTTATGGGTGTCAGTGCAAGCCACAACAAACAAGTAAAATAATATTTAGGAGATAGGTCGGTACCAATTATTTGGGATTAGGAAAGGAAAACACACAAAACACACTCACTCATCTTTCATCCACATTAAGTACTACTGTGTAACTGAACAGTGTTAACTGTGTAAATGTAATTCTGTCAAAGATTTGATGTTCGACATGTGTATCAAGTAGTAGTGGCAGCAATGTATAAGAGTCAATAATACTTAGTCAACGTCATAGTCATCATGTCAAAACCAATGTTTGTCAAGCCAGATCAAAATGTACAGTTGCTGAACAACTGTCAGTGTGCCAACATATGCAATTACTTCCTCTCTCCAAAAAAAAAAATATATATATACTGCTTATTGATTTAAAAAAAGTGTGTGTGTAGACAATCTTCCTTCTACTTGAGTGTTCTAGTCTGCCATCTTCATCCTCCTTGTTTCATATAAACCAACAAAAAAAAATGCTCCTCACTTACTTTACCTCTTATCCACCAAAACTTCAATAATCATCAGCATCACATAATCTTAATACTTCAATAATACCTCTTACGTCGATACATATAAACATCATCAATATCATTTACCTTACCTCTTATCCACCAAAACTCCAATAATCATCAACTTCACACAATCTCAATAATACCTCAATAAGGCCTCTTCAATGTGTCGATACATATAGACCTTATTACCAATATCATTTCACTTCCATAAGAACTCTTTCCTCTAGTCAGTCTCCTCGAACAAGCACAGATAAAATCCTACTGCAAACTTCAATTCATCATCCCATACAATCCGAAGACACAATGTCCACAAACAACCTCTGTGTAATCCATCTGACCCAATCTTCTACTCATTATGAATTATAAAATACATTTTGGTTACCGTGTTCATCATTAAATCAAAGAAATGCATCCATGACCTCTAACAGCCTTTAGTTTGAATAACTTTCAGTAAGTAAGTACGAGTACAGAGTGTGAATGATCATAATATTTCACAGTGTGTACCCCACTTCAAGAATCATGGCGAAACAGAAGCAAACATGTGGAGTATTTCTTGTGTCAAGTGTCACTTACTATTTCAATTGCTCACGAAGAATGCAGTGTAATAACTGTCAATGGTCTACACCTAGTTTTGGTATGTCATGTCGTTAGCTTCCTTCCTATTAACATATATTTATACAGCTTTCATAAAACCTCCAGCTCATGTGACTTCAATGAAGTTTCTTGTACTAATGTCGTTCGTAGCATTATAGTACTTCATTTTCTTATCTTAAAAATATAAGGCACTGAGCGTAAGCAAAACATGCAATAGCGAGTAAATATACCAGTAGAGAACAGAATGTCAACAAGTGGATGCAGCACCATTCTACAATGAGGCTCTGCCAAGCGAACAATCTATAATTAATACCATGGTGTGACCTAAACTCTATGTTCATACACCATATATCAGCATTTCTATATACCAAATTAAAGAATAGTTATGACAACAAACAGAAATGTGTAAATGTGCAATCCATACGCAAAGCAGCAAATATGTTATCTTACATAATAAACAGGCCATTAGCATCATATCAGCATAAGCAAATAAATGTTCATATGTAATCTTAATAAGTAAACATGAAGACGCAAGCAGATAAATCACAAAGTATAACCTACATACATAACCATATCAGCACAACTAATCAGGTGACAATTATAATTTAAATAAATATGCACAGCAGGCACATAATAAAAAAATATGACATCAGTGAAAAAGCATAGCAGCCAAGCGATGCATAATATATACAAGTAACAACCCTGTTCATTAATCAATCATTGTCAAAATCAGTTAACACAAAGTATAAATCACGTAATCACGAGCAGCAAATTACGTCTAGAAAATGTACCAAAGTGGAAATATGTTACCTGAAAAATAAACTCAATTAATAGTTACCTTTTTAGTTTATTAGTTTCTTCTTCGAAATTACATTCTTCCTGAAAATTTCTCGATAGCAAGTCCTCTTAACGTCGGACACACACAGAATTTACCTGAAGTTCTTAAATATTTTATACAACCGTATCCTGAAAAATACTGAACGTTAATAACATAACTTATCAAGTCACTATAGCTTTATACTGAATTTATTCGGAGAAATTAAACTGTGTATTTGTTTACGGCTGTCAGTGCATTCGCACTGAGCACTCGATCAGCTGTAGGTACGCGTGACGTAGGAAGTAATTGTTTACGGTCAACGACTGCCTTGTGCGCCGCGCAGACTTGACTGTTGCTTTGAGTATGTGCCGCCGCCGGAACACGGCGCAGTATCCTTGTACTCTCCGCATGTTTACGTATAACTGTTGGTTTCTCGAAAGTATGTCATTCCACAAAAATTTTAACGTTAGATATATGATGTACTCCCTTAGAGCGTCGAGATTTAAGAGTTTCTACTTCAACAGTGTTATCATGAATAATTTTGCGAACTCTATATGGACCGTTATAAAGCAGAAAAAAATTTGCGACACAAGCCTTTTCCTTTGTGAGACAAACGATGAGACTTAATTAACACCTTTTGACCAACTGACAAGGTTTTTAAACGACCAGGATGTTTAGCTCTCTCTTCTAGCAGCCGCAGATGCAATATTTTGCAGAGTCAGGTTGACAACTTCAGAATGCCGCAGTTTCCGTATAGGCGGAAAAGGAATGATTTCAGAAATGCGATTTGTCGGTGCTTTATTTTTTAATATCAATATAGGCGGTAAAGAAGTTGAATCATTAGGGAGTTCATTCAGAATGTTTAGAAAAATATGAAGATACTGATCCCAAGTTCTGTGATTCTGATGACAATAAAGTCGACACAATTTATCGATTTCCTTCATCCATCTCTCTGAAGTGTTAGATTGAGGGTGAAAAAGTGAAATGAAAATTGGTTTAATCTTACGACGCCATAGAGTACGAAGCCAAATTTTAGAGCGAAACTGTGATCCATTATCTGATATAACCTTATCAACATGACCCACTTCTTTAAGAAAATGTTCGATGAAAGCGTTAGATGCTGAACGAGCTGTTGCTTTGCGTAAAGGTGTAAAACACACATATTTTGATGTCAGTTCCACTGCTACCAAAATGTACACAAAACCATTAGTAGAACGAACCACTGAACCGAACAAATCGAGTGCAGCCATCTCCTTTAATTTCGCTGGAATGATAGGAAACAACGGTGCTCAGTGAGAAATAGTTGGCGGCTTAGCCTTTTGACATAATTTGCATTTGGCAAGAACAGATCGGCAATAGTTTTCTGCACTACAACGCCATTATCTTCTACCTCTTGAAATAAGTGTGCACCTAGGCCTTTGTATGATGAGTCCGTCGCCAAACAAAAATCTTTAGGTAAATCCGGATGGGAAAGAAGTGGAGCAGCAACTAAAGCATCACGAAGTTGTTCAAATTCTGATTGAGCTTCCTCATCCCAACACCAATTAGAATTCTTTCCAGATAGTTCACATAAACGAGGTGTGGCCAAATCGTCCAATCTAACAAAGCGTCTAAGAAAATTACAGACTCCAAGGAAACTACGAACATCACGTTTTGTAGTAGGAACTGCATAATTACGAATAGCATCTAGTTTCTCTGGATCAGGAAGAATACCTTCTGTAGAAATAATATGACCAAGAAATTTCACCTGAGAACGACCAAATTCAGATTTTTCCAAGTTCACTGTAATGCCAACTCTTGCAAAAATACGTAATAATGAATCCAAAATTTTGTTATGCTCGCTCCAAGAACGTTTAGCAATAAGAATATCGTCAACATATGAAGCAATATTGTCACGAAGATAAACAGGTAAAATTTCGTTTAAACTACGAATGAATACTGCTGAAGATACAGTAAGTCGAAACGGTAATTTCCGAAATCACTTTTGGGTAAAATAGTCATATCTGGTTATTCTTTACCGACTCTCTAGATAGATCGATAGTTGAAGAATTGTTTTGATAGATACAAAGAATAGTAGAAGAGTAGGCAGCGGTGCAGAAAACTAAAAGGGAAATAGCACCACTACAGCTCGGGGCCCTGTGAACGCTACGGCACATATTCACTTAGTGTAGCGAATCCCCTGAGGACTTTAATAGCCGCACATAAATTCCAGTTTGTGACTTAGTGGCAAATTTGGCGGAAGTGCGTACGCAAATTGATCTGACCATGAATATGGATGTATGTCGTTCTTAGAATTGCGAAAGATCTTAAATTTCCGAACAGTTAAGAAGTGTTTATAGTCAAAGTTTTCTCCTCGTGGCGACAAAGACCTGCCCCATCTGTCCCGTCCAAATGTCGATTATTGTCAAGTTCGCGCGCCTGGCGCTCTCTTGTTGCATCCCGTAAATGAAATAAATTATTGTCTTCAAAGCCCTCTGCTATCTGTGATTCTAAATTTTTTCTGCTGTCTTTTCCTACGATTTCGCCTTCAATTTGTTTGACTTGCGTTTGTAATGCCTCAAATTCCCTTTTAACGCGTTCATTAAATTTTCCCTGATTTTCAACATGTTTATTTATGCTCTGGTACTCTTCGGTTTCTGAAAATGGCAATGGAGCTGTCATCTGAATCTCTGTCCCCATTTAAACTAAGACTTGTCAATTTATCTGCAATCTCCTCAACTCTTTCCGATAAGTCACCTATTATTCTTTCTGTTTATTTACGTCTGCCGTAAGTGTCGCGACTCGGGTTTCAGTATTGACACATTTAGTCGTTAATTGTTCATACTGTTGTGTTAAGTTATTTATTCTGTCATTTGGTACGGATTCCTCGATTCTTTCAAATATTTCTTCCTTATCGTGTGCATGTTGTAAAATTAACTCTGAAAATTTTTGTACTATCACGCGATCTTTTTCTTCCTGTTCTCTGTCCTGTTCCTCTTGTCTAATTTCTATTGAAATTAAACTATTATTGTGAGCATTCAAAATCGGTTGTACTTCTTCTCTAATTTCTTTCTTTGATTCATCTTTCATGTTTTTGAAACATGTCCCTGTTCGTGAGCCTAACTGTGTTTCCATTGTTTCCATCTCGGTTTTACTTGTTCCTATTTGTGAGCCTAACCGTGTTACCATTGCTCTTAATTCATATCCCAAATTTAACATTGCACTCATCAACTGCTCTATATCTTCTGTCGTTAATCTCGTATTCTGAAAATTTTTTGATTGTGAAAAATTTTGAACTGTTTCCGGACTATTTTCCAGACTTATTAAATTGTTTTCCACTTCATTATTCATCATCCTGTTCTCCTGTGTTGGTGAGTTCGCCATGTCAACAATTTCGTTATTCTGACTATTCATCATTTTTGCCTTTTTCATCGATCGCGTAATCATTTACAAAACATACAAAACTCGTCACTATACAAAAATTACACACAATGACACTTTATCACCAACAATATCATTCACACGAAATGCTTCCCTCAAACACGATTAACGAACAAGTGAAATCTTTATAATTGCACAAAATTGTCAAACGCGTATACAAAACAACAAAAATTAAATTCTGCAAAAAATACCATTAGAAGAATGACAGTTACCAAATCTACACATGCAATATAGACTACAATTACTAAACTACAAATTACTACAACAACACTACTGTCTGCTATTTTTACAATCAGAAGAATTCCAAGGGACGATTCGAAGCAGCGGTCGCCACGTGCATGGGGGCTTAATTATAAATATGAATGCAAATACTTTTAATTTTAGTAACTATGTACGATTACGAAGTCTCGTAACCGGTTGGCCCTGACTAGTATTAGTACGCAATCTGACTGCATAGAATAACAACAAAGAATGAAAGAAAACTTCCGTTAACACAATTAATTAATTAAGTCCCCAGCAACTATAAAACCTACGAAACAACAAAACACAAGTGTAGCTGTTCTGTGTGTGGGAGTGTGATTCAACGTACACATCTGGCACAGTTCTTCCTCAATAAGACCAGATATTTTAAACACCATTTATACTGAAGTAATTTTAAAAAATAAACAGAAATACTATAATCGCACATAGAAACCAGAAATACAGTCTAATACAAGAACACGAGCCAGATGCTTTGTTGACTGAACCTGTGACCAAGAGGCATTATTGTTTAAGACATTGAAATAATGAAAAAAAAGGAATTTTTTTACCCTCATATATATTGACGAAAAGCACATTACACCATCCCCAATCCAACAAGATCTGGTGTCTAACCCATCAAAACAATACTACAAGTTCTGAACAAGCACTCTCCATGGGAATTTCTCAACAACGACTCCACTGCTACATCTCAACAAGCACTCTCCACCACCACATCTCAATAAGAACTCTCCACTACGACTTCTCGACAAGAACTGCCAGTGGAGGCGGCGGAATAATACTCTCTGGCGCAATCTCTGGCGCTGTGGCTCAGTGTAGCCACCTTTCAATGGCGAAACGTAATTTTTTCGGATGAATCCTGGTTCTGTTTACAGCATCATGATGGTCGCATACGTGTTTGGCGACATCGCGGTGAACGCGCATTGGAAGCGTGTATTCGTCATCGCCATACTGGAGTATCACCCGGCGTGATGGTATGGGGTGCAATTGGTTACACGTCTCGGTCACCTCTTGTTCGTATTGACGGCACCTTGAACAGTGGGTGTTACATTTCAGATGTGTTACAACCCGTGGCTCTACCCTTCATTAGATCCCTGCGAAACCCTATGTTTCAGTATGGTAATGCACGACCGCATGTTGCAGGTCCTGTGCGGGCCTTTTTGGATACAGAAAATGTTCGACTGTTGCCCTGCCCAGCACATTCTCCAGATCTCTAACCAATTGAAAACGTCTGGTCAATGGTGGCCGAGGAACTTGCTCGTCAGCTGCCATCCAAGCTCTGTTTTACTCAATGCCCAGGCGTATCAAGGCCGTTATTACGGCCAGAGGTGATTGTTCTGGCTACTGATTTCTCAGGATCTATGCACCCAAATTGCGTGAAAATGTAATCACATGTCAGTTCTAGTATAATATATTTGTCCAATGAATACCCGTTTATCACCTGCATTTCTTCTTGGTGTAGCAATTTTAATTGCCAGTAGTGTACTTGGCTGTGTTTCGATCGTCGGAATAAATTTTAATTTTTAGTAGCGATATCTTGATTTCGCCTGTTTCCACCACTGGGGCGCTGTATGTTTACTTGCGCTAGAGGGCAGTTACGGCACCTTCTCGTGCACACGTTGTTGGCCTTCTGTGGTCTATATAGGGGCCGCCGCTTGCGCTGAGAAGTCAGTTCCGGCGAGATCGTGTACTAGCACTCTCACCTGAAGATAGCGGCCAGGTGGACCGCTGAAGTATTGTGTCAAGATGACGTTATGATCCGGCTGCACACCCGAGAAGAATATTATCAATTATTACGCCAGGAAAGCCTTCGTTGTCACAAGTGTTAACTATGGCCCGCTCCGAGTGACATCACGGGGTGCGTCTCCGGCGCGAGTGGTCTCCTCTCCGCAGGGAAATGTTACCTCTGGAAGAGGTCTCACGACACGGGACTAGGCACAACGCTATGAAATACGTAACCATGCAGAATAAAAAATTTGTCATCCGCAGCAGGCGTAACGCTGACTCCTTGTAACGCCGCCTCTAACCTTGAAACTGGCCTCACCTTGGCGAGAAACACAGTCCACAAGCGTCTTCAGGTATGCCTTCTCCAGCTGAAGTTAAACATCGTAAATTAGATCCGGCAGACGTCTCTTAAAAAAATTCCGGAACTTCGTCTACAATTTTTCTGCACTTATCTTTTACTTATTGTGCACGGCCTCCTTCGAAATACTCTCCTTCAAAATTGATACACTGCTTCCAACGCCATTTCCACTTGCGGAGTCTTGATACACCCTCTTGTCGGTTTGCGCGAAGCGCTGTCTACGAGTTTCCTTTTATCTCGTATATCGTTCCAAATCTTCGTCTTTTCAACTGGGTTTTCATCTTTGGAAATATAAAAAAAAGGCCGCTGGGGCCCGTCTGGAAAGTACGATGGACGAGGCAGCTCAGTGATTCCGTTTTTAATGCAATAGTCACGCACCAAGATGGGTTGACTGTGCGAATGTGTTATTGTGATGCAAGAGTCACGAACTCTCTCACCTCACTTTAGGCTGTTTCCTTCTCACATATTCTTGCAGGCGTCGCAACACGTACCGATAATACCATCTATTAACAGGTTGTCTCTGTGGCATGATTTCATCATGAACTAATCCTTCAAAGCCAAAGAAAACTATCAGCATACCCTTGACATTTGACCTGACCTGACGAGCTTTTTTTGGTCTTGGAGACCTTTCCCGACATTGTGAAGATTGAACCTTGGTCTCTACATCATAACCGTAGACCCACGTCTCATCAACAGCTGTGATTCTCTAAGAGAACATCTCCTTCTTGGTTAATAATTTTTTGATATTGGTTTCTAAATAATTGAAAATTAATTGACGTTTTGGATGTGGACAATGACTCTGGTATAATTGAACTCAGTTCCATATTCGTTTCCTTAGACTTCATAACATTTCATGAAACTTCAAAAATACTTAAGCTTTCTCTGAAATCGTGTAAAAATAATCCATGAATTGCAGTAACCGAATTTACAAAAACTGAACTTCACTCCTAAATCTTATTCTTAAATCCATTTCTCTCTCGATGATCGATAATTCCTAGCAAAAAAATTAAAAGCAAAGGTATTTCTGATCTGGATGTCTGACGAACCAAGAAAGCTACATTATCAAACCGCTTCCACAAACAAAACAAACTTAATCAGTGCCTGTAATCCATTCTTCACTAATATTATCGTACCAGCGCAAAAATCAATTCTTTTCCCGTCCACAGTAAATCTTCCATTAATCCACAATGTAATTCCCAAAAAGTCCATTGTTTGTTGCCTGCTGCTACTAAACCGAAACTCGACTGTTCATATCTGACACCAAAGCTCCACTAACTGTCTCCTCTCCTCTCCTCTCCTCGCGGTCAGCAGATAAATCTGGCGCGCATTCTCGCAGAACAGAGATTACCTCTGGCTCGTCTCTGTGCGGCGCAGCATTTCTGTCGAAGCTGAGCGCGAATGTCTAAGCGATTCAAACCTTGCGTACGCGATTTCAGACGTCCAAAACAAGAAAAATTCCTACAAAAATTAACGCAAGCGTCTTCGAGCGTAGGTGTACGAAGTTAACTTTCACATCCGACCACATCTTCTGGGTACTTCACTTTTTGTGTCCAGCAGTGTATTTCGAAGCAGGACTCGATGCACAAAACTACATGACAAATTTTGCGAATCATTCTAGTATCATTTCTAATTTTTACTGTTTCATACACACAACGCAACTGCAGTGTTGTTTTCTGCGACTTTTCGTTGTGTTAATCGAGGGAGTGATGCGTCTATTGAGCATGTTTTGATGACAGTTTACGTTGTTCTTTTTAGCAACAAGCCTCGTAAATTTTTATTAGTATACTATCTGACCCGGCGAACACTGTTCCGCCTTAAAGCCAATAAATAATCAGATTTTGGATGTTGAGTTCAATTTTTTATTAGGAAATACAAATAAAAAATTAAGTATTTTGATGATTCTTTATTCTTTATGTCTTTTGGTGCATAGCTACCACTCTTCAATTAAGTACCTTGTGATACACGACATTTTTTGTTTTATTATCAGGCTCAAGAACAAACAACGCAGATGGTCTTCCGACCCGTGAACATGCCACATATAACTGACCATGTCAAAAACATGGATATTCCAGATTTAAACCACAAAGTTTCAAGGATTGGCCTTGTGATTTGTTAATGGTCATGGCGAATGCAATACGGATCGGAAATTGAAGTCTTTTAACCTTAAACGGCATATTGGTTGGGATCATCAGGATCCTCGGAATGAGAACTTCCTAACCTTTGAATTTTCCTTTGAGTATCGTCGCGTAAATAACATTGTTCATCAATTTACTTACCACTAAACGCGTACCGTTGCACAGTTTTGGTTTGTTTATGTTTCGAAGCATGATTACTATGGAGCCAACTTACAGGCGTAAATTATGCGGTGGTAAGCCAGGCACATCCAAGGAGTTTAAAATTTCCGTTGGATAGTTGGTGGCTTCATCTTCATTTGTTACATAGACAATAGATTTGAATGAATGCATTTTACGAATGATCTCATTCTGAATTATGCAGTTTATGTCATCTACATCTTCATTCTTAGCCGTTAAAATTGCTCGCTCACTCAACCATTCATTACTTTCGTAGTTAGTAATGATGTTTGGAATACTTTGTTGATGAGTTCGTCTTTCGATGAGACAAAGTTACAGAAATTATGAGGAAATGAAATCAATCCTCTCGATTCTCCGACAGGTACTCGACCATTACCGATAGTCAGCAATTGCTCAGAGAAATCTTCAGCAGATGTATCATTAAGCAATGCAACTCTCATGTTTGTTGTCAGCTGAAGTTTCTTCACATAGCGCCATAGATTCGATGATTTGAGGCAAGCGTTTATTTTGTCTGCAGCCGTCGATCTTGGAAGTACTGGCAGTGTTCTCGGAAATCGCCAGACAGTAAAATCATTGTTCCTCCAAAACATCTCGAGTCATTGCGTAGATCTTTCAGTGTTCGGTTAAGTGCCTCTAATACACGTTTATGCGCCATTGTGCATTCGTCCCAGATGATGATCTTGGATGCTGATAAAACTTTGGCCATTGCTGAGTTTTTTGTAATATTACATGTTGGTTCTTCAATACCTTGAAGATTTAACGGTAATTTTAATGCTGAATGAGCATCCTTCTAACAATGTGGCTGCTATTCCAGAAGAAGCAACTGCAACCGCAATGTTGGATCTCGCACGAACAGTGGCTAAAACTACTGACCTGAGGAATGTCTTGCCAGTTCCAACAGGGGCATCCAGGAAATATAAACCACCATTTCCATCATCAATTGCCTTCATTAATGTATCATAAACTTCCTTTTGTTGGGGGTTCAACAGGAGTACATTCGTTTGAACTACTAAATCTAATTCCTAGTGATCATATTCACGTTCCCGTTCCAATTCTGGATTAAATGAGTCATTCATTTCACGATTTGGCGCTGGCATTCCTAACCTGACTAATAAACTTCCGCACATGAGGTAACACGTGTCTCCGATCAAGAGTAAAGCCTGATTATGTATCTCCTCATTCATTTCAAGATCTTGATTTCTGGAACTGATTTAATTAATGATATATACTGATACTTAACCATAGACGTTTAGCTGTCATTTGCGTTTTGTTATTCCACGTCAGATGCGTTTTTGTTATAACACGTTTTATAGCGGTCGAACGGGATAAAAAGTATCCTATGTTCGTCTCCTGGTTCTAAGCTACCTCTCCACCAATTTTCAGCCAAATCGGTCCAACCGTTCTTGAGTTATAAATAGTGTAACAAACACGACTTTCTTTTATATATATATAGGTAAAGTTCAAATTAAGTAATTGAACTATATGCTAGGGTTCGTGTATTCAGTGCGCATTTAAAACTCACGTGTCCACAACACGAAAAAACAGTTTCTTATACGATTTAAAGGCTTTTCATAAATTTAACATATGTAGGCCGTGCCTGTTGACCCAGTCTAGTCAAGAACATAATTCAGTTTCCGTACTTTGTTCCCAATTTTACAGTCGGATATTTTTTTGACCACTGACTCCGCTGTGTCTGGAACCGCGCGACCGCTACGGTCGCAGGTTCGAATCCTGCCTCGGGCATGGATGTGTGTGATGTCCTTAGGTTAGTTAGGTTTAAGTAGTTCTAAGTTCTAGGGGACTGATGACCTCAGATGTTAAGTCCCATAGTGCTAAGAGCCATTTGAACCATTTGAATTTTGACTCCGCTGTGCTGCAAGTTGCCAGGATCCAAACGTCTCTCTTATTATACCATTTCTACAGCTACATCTACATCTACATACATACTCCGCAAGCCACTTTATGGTTCGTGACGGAGGGGACCCTGTACCGTTATTACTCATTTGCTTTCCTGTTCCACTCGCAAACAGAGCGACGGAAAAACGACTGTCTATATTCCTCGGCACGAGCCCTAACCTCTCTGTTCTTATATTCGTGGTCCTTACGCAAAATGTGTGATGGCGGCAGTAGAATCGTTCTGCAGTCAGCTTCAAATACCGGTTCTCTAAATTTTCTCAATAGTGTTTTTCGAAAAGAACGTCGCCTTCCCTCCAGGGATATCCATTTGACTTCCCGAGGCATCTCCATAACACTTGCGTGTTAGTCAAACCTACTGGTACTAAATCTAGAGCCCGCCTCTGAACTGCTTAGATGTCTTCCCAAACACTCGAGCAGTACTGAAGAACAGGTCACACTGGCGTCCTATATAAGCTCTTCTTTAAAGATGAACCGCACTTTCCTAAAACTCTCGCAATAAACTGAAGTCCCCCTCACAATCCTCAAGTTTTCGTTATTCTCGACAGTAAAAAGACTTTTCTACGAGGCGTGTTTTTTAAGTAAGCACCGTTTTGAAATTTAAAAAAGATGTGCTAAGATATCTCAATAATTTTATTTTTACATGAAATCCTGTACATTAATCTACGCACTGACGCCATTACAGTCTGATTCTTCCTTGTTTACGTTGTATACTGAGCGTTTAAGATGCTTCTGATAATCGTGAGTCCCGCCGACTGTGAAGTACGGGCTGTTATAAGATTTCTTAGTGCTAAAGGCCTAAAAGCGATCGATATTCATCGTGAGATCTGTGCAGTTTACGGAGAAAACATTATGAGTGATGGAATGGTAAGAAAGTGGGTGAGAGCATTTAAAGATGGCCGCACAAATGTGCATGATGAACAACGGAGTGGGCGTCCTACGATCGTTAATGAAAGTTTGGTGCAGGAAGTGGACAATAAGGTGAGAGAAATCAGACGCTTTACGATTTCCTCCTTGTGGGATGACTTTCCTAATGTTTCTCGTAGTGTTTTGTATGTCATTGTCACTTGAAATACCGAAAATGGTGCGCACGTTGGGTACCGAAAATGCTGACGGGTGTGCACAAAACCAAACGTTTAGATAGTGCATTGACTTTCCTTGAGCTGTACCACAACAACGGTGATGATTTCTTAAGCCAAATTGTTACGGGCGATGAAACATGGGTGGCCTACGTCACACCAGAATCAAAGCAACAGTCCATGGAAGTTGAGCAAGGGCATCGTTTTGCTGCTTGACAATGCCCGTCCGCATGTGGCGAATCAGGCCAAAGATCTCATCACATCTTTTCGACAGGAAACTATAGATCATCCTCCGTACAGCCCCGATCTTGCGCCAAGTGACTACCATCTGTTCCTGCACTTGAAGAAACACCTCGGCGGTCAGCGACTTCAAGACGATGACGAAGTCAAAACAGTGGTGATGCAGTGGTTAACGAGTCAGGCGGCAGACTTCTATGAGGAGAGTATTCAAAAACTGGTACAACGTTATGACAAGTACCTCAATATTGACGGAAATTATGTACCAAAGTAGATTATGGTATAGGCTTTCATGTAAAAATAAAATTATTGAGATATCTTATCACGTCTTTTTTTAAATTTCAAAACGGTACTTACTTAAAGAACAGGCCTCGTATATTATGTGATGGTTGGTTGCGTCAGTAATTTTCCTGTTATTATTCATATTCAGCTTTATTTTATGTATCTCATTATGTTTTTGTACGATCTACAATAGCTATAATTTTACAATTTAATTTTCTATATCACCCGACGGTGTAGACACACAAGAAAATTACTTGTGCATAATATGAAGGACCATCAAAAAAATTTAAAATCGGAGTTACAGAAATAGTCTATATTAAAATTGAGTGAAAGCACTAATCCGCATAGCTGTTTACTGTGTCTTCACTGTATAACGACCGGTTTCATGTCATGGATGATGATGTTTGGTTGTGGGGCGCTCAACTGCGCGGTCATCAGCGCCCGTACAAAGTCGCAATTGTTACACAGTACAATTTTTTTCACAGTCAAAATCTAGCCATTGTCACAAATGATGATGATGATAATGGCAACCCGGCCGGCAATCGAACCCGGGATCCCGTGAGCCAGAGGCAGCGACGCTAGTCACTAAACCACGAACTCCGGGCATTCATGCCCTGGAGGTATATCTTCTGTTCATGTCTGCATATAGAATAGAACCTCTGATTGTCAACATAACCTGCCGAATGAAGTGGACAGTAAAGCGACATACTCACAGAACTAATACTACATGTGCCACGAATTCCAAGGTACAAGGGCGCGTAAAAAAAATATTGAAGCGCATTTGCACCTTGGAATTCGTGGCACATGTAGTATTAGTTTTGCGAGTACATCGCTTTACTGTCTACTTTGTTCGATAGGCTATGTTGACTATTAGTGGTTTTATTTATATACCTTCATTCTATATGCGGATATGACCTGAAGAAACACGTCGAGGGTATGAAACCGGTCGACATAGAGTGAAAACGCAATAAACAGCGGTTGCGGATTTGGATTTTCACTCAATTTTAATACAGACAATTCTACCCTCACTGATTTTCAATTCTTTGATTGTCCTTCACATTATGTACAAGTTTCTTAGCTATGGATACCCGACCTATAAGATAATTTGGGGTATACACTGCCTGACGCAAAAATTGAGACATCCAGAGAAGGAGGAAAGAAAACGAAACTTGAATTGTTGAGATGATACGTGATGCTATTTTAGTGATTACAAATCGACTGAAATTTGCAAAGAACTTGGCAACATGAGCCCACTTATCACTATGACGTTGCACTTCTGCCCTGCATGCATGGACTGATTCGGTTGGGAAGGCTGTCATAGAACCGTTGATGCTCTTCTGATGTAAGCACGACTCTTGAACTGTTGTAGCAGTGCCACTGTTGTAACTATGTGGATAAGTAAAGGGATTATGGTATACTTCGTATAAAATAATGTGATGATCCCCCGTGACAGTAAGACGCTGTCGATGGGAACCTTGAGGACGAATATACCCCCCCTCACATTCCCAATCAGTCCAACACTGGGCCAGTATCTCATCCTAATGCTCCACAAACGTGGACACTAAAGGATTCCACCTGCTGGCCAAATGGAGATCCAAAACTTTGTCAGGTGTTGTCTCATTCGACTGCGCAGCTTCTCCGCGTCCTTCGGTGGTCACTCAATACCTGACGCCGCTCAAGCCCCTCGTATATCCTACCACGTCTGGTAGCAGCACTAGACACGCACAGACACTAATGGACGCGGATGGCCGCTTCACCCGGCACAGACAATTGCGACTCTATAATCATTTGCATACCCGGAATGCTGTGTCTGTGTATGAAGTTACAGTGACTCCACTTCTTATTCAAGCAGTGTGTTTGGAAGCAGTGTTCAAAGCACAGTACCAGATGGGAAATTTCCAATATGAATGTAGGATCATTGTTTGCAGGGCCATCTTCCGCAGCGGCTGTTAAAATCGGTAATAACTGGTTTTCCGTCTCAAACTCACTGCAATTTAATTAAAGAGAATGACGCCAGACGCCTTTCGCTTTTATTTATAAAGCATCTTTCGTGGTTATTCTGCAAATTGGATACTTACGTCTGTATAGTTTTGGTCGTTTTAGATTAAAAACAGCGTTTTGTTTATGAAGTTGGTGTGCAAGTTATTTTCAGTGTTTCCTTAGATACTCTGCTTCTTCCCTCATTGCTGGCAGCAGGTGATGTCGAACTCTTCGATTCTCATGTGCACTTGTCAGTTTTTGCCACGTGATGGAAGATACATAGGTCAGACCAGGAGAACACTGGACACCAGATACAAAAAACATGTAAGAGCATGGAAGTATACGATAAATCATTCAACTTCGCACAGCACTTAGACCAACACCAACATAAAATTACCAGCAGAGACACAGACATGGAAATCATAAGGACAAGCAACAACAAAAAACACCTCCTCATCCTAAAAGAAAACTACCACATTCAAAAAACCACAACAGAAAAGAAACAAATGATAAATGATCAGACCAGCTTGGCAAACCACACACTCTTTAAACTAGCACCATTTAATACAACACTAACTATACATATATAATTACAGGTTCCATTTACCACTACCATCTCCTCCCAGGTTCTGTCCGTTGATCACCTTCCAGACGCATCCCCCCCCCCCAGAAAAAACTGTCAACAACCCCCCCCCCCCCACTCTCCTCTTACATCTCTACCTAACATACAAGACATTTACACTAACTCTCTCTCTCTCTCTCTCTCTCTCTCACACACACACACACACGCACACGCACACACACTCACACAAACACAAACACACACACACACACACACACAAAGTACATTCACAGGTTGGCAACACTCACAACGTGAACGAAAACAAAAGAACAGACATAAACACTGTTAATGTACAGAGTGGGAAACACACACAGCTTCAGTTCAGTTTACATAAGTGAAGTACAAATAATACAGCGCAAGAAATATTACAGAATGGTAATAATTGTCAAGGTCATAAGTGAATCGAAATCTTTCGACGTCAACTCCTGCTAGCAAGGATGAAAGAAGAACAATACGTAAAGAAACACCGTAAGTCACTTGCACACCAACCTTATAAACAAGGCGCTGTTTTTAACCAAAAACAACCAAAAATGTGCAAACTTACGTATCCACTTGGCAGAATAACCACGGAAGATGCTTTATAAATAAAAGCGAAACGCGACCTGTGTAATTCTCTTCAATTAAATTGCAGTAAACTCAAGACAGAAAACCAATAATAACCGAATGTAGTATCTTCCTATGTTTTTACTGTTTCATACACGCAACGCATCTGCATTGTTGTCTTCTGAATCTTTTAGGACTGGTGCTATATTAATTGAAGGGGGTGGTGCATCGACCGGTGGTTTTTTGCAGAAAGTTAATGTTTCTTCTTGGCAGTACGTCTCTAAATATTTTCTTAGAACACCGAGTAGAGATTTAGCCGTTAAACTGTTTGTTCCGGTTTTAACTTTTGTATTATGCACGCATTTAAAACTCACATGTCCACAACATGAAAAAACCATTTCTTATAGCATTTAATGGTTTTTCAAACACATTTAACAATATGAACACTCTACCGATTAACTTAGTCTTGTCAGCAACATACATCACTTTCCGTACTTTTTTACCGGTTTTTAATAAGATTTTTTTAACGCACCAACTCTTCCGTGCTGCATGTTGCCAGGATCCAAACTTCTCTCTTATCACACCATTTGATTAGTAGTAAAATACCAGTTTTAACTATCACGTCCCGCTGGGACACACGATGCCAATTTCGCATGTTACGGAATTGCAGAGGTACGTTTGTAATGAAACCGTCTCATATAACACGTGGAATACTGCAAAGATTGAAAGGGGGCAGTTTTATTTGCCAAGATGATTTCAAGAATTTTTGGCCATAATTGTGAATGAAATTGCAAATCTGATAAATGTACTCAACCTCGGTAGTATTGATATAACCATATTATTTGTAAGTTGTTCCTGAGACCACTGATGTTGGTCAGAGAGGTTACTTCATTTTGTAGAGAGTAGCAGTCAATCAGTGTGTGTTACACAGTCTGGCTATGTGCCTGGTTTGAGAAGGATGAAAGCTGGCCTGCCGTGTAGTGGAAGCAGCATTATTTAAAAAGGATTTTGTAATAATGTGTTTTAAGGAATGTTGAAGATGTTGAGCAATCATTAACGAAAGAATAACAAGAACTTTCTAGGTAATCCAGTTTTCACTTATATTTGTAATCGTGTAGTTTCTTATTGTTAGAGATTGTATGTGATTGAAGTCTGGCGGGGAAATTTTGTATTACAACGTGTGGTTTTCTCTTATATTTGAAACGGCTGTCAAGGAAATTAATTGTACACAGGAAAGTAATTAACAAATATTTTGCTAACTTGTCCAGCTGTGTGAACTTTATGTAAATGTGTATTGATGTTCTGGCTTAACGAACCACAGTCGTACTTGAAGTCTTTGTTCCCATTTATCAGTCGTTAAATTTAGTTCCTCATTTTTCGTTCTCTACCTTCAGCAATGCCTTTGTATATTCGCATTGCACGTCGAGAGTTGTGTGCTGCAGAAGCGTTTTTATGAAAAGTGATACGGTAGCGTCTTGCATCGCACATCGCAAGGACGGCAAAGGAGAGTTTGTTTTGGACAGTCAGATCAATATTCTTAATAGCAGCAGGTTGCATAACAGATGAGGGTTCCGTACGCACAGGTTGGCCAATAAATTTAATTTTCATCAAAATTGATGTCCATGGTATGGCACAGTGATTGTGAGAGTTTATTTGTGAAAACAATATATTTGGTTCAAATGGCTCCAAGCACTATGGGACTTAACATCTGGGGTCATCAGTCCCCTAGACTTAGAATTACTTAAACCTAACTAACCTAAGGACAACACATACATCCAAGCCCGAGGCAGGACTCGAACCACCGACGGGAGGGG
The DNA here is from genome assembly GCF_021461385.2 of Schistocerca piceifrons. Lineage (NCBI taxonomy): Eukaryota > Metazoa > Arthropoda > Insecta > Orthoptera > Acrididae > Schistocerca > Schistocerca piceifrons. Next base: position 814,217,094 of record NC_060140.1, on the reverse strand, counting down.
CCACGCTGTGATCGTTCCAACTCAGGTTATTTGTAATTGTAATCCTTAAGTATTTAGTTGAATTTACAATCTTCAGATTTGTGTGCCTTATCGCGTAATCGAAATTTAGTGGATTTCTTTTAGTAGTCATGTGAATAACTTCGCACTTTTCTTTATTCAGGGTCAATTGCTACTTTTCGCACCATACAGATATCTTATCTAAATCATTTTGCAATTCGTTTTGGTCATCTGATGACTTTACAAGACGTTAGATGACAGTATCATCTACAAAAAATCTAAGAGGGCTAGTCAAATTGTCTGCTACGTCGTTAATATAGATCAAGAACAATAGAGGGCCTATAACACGTCTTTGGGAAACGCCGGATATTAGTTCTGTTTTACTGGATGACTTTCCATCTATTACTACGAAGTGTGACCCTTCTGACAGGAAATCGCGAATCCAGTCGTACAACTGAGGCAATATTCCATAGGCACGCAGTTTGGTTAGAAGACGCTTGTGAGGAACGGTGCCGAAAGCCTTCTGGAAATCTAAAAATATGGAATCAGTTTGACATCCCCTGTCGATAGCACTCATTACTTCATGAGTATAACGAGCTAGTTGTGTTTCACAAGAAGGATATTTTCTGAATCCGTACTGTGTGTCAATAAATCCATTCTTCGAGGTACTCCATAATGTTCGAACACAGTATATGTTCGAAAACCCTACTGCAAATCGACGTTATTAATATTGGCCCGTACTTCAGCAGATTATTCCTATTTCCGTTTTCGAGTATATGGAGCTATTGTATCAGCACTGTCTGAAAGGAACCTGCGAATTAACCCAAGAACGTGCGCATTTGATGGCTGTTTTTAAGTGAAATGTGTACTCTGAGAAGCAGATTCGTCGCACTAAGGAGTTTGGATCATGGCAGTAGGTGCATGAAGAGGAGCATAGATCTGTGGCCTTCATTCCTTTTGAAGAGGGCATATCATTTAAAAGTGAAAGAATTTTAAGGAATTATATTGACAGTTCGATCCGCACAGTTCAGGACAGTGGCGGAGGGGGGTGGGGGTGGGGGTGGGAGCGCCGTCACACGAGGCTGTAGCTGCCGGAAAAATAGGCTGTAGCGGAATATTGCTTAAACAAGGGACACGGGATCAGATATGACGAAACTGTGATAGTTGCCAACACTTCTGGTTTTGGGACACAGTGTTTATAAAGAGGCAACTGAAATTATGTTTTTAGTCAATTTGATTAACTTAGCAGGCCGCTAGTGGCCGTGCGGTTCTGGAGGTGTGTGATGTGCTTAGGATAGTTAGGTTTAAGTAGTTCTAAGTTCTAGGGGACTGATGACCTCAGATGTTAAGTCCCATAGTGCTCAGAGCCATTTGAACCATTTTTTTGATTAACTTAGGACTTGGAAACCTATACTATCCAGCATCGAAACAAAACGTTCTTCGGTACGGCCAGTCCGATTGCTTGAAAATGGTCTTTGAATGCGGTATATGTTTGGCTTCGGTGTTCTACTAAGGGCGGCGCCACATGCCTAGCCTTAGACGGCAGCAACTGTGATGCGAAGCGCTTGCTCCGTGTACGGTACGGAGGCCAATAAAGGACAACGATTTGCAGCCTTGGTACCAATCCATCCCTCTGATTAAGACAGTAAAGTATTTAGGACTAACTCGACGGAAAACTAACATGGAACCCGCATCTTCTTTCTATTCAGCACAAAGTCGGAAACCGATTAAAACTACTAAAACTATTAACAAGCCACACCTGGGGTCTACATCCTTCTACCGCTGTTATCAGGTATAAATCCCTCATCTGCTCCATCCTAGCCTACGTTGCCTGCAACTCTGTCTCAAGTTTTTTTAAGTTCCTTGAAATCCAGGAAAGACATGCACTTCGCCTCGCCTTCCTTCCACAATTCGCATCCTCTACCAGCTCATCCACTTACCACACCTTCTTCTCTTCCAAGAGCACCTTCGGAGCCGATACATTAGTCTCAAAACTCAGTCACAGCACCCAATTTCCTACCCATTAACAACCAATCCAGGTGCTCTGCTGCGCGACTACATCTATAATTCCACCCTCCATGTACCTCCATGCCTTATCCATCCTCTCCCGCCAGAATTTTAACCAACTCCCCCTCCCCAACGATGAAATCTGTCCCGAGATATACCCCTCTTTCCAACCGCATTCACAACGCTCCACTTCACAGCATCCTCGAATTTTCTTCTTCCTCCTTCGTCCACCTTGCTGACTTCTAGTCGCTACCTGCGGTTCTACAGGTCGCACACAAAATCGCCCCCCATTATGACAAAGATGGTATGGTGACCGCTCGCGATAAGCGGGAAACCCGGGTTCGAGGACCGATGCAGCACAAATTTTCATTGTCATTCCGTTCTACAGCTGAAGGCTGTCTATATTCGCAATTGCGAATACATTTAATGTGTTGAAATAGAGGTCGTGGGACGTGACGCATTTCGGCGCGACTTTCGTTCTACCCATTGGGATGGTATGATGTACGATAAGGATACTCCATGCGGCTCGCCACGAGACAAGCAACATGACAGCAAGAATCACGTTTCTATTTCAGTTGCACTTATGAGCTCTTCTGAAGAGAACGTTATTGTGCCTTATCATTATGTAACGCTCATAAAACTGAAAAAGAAAAGAAGCACTGGGTGCACCCGTAAAATTCTGTAAATAACAAGCGTAGTGCGGATGCTTTTTCTCGCGAGCTCTCTCAACATGAACACAGATTCCACGAGTTCTACAGCATGAGTCCAGATAGTTTCCAGTTTTTGTTGCAACTAGTATCTGCTACACTGTAGGAAGCAGAACACGAATTTTCGACTTACTACTGCACACACGTTCCGAACTCCAGCAGCGCTGTAAGTTATATTTTTGAAACAAAGACCACGTGTGTGGCAAGTCCTAGTTTTGTATACTATCTACTGTGCAAAAAGGATGTAAACATAATCCAAAGCAATACATGATAAAGTATCGCAAGTGAAGTTAACAAAATATCATAAGCATGACTGAGTTAACAGTCACTATGAGTTATTAATTAATCTCGATAATGTATTTTGATAAAATAGATGGCAAATGTCTCCACCAGAGATCGTCTTTAGGCGGGTACCTTCATAAGATTTTCACTTCATCAAAATGGGGCGTCTAATGTTACTCCAGCTGCAGTTTTGGCTAAAATACTCCTCATTACGAGAGAACTTGCCCCCCTTCTAACAGCCGTGTACCGTAAGTCTCTAGAGGAACGGAAGGTTCCAAATGATTGGAAAAGAGCACAGGTAGTCCCAGTCTTCAAGAAGGGTCGTCGAGCAGATGCGCAAAACTGTAGACCTATATCTCTGACGTCGATCTGTTGTAGAACTTTAGAACATGTTTTTTGCTCGAGTATCATGTCGTTTTTGGAAACCCAGAATTTACTCTGTAGGAATCAACATGTATTCCGGAAACAGCGATCGTGTCAGACCCAACTCGCTTTATTTGTTCGTGAGACCTAGAAAACATTAGACACAGGCTCCCAGGTAGATGCCATTTTCCTTGATTTCCGGAAGGCGCTCGATACAGTTCCGCACTGTCGCCTGATAAACAAAGTAAGAGCCTACGGAATATCAGACCAGCTGTGTGGCTGGATTGAAGAGATTTTAGCAAACAGAACACAGCATGTTGTTCTCAATGGAGAGACGTTTACAGACGTTAAAGTAACCTCTGACGTGCCACAGGGGAGTGTTATGGGACCATTGCTTTTAACAATATATATAAATGACCTAGAAGATAGTGTCGGAAGTTCCATGCGGCTTTTCGCGGATGATGATGTAGTATACAGACAAGTTGCAGCATTAGAAAATTGCAGCGAAATGCAGGAATATCTGCAGCAGATAGGCATTTGGTGCAGGGAGTGGCAACTGAACCTTACATAGACAAATGTAAAGTATTGCGAATATATAGAAAGAAGGATCCTTTATTGTATGATTATATGATAGCGGAACAAACACTGGTAGTGACTTCTGTAAAATATCTTGGAGTATGTGTACGGAACGATTTGAAGTGGAATGATCATATAAAATTAATTGTTGGTAAGGCGGGCACCAGGTTGAGATTTATTGGGAGAGTCCTTAGAAAATGTAGTCCATCAACAAAGGAGGTGGCTTACAAAACATTCTTTCGACCTATACTTGAGTATTGCTCATCAGTGTGGGATCCGTACCAGATCGGGTTGACGGAGGAGATAGAGAATGTCCATAGAGGAGCGGCGCGTTTCTTCACAGGGTTATTTGGTAACCGCGATAGCGTTACGGAGATGTTTAGCAAACTCAAGTGGCAGACTCTACAAGAGAGGCGCTCTGCATCGCGGTGTAGCTTGCTCGCCAGGTTTCGAGAGGGTGCCTTTCTGGATGAGATATCGAATATATTGCTTCCCCCTACTTATACCTCCCGAGGAGATCACGAATGTAAAATGAGAGAGATTCGAGCGCGCACGGAGACAGTCGTGCTTCCCGCGAACCATACGCGACTGGAACAGAAAAGGGAGGTAATGACAGTGGCACGTAAAGTGCCCTGCGCCACACACCGTTGGGTGGCTTGCGGAGTATAAATGTAGATGTAGATGTAGATTCATCGCAGCATGAGAGTGATGTAGTTTTTGCAGTGGAATCTTAACTTTGAACCGTCGAATCTCCTCCACCAATAAAGTCCATTAGTGGATATGGTTCAAATGGCTCTGAGCACCAGGGGACTTAACATCTGAGGTCATCAGTCCCCTAGAACTTAGAACTACTTAAACCCACCTAACCTAAGGACATCACACACATCGATGCCCGAGGCAGGATTCGAACCTGCGACCGTAGCGGTCGCGCGGTTCCAGACTGTAGCGCCTAGAACCGCTCGGCCACCCCGGCCAGCAGTGGATATATATGTATAGCAGATTTGCCTGGATTTCGGACTTGTTGAAAACTTGGATGTCAAAATAGTATTTTCCAACACAGTGATGAATCCTTTTAACGGCAGACATATTTTCAGTAAGCGTTTAGAAAGATATTCACACAAAACAGCAACCGTTACAGGCTTTCCGCCATTACATTGGCCAAACTGCGCATGACTTCAGGTGCTTTGCAATACTCAATATATACCCTATCTTAACATTGCATGTTCATTCAGCTATTGTCAAAAAAAAATTACATTTACTGATTTATGATGAAAAGTTAATGATTTATGACAAACTGTTAGTACAGTTTTAAAAGACAATAACTGATGATTGTTTCTGAGTACATTTCTAAATATTGTTCTTTTGAGTTTTGTGTGGAATTTTGGTTATGAAGTTACAATAACAATACTTATCGTAAAGTCATAAAGTACATATTGATTTCAAATTGGACTTTTGTCCTAACATTAATTGAAGTACGGTACAAAATGCCAAAATGGAATTTCAGGTTATAGTTCTGTATGATAATTCGTAGTACAAAAATGACTGAAAATCAATAGTGGTTACATCAAAATGTTTGAGAATTGTTAATGAAAAATTTAATTACAACTGATCTAATTGGTTTTTCGTTATTTACACGGCACATAAAGTGCACAAGTCACGTTAAATACGTCAGGTGACTGATAAATGTTCCAAAATCTGATTTTAGGGAAGTTGAAATTTAGGAATTTTGCTAACTAATCATTGCTTTAGTTACAACATATATATTTTCCCTAACATTTCTATGGGAATGTAATAACGCGATCACGAGAAAGAAATTGTAAATTTTGCTAAAATTTGCGGCAATATGTTAATTTACAACATCAGGTTTTTCGCACTACTTATAACTTTCTATAATTACAGTTAAAGGATCTGAAATTTTGTTAATGATGTTGATTCGGTGTGTAGGTGAACCACACAGTTTAATTTTCTGATATAAATTAAGAAAAATCGTACTTTCTAACTTCAATCCAATACATATTGTGTATGGGTAATATACAATCTGCAAAATTTTTAGTGGTATCGAAGTATTCATTAACTACCATGTAACTAGTCCTCTTACAAGTACGCGACGCCTTGGAACGAAATACGGCTTCATTTGAATTTCTTACAATTTCCGTTGACGCATTGCCTATTTTTATCTACTGACTTGGGTGATCTTTCGTGACCCATTTTCTACGAGTTGACCGCGCGGAGTGGCCGTGCGGTTTGAGGCGCCATGTCACGGACTGCGCGGCCCCTCCCGCCGGAGATTCGAGTCCTCCCTCAGGCATGGGTGTGTGTGTTATTCTTAGTATAAGTTAGTTTAAGTAGTGTGTAAGTCTAGGGACCGATGACTTCAGCAGTTTGGTCCCTTAGGAATTCACACACACATCTACGAGTTGGAACAAAAAATACTAGTGTGATATTGCAGGACGAGCCACTGCGCTGTGGGCGTCGAGCAAGATGCCATTTTCGGCTCTAAGCCTAAGCGGCGTGTTTTTGACACGAAAATTGGAAAAAGAATGTATGCACGAGACGCGTTAATCTAAATCGCTGCAGAACTAAGGCAACGCAATTTCCCTCTGGCTGTCTCGTCAGACGCCAGTTGTTCTTCCAGCTAGCGGGGCAGGAAGGGCAGTCCATTTCCGCTCCTAGAACTTAACTAATTATCGTCCCCAACTTAAGTAATTAAAAACGGGAGACAAAACCTGTTTCCAAGCCGAGCGTGACCTGATGGGGAACGATTTTTCACAGTTTTGGCGATAGTTCTCCACTCCTACACATATCATTGAGTCTTTCAAAAGTAATCTGAGCATTTTCAGTAAATGATGTTTCCAGCCAATCGGTTGCATAAAGTTGATTCCAATACTCCTTGACCAGGTTTCAATACTACTATGGGTATATTCTGCAGTTGGACTGTGTATCTTCAACATACGTGGGTGGTTTGAAAAGTTCTCGGAACGGAAGAGAAAAAAAGTACTTACATCAGTAAACGTTTTTTTTTATTTTTCAATGCAGTCTCCTTGTAGATTAATGCACTTGGTCCAGTGATCGTTCCACTGCCTTGATCCCATCTCGAAAATAAGTTTCCCCCAGGACTGCAAAATAGTTGTTAACACCGTCTATCAGTTCTCCGTTTGAAGTGAATCTTCGTCCACCAAGAAAAATTTCCGATTTGGGAAGAGATGGAAGGCTGACAGAGCCATATCAGGTGAATAAGACGGGTATGGCAACAATTCATACCTTGGTTCGGGTACTTTTGCCGTGGCGACGGCACATGTGTGCGGGCGCGCATTGTTTTGATGGAAGATGACGTTCTTCCTTGCTAAACCTGCCCTTTTTCCGCGTATCTATTGTTGCAATTTGTCCAGGAGGTTAGCACAGTATTATCCAGTAATTGTATGCCGAGTGGGGATATAATCTACACACATAATCCCCTTCGCATCTCGTAATACTGATGCCATGACCTTTCCCACCGAAGAAATTCTCTTTGCTTTCTTAGGTGGCGCTGAACCGGCATGTTTATACTGCTTTGACTGTTGTTTTGTCTCTGGGGTGTAGTGCATCCAAGTTTCATCTGTGGTCACAAACTGGCGCAAAAAATCTTGTTCGTTTCTCCTAAAACGGGCCAGACGTAGTTCCGATATGTCCATTCTCATGCGTTTTTGATCCAGCGTCAAGAGTCACAGCAACCATCTTGCAGATTATTTTTTCATTTCTAATTCTTCAGTTAAAATGTGATATACCCTTTCAGATGACATCTGGCAAGCTTGAACAGTTTCACGCACTTCCAATCGGCGGTCCTCCATGACCACTTTGTGCGCTTTTCCAATGGCTCTGAGCACTATGGAACTTAATATCTGAGGTCATCAGTCCCCTAGAACTTAGAACTACTTAATCCTAAGTAACCTAAGGACATCACACACATCCAGGCCCGAGGCAGAATTCGAACCTGCGACCGTACCGGGCTTTTGCAATGATTTCTTTAGTAGTGACACATCTTTGACGACCACTGCACGGATCATCATCTAAGTTCTCCCTACCAAATTAAAATTCATTTGTCTACTTGGCAACAGATGAATATGAAGGAGCGGAGTCCACCAGTGTATTCTGGAAATCGGCACAAATGTTCTTTGCTTTCATACCTTTCTTTACGAAGTATTTAATCACTGCTCGAATGTCCATCTTTTCCATTTTCGCAAATCACTACGTGGAAACAACAACAGAGCCACGTCACCGCCACAGCTCTCTTCCAAGAATACTGACGTGGAACGTGTTTACACGCAACAGTCACGTGAATAACTCGCTGCGCTAGCACTGACCTCTGGTGGTGATTCCGAGAACTTTTCAAACCTTCCTCGTATTAAAAAATAAACTTCTAAAATACCCAATACATTACAATATCGAAAAGAAATACATGGAATAAAAATATACTTACATAGGTTACATTACATCACAACTGTAAGCATACATTATAAGCTAAAGCGCTCAAGTCAAGTAGCAGAAATCATAGATAGAGTCCTCCACGGAAAACAACAAAAATTATATCACAGGTGTGGCTTGTTATAAGAGCACACATTGAACTAAACGCCTGGCAACTAGTTACGATGCCAAGTAAACATGGCGTAGAGCGCGTCACTTGCTGGTCACGAGCAGCTTGGTAAACGCTCAACCCTCTGAAATCCGTAACTGAAACAGTGTTATATCAGTATAACACACATTTAGGTGTTTCAAATAGAATAAACTGAACACAGTATAAATGCCTTACAACCCAGTACCTGATTTTGGAATCTCTGTCTGACCACAACGTAATCTAACTGAAATCTTTGCGTCACTCGGCCTTTTCCAAGTATTCCTCCTTCTCCTGCGTTTCTTGAAGAGAGTGTTTGCTGTTACGAGCTGAAATTTATTGGAGAACTCAATTAGTCCTTCTCCTCTATCGATGCTACTACCAAGCCCATACTCTCCTGTAATCTTTTCTTCTATTCCATCCCCGACAACTACATTCCAGTCCCCCACAGCTATTACATTTTCATCTTCCCTTACTTACTTTATTACCCTTTCAATATCCTCATATACTTTCTCTACCTCTTCTTCTTCAGCTTGCAATGTTCGCGTTTATACCTGGACTATCGTTGTGGGTGTTGGTTTGCTAGAGATTTTTATAAGAACAACCCTATCACTAATCTGTTCACTGCTACACACTTTCTGCACTAGCTTCCTACTCATAACGCATTCTTTTATAGTTTGGCAATTTTCTGCTGCTGTTGATATTACCCTATACTAATCTGGCCAGAAGTGCTTGCCTCCTTTTCATTTCACGTCACTTACCCCTGCTATACCTGATTTGATACTTTGCATTTAACGTTCCGTATTTTCTGGCTTCCCTACCAAGTTCAAGCTTATGACGTTCCACGCCCCAACTCGTAGATTGTTATCCTTTCGTTGATTATTAACTCTTTCTCTCATGGCCACCTCCGCCTTCTCACTTCCATTTCGGTATTGTTTTTTCTCCCTTTACTTAGCGACTCTGCGCTCCAGATGGAATTGTATCCTGTTGAAGCAGATTTTACGTAACGAATATTTTTTTCCTTTTTTGCAACTAGTAAAATGTACTTAAATGTCTGCTACAGTACATTCCGTTTTATTTTCAGCGCGCTTTTGTAATTAATCCTTTTATTCATTTTATTAGAATAAATGCGCCAAAGTTGTGCATAAGTTAAAGAAATTACTTAGCTTTGTTATATCACATCTGGTTCGTCACATTTCTGTGTTCACATTGTTTATTATTTGCAGAGTTCTACCACTGATTTTGCTCGTTTTTGCAGATGGTCACATGGTAACGGTCAGAGGGTCGGTAGCACAATTCACACATACACTTGCTGTCGGGGTCATGGAAACTCTTGTTCTTGCATATTTTGTGGTGGTATCCACGCACTGCTATTGAGTTCACCAGGTGTCGGAGTTCTTGATTTGTTCTTGTTTGTCATGGCTTCTGTTGAGTAGAAGTCCTGCCAAATTTCCCTTCTCTTCTTCTCTCTTTCATGTAGGATTTTATTCGATTTGTCAGTGGATGGGAGCCTCATACGCAGTTCTTCTATGAAAAAGGGTTCTCTGGCGAGTTCGTATACTAGCCTCGACTTTATGTGTTTTGAAACACCTAGGACGGCTTTCAAGAAGCATGATTTAACTGCTTTCAGAGTCCTTAGGTCTTTTAGACTCAACTTTTCCCAACTAAGATCTATTCCATAGGTTGCGATGGGGACTATTTTTGCGGCGGACACGGCCATGGCTGTTTTCAGTGACAGTCTGGATCTCAAACATGGCTTTCATGGCAGCTGCTACTCGGGATTTTACATGTATTCGGAATGATCTGACAGTGGTTTGCAGAGTCAGTCCCAGGTATTTGAAGCTATTGAGACATAAGAGGTTCCTTCCCAATATATATAGTTCTCAGCAGCTTCTCGACTTCTTTTGCAGAATGTCATCTTTACAGTTTTTCCCGTGTTTATTTCTATTTTGTTCTCCTGCGCCACATCTAGAGTTGGTTGTTTGCTCTTTGTAGGTTGAGTCTGGAGTTCGACCCGGTGACCATGTCGTCCGCATATATGCAGATTTTGACGTCCTCCGTTTTTTGTCTTATCATCTGTACAACACTATATGTGGTGATAATGAAAAGTAAAAGGCTTAGTGGGTCCCCTGCAATACAAAGTTGGTTTGTGTTATCGTTTTCGACTTGCTTACGTCGTCTATGATCTGAATGAAGTTGACCGTCAGCATATTATCGATCAAAGTTGTAAGTTTATCTTTCCCTGTTATTGATTCTAGATTTGAGAATTTTATTCATTTTTGCTTTGAATTATGGCAGTTGTTAGGGCTCCTACCTCAGTCGGCATAAACAGAATCCTTATAGAATCACTTTGTAGTTCGTCCGTCTGTGCGTCTGTCTGTCTGTCTGTCCAGATAGTTTTTTTCTCGGGAACACGTAGACGCACCGAGGTCTGCGGTCCCGTGCTGGTGTAAAAACTTTAACCTTCTAAGTCAGTACAGTCAAGAGAAACGACCATTAATATCACGTATTTTGATACTCGAAAACTCACTCATCAAAACCTATAGTGTATTTCCAGTTGACTAAGAATCGTAAAAATTTGACAAGAAGCAGCGTTCAACAGTACAAACAAAGGAAAAAAAAAACGAAAGTCGTACATTTATAATTATATCATACGAAGAAAAAATCTTTTTGCCATTTGTTATCCGACTGTTTGTCCGTCTCTTAGGACCCTTTCTTCTCAGGAAGGAGTTGACGTACCATGTTGAAATTTATATCGCGTTTTAAGGTTCGCAGGAGAGCTTCTGTAAAGTTTGGAAGGTAGGAGACGAGGTACTGGCAGAAGTAGAGCTGTGAGTACCGGCAGTGACTCGTGCTTCTGTAGCTCAGTTGGTCAGTTCCGTTTCAGCCGCGCTCGCGAGTGGCCGCTGTTAACTGTTGCGCTGCGCTTCAGTGTTTACATCGCTGTACTTGTGCTTCGCCGAGTGCCGTCTGTCCGTTAATCTCCGTGTTCGTTCCTGTTCCTTGTGATCTGATCGCTCTTTCTGGTCTTGCTGCTGCTACTTGGAATTTCGGTTGTTTAACCGAAATTGCTTCGCTGGATTAACCATGGCTACAAACCTCAGGAAGAATACTCTGGTATTTGCTTTTGACAAAGAATCCCGTCCTGTTCAGCCGACATCCCTGGAAATTGATGACTGGATTACACAGGTAATTGGTCTAAATTCTGAAACCGTTCATACCTGGCAACTGGATCAGGAAAAATACTGTGTTTTTGTCAAGTTAATCAGTGCTTCGACTGTTGATAAAGTGTTACGAAAGTGGGGCTATGAAGTAGATTTTGTGCATAGAAATGGTTATAAAAGTAAGGTTTCCATCTATAGAGCGGACATTCATTACAAAACCGTTCGTGTCTTGAATCTCCCCATTGAAATTGAAAATGATAAGATTAAGGAAGCTCTTTCAAACTACGGAGACGTTAAATCAATTGCAAATGAAAGATGGTCGCCTCGCTTTAAACTGCAGTGTTTTAACGGGGTCCGCTGTGTAGAGATGGACGTTAAGACGAATATTCCGTCTCACATAACTGTTTGTGGGTATAAGGCACAAATTGTTTATACAGGTCAGGAAGCTACATGTCATATATGTAACGAAACCGGCCACTTCAGACAGGAATGTCCGCGGCGAACTGTTGTGCTTAAAAGTAATTTGATACAGCGTCAGAAGCTTACCTTAAATGATCTGTTACCAAAGAATAGCCCGGAACAACTGGTTGAGGATGTTTACGCAGCGGGACAAGCTGATGTCTCCCTTCACGATAACAGTCAATTTCCCCCGTTAACAACAAAAGGAAACCCCGTTGCCACTACTCGTGAAACTGAAATGCAACCGAAAAAACGACCTCTGGAGCTAACTGATAGTTGCTCAGAGGACGAGCTGTCTTGTCCCACTCCCTCACTTCGCAAGCAAAAACAGTGCGATGAGAAGGCAGAGGAACCTGAAGGCAAAATGCGAATGGAAACTAATGAACAGAAAGATAATACACATACGGTACCAGAAAATGAAAGGGGTGTAAGTAGCATTAATTTGCAAGAAACAACAGGTGCAGTAGCCGATTGCAAACATCAGAATCTATCTGTTAATAAACAACTTCAGGGAGAGGATGCAAAACTGCAGTCTCCATTTGTTTCCCTCGATCAGAAAGTGAGTGAAATTAATAAAGAACGAGGAAGTGGTGGCCAAACTGAAATCACGGTCAACACCTCAGGGCAGGCGCCGGCAACCGAAATTGCGAAAGCGTCTGCTGCTGCTCCAGATAAGCCGCGAAGTAAAATACCGACGCAACCAAATGAGAATGTAGCTCGTAACCAAGGGAAGGGAAAATCCAGTAGGGGCGACCCAAGCCCTAAGAATGTTCAGTCCGAAACGGTCGTACACGAATCACTGGAGGAAAAATCAGAAAGTTTACCAGGAAATCAGTCTGCTTGCGGCACAAGAGAAAACATCAGAAGTAGAAAAAAACGGGACAGTAACTAATAAACTGATTGAAGTGTTATTCCATGTTCAGCCTTCCGAGAAAACTGTTACAGCTTAACTGAACCCTGAACCACAGTAAACTAAATTAGTTCAACAAAACAACTACATAGTGACAGCGCAATGACGCAATCTTATTCTGTCACCACTATAAACATAAATAAAATCACTACCGGTTTGAAATTATCGGCCCTTAAGGAATTTTTGTACGAATCCGCGACTGATATTGCCCTGTTACAAGAAGTTCTAATTTCGGATTTGGTAATTCCCGGTTTTGTCAGTTACATAAATGTGTCTCCCGAAACAAGTGTTGGAACAGCTATTTTGGTAAGGGAAGGGATTACAGTAAGCGAGTTGGAACGACTGGAATCCGGAAGGGGAATAGGACTAAACATCTATGATGTGACTATCATCAACTTGTACGCCCCTTCAGGAAGTTCTCATCGAGCTGACAGGGCACGTTTCTTCAAAGATGACCTGATATACTTGTTAAGGAAATCACCAAGACAGTTATTACTTGGAGGTGATTTTAATTGTGTTTTAAATCGAAAAGATCAGTTACCTAATTTTAATTTCTCAAGTGAACTAAAACAATTAGTTACTGGTTTAGAATTAAAGGATATATGGGAAATCAAATACCCCTCCACTGTTGAGTTCACTTATGTCACGGCAACATCACGTAGCAGGATTGATAGACTATATATTTCTAAAAATCTTGTAACTTCCGTGACAAAAGTAGAAACCGTTCCTACGTACTTTTCAGACCATTCAAGTGTCTTAGCTTGCATAAATCTAACAAGACAGCCGGTTCGCCGATTCAAGAATCAGTGGAATTTGAACACTTCCTTGTTAGTTAATCATGATTTAGAAGATCTGATTACAGAAACATGGGCAATATGCCTGCGAGCCCGTAGTAGATATGCCACTGCTATTGACTGGTGGGTTAAAATGGCAAAGCCAAAGTTGAAGAAAGTTCTTATTCAATACAGTGCCCAGAGCGCAAGGGAAATGAAATGCACTATAGAGTATTACTATTCTGTTTTGAGAGATCTATATGATCAAGTCTCAGCAGGTTCCTCACTTCGGATAGCAGACATAAAAAAAGTCAAAGCCAAGTTACTTAATATCAAGAGAAGTCAAATGGAAGGGTTGAAGATAAAATCGAAGGCAAATTCGGTGTCAGCAGATGAAACTACTTCCCTATATCATTTAGTGAAGCATACGAAAAACGGGAGAAGGACTTTTATTGAAGAAATTCGAACAAAACACGGCACGATTCTCAGAACCCAGCAGGATATCATGGACGCGATTTATCGCTATTATTGCGAGCTATATTCTGTACATCAAAGTAGTGATACTTCCTTGGAAGAATTCCTTGACATCATAGCCCCACAGCTGACAGAAGATGACAACGAAAATTTTCTCGAGGTTGTCAGTGAAGAAGACGTGTATGAGACTCTGTGCGCCTCGCCACCAAAAAAATCCCCAGGACCGGATGGTCTGCCAGCAGAGTTTTACATCCGTTACTGGCCAATAGTAGGTGCGAAAATTACGGACATTGTAAATGAGGTTATTCAGGGTAAAATGATTCCGGCTGAGTTTAAGGAGAGTAAAATTGTTCTGGTGCCAAAAAATAATGGAAACAAAGATTTAAATAATTTTCGTCCAATTTCACTGCTGAATTCTGATTATAAATTAATAGCTAGAATAATAAACAAGAGAATTTCATGCCTTACAGATAAAATTATTAGTCAACATCAGAACTGTGCGCAAGGCAGAACCATTTTTCAAAATCTAGCGGAATTCAGGGATATTATTGCAATAACTTCTGTAACAAACATAAAGTGTGCTTTATTGTTTTTAGATTTTTATAAGGCGTTCGATGTAGTTAACCATGAATATCTTCTACAGACATTGAAGAAAATAGGTTTCAACGATAGGGTTATCCAGTTGATTAAGAACATAGCAACTGGAATAAATGCTAAAATAGCGGTGAATTGTCAACAATCCAGGCCGATGCAAATACAACGAGGTGTTCCTCAAGGAAGTCCTCTGTCCATGTCGCTCTTCGCAATTTCGCTGGAACCTTTCCTCCGACACGTCCATGCTACATTAAAAGGCTTAACATTATCAGGAAACAAAACAGTTATAAGAGCCTATGCTGACGATATAGGGGTCATTATAAGGAATAATGACGAGGTAACCACGCTAGCAACAGTGATTGATTCGTACTGTAGAGCATCTGGAGCCAATGCAAACGGAAAAAAAAGTAAGATGTTAAATCTCAGAGGTTTTGCTAATATCAACGTCGAGTGGGCAAAATTAGTCGGACAACATAAAACACTTGGGATCACCCTGACAGCATGCCCTATGAAAATGACGGCTTTAAATTGGAAAGTTGCAGCAGATAAAGTGCAAGGAGCCATTGTGGAGAATTTAACTCGATATATGAACCAAGTTCAACGAACACAGTATATCAACTCATGCATCCTTGCTAAGGCTTATTATACTGCCCAGCTGTTTCCAATACCGAGAATGATAGCGAGAAGAATAATGTCCAAAATCACAAAATTTTTGTGGAGAGGTGAAGTGTTCAGAGTACCTGCTAAAGTAGCCACTTTAGATCCTAAAAATGGTGGACTAGGATTAACTGACATAACGGATAAAGCCTCTGCTCTTTTTATCAAAAGGCAAGTTAATTTAATAAGAGACTCGCGAGAAAGCATAACCAGCCAACTTTTCGAGATCATTAAACCTCCAAGCCTGCTTCCCCCGATTGACGTGCAGAATATCAACAGTCGCTTACAGCACGTGAGGATTTTCTATGTTGAGTTTAGTTATGTCAGTGTCGAACTCAGGCAGTCCCGACACTTAACATCGAGAGCCATAATGCGGGAACGAAAGAAAAGCGAAGGAAGAAACAAAATAGAACGACAGTTTCCAAACATTGAGTGGACTGAGATTTGGAAGAACATTAGTTCTAATGTGCTCACGTCTAACATAAAAACGTCATGGTACAAGACAGTTAACAACATAGTTAGCACCAATGAAAGACTGCACGCAATCGGACTCTGTGAAACAAATTTATGTCAACAATGCCATCTAGTTGACACAGTAATTCATAGATATACTTGCAGTGGTCACATGAATAGTTGGAAGTGGATCCGGGAGCAAATAGCTCTGATTACAAGAACATCCCCTGAGTATATATCGCTGTCATTGATAAACAGGCCTGAAGCACGCTATTTCCCAGAAGCAAAAAATAACGCTGTGTACTGGTTGCTGGGAAATTTTGTTAAATACGTCCTTAACAAATTAGGATCCGATAGCATCATAGAGTTCAAGGTACACATGCTGTGTGAGTTCCACAAAATTAGAAGCTATTCGAATCACAAGAAAAAGTTCGGTAATATGCTAAAAATTGTATTTGAAAGAATGGGCATTGGTTAATATAAAAAAGAAGACTGTGTTGACAGTGATGTATTATAGTTACCTTAAGGATACTATTTAAGATTTTACAGTATATTTATTATGTGTGCTTTCTCTACTTCAGAGAGTAGTTTTTTGAAATTTATAAGCTAATGTACAGAACTTATGTGACACTGAGATTGTGTGTCTAATAGTGCCAAACACAAAACATGAAAGGTGCATTATTGGCTTATACTAGAAATTTGGAAACAGACAGTTTTTTATAGAAATTTCCTTATCGATTGGTTAAAACCATAAGATTCTATCCGATAAATGTAATATTCAATGGCTGGCACATTGCCCTGTTCATTTTTGCAGTGAAAGACTGATTATATAGATCTGATCACTTGAAATACTTAGATTCAATTAATGTCCAGAAAGTGTAGTTGGAAGGCTAGTCAACTTTATTATATATCTCCTTTCCGCCATTTTCAAGTATTTATGTTTAATTTAATTCTTTCTGGTGATTTAGTCAGTAACACAATCTTCTGTTGTCTTTCCTTAATGTCAGCGCAATTGAAATGATCAAACCGCTTTGTTTAAATAACTTCATGTATCTATAACTTAGTATGTATTTGCAATGTGTAACATTGTTTTTTTTAATAAAGGTTTTATAAAAAAAAAAAAAAAAAAAAAGTTGGTAGAGCACTTGCCTGCGAAGGCAAAGGTCCCGAGTTCGAGTCTCGGTCGGGTACACAGTTTTAATCTGCCAGGAAGTTTCATATCAGCGCACACTCCGCTGCAGAGTGAAAATCTCATTCTGGAAGGTCTATAGTCCCTTGGCGGTGTAACAGATTTAAGCTTCTAAGCCAACGCAATCATAAGATATAAGCATTTATGACACATATTTTGATACTCACAAATTTACTCATCAAAACCTATGGCACTTCCCGTTATCCTGAACCAAGGCTCCACAGTACAATAAAAGAGCAAAATCTAATAATTTTGAAACTGTATTTATATTACATAAAAAAATCGCTATTTGTCATCTGACTGTCTGTCCGTCCATCTGTTAAATCCCCTTTTTGTCAGGGTCGAGTTGATGTATCAAGTTGAAATTTATATCACACACTAAGATCTATAATCGCTTGGCTTTGTAATAAATGTAAGCTTCTGTGTCAATGTAATCAAAAGATACGGCCGTCTATGTCACCACTAATCAAAACCCACAGGGTACTTTCCGTTGACCCAGAATCATGAAATACGCTAAAGAGCGAGGTTTCACAGTAACAGTAAAGGAAAAAATTCGGAAGCGTTTTAATTTGTAATTATATGACACGAAACAAATTTTTTGTCATTTGTTCTCTGTCTGTCTGCCTGGCCGTCAATTTGTTAAGCCCCCTTTTTGGCAGGAACGGTTTGATGTATCAAGTCCCTTGGCGGTGCAAAAAATTTAAGCTTCTACATCACATTACACATATTTTGATATCTTGCAAGTATCGGTAACAGGCGAAAATTGTTGTAATTCTCTGTTCCCGGGATGGTTAAATTATCGATATTAATAATTAGCTTTGTGCGTGAGTCCAAATCTCATTTATCAGGATTTTTTTTATAAAAAAATATTTTCTTCCTTTCGAATCCTCTATTGTAACGTCCTTGCTTTTACACTACTTACAATATATTTTGTTGGAAACATCTAAATGTATATTATACTTAATGTTATATCGCTTCAGTTACGAATTTCATAAGGTTGAGCGTTTACCACGCTAGCGCCCAACAGGTGGCAGCCGCCGAGTAACAGCACCGCACAATGGCAAAGGTATCGACCTTCATGATACCCACTACTAATAAAACCTACCCTTGCACGACCTCTCGCAGGCAGCAAGAAAACCGCTACTGCTCTTACAACCCGACCCAACTATAGCAGAGGTTTTTTTCCTTGGCTCTTGCCTTGGCACTTTTTTTCTCTCGGCCCTTCAAACCACTAAACTCCGTTCAACTTTCTACCCAATCTATCTCCAGAAGAGCGCGTATTAATGGTTAACCTCAACCAGAAGTACGCAAACATAGCAGTACCTACATCACTTTAGTGAAAACTAACCGTTATGCAGAGATGACAGCACACCTTTTGTGTTGACCATCACGCTGGTGTGGGCGTGAAGGGTCTCCACCTCATATAAGGTGGCGCGGTCTACACCAGTCATACTTGGCATACATTTAGTTCAATGTGTGCTCTTATAACGAACTGTACCTATGGAACAATTTTTACTGTCTTCCGTGGAGAACTTTATCTATGAATTCTACTATTTGACTCGAGCATTTTAGCTCATAATGTATGCCCACAGTTTTAATGTAATGTAAGTACCATTCCCCTTCCATGTATTGGGTATTTTAGATGTTTATTTTGTAATAAGGATAAAATACACCACTGGCCATTAAATATTCATTGGATAAATATATTATACTAGAACTGACGTGTGATTACATTTTCACGCAATTTGGGTGCATAAATCCTGAGAAATCAGTACCCAGAACAACCACCTCTGGCCGTAATGACGGTCTTGATACGCCTGGGCATTGAGTCAAACAGAGCTTGGATGGCGTGTACTGGTACAGCTGCCCATACAGCTTCAACACGATACCACAGTTCATGAAGAGCAGTGACTGGCGTATTGTGACGAGCCAGTTGCTCGGCCACCATTGACCAGACGTTTTCATTTGGCGAGAGATCTGGAGAATGTGCTGGCCAGGGCAGCAGTCGAACATTTTCTGTATCCAGAGAGGCCCGTACAGGACCTGCAACATGCAGTCGTGCATTGTCCTGCTGAAATGTAGCGTTTCGCAGGGATCGAATGAAGGGTAGAGTCACGGGTCGTAACACATCTGAAATGTAACGTCCACTGTTCAAAGTGCCGTCAGTGCGACAAGAGGTGACCGAGACGTGTAACCAATGGCACCCCAGGTGATACGTCAGTATGGCGATGACAAATACACGCTTCCAATGTGCGTTCACTGCGATGTCGCCAAACACGGATGCGACCATCATGATGCTGTAAACAGAACCTGGACGTTTTGACATTCGTGTATCCAGGTTCGTCGTTGAGTACACCATCGCAGGCGCTCCTGTCTGTGATGCAGCGTCAAGGGTAACCGCAGCCATGGTCTCCGAGCTGATAGTTCATGCTGCTGCAAACGTCGTCGAACTGTTCGTGCAGATGGTTGTTGTCTTGCAAACGTCCCCATCTGTTGACTCAGGGATTGAGACGTGGCTGCACGATCCGTTACAACCATGGGGATGAGATGCCTGTCATCTCGACTGCTAGTGATACAAGGCCGTTGGGATCCAGCACGGCGTTCCGTATTACCCTCCGGAACCCACCGATTCCATATTCTGCTAACAGTCATTGGATCTCGACCAACGCGAGCAGCAATGTCGCGATACGATAAACCGCAATCGCGAAAGGCTACAATCCGACCTTTATCAAAGTCGGAAACGTGATGCAACGCATTTCTGCACCTTACATGAGGCATCACAACAACGTTTCACCAGGCAACACCAACGTCAACGCTGTTTGTGTATGAGAAATCGGTTGGAAACTTTCCCCATGTCAGAACGTTGTAGGTGTCGCCACCGGTGCCAACCTTGTGTGAATGCTCTAAAAAGCTAATCATTTGCATATCACAGCAATGTCTTCCTGTCGGTTAAATTTCGCGTCTGTAGCACGTCATCTTCGTGGTGTAGCAATTTTTATGGCCAGTAGCGTATTATAGGTAACTTCATTCCTTCTGAAGAAGGTACCCCTAGTGGTATTGGAATCTGGTCAGGGCTTGTTACAACAGACTTTTGTTCATTCAATATAAGGGTACATTATAAGCCTTTAAAATAATTTTGTTACACTTCTAGATGAACATCTGATAATGTTTCGAAAAATGATTCATTAATTATTGTTTATTCAAGGAAAAGATCACAGTAATCACTTACTCAAGTAGTCTTATTGTCAGGCACTAGTGACCAATTACTGTATGACTTTTTCTGTGAGTAAACAATGATTTTGTATGGACCTGATCACGTACACAGTGACGGGCCAAGAGGTTGTGACCACCTCCTTAACAGCGTGTCGTTGGGACGTAGTATAAGTGCGGCTCAGCGTCAGATGGATTGGACAAGACCTTGGTAGCTTTCTGGGCATATGTGGTACAAGATGTCCACGCACAAAGTAGTACATACAGGCCAGTGGGGTTTGGCCGCAGACATCTCGCCATATAGCATTCCAGATGTGTCCCGTCAGGGTCAGATCGGGTGAATTTGGTGGCCAAGACGACAGCGTCAGTCAAGTATCACGCTACTCAGTTTCTGGACTACTGACAAGGACATGTATCCTCCTGGAAGATGCTACTGCTGTCTGGAGACATCATACACGTAGGGATGCATGTTGTTCGCTGTAATGTTCACGCAGTCCACGGAAGTCATGATGTCTCCGATTACTGCCACATGCCTCCTGGAAGCCCAGGTGAACGTTCTCCATAACACAATACTCCTCTCCACCCTCCCCCCTCCGCCTGCCCCCCGCCAGCCTTCACCTCTGGCACTATTATGCATGTTTCGAGCAGCCGTTCCCCGGCATGATGGCGTATCCGGACACGACCATTGACCATTGTAACAGGAGACGGGATTCATCCGCCCAGGCGACACATTTCCACTCATCCAATCATCCAAGGTCCAATCCTGATGGCTCAGTTCCCAGTGTTCTCGTAACTAACGGGTTGTTGAGAAATTGTCGTCTATCCTGCTCTACAGAACAGGAACAATAATTCTTAAGAAATTTGTCACAACATGCAATAAATAAGGTAGTAGGACAGTATCCATTGAAAACTATATTTCGAAAAACGAACAGTAAAAATGAAATAAAAATGTGTTACTGTGTTTGTATAACTATGCTATTTTCTGCGTGTTTTAGATTTAAAGAACCCACTGATGATGGTGATAGCTGTCGCTGAAACTAGTTTGGGAAATAAATAAGTATATGCAAATAACAAGGTGTTTTGCATCAAGCCGGACTCATAATTCCGATATTGTTGTTTTTCGGTGCAAACACGGACCAAATGGCTGAGGGTTTTTTTTTTATTTATTGATTTTCAATTCCCCCCGAAGGGGGCGGGCTGGCAGCAGCTTAGTACGCGGCTCTACAGCCTACAGACTTTTTTAAAAACGGAAGGAGAAAAGAAACAAGAAAAACAGGCGATAAAACGGTGACTTAAAGTGTAAAAATGGCGGAAGAATGCGGAAAGTTAAAACAGAAAGCAAAAGGGGTTGGCAATGTTAATAAAAGACACAGGAATCAGACAAGTAACATAGTAGGCACACAATTAAAAAAAAACATGGCGACAGGCTGGTTTCTGTTCGCAAGAGATAAAAAATCACACCCAGTGACAGTATGACGGCCGTTCGCAACACTTCCCAAAAGACACAACACGGAACACCCACTGTAAAACACTCACTGTAAAACACCGCTCGAAAATGGCGGCACAAAGATGACACTCCCGAGCCAAAGGCAGATGGGGGGAGGGGACCTGGAGGAGGGGGAAAAACAAGGAGGGAGGTGAGGAAAAAACGAAAAGGGGGAGGGGAACCAAGGAGGGAGAGGACTTATAAGGGGGGAGAGGGGCAGGGCAGACGTGAGAGGGAATGAGAAGAGGCAGAGGAGAGAAATGAAAAAGGACTCGGGGGAGAGAAGGGGGCAGAGAGAGGGGAGGTGGGGAAAAAAGAGGATGGAAGGGTGGGGAGAGGGAGCCCGGGAAAAGGTCAGAGGAAAGGAGGGGGAGTGAGAACCAGAGTTGATAGGAGGGACAAATGGAGGGAGAGAGGGCATCATCCGGGAGGGGGAGTTGATGGAAGCCACCTTGGGAAAGGAGATGAAGGGTGTAGAGATGGAGGGTAGGGGGGACACAACAGTGAAGACGTGGCAGGAGGTGGGGATGGGAGAGGAGTGGAGCAACCAGGGGGTGAGGGGGATCAAGGCGGCGGGAGGTGTAGAGGATGCAGATATGTTTGAGGAATAGGAGCAGATGGGGGAAAGGAATGAGATCATAGAGGATCCACGTGGGGACGGGAGACATATACGGAAGGCGAGGCAGAGTGCATGACGCTCAAGGATCTGGAGGGACTTATAGAATTTCGGGGGGGGGGGGGGGGCAGATATCCAGGCGGGACTGGCATAACAGAGGATGGGACGGATTAGGGATTTGTAGGTGTGGAGGATGGAAGAGGGGTGCAACTCCCATGTCCGGCCAGAGAGGAGTTTGAGGAGTCGGAGGCGGTTGTGGGCTTTGGATTGGATGGAGCGGAGATGAGGGATCCAGGTGAGGTGACGGTCAATGGTGAGGCCAAGGTAGGTGAGGGTGGGGGTGAGGCGGACAGGACGGGCGCAGACAGTAAGGGGGAAATGCAGGAGCCGGAAGGAGCGAGTGGTATGACCTATGATGACTGCCTGGGTCTTGGAAGGATTGATTTTCTGGAGCCACTGGTTACACCATGCAACAAAAAGGTCAAGGTGATTCTGGAGAAGGCGTTGGGACCGTTGGAGGGTAGGAGCGAGGGCGAGGAATGCGGTGTCATCAGCATATTCCAAGAGGTGTACTGGAGGGGGGGGGGGATTGGGGCATATCTGCCGTGTACAGGAGGTAGAGGAGAGGGGAGAGGACAGAGCCCTGGGGCACACCTGCCGAGTGGTGGAAGGTGTGGGAATTGGTATTATGGATGGTAACATAGGAGGGGCGGCGGGAGAGGAAGGAGGCCATCAGACGGATGTAGTTGATAGGAAGGGCATAGGTTTGGAGTTTAAACAGGAGACCGGGATGTCAGACAATGGCTGAGTTCCAAGATAATGTTATGTAGTAGTCAGTGTGTAGGTCTTCAGAAGAGATGGCCTACACGCTAGACTAAAGAGATTAATAGATGCTGCATATCACTGATTCCTGAGCAATGAACTATCAGCACTGTTGGAGAACGTTACCCTTGCAGAAAGTCAATGATGGTCGTTTATGCACGATATGGTACCGCGCGCCACGGAATTTGAATCTGCGCCAGCCGTCATGGACGTCGAAGACCCCTAGAGGTCTCTGCACCATCGCGCCATAAGCTGTGGCGGCACGCACCTCCTGGCCCGCTTTTAGTGCGAGGGCGCCACAGTGCAACACGTGGTTCCAGCGGCCAATAGCGGCGCCCCCAATAGAGTACTTAAGCGCCTGCCTCTCGCTCAGCCAGCATATCCGGCAGACCTCACTGCGAGTACCGCCCTTCGATTTGTGTTTTTGTGCACTAATCGAAGCGTTAGGGTTGCAGATGCCAGCCACCCAGCCAGCCAGCCAGCAGCGGTCCAGCCAGCAGCAGCAGCAGCAACAGCAGTAGCAGTCCGGCCAGCCAGCAGCGGTCCAGCCAGCAGCAGCAGCGGTCCCGCCAGCCAGCAGCAGTCCAGCCAGCGGCAGCAGTGGTAGCAGCAGCAGCGGCAGCAACGGCGGCGACCCGGTCCGCAGCAGCAGCAGCTGCAGCGTTCCAGCCAGCAGTCGCCAGCGCCAGCAGCTTCGGACTTCGGCGTCCGTCTTCGTCCGTCTTGTGTCTTCGTCCGTTTTCCATCTTCGTCCGTCTTACATGTTCGTCCGTTTTCCGTCTTCGTCCGTCTTCTGTCTTTGTCCGTCTTCTGTCTTCATCCGTCCTTGGTTTTCCTCTCTCGTTTTCGGTCCTATACTGTCTTAGTTTCTACCTGTCGTCATGTCAGCCTCCACCACCACTGCCACTACTACCACCACTGCCGTAGTTTATGCTTCGCCCTCCACCACCACCACCACCATTACATGGTGTGCAAAGTCGCCCCCCCCCCACTCTTTCCATCCCTCCTCTTCTAACTCTCCCTTCACCCGCACTCTTCGTCGCCCCCTCCCCAGCTTCTTCCTCCCGCTCCTCTACCTCTGATCCCTTCCCCCCACTCCCCCAGCCTGTCACTGCAGCACCAGCTTGGGTGGTGGCCCAACGGGCCACTGCCCATGCCCAGCTCGCCTTCGCCATCACCGCCACCGCCATCGCCATCGCCGTCGCCTTCACCACCACCATCTCCGGCGCCGACTACTGTGTCCTCGCCGCGACCTGCCACTTCCCACCACCTCCCTATAGCTCCCGTCCCTCATGTCACCACTCACCCATCTGCCGCCCTTAAACGCCCTAGTGGCACCACCACCTCCTCTGCTCCTAAAAAGGCCCCCCCATCCTCCTCCCCCCCCAGGATGCCATGGATGTCCCCCTGCTTGGCCCTGCTCCCTCCACCTCCTCCTCTTTCTCTTCCTCCCCTCCATCTTCCTACAAATATGTCCTCTCTCATCCCAATCCTCCCCTCCTTGAGGCCCGGAACCTCTCCCTCCTTCTCCGCCAACACTTTCCTGGAGCCCCCATCTCCCTCCTCACTCCCAGAAGAGACTTGGTTCTCATCTCCTCCCCCAGCCCCACCCTCCAAACTGACATCCTCTCCCACATAACCATCACCCGGTTTGGCCCCAACGCCTACCTCACCCCTGCTCCTTCCCCATCTCCTACCCACCAATGCCAAGCCCCACATCACCCGCTGACCGTCACCACCTTGATCACTCGGCTTAGTCTGATGATCATGGTGGAGGTGTTGGCGGAGCTCAAGGCGCATCCCTCGCTGAAGGTGCGGGCGGTCCGCCGCATTTTTAACTCTGCCGGCCCCATCCACCTTATGCGGGTTTTCTCAGAGGACGCCCCCTCCATTGACCACCCCCTGAAGGAGGGTGCCCTCCTCTTCAACCAGCGCTACAAGGTCGACCCCTCCCATTCCCCTCCTCAATGCCTCCGCTGCCAGAGGTGTCTGCGCTACAATGCACACACAACAGCTGAGTGCCATGAGGCCCCCACCTGCCCACATTGTAAGCAAGTGCACTTCCTCCGGCAGTGCCCTAACCTTCAGTCCGCTCCCTCCTGTAATACCTGCAATCTCCTGCATCCCACCTACACCCAAAAATATAAAGCCCGACCCCCTCTGACCACTCCTGAACTCACCATCCCTGTCTGCCCTCTGGACGCCCCCATCCCTCCTGGCAATTCCCTTCATCCCCACCCCCACCGCAGAGGACATCATCAGGTTCCTCATCATTGTTCTGCAAAACGTCCACCCTTTCCAGCACCCTCACACCCTCCAACAGATCTCCCTCGCCACCCGTTCTGTCTTCCACCTAAAAATGTATGCCACCTACTCCCACAACCAGGACCATTTCACCTTCTCCTGTCTCGACACCCTCGTCTAAATCCCTGTCATGGCGCGACAGCACCGTATCCTGTTCAACAACATCCGTTCCCTTCCCGCCAACAAGAACCTCTTCGTGCACACCCTCGCCACCCATCGCATGGATGCCTTCCTCCTTAATGAAACCTTTCTTCAGCCCCACCACACCGTTCATACCTCGCCCTACCTCCTTCAGCGCTCCGACACTCCCTTCCCAATAGCACGTGGCGGAGTTGTCATTGGTCACCACTGCCAGATCCCAGTTCGGCTCCAACCTCTCCTTCCCGACCCCGCCGAACACCTGATCCTTAGTCTCTTCTTCCCTGGCCTTACCGTTACCTGCGCCACCATCTATGTCCGCCCTAACACCCTTATTCCTTTTGACTTCCTCTCCCACATTGACTGTACCTTCTCCTCCTACGTGATCGCGGCCGACCTCAACATCCATAGTCATTCCGCCGCCCAGTTACGGCAGTGGCATCGGTTCCTCTCCTCCCTCCAAGGCGACCTTGTCCCCATTCCCCAGCACACCCGCCCCGAATCCAACTCCACTTCTGATGTCGTCCTCTCCTCCTCAAACCTCCTTGGCTGCATAACGGTGGATGTCCTGGACCCCATTGGTAGTGACCATCTCCCTGTCCTCCTCACCGTTTCAGACGGTTGTCGCCCCCACCCTGACCCTCGTCATGACCCTCCCCCGAAGTACGTCCATGATTCTTCCCATGCCGACTGGAATGCCTACCGGGATACCCTCTCCACCCAGGTCGATGGCCACCCCTTCACCTACCCTGATGGTATTACCCATGCCACCTTTCTCCAGCAGACCTTGTCTGACGCCATGGAGGCCCACGTCCCTACTGTCGCCATCCACCCCCACCGTCCTACCTTACCCCCACAGGCTGTTCTCCTCCTCCATGAATCCTCCCGTCTCTACCATGCCTTCCTCCACACGCATGACCCAGACACACTACAACGCCACCGGCAATTCCAGCGACACATCCGAAACTTGGTCGTGGCTAAGAAACGCCAGGACTGGCGACAGACATGCACCCTTTTAAATGCTACACTTCTTATAAACTCGTCCAAGTTCTGGTTAGCCTTCCGTCGCCTTACCGGAACTAAACCCTCCCCCTACTTTCCTCTTCTCCATGACAATCACTCCTTCCCTGAAACCCTTAGTAAGGCCAATCACTTTGCCTCCTACCTCTCCAATGTCTTTTCCATCCCCGACGATCCCCAGTTCGACTACTCCGTCTTCCCAGATGTCCGTGATCGAACTGACACCTCTGTCTCTCCCCTCGCACCTGGTTTCCAGTAGTTGGACAACATTGCACACACGGAAGTCAATGCCCCTATCACTACACAGGATCTTATTGCTACACTCTGCACAAAACGCAACACCGCACCTGGTCACAATCGTGTCACCTACCGCCACCTTCGTGAAGCTCCTGTCTCTTTCCTCTCTGCCCTGGCCAGGCTCTACAATGTAGTCCTGTCCACTGGCTACTACCCAGACCTGTGAGAAACCTCCCATATCCTGATGTTCCTTAAATCCAGTAAACCGCTGTCCGCCGTCTCCTCCTACCATCCCATCACCCTTACCTCGGTCATCAGCAAGGTCCTGGAATCCATCCTCACCTGCCACTTTCACCAGCATCTCCACCAGCACCGCCTCCTTCCCGTTACCCAGTGTGGCTTTCGGCCATCCTTCTCTTCCGATGACTTTCTCCTTCACCTCACTCATCTCCTTTCTGAACAGCTTAATTCCCGTCGCTCCACTATCTTCCTCTCCCTGGACTTCGAACAAGCCTATGACCACGTATGACATTCCGGTCTCCTCTTCAAGCTCCAAACCTTCGCCCTTCCTATTAATTACGTCTGTCTGATCGGCCCCTTTCTCTCCCAACGTCCTTCCTACGTCACCATCCATAACACCGATTCCTACACCTTTTTTCCCTCTGCCTGTGTGCCCCAAGGCTCCGTCCTTTCCCCCCTTCTGTACCTTTTGTATATGGCGGACATGCCGCCGCCATAACCCCCTGTCCACCTTCTCCAGTTTGCTGATGACACCGCCTTCCTTGCCCTTGCCCCCACCCTGCAGCGTTCCCATCACCTTCTCCAATCCCATCTTGACCGGTTCACCGCTTGGTGCAACCAGTGGTTGCTTAAGGTCAATTCCTCCAAAACCCAGGCGATCATTCTAGGCAAAACCAACCCTTCCTTCCGCCTCCTCGATTACTATCTAACCATCTATGGCCGTCCTATCGCCCTCACCCCCACCCTTAAGTACCTTGGCGTCACCCTCGACCGTCGCCTCTCCTGGACCCCCCCATCTCCGGACAATCCAAGCCAAGGCACGCTCCCGACTCCGTCTCCTCAAGCTCCTGTCCGTATCGCATCCGTCTCCCCTCCCCCACACGGATCCTGTAGGACCTAATTCCGTTCTCCCACCTCCTCCTTTTCCAAGAACAGATACAGATCCTCTACACCTCCCATAAACTCGATCCTCCTCACCCACTGGTCTCACCCATCCACTACCACCCCCGCCCGCTGCCGCGCCTGTATTCCCACGTCCCACCTGCTCTCCATCTCTCCACCCTCCTTACCCTCTCCCAAGGTGGCTTCCGCCAGCTCCCCCTCCCCGATGATGCCCTCCTCCCCTCGATCTACCCCTCCTACCAACTTTGATCCTCCCTCTGTCTTCCTGTGTTTGTTCCTTTTGGCACCCTCCCTCCCTTCTTTCCCCCTCCCTCCCTCCTCCCTTTCTCCCCACTCCTCCTTCGGGCTTCCCCTACCCCCGTCCCTCTACTCCTCCTCCCATCTCCTTTGCCATTGGTATCTTTGCTCTCCCCTCTCCCTCCCCCTCACCGTTCTTCCCCTCTTGGCAGGTCCCCGAACTTGCACACGTTACGTGGACATTTGCGGGCCGGAGATCATCGTCATCCGTTTCTCATGTGTGCCGTCGTGTTTTGTGTTTAGTGTTCACCGTCACGCTCCATCGTTCACATGTGCCATCGCTATCATCAGTGTTTGTGCGTCGTGTCAACAGTTTGTCGTGTGGATTATCATTGAGTGTGAACGGCTTCATGTTTTTTATGTTACTGTGTCTACTGCTTTTTTTACTCGCCGATTGTTCAAACTCATGTGTATTCTCTGTTTTATCATTGTTGGGCTGAAGAGCGGCGTAATGTGCTGCTGCCAGCCTACCTGTTGTTGTACGGGTATCAAAATCACAATAAAGAAAAAAATAAAATAAAAAGCTCAGCCAGCGTACGTCTGTGGACACTTTGCGTCGCATTAGACAGCTTACTTGTTTTCTTGTTTTGTGTACGAGTGGACGTGTTTGTTAGGTTCCCTTGAGACTCCGTTGTTCGATCTTGTTGTTGTTCATTCCATCCTTCGTTGGTCGTGTCCGTCCTCTCCCGTTGTGTTTTTGTTCGCGGGCCTCTCCGCGGGTCCCGCTGCGCTTGCCGTCATTTCAACCCCGCAACCGTCCCGGTCACAGTTACAACACACGACGATGCGTGGCCCCATTTTCTAGTGATTGTGTGATCGTAACTCACCGCAGCATTTCATTGCCTATAGACTGGATGAGGAGGTCCAGTAGCAGGGCCTCTCTGTTCATCACATTCATTCGATTGCTGAGTGAAGAAACACTTAATGGCATTGGTGTTGTAAGGCATCCGGATTTTACGAACATTATATGAGATTGATCCACAACAACAGTACGACACAGTGTGAGATCCTCTGAAATAATAATTATATTATATCAACAAAAGGCAATTGCAGTACTCTCATGTACTGAAAACTAACAAAACAGTATCTACCAATATACAGACAGGGACAAGAATAAACAAGTTAAAGTGAAACGCTTTTTGGAGACGAACCCAGCAGGTTGTTAATGGCATCAGAAAACCCCACATAACAAGAGAACAGTGAGCTTCAGCGCAGAAAGGGATGAGACCAGAACAATACGTTATTTCTTTTAATGTAAATACTGCTGGGACCGAGGGTGCATGGCTGCACGGTATTAACAGGGCTAAGCTGTGACCCAGCAAGAAAAATAAAATTCACATCTAGCGACAAGGCGATTGGCTGAAGACATGCTGGGCGATGCAGACGCAACACAGTGGGAAGATCCCCATTATATAAAAGTATTTTGAGAACTAAAATGGCTATATATCTCTCTCGTCTCACGGCGATCGCACAAGTGTGTGGAAAATAGTTAGGGCGTTGAGAGCTTTGCTTTCTGTGAAGTGTTACGATACACTTCACGTATCTTGGCGACAGATAGCAAAGAGGTAGTTAACTATTCCTGCGGGAATTTTTGCTGGCAATAAATTGTGCACATCCCTCCAACCCTTAGCGAATGTGCAATAGCCATTATCTCAACTAGGGAAAGATTAACGTTCTAAAGAACGCAGGAAAGTTGAGATTGAGTGGATTCAGTCAAGGCCAGAACAGGGAATTAGCGTTTCAGATCGAGCACGGAGACAATACCATTGCAGATGACGCTTGGTAAAGTACCATTGCGCATTAGGCCACAGTAAATGTTCAGTCGCGTTTTTGCTCACTTCAACTTGCATACACTTTGACCATTGAATATTATAAGCTTGGATACTCACCTATCCTCACATTGAGTACATGAGAGTTTTTCATTTGTTCAAAAAGTAAATTTATTCTCCACCAACTCAGTGACTGACCAGCTACGATAACATAGATGTAAATGAGCTGATGGATTTTTAATCATTCTTTCCTGTGATAAAATCTTTTCATATGTAGAGATAACGATTTTAATAACCATCAGTTCCATATGTCTAAGAGTTAAATATTTTGTTATTGAGTGTCAAAAGTAACTGAACATGATTGTTGTGTATCACTTGACCCCTGAGAGCACAGTTGATAAATTATACGTAGAATAAAAAATGGAATATCTGTTATGTATTTCTAAAATAGATCCCAAACTTTCACTTTTATTAATTCATGTATTCTAGTTACGTGACAGCAACATTTCTAATGATTTGTTACAATCTGTACCTGATATTAGCTGCCTTACACGGTCAGGTTCATATTTATTTAAAATGTATGTTTAACACCCTGGGCTTGAGAAGACAGTTCAGATGTTTTGTCCATTTGCACACTAAGTGGTAAGCTAAGTTTGCACATGTTAGTACACTCACTGTGAAGACACAAAAAGTGCGGATGCTGACAGCGTATGCTCAACCCATTGACGATATGCCAACATTACAGAAGTGCGTGACCAATGCATTCAATGCAAGCCGAAATGAGCCATGTGTATTGGTAGCAGTGTGTTGATTTACTGCGAAGAAGGGCTGAAGCATGTGTGAGGATATGTGGTAGCCACATGCAGCGCTGTCTGTAGTGCAAAATGAGATGACAGGTAGGTCCATATCTCAAAAGGTATTGGTTTCCTGACATATAGTTACGGAAACTTTTCTTCTGGTTTTGACCACTACTACCTCCTGTAGGAACATGTCACACCTTTTTTTTTAACGCTCAGCATATTTCCCCTATCACGTCACATGCCCGCAGCACCTGTAGCTGGCACTCGCTCTTGCGGTGCGCAGTAGTTGTAACGTTTGGTTCATCGGCGTACGTCACTGTTTACTACAGGTTGGTAACATTACCCTTGCCATTTATCAGTCCACATTGTAATGTACATTTAATTGCGACATACACTGACGGAAAAAATCGCAGCACCAAGAACGAGTTGTAAGACATCTGAAAGATCATGTGTACTCAAATTTCGCGCTTGTGACATAATAATGGCGCTAGTAGCTCCGCGGTGAGGATGCAAATCAGGTTCGCTTTAAAGACTCGCAGTAACGATCGTGAGCGTTAGTTACTTTTGAGGCTGGGCTCCATTATTAACACCTCGTTGAGTTTGAACGAAGTCGTGTAATAAGGGCTACGGAAAGCTGGATGTTTCTGCTGCGATACTGTAGAAAGACTTGGCAGGAATTTGGCCACTGTACATGACTGTTGCCAGCGGTGGTCACGAGAATGTACGGTAGCAAGAAGACTGGGCTCCGGAAGGCCATGTGGCACTACCGAGAGGGAAGATCACCTTGTTTGGCGTGTGGCTCTTGCGCATCGTACTGCACCTGCAGCAGCAATTTGAGCAACTGTTGGCACCATAATGGCACTGATTCCCTGTAGCGTGCAGTCCAATGACCCCAAATCACCGTCATTTGAGACTTCAGTGTTGCCAAGCGAGGTCTGGGTCTGTTGTGTTTCCTGACGAAAGCTGGTTCTGCCAGTAATGACCGTATGTTGGTTATAAGGAAGCCAGTTGAGGGCCTGCATCCAAGCTGTCTGCTTGCTAGATGCACTGGAACTTTCATATGAAAGCAGGAGACACAAGTGGTTATCGCAAGCACCCTGACTGCAAAACTGTAAGTCAGACTACTGATTCGATCTGTTGTGCTGCCATTCATGAACAGCATTACAGGGGATCTTTTTCAATAGGATGACGCTCACACACATACCGCTCTTGTAACCCAACATGCTCTGCAGAGTATTAACATGTACCCTTGGCCTTCTCCATAACCAGATCTGTCTGCAATCATGCACATATGGAACATCATAGAACTGCAACTCCAGCGTCATCCACAAACAGCTTTAACCGTTCCTGTATTGACCGATCAAGTGCAAAGGCATGGAACTCCGCCCCTTAAACTAACATCCGTCACATGTACAGCATAATGCATACACGCTTGCGTGATTGCATTCAACATTCTGGCGGTTACACTGACTATTAACGTACCAGCTTTCAAATTTTCAATGGCTTATCTCACGCTTACTTTAACCTGTGATCTTGCAATGTTAGTCGCTAAAATACGTTTCCAACACAAATCTATTCCCGAATTTTCATTACTCTACAGTAATTATTTTTTGGTGCTGTGATTTTTTTTCGTCGGTGTATTTTAAGGGAATTTTTCTCATCATCAGGCAATAATTGTTTGCAATATTATTAATTATAACCTATAACTAAGCCTAAAAGTATGTAATATTTTGATGGGGATGGTGAATGAGTAGAGGATTGGAGGGACCTAAGAAATGGAGGGTGTAGCCCATTGAAATAGCGTCTCCAGCTACAAAAGTTATATATATTGCTTCACGCAGTTACAGAGGTGGAAAAAGTATTTCGGGATGGTTACTAGTTGATGCAAAGTGTTATCGTTAACGTTCATTTACTGTGTTACTGACGTCCAATGGTCCAATAATTCCCTGGTGTTTAATTGTTTGCAGTATGAATCTGTTAAAGAGCTATTATTGCATTTTGTGTCGAATTTTTTGCAGTACGCGCTGCTCATATTGGACTAGGAATTTCTATTATCACAAATATGCGCCAAACATTCACAGTTTAAACACACATGTTGCCATATCTGTACTGAAGTCTTCGTCGCAAGCCAACATCAAAGTTAAAAGACAATATATACACGATACTGGAGAAAACGTTATTGTTTACCATTATCAATGCTTTTTATGTAATTTAAAACAATGTTTTTCTCAAGATGTCTAAAAACTATTCAGGAGCAGTGAAACATTTGGGATTTTTCGAAAGTGCAGTCTGTGGAGCATTATTTTTGGACGAAATAAGGCACAAGCAATGTCCTTGTTTATCCAAGTTTGACCAAAATAGTTTCATTCTTGTTTTGAAAATAGTGTATTTTAGTTACATATTATTCATATGTACACTCAATTCTTAGCTATGGCATTCTTTTTTGGGGAACAAATGCACAAAATATGAACACAGTTTTCAAACTCCAGAAAAGAGCCATAAGAATGATAACCATTGTAAACATCTATTCAGAACACTGAGGATTTTAACTGCTCCATGTGATTACATTTACCAGTCAGTTGTACACATCAAACCTAGCATTGGTAATTACGGCACAAACATCTCTGTCCATGACCATGCAACAAGATACAGACTCAACTTACATTTACCAAGAAAAAATAAACATAAAACTCAAAACAGCATTTTCTACCAAGGAATAAAACTATACAACAAATTACCAAAAGAGATTAAAGAAATTTCAAAAATACACTTATTTAAAAAGGCAGCTAAAAAGTACCTGTTATGCAATACATTTTATACATTGAAGGATTACTTAGCTAAAACAGATTAGGGGTTTGATTAAAAATGTTATACAAATAAATAATAATAATAATGATTATAAAATATCCATACTTCCTTCTTTTTTTCCTTTCTAGAAATACTTACCCCCAAGCTGTGCATGGCACAATACTAACACCTCTTCCTCTTTCTGAGCTAAATATCTCACTCTTTATGGAGGGATGCTGACTCAGTTTTTCAGGATAGCAAATGGGAAATTGAGGTACAGAAAATGGCCCAGAGATCTCCAGTGTGTGTGTGTGTGTGTGTGTGTGTGTGTGTGTGTGTGTGTGTGTGTTATACCAGGAATAAATCTAATGATTGTCACTAACCAGAAGTCTATAAATATATGTGTATACGAATTAGCTTATTTTAAATTGATCTAAATTTGTAAATACTTAGACATGTCCTACATCTTTGTAAAAAGAGATCTACGAATGAATAAAGCTACTACTACTACTACTACTACTACTACTACTTTATTTTTCAGCACCATCACACACAATTTCTGTAAGAAATTTGTAATGTGATTTATGTCAGTGGAATTAGTAGATCGTTGCATTCGTTTTGCGATCGGAAGATGGCTGCTGAAGACCGAACACGTTGCTTTCTTATTGACATTATGTGTGATGGTGCTGCAAAATAACTACGAGTAATTCCAAAACAAGCAGCTGAACTATCAGTAACGTCACCAGTGTGCGTGAACTGTCGTTCAATCCAAAAAAATTATTACATTCTGTTAATGCTTCTGTAGAGATGGGTACTGTTTAAGGCTTTAGCTACAATATATGTATGGTGCGAAAAGTGGCAGCTGACCGCAAATAATGAAAAGCTGAACCATCGATATGAGTACTAAAAGAAATCCGTTACATTTCGGGTACATCATACAAATCTAAAGGCTGTCAGTTCAGCTAAATACCTAGAGATTACAACTACGAACAATTTAAACTGGCACTATGACATAGAATCTGTTGTTGGGAAGGCGAACCAAAGACTGCGTTTCATAGGGAGAATCTTAGAAGATGCAACAGTTCTGCGAAAGAGACTGCCTGAACTATGTTTGTCCTCGCTCTTCTGGAGCACAGCCAGACGGTATGGGATACCAGATAGGACTGATGGGGGACATCGAAAAAGTCCTAAGAATGGCAGTTCGTTTTATATTATCGCGAAGCAGAGGAGAAAGTGTCAGGATATGATACCCGAGTTGAGGTGGCAGTTATTAAAACAAAGACGTTTTACATTGCGAAGGGATCTTTTCACGCCGGCCGGGGTGGCCGAGCGGTTCTAGGCGCTACAGTCTGGAAACGCGCGACCGCTGCGGACGCAGGTTCGAATCCTGCCTCGGGCATGGATGTGTGTGATGTCCTTAGGTTAGTTAGGTTTAAGTAGTTCTAAGTTCTAGGGGACTGATGACCTCAGCAGTTAAGTCCCATAGTGCTCAGAGCCATTTGAACCATTTTTGATCTTTTCACGAAAGTGCGATAACCAACTTTCTCCTCTAAATGCGAAAATATTTTTCTGACGCCCACCTGCTTAGGGGAAAATGGTCATCGCAATAAAATAAGAGGAATCAGAGCTCGGATGGAAATATTTAAGCCTCCGCTTCCCTCTCGAGCTGTTCGAGAGTGGAACGTTAGAGAAGTGGTCCGAAGGTGCTTCAATGAACCCTTCTATCTGGCACTTAAATGTGAAACGCAGAGTAACCATATAAATTTAGATGTAATATAGAGCTGGGGAGGGTGGAGAAGTGAAGGAAGGGGGAGATCTAAAGGAGGAAGTATGTAGCTCACCGTAGTAGTGTTTTCAGCCGCACAAGTTCAGTATATTGCCACACGTTGTTACAGAGATGAAAAAAATATTTTGCGATAGTTATTAGCTGACGCAAAGTATGGTCGTTAACGTTCATGTGCTGTGTTTTTCATGTAGTGTTGTACTGGTCCAAGATTTCTCCAGAGTTTACCTGCTTCAAGTTTAAATTGTATTAAAGAGTTATCATTGCATTACGTGTGAAGTTTTCTTGCAGTGGGAATATCGATGATCATCGTAATATACAAAGCACACAGAGTTGAAACTTCGATGTTGCAGTATCTATACTGAAGTTTTCGTGAAATCACAACACAGATCTTAAAAGAAAAATATGTATAAAGTACCGGATAAAAGGTTGTTGTTTACTACTGTTGTAAGCTTTTTATAAAGTCTTCTCTATATCTGAAAAAACTGAATACAACGATGTCAAAACCTTTCTCCTCATGCAACGTGTACTTTAAGTATTGCATTCAGTTGCCGCACAAAACTGACTGTTGATTGGTCCCGTGCTGCGCATGTGAGCAGTGTCGTAAAATAAAACTTTAAACGCCATGAAATGCAAAATTTGAAATGGAGAAAATTAATTCAATTAAATGCCGACGAGGAGGAGATAAGTATTTATCGTCCCGTCGACAACGAGTCGGGGCACAAGCTCGGTTTAGGGAAGGATGGTGAAGGAAAGCGGCCGTGCCTTTGCGAAAAAACCATCCCGGCATTTTCCTTGAGCAATTTAGGCAAATCACGGAAAACCTAAAGCAGGATGGCCGGAGGAGGGTTTGAACCGTCGTCCTCCCGAATGCCTAAATTCAGAAAGAAACTGTTTTTGTGCTCAATGAAAACTACATAACTAAAACTCAGTACCAAACCACATTAAGAGCGTTGCGTAATATGAAGTGCAATGTTAGACTTGGAATATCCACAAATAATCAATTACTGCTGCATTCGGCAGAAAATAACTGTTTTAAATTACCAATACTGTTCACTGAAAATTAATCTGCTTGCTAGCACAACAATTGACAATACTGATTATCAACGCACTGTTTGCTTGTAACGCCGGAAATGCATATCCTCCTGTTTCCATCTATTGTACTATAAATTTTTTCCTTATTTTGTCACCTGAAGATATGACATTTCTGTCTCTTTATTGTAATTGTTTTACTATTTGTATATATATGCATTTATGTCGATTTATAATTGGTTTGTTTTGTGAATATTATTTGTATTCATACGCTGGGTCTGGCCTAGAGAAAACTATGCTATCGAACGAATACATCGATAGGTCGTGTGGAGAACCAAAGTGTTTAGGATCTTAGGTAGTGTTAACTCTGTCGCGTGGAGCGCGGGCAGAGCGGGAGTCTGGCGGGGGTGGTGCAGTGGAGCAGGTGTGTTGTGTGACGCTCCCGCGAGTTGCCGCGCTTTAGGGGTTGGGCAGCATGTAATTGCGCTCGACTTGCTATGATAGTTTCTGACACGGTGTCGCGGACGGGAAGCATTAGCTGGCGCACATCAAGAGCCCGTTTCGCCTGGTGACCGTGTCGAGAAGAAGGCGCGCCAACATCCAGCTTCTGCAACAGCGACGGCCGACAATGAGTGACTGTCGCCACCTCCTCGATCGACGGCTTCAAACCTTCAATCAACCAACAAGGAAGACTGGAAGCACGTAAAGTTTTAGAACTGTATGGCAGACCTCAGCTTTTCAAACTGTTCCATTTTCATAACTAAATTACAGCAACGTAGCATGAACCTTTGTTGCTCATTGTCCAAATTGCATTACCAAGCAGGGTCCCTTCCTTTTCCGGAATGAACCCGAGTGTCGTTGAAATTCAAACGCCAGCATCATTCGATTTCACTGCTTTAATTTCAAAGTTCAGTCAAGGTATTCATAGCTGGCTACAATATTTAGATTACACAAGCACAAATTAAGAGTGCGTGTTTTGTTACCGTATTTTAGCTTACCTGTGACTGCAGCTCAGCTTGCTACGTGCTAAATTTTACTATTGTTAATTGTTCAGAATCATTTAATTCAAGTTCAAAGTTAAATCTCTTATTTCTAAATTGCGTAGATTCAAGTAGCTTTTGAAATGATTGTTGAGTTAGTCCAAGACTAACCACATTTTACTGAATTTCGATGTGCTTCACAAAGAAGGCTCACTACTAACTTCAGTCACTAAATTAACTTTCGATTTTCCGGTTTTATTAATTCTTTTGCTAAATTAAGTCAGAGTGTAGCGAAATTTATTACTTCTGACAAACTTTCAGTTTTCACACTACACGTGTCAACCTTCAGTTGCCACGCTTCTAGTGCTAATTATATGTGAAATAACCTTCCTTTTTCAGTTACTATAGTAATTGTCCTTAGGACTGGCGACTGTAGTTTCCCCCAAATCTCAAATATCTAATTACCGCTAGTTAATTGTTAACGTAACGGCCGCACATTTACTTTCTTTATTAACTTTACCCCCTTTCAATATTAATTTCCACCAGTTTCATTTGCATTTTTCCTTTCATTTAGATGTAACCCTTTCCTCCCTCTTTACCGACAAATTAACTTCGGTAACGATTGCTTTTCCCAAATTTCGATTAGGTACACGCGGTTTGATTTTTCACTGTCATTATGGTCGATAAGTGAGGGGGAGGTTACACATGGCGACCTGGTGACATGACAATCTTCGGATTTGAGGTTGTTCAGGACACGAATTTTGCATTGTGCAAATCTCGTAACAATGTACTGGTTACGAAATGGTCGGTACGTCAGCGAGAATATTAGTGTGAGGAATCCTAATTAGATTTGAGATTTGGCATTTATATTGAAAATTATTAAAATGAGAGAAGGCAACAATTACCAAAATTTGGTACACTTGGATACGGAACAATCGGTCGAACAGTGGGAAACGCGCACCGCGGCACCCTTTGTTCAGGGGCAGGCGGCTATCATGAAAGACGCGACCGCCGAAACGCAACAAAAAGCAGAAATGGAATTCCAAACCTTAGAAAATGTTTCGGAATCGGAAGTGAAAATCAAATCTGAATCCCTTGATGACGAATACGGGGGGGGGGGGGGGGGGACAATTAAAGAGGAAGCCGCTACGGAAGTAAAACCGGTAGTTTCCGGGAATTTAACTGATTTATTGAATGTTTTGATAAACGAAATCAAGAGCCAATCGGCAGAAATTAAAGCTCAGGCTGCTAAGCAAGAAGCTCAGGCTGCCAAGCAAGAAGCTCAGTCTGAAAAAATTGAACGGAAGCTAGACAATCAGAACAAAGCTATTAATGTTGTTAACAACAATGTTGGAGTTGTTAACAGAAAAGTTGATAAAATCAAAGAAGATATTGTTGTGACTAATTCCGAAATCGGTAATCTTAAACAGGAAATGATAGGCGTTCAGGCGGAAATTGCGAGCATAAATACTCGTTTATATTCCGAAATTAGCAGAATCGAGAAAAGTGTAGGAGAAGCAGTTGCTCTGATCATCGAGAATAAGGTGACGGAAGAAATTCAATTAGTGAAAAAAGAGGATCAAAAGAAGGTGGAAACTTTAAAGACTTTAGTATCCGAAGTAGATACCAAAGTGACGAAGCAGGCTAATACCTGCGAAGAAAAAAAAAGGGAAGTAGAAACGCTTGCGACAACCACTTGCCAAGTAATTACGAGAGTGTCGGAATTAGAAAAGAAACTTGACGAAAAACAGAGCTACGTGCCAATCTGTGCACATAGTTCGGAATTGTTGACGAAAGAGGAGCGGTTGGACCCCTTGAAAAAAGGCGGTATACACGCGACGGATTTCATTAAAAATTGTGAAAGAGTTTTACCAAGAACATGGACTAATGAGAGAAAAATTAATGCGGTTATTGACGTGTTGGCTGGTGTGGCCAAGCGTTGGGGATTAAACCTCAACATCACGAACCTGACTTTTGACGAGTTTAAAAATTTGTTTCTTGCTGAATACTGGTCAGAGCAAAAACAACAAAGTGTCTGGCGCGAATTTGTCGTATCGAGGCGTTGGGGATTAAACCTCAACATCACGAACCTGACTTTTGACGAGTTTAAAAATTTGTTTCTTGCTGAATACTGGTCAGAGCAAAAACAACAAAGTGTCTGGCGCGAATTTGTCGTATCGAGGCCATTCGATGCGAATTCGCGCGGCTCGATAAAGGAGTTTGTGAGGGCTGGATCCGCAAGTTGGAATATTTGCATGATCGCCGCACGGAATCCGAAATAGTCTGGGAAGTCTACAGGAAGCTTCCAGATAATACAAAACGCTACGTAGGAAGCAATTACAGAACAATCAATGATTTCCTGGAAAGAGTTGAGGACGAGGACAATTGGCGCAATAATCGCGACAGTGGTAGAGGCCGTGGTAACAACAACGGGTACCACAGCAACCACAACAACGATAACCATGGGAATAATGCATACCGCAATCTTGGCAGCAATAACAATAGTGGTTCGGGCCGTAATGACGATCGGTACAATGCGAATAATAACAGGAATGACGGAAACCAGTATCATACTAGCGTGATACGGGCTTCGCAGAATAGTAATAAAGCCAGAGGGTGTGATCAGCCGCCTCAGCAGCATCCGGGGAGCAGATCTGCTGGGACGAGACAGGGAAACCATTAGCCGCGCCGGTGAGGGGCCGACCGGGCGTGGAGAAGTTTTGGCGGCCCAATAACAGTAGAAAACCGAGGTGTCGTCGTTATGAAAATTCCGTATGGAATAATCAACGGCGGGACAGTGTGCCAGTGTTAGGAGAACGGAGTGCACCCACAAGTAGTAGATCAGTTGTAGACACTGCAGTAGAAAATACATTCACTGTCAGTGAGAACAATTTAAGTAGTGTTCCGGAAATCGATTATAAAGTGGCAGTTGTAACACCCACAGCGCAACTGGAGATTGAGTTTAAGAATGATTCGCAATTGTTGAGAGAAGATCAGATGTCGGGTAACACGTCCGTCATCGAGTGAGGGGATGCAGAGAGGAATGAGGTCTGGTTAAGGCAGTTCGGTCGCTTATACGACGAACTAAGAGATTATAGGGGCATGTATGGGAGAAGTGTTTATGGGAAGCTCGTGCAGGATTTGCCGCGTCTCGTCCCGCAGGAAGATAGTGTTTGTGAAGTGATAGAAAGTTCTGGCCCTAACCGGCAGACTTTACCAGAAATAGTTGATGCTAATGGGGGGCATTAGCAAGATTCGTCGTGTTTCGTCCCACAGGAGTTAGATGTTGAAGTAGTAACGGAAAGATCTCGCCCTGACCGGCAGACTTTACCGAAAGTTATAATGGTAGAAGTGGCTGACCCATCCGACGCAAAACTCCAGTTTAAAAATTGCGAAAGTATTAAGGAGAAAGATTACGAGAATTTTAGTGATAGCCGGACACGATAGATAGAAAAGCACATGGATTACAGCTTGTATGAGGTTGGAGCTGCCGTTATACGGTCGGACGATAGCAGTGTGGGTTGCGCAGATCCAGAGGAAGTAATTGCAGATACTACTGGGCACATTCCTCCAGGTAGATTGGCAGGTGAGATCAATCTGACCAAAGAGGAATCAACGAAGGTGACAATTAGTGAATTGATAGCAAAGCAACAATCACTAGTTGACGAGTTACAGTAAAAGGTTTCGGTATTGGAGGCGAAGCTACAGACTAAGCCTCAGGACAAACGTGTTGAAACTAAAACTGTATGTGAACAGAGGTTTAAAAAGCCGCCAGATAAGCCGGATTTAGGATGAAAGCCTGATGGTTTTTTTCTGGAATGACTTGGCTATAGACGAGGATTTACTGTGGGAAAATAAAGAAACAGTCGAGGACAAGTGTAGGCAGATAGTAGTGTCTGTTAATATGCACGACCTACAACTAAACGTGTTGATTGACACCGGTGCAGAATTGAGTGCTGTGTCTGGGAAAATATTTGAGTTACTGAAAGACAGACCTGGCTTCGTAGTTATGCCAGTAACAGGAGTGAAAATTATCGGTGCTACTGGGAAAGCCAGTAAACCGGTCACAAAACAGATTTTTGTCAACTTCGAGATATGTGGGGCACGATTTGAACAAGAGTTTGTCGTCGTGCCAGACTTAACTACGGAAGTAATTATCGGGTTAGATTGGCTATTAAAGTACCGTGCAGTGATTAATTGCGAAAGCAAAACTTTGACATGTACGTCACAAGATGAAACAGTAGTAGTTAGTTTTGACGAGGCAGGAGACGGGGTGCATAGGCAATACCAGCCTATACACATTGTTAACTGGCCGGATGCCATTGACGTAGCTATGAATTTGAACTACTGTAACGTGAGGAATCTCGGCATTGAGAATAGTGTAGAAAGTGAATTGGAAAGTATTGTAGACGGTGTGTCAAACGTAACACACGAACAGAGACGAGCCCTGTATGAAGTAATAATGAGGAATAAGAGTGTGTTTTCAGACAAACCGGGACTTATGCAAGAGATAATCAAATTCCCTCCACGGATTGACATTAGTGTTGGTGTGAAAAAAGATCGTTTGCGAGAAGTAATGAAGCTAAAAGCCGATGCTCGCATACGTCGTCATGACGCTAAAGCGCGTTTTGCTAAGTTTGCAATCGGAGACTTAGTACTTGTAAAAGCTCATGAGAAATCGAGCGAGATAGACAATGAAATCTCTAAATTTAAGTTTGTTTATAGTGGACCATATAAAGTCATTGATATACCTCACACAAATGCTTATTGCTTAGAGTATCCAAGCTCTGGAAAACTATTAGGTATTCGGAGCATTGTAGACTTGAAATTGTACCAACCTAGGACTGATTAATACCACAGAAGGGTAAATTGTACAGTATGTAAATACGGAGTGTAAGATTTAAGGATGTGCCATGTTGCGATGCTTTTGCCTGACCTAGAGGTCATGAAAGAAGTTGTAATTAATAAGTAATTAATGTTGATTAAATGATTTTAGAGTTACTGATTATTAATCAATTTAAAAATCCAAGCTGCTAGTTTAAGTTTTCAGCTGAGTCACAGTAGATTAAGGAATGTAAATATGACTTTGTAACTAGCTGTAAGATTTCATAAATATGTGATTTACTAGTCATTGCCGATGTACTTAGACGCTGTTTTAAGTTTCAGGCTAGTACATGCGTGTGATGGTGGACAGTGTTGAGTTATCGACTGTGATAGCGTTAATGGACTCCTTGAGATTACTCGGGAGTGAGTTTTCCCGAAAGAACTCAGTGAAACGGACGTTCTGGAAATGCCGTTACACAGGCGAGTGAGATCAAGCATGCCGCACAGGCGGGCGCAACAGTACTGGCGAGGCGGAGCCGCTGTCGGCTCTTGTGGCGCTGTCGGTAATCTTTGTATTTGCGGGTACGGAAGGTGGAGTTGTTTTTCTTCCCGGACAGTTGATGTGAAAGAATTCTGCTGTCAATATTGATGTTTTGTCGATCTGCTGTATATTATTTTCTTGTTTGGCGTTAAGTGGACTCTCATGACGAGAATATTAATTATGAAAAGGTTATATAAAATGTGTATTCTATGTAATTAATTATTAATTTGCGTATTTTGATATACCTGTTTTTATGACCATGTACTCTGGTTAATTTTGTAAACAGAATTCCATTTCTTGATACTGTTATGAATTTTGATGATTTTAGAATAGCTAAACCATTTTCTATATTTTCTATGAATTTTAATATGTTGTCCGCCTGTTTTTCTTTTGTGTAAGATGACAGAGTTGAATAATATTAGGAGTGTCTCCACTCCATTATTATGGTCTAAAAATTAGTTTATGGTTAATTAGACGAATGCTAAATTTTGTTGATGTTTTGAGCATATGCATTTCCGCTGTTTCTTTTTTGGGACATTTTCTGAGTCTGTTTAGGTTACACGAACATCCTCAGACAATGTGGGGCACGTGTAACAACGGAAATGCATATCCTCCTGTTTCCATCTATTGTACTATAAATTTTTTCCTTATTTTGTCACCTGAAGATATGACATTTCTGTCTCTTTATTGTAATTGTTTTACTATTTGTATATATATATATGCATTTATGTCGATTTATAATTGTTTGTTTTGTGAATATTATTTGTATTTATACGCTGGGTCTGGCCTAGAGAAAACTATGCTATCGAACGAATACATCGATAGGTCGTGTGGAGAACCAAAGTGTTTAGGATCTTAGGTAGTGTTAACTCTGTCGCGTGGAGCGCGGGCAGAGGGGGAGTCTGGCTGGGGTGGTGCAGTGGAGCAGGTGTGTTGTGTGACGCTCCCGCGAGTTGCCGCGCTTTCGGGGTTGGGCAGCATGTAATTGCGCTCGACTTGCTATGATAGTTTCTGACACGGTGTCGCGGACGGGAAGCATTAGCTGGCGCACATCAAGAGCCCGTTTCGCCTGGTGATCGTGTCGAGAAGAAGGCGCGCCAACATCCAGCTTCTGCAACAGCGACGGCCGACAATGAGTGACTGTCGCCACCTCCTCGATCGACGGCTTCAAACCTTCAATCAACCAACAAGGAAGACTGGAAGCACGTAAAGTTTTAGAACTGTATGGCAGACCTCAGCTTTTCAAACTGTTCCATTTTCATAACTAAATTACAGCAACGTAGCATGAACCTTTGTTGCTCATTGTCCAAATTGCATTACCAAGCAGGGTCCCTTCCTTTTCCGGAATGAACCCGAGTGTCGTTGAAATTCAAACGCCAGCATCATTCGATTTCACTGCTTTAATTTCAAAGTTCA
This sequence comes from Schistocerca piceifrons, assembly GCF_021461385.2. Classification (NCBI taxonomy): domain Eukaryota; kingdom Metazoa; phylum Arthropoda; class Insecta; order Orthoptera; family Acrididae; genus Schistocerca; species Schistocerca piceifrons. The sequence continues at coordinate 814,172,696 of NC_060140.1, read as the reverse complement.
GTTAAGGTATTCATAGCTGGCTACAATATTTAGATTACACAAGCACAAATTAAGAGTGCGTGTTTTGTTACCGTATTTTAGCTTACCTGTGACTGCAGCTCAGCTTGCTACGTGCTAAATTTTACTATTGTTAATTGTTCAGAATCATTTAATTCAAGTTCAAAGTTAAATCTCTTATTTCTAAATTGCGTAGATTCAAGTAGCTTTTGAAATGATTGTTGAGTTAGTCCAAGACTAACCGCATTTTACTGAATTTCGATGTGCTTCAGAAAGAAGGCTCACTACTAACTTCAGTCACTAAATTAACTTTCGATTTTCCGGTTTTATTAATTCTTTTGCTAAATTAAGTCAGAGTGTAGCGAAATTTATTACTTCTGACAAACTTTCAGTTTTCACACTACACATGTCAACCTTCAGTTGCCAAGCTTCTAGTGCTAATTATATATGTAATAACCTCTCTTCTTCAGTTACTATAGTAATTGTCCTTAGGACTGGCGACTGTAATTTCCCCCAAATCTCAAATATCTAATTATCGCTAGTTAATTGTTAACGTAACGGCCGCACATTTACTTTCTTTATTAACTTTACCCCTTTTCAAGATTAATTTCCACCAGTTTCATTTGCATTTTTCCTTTCATTTAGATGTAACCCTTTCCTCCCTCTTTACCGACAAATTAACTTCGGTGACCATTGCTTTTCCCAAATTTCCATTAGGTACACGCGGTTTAATTTTTCACTGTCATTATGGTCGTATATATATATGGAGTGATAACGTTTTCGAAAGCAAATACATATCGGCAGTAGATAAAGATAAATGATCTGCTCTAAGTTTGCTTGTCAGAAACAATCTGTGACGTTGTGTGGTGTAGGATGCAATGCACACACTACAAAAATTTAAAGCTTTACTACAAATCACGGAGGTGGGTTTTACTTTAAAGAAAATCATTTTTACGAAATCAAACTCCTATTATTGACAGAGAGACAGCACAAAGTGAGAAGACAAAAAATTACAAAATTCGAACTCCAAAGTTACAACCATACCTTCAAAATTTCTCCAAAATCTTGCCCAACAGTATAAGAACAATAAAGTGTTAAAAATGAGTTTTCATCTGCATAATAAAGTATTTCTCCCAGACTCACAAATAACAGATCTCTTTCTCTGAAAAACGTAACTGCTGGTTGCTACGCCTCAAATAAGAATGTCCCAGTGCTGCACAACTGACAGACTAACAAGTCAGTCGCAGATAAAACTGTTTAGTGTCAAGGATCTTATTCAGTACTCACACCAAGCTCTCATTCATCTTTATTCCAGTACAGCAAAGGTGAATAATTTACAACAGCAGAAAACATATCTACACCTTACAGTATCAACGCTTTTCATGTCATTTAAGAGAATATTTTTCCCCATTTAAGAACATTTTTCCCCATTTATTGGACAACGATCAAAGGGCAGAAAAACATTTTCCAGTTTTCGAATGTGAACAATGGTGGACCATTAATTTTGAGTGAAATAAGGCACAAATATTGTGCACTGATTAGCCAAGCTTCGGCTAAGTTTTTGCATTTTTATATAAAAACATTTTCTTTCTCCATCGTACCGTACACAATTTCTATAATAAATTAGCAATGTGATTTTTCTCAGTGGATGGAGTGAACTACTGCATTCGTCTTATGACCTTAAGATAACTGGCGACAGACGAAACTTCTTATTCAGATTGTGTTGATTATGCCAAAAAATAAAATGTTTTCGAAATAAGCCTTTGATCAGTCACTAACATCTCCATGCGCCCAAAATGATATTCTTTAAAAAAATGATTACATTCTCTTTATACTTTTATTTTAATAAATTCAAAAAATGGTTCAAATGGCTCTAAGCACTATGGGACTTAAGCTCTGAGGTCATTAGTCCCTTGGACCTAGAACTACTCAAACCTAACTAACCTAAGGACATCACACACATCCATGCTCGAGGCAGGATTCGGACCTGCGACCGTAGCAGCGGCATGGTTCCGGGCTGAAGCGCCTGGAACCGCTCGGCCACTTTTAATAAGTACTGTGTGATTCTCTACATCATTTTGTTTTAGATTGCTAAAAATAAAAATTTGGAGCACACACTAAGACAAAAAAACGACGCACCAAGAAGGAATTATCCGAATGGGACTGAAATCGGTAAGTGTTATGTACATGTACAGACAAAAAGTTGCAGAAAAATTGGATGAATTATTCAAGACAAAGAGCTTCACAAATTTAGGTTGTCAATAACGCGTTGGTTCCGCTGTAGCTCTTGTGCAGGCAGTTATTCGGCTGGCAGTGATTGACAGAGTCGTTGGATTTCGTCCTGAGGAGTATCGTGCCAAGTTCTGTCCAACTGGATCGTTAGATCGTCAAAATCCTGAGATGGCTGGAGACCCCTATCAATGACGCTCCAAACCTTCTAAATTGGGGAGACATCCGGCAACCTTTCTGGCCAAGGTAGTGTTTGACAAGCACGAAGACAAGCTGTAGGAACTCTCGCCGTGTGCGGGCGAACATTATCTTGCTTAGATGTAAGCTGAGGGTGGCTTGCCATGAAGGCATCAAAACGGGACACACAATGTTGCCTATGCACCGCTGTGCTCTAACGGTGCTGCGGATAACAAACAAAGGGGTCTTGCTATCAAATGAAGTGGCACCCCAGATCATTATTCCTGGTTGTCGGGCCGTATGGCGGGCCACACTCGTATTGGTATCCCATCACTACCGAGTACGTCTCCAGATACTTCTTCACTGGTCGCTGTAGCTCAGTTCGAAGCGGAACTCATCGCTGAAGATAGTTCTACTCCATTCAATGAGATTCCATGCCGAATGTGTCCGACGGCACGCAAACGGGCTTGTTGTCGCTCGTAGGTCAGCGGTAGTCGGCGAAAGGGGCGCTGTAAGGTGAGCGCCCTTTGTGTGAGCCACGTATCAACGATCCTTGTGGTCGCAGAAGCACCATTTGCACGCCGGATCGATAATAATGATGAATCCGAGACTCTGGGTGCCTCTGTGTCGATTGCTCGGCCCTCTAGTTTGCCATGTCTCTAGGTCGTCCGCTTCATTCGTGACGACGTCCGAATAGTGGCATCGCTGCTATTCAGCTGTCGAGCGATTCGCCGATTACTCGAACCGGCTTCTATGAGTCCAACTACACTTCCCCTCTCAATTGCTGACATCTGAGTAAGTAGTCCACGTGCCTGTCTGGTAGGCATAGTTACTGCCCAACTGCCAACAAGCAATGAAATTCGCAAAGACTTATATGCCTTGGCATCGTCATGTCCCCTGTTCACTATCAGTGACAGCTGCGCATTTAAATTGCGCTGCAGCGTCACACATTCATTCATCTTCCACCGAAGTTCACAGTTTTACATTTTTCGTGGATACTTGCATGCTTATTGTTTTGTGACCAATTTGCATAAATCCTTCCTGGTGCGTTGTTTTTTTTAAGTGTATTAGTACGATATTGGATAAAAGTTTGTTGATAAAGATACAAGAATAGTACAATATTTACCATTTTTCGAAAGTGAACAGTGGTGGAGCTTTATTTTTGAACGAAATAAGGCACAAACGTTGTCCATTTATTAGCTAAGCTTTGGGTAAAGCACTTCCTTCTTATTTGAAAATATTTTTTTTCCAGCACAGTCACATGCAATTTCTGTAATAAATTTGCAATGTAATTTTTCCCATGAATGAACTACTGCATACGTCTCACGACTGAGAAATAACCGATCACAGCCGAAATTGGTAATTTCTTATTGAAACTGTGTGTGATTGTCCTGGAAAACAAAATGTTTTAGAAACAAGCATTCTATCAATCACTGATATCCACAGTCACCCAAAGTGTCGTTTTTCAAAAAATTATTACATTTTGTTTATCCCTTTATAATCATGAACGCAGGATAATTAATGTTTTAGATTATTTTGTTTTAGCTTGCTAAAAGTAAAAACTCGAAGTACGTGTGTACAATTTTCATTATCATACACAAATTTCATTCAGTGCTTGTGGCTATTTGCACTTAGGTAAAAAGAAAGAACGTAATGTGCTGGGCCTTGCCCATGAACACGTCCTTAACTGCTGCTAAGGACAGCAGAGCTGGTTTCCAGTGCCTGGTGGAGAGAGCTTGATACGACCTGGAGAAAACGGGTCAGTCTTTTGTTAGTCTCTCTAAGCGGTATGTTGTCGGAGCCTAGGATGCTGCCTTGAAAGCTGCTGGCTGCCCACGATGGCAGGCATCTTCCGGCACCTGTTGGAAACAAACCAGCGTGAAGCACTGGCAGAAAGCGACACTTTGCAGAGCAGTGTTACAAGGGGGGAGGGGGGAGGGGCAGGAAATGGCCAGTGAAAATGCCTCCATTCTACTCCTGAGACTGAATGGCTGAAAGTAATACACGTTAACACAATTTTTGGGGCTTTTTGGAATTAGCAAGATCGCGAAGGTCACTGATAGTCTCTCTGGTACACGGAGTGTGTGTGTGTGTGTGTGGTTTGAGGTTCTCGGGCGCTAAACAGCGTGGTCATCAGCGCCCAAACGCATAGGTTTGGGCGCTGATGACCACGCTGTTTAGCGCCCGAGAACCTCAAACCACACACACACACACACACACTCCGTGTACCAGAGAGACTATCAGTGACCTTCGCGATCTTGCTAGTCATGATGTATTGCCTCTGGGGTTGAGATGGTGTTTCAAAGCGTTTAGCATGTCAGTTTTTTGGAATTACTGATCCTTCTAAATCGTCGAAGTTATTTATATCATGGAAAAAGGCATATCAGAATTCTGAAAGTTCGTTTCTGTGCGCAGTGGTGAAATTCTGCTTAGTCGTTTTCCGCCGTTAACTGACGAGACTTAAGGTTTAATGAGTACGCACATAAACATTAGAAGGAAGCGCCATATCAGTGCGTCGCTGCACCAGATGGCTGGAGAAGGGCTTTTCTAAAAATGAGGGACTTGACAACGTCTAACTCAAGCGAATAAACTACATTTGTTTCTGTGGAAACTTGAAGCGCGCTGTTTTTGTGTGAATTACCTGTTGACGTTGAACTGCTATCCTCTTCTGCCTTTGCGGGAGTTATCAGTGGGAGTTGCCAGAAATCAGCGGTAGGCGGTGAGTTGAAGTGTATTGGCGTACGTATTACAATTCTGTGGTTGGATTTCGAAATCATTCTGAATGCTCTAAATTAGCTACTGGACATGGATCAGTGATTTTGGGACACCGACAAATTTAACTCTGTCTCACGGATGAAAGCAAGGCTAATGGACGCTATTTGGAAAGTCTGAATACTGTATCTAAGCAAAAACTGATCCAATATATATTTTCTACTTGATCTTTGGGACAGTACATTACATAATTTGTTTCACCGCCCGCACATTGTTGAATAAGTGAATTTTAGCTACGACCTTGAGAGGGACAGCAACTATCCACGACTTCTCTAAGCAAGATAAATAGAAATTTAATATCCTAGTGAAATGGGCTGGTTGAGTCATTTTCATGACTGTTAAGAGAGTCTGACCTCATCACATACCAAAAGTGTTTAGTCTGTTTCATATTTCATTCTGCCGCAACTTCACATGGCCTCTGGAAAAAAGGAGGAGCAACCTTTGTTAGAGTCGAGGGTGTGCATTGTCAACCTAACTTGTTTAGAAGAAAGGGTAGAATCCAGAGAGTTTGTCGGTTGGCGACAGAGCGAGCATCAGGTCAGTACATCTCCGAAAGGTGTGTCGTATTCCGACCTTGGACTGTCGGTAGCACCAACCACTGAGTGGATGGTACGGACTAGTTTGCCTTCCAGCACTTTGTTGCTGGAAGCAAACTAGTACTGTATGCTAGTATTAGTAGTGCGGAGTAGATGGGTAAGTATGTTACTTAAGTAGATTTTAGGGAATGGTTAATTTGTCTTCTTTCAGTCTGGCGTTACGCAATCTCAATTTCATTTACATTTTATGTAGTTTTGTTTAACTTTGCTCGGTTGTGTGCACGTGGAATGGTACCCCTTGTTCAAAATGGCTCAAATGGCTCTGAGCACTATGGGACCTAACTGCTGTGGTCATCAGTCCCCTAGAACTTAAAACTACTTAAACCGAACTAACCTAAGTACATCACACACATCCATGCCCGAGGCAGGATTCGAACCTGCGACCGTAGCAGCAGCGCGGCTCCGGACTGGAGCGCCTAGAACCGCACGGCCACCGCGGCCGGCTACCCCTTCTTCTAATAGAGCTCTGTTGGAAGTCTTCGTCTTGCCATAGAACGTTCAAGTACCCATAACGCATATGCTGATCATGCGATCCCACATTCCACTAATCTTCTTGTCGATTGTGAACTATAATTTTCTGATATCTTGGCAGGTTCGGCTTTGCGCTCACCGGTGTTTCACTTGACTCTTCACCACATGTTCATATGCTTTTTTTGTTCAATGAAGACTTTTCTAATTACTACTATGTAGTCATGTTTACTGTGTGTGTATGTGTGTGTAACTGGGAACCTAGAAACGACGGAGAGGCTTCGTCCCATCGTAACCCTCGGTGGTTGACAACCCCACAACAGGCCACAGCACTCCACCCACCCCACCGCCGCCCCACACCGAACCCAGGGCCCCCAGTGGTTTAGGACGACACAGTTATGAGCAATCGTTGGGCATACGTATGCTATTTTCTCTTTAATACTATTGGAATCTGCGTCGGGGGTCTACTGCTTTGACGTGAATTAAGCAGCTGCGAAATTTACTATGCTTCAGTTTCTGTTGATTTACTGTTATTATTATAATTTTATTTTTTGTGGAAACAGTGAAAGATAAAGAATGCAGTGGAAAGCCAGTGAAATAATCATAAAATGTTCAGCTGCATTAAGCTAACGATAGATGAAAAACACGAAAGGTGGACAGAGAAATGTAAAAGAAAGGATTAAGAGAAAAGGGGAAAATAAAAGAGAAAGAGAAAAAAGCGAAGGAGGAGAAGAAGGAAAGGAAGAAAGGAGAAAAGAAGGAGAAAAGAGAGAGGTATTGGTAGGCAGAGAAGGAAATGGAGAGAGCAGTATAGGATAGGGAGAGACAGGCAGTAAATAAAAGAGAAAGAGCAGAAAGTGAGATAGAGGGAGAAGGAAAAGGCAAAACAGAGAGCAAAAACGAGAAACAGAAGTAGAATGGGGAGAAGCAAAAGGTAAGCGAGAAATCGGAAAAGAAGAAAGAAAACACGGAAGACATATGGTTAAAATAAGGCCGACGATTAAAGAATTAAGAGCACTTAACATCCACTTTCCCTGAATTATCTAGGGAGACAAAGAGGAAAAAGGAAATGGAGAAAAATCTAGACCGTCTTCCGTAGGGACAAATGAAAATTTAAGAGAAACGTCAAACAGGAAGAAACAACAGACGGAATTTATGTTTGTGAGGCAGAAATAGGCGAACTTTTTACAGAAATAGTGTGCTATATGAAACCACGTGAGGAAGCACTAGTATCTAAGCAATGGTTTCGAAATAGTAAGTTCTCATAGCAAAAGCAATTTGTTCGGGTGGCTGGCAGAGAAGCGGAAACAGAAAAATCAGAAGAGATGACTCCAGAATTTCAAATGGTTATAGCGTAATCTGTTATTCCGTATTTGTTGATTTCTGGGGTCTAAGAACCTATGCCAAATAAAATGTCTTACACTACCAGATCTGGAGGAAAAAAGAAACACTACAGTGCGTGTCGAGACGTAGTCTCGTGTTTCTCTTTCTGCATTCTGAGAAAAGAATGAGTCAAACGGCATCTACCACGCTGTTTACGGTGATTTCAAGGGTACTCATTTAAGTGCATATCAGTTTCTCATGGAAGCCTTCTACTTTCCATGGTAATGAACATGCTACAAGATCCATACGAGGAAGCATACGTGCTCTAAGGGAAATCCATGATCGTCCAGCGCAACAGGTGTGGAACGAGAAAGCATTTTAGGCTGTACACCCCCACATCTACTGACGACTTTAACAAAAAGCTTAAAATCCTTTCTCGA